>NW_026521194.1:3813333-4448888 GCF_021234435.1 Artibeus jamaicensis | reverse complement strand
CTAGAATGAGCACTGTCAAACTGAAGACAGAATGACTAGTCCTCAGAGGGGGAAAAACTAGTGGAAATGATTAAGCACAAACAAAGCAGTGACTCCAGAGTTTACAAATTTGAAGAAGAATTTTTGCTCTAGGTTGGACTTGAGGAAGAGAAATGACAGCCACCCACGCTAGACATGTGCCCAGGGCTCTGCTGCTGTGGACACCCTGTGCCAGCATCGACGGTGAGGCAATTCCTGAGAACAGCGGGGCTCATTCATTCCACATGCCTTCTCAGACAGTTAGGGTAAACAACTCGCAGATGCATTTCCTGTTAGCTCAAAGTTTTTTCCATAGTAGTACTAGTCAAAGAGTATTTGAAAATTCCCTTTTTGTGCTTCCTCTAAAAGTACTGTCTTTTGCAAGAGATTTGCCGGACATGATATCATCCTAATTATCCCTTGACCAATTTTATCACCAACCACTTCAAATCCAGACCATTTATCCAGTTTTACAAGGCAGTTAGGGTGACTCCGGGAATATCCAAAATAGTGACAACATGAGCATTTTATTCCGCATCCGGATCCTAGAGTCGAAGCGCTGTGTGACCTGTCTACCTGATGGACATCTACTACATCACCTGGAGACAGAACTAATTGGCTGTGGAGTCATGAGGCACATTCATAAGTGGCTAAAAATGTGTGAGTGGAAACACAAAAGTTAATACTGAATTGACACCTAGTCCTTACTCTCTGTTCTTAAGAGCCAACTGTTCAAAATTGTTGCAAAAATTGACACTTCCCAAATTGCCTCTTGGTTCCTTGAATAGAGTTCAGGGTTCAGTGCTTTTTCTCAGAGATTCTTAACAAGAGGAGGCAACACTCCTGGGTTCCCCAGAGACAAGTGTAGACAGAGGAAAAGCTGAATCCAGCTTTATAGAGATCTACTCTTTTATAAGATTCGTGCCTCAAAGGTGAGAGGAAAAAAGAAAGAAATGGCATCTTGTTAATAAAATCACTTGAAACAATGTTAAGTCATTTTTAGAAAAATGTAAAGAAATAGACATTCAATATCAAGTTCAAAGTTAGAGACAGTTCCAGAACTTATTTTTAAGATGGCATTTGCTATAAATGAAGTCTCCTTGAGAGAGAGGATTCTTCTTATTATGAGAATCTTTTCAGTCTCGTGAAATACAGTAGCTTCTGTCTAAAGAATGTGTAGAAGAGGCCAGCATCTCTAGCCATAGTGGCTAGTTACCGGTGTGTGTATCCCAGCTTCTAGAATCCTGCCTTTCTTTACAGCAAATTCTGCCTGGCCCTATCCACTCATGGGACTCAAAAGTCCTCAACCCTTCATGCAGGTGCCACGAGTGACCCCAACAGCATGAGGATGAGGAAGGCAAGCCACACTCTCTTGAGACACTTAGAAACAGCCTTCTGGAGTCTTTAGGCTCCTGCAGCAGGTTGACCTGGGAATTGTCCCCCTCCTGACCTAACCTAGACAACAGGGCGCTAGATTACAAATCGCACTGGCACTTCATTGATGCAGGAGAAGATGGGAAAGGAAACCAGGGGTGAGGTCCTGACAAACTTTAAGGCAGAGTCAGGGATAGACTCATAGCTGCCAAGTGACTCTTACTGTCTTAGAAGAACCCCACTTCCTCTCTGGATGTGAGGTTGACTTGGCTTTAATGCCTGCCTCTTTGTTGATTGTCAGGGTTGATCTGGCTGACCTGGCTGGCTAAAACGGGGCTCTTTTCTTCCCAAACCAGCATTCTGCCTTCTGCAACCCTCTGTTCCCTACAGCTACAACTTTTTTAAACCTCCCAAGTTACGCCACTGTTCTTCCCTTCCTTCCCACTCTCACTTCTACAGAAAAGGCAACAGGATCAACCAAGGCCTTTGAGCCACATTTTGACTCTACATGGCTATGATTTATTTTTACAAGAAGGAGGAAAAGTGAGTGGGTACACACTTCTTTGGAGTTGGAGAGAAATTGCCTTGCCTCGAGGGCTGATGATTTGGGCTTCAGTTTTCCCTTTCCTCCTAAATTCTCGCCTTAAGAAATAACCCAGAAAAACCAGACTTAGTCATCAGCAATCAAAATAAGTGAAAACCATGAGCTTGGCTGAATCACCTTTCTGGTAAGTATAGAAAGAAGCAGAAGCCAGTTTGAGACAGCTGTTGAAAAATAGTAATCCTTGGTATCAAGTTGGCTTGAAGAGCTTGTTTTAATAAGCATCAGAACAAAAGAGTGTTAATGAAGGGTAACACTAGAAGAAACAATAGGGAAAAAGTAACAGGACGGATATGGGTGGAAAAGTAGAATAAAAGAAAAAAGTAAACAAAACTTAAAAGCCTGATGTTATGATTGATAACTTTTAAAAATTCTCTATTTTTTATCAAATTTAGTTCAGCAAAGATTTTTCTGGGTTGTTTATTCTATGCTAGACAATCTGCTAAGTTCAGGAGATAGAAAGATGAGTAAAGACCAAATCATTCTTCCAGGAAAAACAATACATGAAGCACAGTGTAAACACTCAATAAATGTCAGTTTTCTTTTTCCTGCCCATGAGAAAAGATCTGAATTAGTGAATATTTATTGTGATTGTTAGTATTTTAAAAATAATATACTGTGGCAGGGAAGGCTAGCCTTCCTCCAAAGTACATCCTTATCTTTTGGCCTGGGTACATTAATAGACTACATTTTTAGCCTCTTGTGCAAATAAGTGTGACTATGTGGTTAAGTTCTAGCCAATGGCATGCGAACAAGTAAGAGCTGCTTCTGGGCTGAGGATATTTAGTAAGGGGCTGTACTTTTCCTGTGCCCAATTCCTTGGCTACCACAATGATGGAGGGTAGAAGATAAGGTCCATCCTCGAAGAATTTTTAAACAGAGGGCTTGACATGATCAAATTTACTAGAGTAAAGTCCTGCTGGTAACAAGAAAAAAATGGTTTGCTGTAAGGTACGACCATGGGGCAAGAAGAAGAGTTAACAGGCTATTGCTCCTGAGTTAAATGGTGCCTCTGTGTGTGAAGCACAAGGGACTAATCAAATATTATATCTTTAAACCTCAGCTGCTAAAAGTTATCTGAAGGCAGATGGGTTTGGGAACCATGCCTGTAATTCCTGGACACAGGAAGGAAGGTTTCTACCGATTTTCCCACTTCCTCCTTCTCCTCCTGCTTCTCATCCTCCCTATACCTGATTATTTTCCATTTGTCAACAGCAGGTTATACCCTTGAGTACACATACAAGAAAGTCAGTATTAGTAAAAATGCCAAATCTTTACTGCAATGCGTATCCAAACCATATTCAAATACCACTAAAAATTATTTGGAAAATGTTTTTAGGCAGCAACGCCATGATTAGCCATTAGAAAGAATTGCACTGGGAAAATACTAATAAATAGCACACAAAGGAAACACATGTAAGGATGTTTTTGTCTAGGATTGCAGAAAGCAGAAAAGAAAAAGATAAGGAGGAACGATATTTAAATGGATAATTTACCAATTGTTTGTAAGGAACCTAAATGTGTAATTTGTAATAAAAGACATTTGCATCTTTGGTCTTAACTAGGCAACTCAAATTTTTGCAGTAACCCATTATAACAAAACACTGTTATTCTGAAATTAAAATGATATCTCCTGACTTTGTTGTTGTAAATATATTTGTTCAAGGTTAAATTAGGGGGTAGTCCCTTTGCAAAAGTTCAGAAATAGTTTGCTTTCCAATAAGCAGGTTCAGCATCTTCCCTTGGACCTCACCTTGAGCTATAAGGGCTGTGTCACACCTTCAGCTATCTATTAATATTTTTGGCACTAAGTGTTTGATTGATCTGTGAACCTTAAGTGAGCTATTAAAACTTGAAGGAAAGCTACAAGCTCAACATGTAACTTTTTGCACAAAATTGTTTTAGGAAAGAGACGAACTATTTTGGCAGGCTGAGAGGTTCTTACTTTGACAATAAGAAGAGGAAAAAAACATTACAAATACTTCTCTGTTTCATAATGTTCCTAGGACACAACAAAAGTGGTTCATTTTCTGAAGATAAAATGTAGTCAGATTAAGAAGGGAAATGCCTGCCAATAGAAACAGCATTGAGAATTAGCTACATATCCTGGGAAAATAAGGTTTAGCCCAACTATGTTGATATTACTTAGTAAGATTGGACACCAGAATTGGCAAAAATAGTTCTTATTCAACTATTTTATGGAAATCCTATGAAAATAATTGAAAACAGAAACATTAAATTGCTTCACCAGAGAGAATGCACATTCCTTTTCCTCTACCCTCAATATTTTGCAAATCTATAGAAAGGGTTTGGAAGGAGAATACATTTTTAAAAGCCTCAACATGTGGAACAGATAGGAAAGTTAACTGCGAAGCAGGGTGTTCAACTGCAAACTTTTTTCCACTGACTTCTTAAAATGGAATGAATATATTCTGCTTCAAAACAAAAATGACTTCCAAAAGGAAATCAAAATTGCACCCAAGAATGTAACACACATGCCTATAGCATACATTCAAAGTAAATTAAACTGGCTATGTGAGTAGTATTAACACAAAATACAAATGTCAGAAGTGAAAAGTACAGAATGTAGGGCTATCACCTGAGTACGTGATGCTATAGAAGATGGCATCTGCCAGCATCCAAGGCTTACCTGTGTGGTCCTACTTCACATGCACACAAATCTGATCCAATTTGAGGTTCTACTTTATAGTTCATTTTAAAGCTTGCTGCTGCTCGCTAACCTCTATCAACTCAGTTTGTATGAATGTAGGGCTGAGTGATTACTAAATTGGGTAAGACCAATTTTTAGCCCTGAGTGAACAATTCACTATGCAATCATGGTTTATACCAGTCTTAGTACAGAAACTAAGACTGAACAACAGAAAATGCTCACAGCCATTGAATATTGTTGTAAGACCTACACATGGGCTCCAAGTAGGAGCATCTTGTTCAACTACAAGCAGACCAAAATAATTCATCAAAGACAGATTGAAAATTTAAAAAAAAAATCTCTCACCACAAGTAGATTGAGAAACAATGAATTTGGGTGTATAATCACAATTCAATTGTGGGAACAGCACGCTGCCAGATGAAATAGGACAGAAATGCTTTGATCATCTCAAAATTTATTTTTCAAAAAATTAAAAGTTTCCAAAGGGCTCTGAAAACCACTCAAACCATGATTCACCTCCTGTACTTGGAACTTAGGGTACAGTCAAAGGAACGGCCCGGAGCTTAATTGTCAGTCTGTCAGTTTATAAAATTGATTGTTAGTAAGGACTAGCTCATGATACAAAGTCAATAAAATCACCCCAGATATATCACCCACAGATAATGATGCTAATATTTGGGGGGAAACTTTCTTAAATTGCTTTTCTTGTAATACTATTCACTTAATAGATCATGATTATCTCTAAAAGTCAATAAACTCCATCAATATTGTTAATAACCACAGAATATTCCATTTTGTTAAATATTTTAAAATGTATTTAACCAGTTACTGTTGAGTATTTAGATATAACATCGTATTTTTTCCATCTTTTTACTCCTTTGTTTTTATATTTAAAGTGTTTCTTGTGGGCACATATAGTTGAGTCTCCTCAATCTGATCTGACAATCTCTGCCTTTTAATTGGAGTGCTGGACTATCTGTGTTTAACATTATTAATAGTTTGGGGATTTGAATTTACTATTATGAATTTGTTATCTCTTTGTCCTTTCTGTTTTTTGTTTCTTTTCTTTTTCTCCCTTCTATTGTACTATTTCATATGATTCCATTTGATGTCTTCATTGGTTTATTAGTTCTTTCTTGTGTTATTATACTAGTTGTTTTAAGATTTATAGAATATATGTTTACTTCTCACAGAGTGATTTTGAGTGATAGTACATCATTTTATGTAGAGGTATAAATAGACACTTTACAAGATTTATTTTTCTCCTGGACTGTGTGTCATTTTTATCATTCGTTTTGCTTCTATGTATGTCACAAACCCACACACAATGACCTGTTCCAGCGTTCTTTCATTACCTTTTCCAGTTATCATTTCTGATGTTCTTTGTTTAGATTCCTTTGTTTAGATCTAGATTTCTATCTGGTATCATTTTCCTTCTGCCTGAAGACCTTGCTTCAGCATTTCTTGTAGTGTTGGCCTGATGGTGATGACTTCTTTCAGTTTTTGTCTATCTCAAAATGTCTTTGTTTTGCCTTGGTTTTGGAAGACAATTTTATTGGGTATAGAATTCTCAGTTAACCATTTCTTTTTTTCTTTCAGTACATTAAACACAATATACTATCTTCTAGTTTGAATTATTTCTGGTGAAACATTTTCCATCACTCTTCTCTTGTTCCTCTGTGTGTTATGTACCTTTTTTCCAATGGCTGCTTTTTAGATTTATCTTTACCACTGTTTTTCAGCAGGGTGATTATGATGTACTTTGCATTTTTCTTC
Organism: Artibeus jamaicensis; assembly: GCF_021234435.1. Lineage (NCBI taxonomy): Eukaryota > Metazoa > Chordata > Mammalia > Chiroptera > Phyllostomidae > Artibeus > Artibeus jamaicensis. The sequence continues at coordinate 4,442,448 of NW_026521194.1, read as the reverse complement.
ATGTTCTTGTTCTGAGGTTTATTGAGTTTCTTGTATATATTTTACAAACCTTATAGGGTTTTACAAGGTTTTACAAATGTTATAGGGTATATCTTTCAGCCATTATTTTATGAATATTTTTTCTATTCTCTATCCTTTTCCCTCATAGATTCCAATCCTATGCATATATATATCTCCACCCACAGGTCACTAAAGCTGTTATTTCATTAAAATTTTTTATTCACAAATAATTATTTTCTCTGTGCTTCATTTTGGATAGTTTCTTTGCCATGGCTTCAACTTCACTGTTTTAATCAGCTTGGATTGCCATAACAAAATACCATAGACTTGCTGGCTTAAACCATAGACATTTATTTCTCACAATTCTGGAGACTGAGAGGTTGATCTGGTTCCTGGGGAGAACCCTCTTCCAGGCTTGCAGACTACCACCTTCTCACTGTCTCCTCACATCTTGGAGAGAGAGGGACCTTTTGCTTTCCACTTCTTACAAAGACACTAATCCCATCTTGAGGACTCCACTCTCAGGACCTCACTTAAGCCTCATTACATCTCAAAGGACCCGTCTCCGAAACCAAGACATAATGAATTTCAGGAGGACCCACTTCGGTGCAAGGCAATAGTTTTTTGAGGGGCAGTATTTAATCTGCTCTTCATTCCATTTAGTGTGTTTTTCATCTCAGACATTGTGGCTTTTATTTCCAGAAGTTTGATTTGTATCTTTTTCTGTCTCATGTATTTATATCTTTATATCTCCCAGGTGCAGCCTTTTTTCCCACTTCTTGAATATCTGGAATACGGTCATAACAACTCTATCATCTGTGTAATTTCTGGGTTGATATTGATGTTTTCTTTTTTCTTTTTCTTTTTTGGTTTTTTATTGAATTTATTGGAGTGACATTGGTTAATAAAACTATATAGGTTTCAGGTGTACAATTCTATAATTTTTTTATTATTAAGGGGTTGTGTTTTTCTGGTTTTTAGCATGACTTAGTTAAAAATCTAGCATTGTGATTTTTAACTTGCTGGTGCTGGATATTTTGGTATTTCTATAAATATTCTCAAACTTTGGTTTGGAACATAAAGTACTTGAAAACAGGTTTTAATCTTTTCAAATATTCTTCTAAGTTGTGTCAAGTAGGTTAAGAACAACATTTAGTCTGTCCCTAAATTTCCCTCTGACCGAAGGCTCATCTTAACCCAGGCATTTTACTGAGGCAAAGCCTTCTAAGCACTCGACTGCTGCATGAATTAGGTTTTTCACCTCAGCTTGTTGGAACCTGAACTCTTCCTGGCTGTATGAGACAGGCCTGTGTTTCCTCTCTATGGTGTCAGTGGTTCTTTTCCTGATCTCAGGTGGTTTCCTCACACACATGCCCTTCAGTCCTCAGGTGAACTCAAGGAAACCCTCTGTAGATTTCCAAAGTTCTCTCTCTTTTTTTTTTTTGGTAGTCTACCTTGCCAATCCAGACACCTTGGCCTTCCAACCTTCCTATTTCTGGCTCCTCAACCCAGATAGACCTCTGGGCTCTGCCTTAGTTTTTCTTCTTGTGCTTATTCCCGAAGTGTCTACTCCAGCAGTAAGCTGGTGTAAACTTAGGTCTTACCTCATTTGTTCCCACATTATCAAGAATCACTCTACCTCATCACCTGATGTCCAGTCCTAAAAAGCTTCCCAGTGTTTGGGTTGTTTCAGGTTAGAGGGTAAATGCAGTCTCTGTCACTCCATCTTGACCAGAATTGCCCTTTCTATTGATTTTTATATTACTTTATATGTTAAGAATGATGACCTTTCATTTCTCATATATTTTTGATTGAAAGCTATATTTAATTTAGTCTTTGTGGAGTCAATCCTGGAGCCCAGGTCAAAAGGAATAAAACCAAGAAAGTATAAAACTCATATGAATCCAAAAATTGTGCTCCAGTTGACTCATAATCCAAATTGATTCTTTAATTGGGAAGTTGTATAATAGTGATGTGTCATGTACTCAATTGTATTGCTTGGTAATAGGGAACTTCGATAAACACCTAGGAATAAACTTTCCTGGAAATAGGTCAGGTCTATATGTTCAGGCAAATTAAAAACAAAATAAAAGCAGCTAAATATAAAAACATTAAATTTAACTCATATTTAATTCATTTCTTCATTTAATATACTTACATTAAGCACTTGCTATGTGCCTAGGGCCTTTAAAAACACAATATAACTTGATACTAAATATGAACAATAAAACAAACTCTAGTTGACACATGTACAAAGGATGGTACATCATTGACGCGTCCTAAATTTATCTAAAAATTGTACAAGTAGAAAGTACCAGGAGATACTTCAACACTTTGAAGCAAAGACGTATTTTGAAGTGCTGTTTCCCTTCAGAAGTTGAAGAAAAACAAAAGTAGATTGTTTTCCAATGAGGGCAAATAAGAGTTTATTGAAGATGTATCATTTAAATATCAAAGAGAATTAGCTTAACAGAAGAACAATATGAAAATATTTGGCCTCTAGTATATTATGTACAGTATTGGTGTTTCTGATATTTACATTAATAAATTTAGTACTTCAAAGATAGTTCTGTCATTTCACTCCCCATGATGATTTGTTCAAAATAAAATTTGGTATTTCCAAAAGTACAGATAATGTAATAGAATAAAAACAGTTCTGAATTGTAGGTTTGGGTTATGCATTAGAATTACTTAAAATTCAGCATGAAATCCCAAAGTAAAGGCAGATGCCCCAAAATTTCAACACATTATTTGCATTGCCAACCTACCACAATGAATATAGCACTTATCAGTATCCACTATATTAGTTAATAAATCCATCACAATTAATGATCACAAATTACTTGTTAATGAATTCTTTATATATTTTTTAATTTTTTAAATTTATTTATCTTCAGAGGGGAAGGGAAGGAGAGAGGAATAGAAATATCAATGTACGGTTGCCTCTTATGTGTCCCCTGCTGGGAACTGGCCTGCAACCCAGGCATGTGCCCTGACTAGGAATCGAACCATGGTTGCTTGGTTCCCAGGCCTGAGCTCAATCCACTGAGCTACACCAGCCAGGGCTGAATTCTTTATTTTGAAATAATTTTAAGTTTACAGAAAAATTGCAGACTATACAGAAAGTTCCCATATACCTCACCTCCTACGTGTTTTTCTTAGTGCTAACCCTTCACATAAATTACTATGGTACATGTGTGAAAACTAAGAAACCAACATCAACATGTTGCTATTAACTAAATTTTAATTATGTGGAATAACTAAAGCATTGCTTAAATAATGAGTATAAACATGAGCCTTTTTAAGAAAAAAAAATACTCTGTTTTGACTAATCGATAATACCTGTAAGTTCTCTGGGTGTAACTCTGCATTGGGTTCGCTGCAGAAGAATTGAAAGCAAACTTATCTGGACAGGATTTATAATGAAATCTCAGATGAGTGCTGCCATGTCTCTCATATTGGGCTCAATGTAAACTAAGATAGACATAGCAGTACCATCCTTTAAGGCCCAAAGGACTCCAAGGAAGTTGAGTTTCCAGTTTTTCCAATAGGATTTTTAAATGCTTTACATTTACTTTTTCTTTCTAATTTGCTCACATTGTACCTATATTTACATTTCCTTAATAAAGACTAGGACTAGTTATTTGACAATTCTTTCTGCTTATGTATTAATACACCCATAAAAGTAATCAGATCACACAAATGTTTGCATTTTTTATAAATGGCCTTTATGGAAAAGAATCAGATTTCATGAAATAGAGATCATCCCGGGAAATCTGGGGTGTATAGCTTTTGTCTCCATGGCAACCAACTAACTGGTTGCACCTGGTCCTCCAGGGTAATTAATTTCCTGAGTGCTGGGATGGTCTGCTGATTCTCACAGCCAAACAACAACAAAAAAACCATGATGACCTTTCTTTAAAACAAAACAAACAAATCTCACATAGAGATATGCTCTAATTTCACTCTTGTAATGGGTTTTATATTTGAGCAATGACATGAGAGACCAAATTTTTAGTTCTGTTGAACTTAATTTTCAGAGAGAGTTATTGAGTTAGCCATATTTGTGGGATCTCAAAGACTCTTTTCTCCTGCTCGAATTAGTTCAGCTGAGTCACTACCTGTTTGTGGGTACAGTGTACTTCACTGAGAAAGAGGAAGTGTCTGAAGACATACACACTGAGTACAGGCATACCTCAAAAACAGTGTAGGGTCAGCTGCAGACCACCACAATCAACTGAGTTTTGCAATGAAAGAAATCGTAATATTTTGTTGGTGGGGGGGGGTCTTCCCTTCCATTTGTAAAAAGTGCAGTATCTATGGAGCACAATAAAGCAAAGTGCCACAAAGCGAGGTGTGCTGGTTTCTTGAGCCCTGCTAGCACTGTAGAATCAACTGGAACTCTTTAAAATAAGCCAGTGTCTGAGCTCCATCCTCCGGAAATTCTAACTTAATTAGTTTGGGGTGGGGCTAGGTGCCAGCTTTTTTTTTTTGGTCATATGTTCTACTAAACAAATAACATTTAAAAAATATATTTTTATTGATTATGCAATTACAGTTGTTCCATTTTCTCCCCTTTATTCCCCTCCACCCTGCACACCCCCCCACCCACATTCCCCTCTTTTAGTTCATGTCCATGAGTTGTACATACATGTAAGTTCTCTGTGCCAGTTATTTTCAAAAGCTAATTAGAAGATGCAACCATAGTTAACAATCAGGATTAGGTGGTATACTAAGTTGGTAAACTTTGACCAGTGAAGTAAAGTCTTTTGTAGATAAAGATCAGGTAAATATTCAGGTAAGTTAGTTTGCTCCTTAATATTCCTTCTGTGCTACAAACTAATGAAAGCTTCAGGGACTGCTAAAGGTGAAAGATTTAAAATATAATGCTCTTTCGTTTTGTTCACTGTAAACAAACAAAAAAATCCACTAGGTATTTCATCACCCAAAAGAAGTTACGGTGGCGGGGGAGGATTGCAGTCCTGTGCGTGCAGGCCAGGTGTGGTCCTGCCTGGATGAAGGCGGAGGCGGTACTTCAGGGAGGACAAGGGGAAGGGCTGCCATTAGAACTACAGGGCTCTGCCATCAGTGCTGTGACTGGGGGGCCCTAGCAACACCAGAGGGTGTGAGCACCCTCCCGCCCCTCCTCCCCTTTCCTGTCTAAGTTGGCTTTGTCATAAATTTTGACAGTTGTGTTCCTTTTTTTCCAACCCAAGTGTCACATACTTAAGCTTTGGGGATATCCCTTCCATCTGAGGAAGTTATACTGTCTGAATCTCAACACGCCTCATCTTAGGAAGGTTTCCCAGCCATATGCTGGAGGAGACCGTACTGGCCCCAAGAGTGGTTGTAAAACTCTCAGAAAGGTGCTAGCAAGCTGCTAATCCGTTGGTAGATTGAAATTGGCCTTAGTGGGAGTATAGACACCATGGTAATTAGAAAATGTTACAAACCAGGGCTTCCTTTCTTCTAGAGAGTGAGTTGTTAAACGTCTACCTACGCACCACTGGTTTTCAGCTACCTGAATGAGAGCAGAAGAATGAAATTTGGCTGGGCTTCAGGTATTTGTCAAGATCTTTTTTTTTTTTAAGATTTTATTTATTTATCTTTAGAGGGGAAGGGAAGGAAAGAAGGAGAGAAGTATCAGTGTATGGTTGCCTCTTGTGTGTCCCCTGCCAGGAACTGGCCTGCAACCCAGGCATGTGCCCTGACTGGGAATCGAACCGCGATACTCTGGTTCACAGGCCTACGCTCAATCCACTGAGCTACACCAGCCAGGGCAAGATCTTATTTTTATGGACATGGAATGTGAGATTTGGGGAGTTTAAATGACTTATCAAGAAAATTGCTGGTGGACCCAAGAATAGATGCAAGTTCACCAAAGTGTCTACATCTGTGTTGATTCTGGTCTACATAGCAAATGCTTTCAAACGCCAGTTCAGAGTTTTACAAATAAACATCACATCCATCCACACAATATTATATTAGGGGCCCAAGTTACTGGTTGTTGTAAAAATGGCAAAATTTTGTAATAACTATAATACACCTAGATAATGGAGTACTATGCACCCATAAAAAAGGACAGGGGAGACTTCTATGTGCCGAAAGCGAATGGTCTCCAGTGTATGATGATAAGGAAAGCAAGCCCAGTATAGGGTAGTATATATCATATGCTACCTTTCATTTGCAAAGGGAGAAATAAAAATGCGCATGATTATATTTGCAAAAAAAGGAAACAATGGAAGGTAAACAGAAACCTAATAAAAATGGCTCCCTCACAGGTGGGAGACAGAGGCAGGTTGTGTACATACAACCAAATGAAGGCTGTGACAATTGACAGCTGGTAACAGCCTGCAGTGTCCCCTGTAAACATAAATGATTTCACAGAATTTCAATATCAAATGAGGTCACCCCATCACACAGTGATAAAACTAGGCCTCCAAAAGATATTCTGGACACAATGCAACCACAAAAGTAATAAAGTATTTTTCTCTCTTGGCTAACATGAGTTATTACACTTTCTCCACCTTGACAATTCTAACTTCACTTTGTTTCTCTTGTCTCCTACTAAAAAAAATAAGATTCTCAATCACTTAATTGCCTGTTTCCTTCCAGCACCTAATTTGGTCAATTCTCAAGTCTGAACATCAAAAAGAATAATAGTTCTGAAATTATTAACATCCAAGAATACATAACAAATTCATGGAAGAGAAGCAGTTTATTATACCAATTTGACTTCATTGTTATCTGTTATAATGAGCCATATACTTGTATTCTCAACGAGTAAAAAGAAACTGATTGGATGCATAGTACAAGAAAGAGATGCTGAAATGAAGCTAAAGTGGAAAAGATATTCATCTATAAAATTTGACCTCTGACTTGAAATTTCTTTACTTAAGAGATAAGTTTTCTTCAGTCACTACAAATTCATCTCAGAGTAAGACTTTGACCTTTTTGCCAAGTAGCTTGTAACTTCATGTCCATAATGAGATGAACAGTGTTGTTCATTTGGTCTCTGAACAGCAACCATTTACCTGGCACCAAAGATTCAAAGATCAATAGGATTCAGCCCCAGCTATCAAAAAGTGTACTTCCTAAAGGGTGACCCCAAACTACTTCTGTTTCTTCTCAGTTCTGTTCAGACATCTATTACCCAGGAAAGCTCCTTTATGGACATTTGACCAATGTCTGTCTTCTGTCTCCATGACAACTAGTGACTCTGGGAGGGCAGGGACTATATACATCTCATTCACCATCACATCCCCAGTCCTGCAATGCATTTAATATAAGTAGACTCTTGTAGTGGGTGGGATCATGTCTCCCCAAAGTTCATGTTCATCCAGAACCTTAGAGTGTAACCTTAGTTCCAAAGAGGTCTTTGCACATGTAATTAGTTGAATTCATACTAGATGAGGTCATACTGAATTAGGGTTAGTCTTAAATCCAATGCGCTGTGTCCTTATAAGAAAAAAAGATGCACAGAGCCACACACAAAGGGAAAAGGTCCCATGTTGCCAAAGGCAGAGATTGGAGTGACGCAGCTGCAAGCCAAGGAAGGCTGAGTGGCCAGAAATGACCAGAGGCTGGGAACAGGCAAGGAAGGCAAGAGAAGGAAGACTTGCAATGACTTTCCCAGGTTTTTGAGCTTTTTTGAAAGCATAAGAAACTATGTCCCCAAGTAACTTGGAAGGCATATGACACAGTGGTTAAGAAACAGGACTTCCAGTTAGTGGCTCTGGGTTTGAATCCTGATCCTATCACTGTGAACCTTAGGCCAGTCTGTATGTTGTTTCCACATCTGTAAAATGAGGGAGTAGTAATAACTACCCTTGACTGTGGAGACAAGGTAATGTGATTAGGCACGTAAAATATCCCCCTGCACTACTCAAAGCATAGCCCTAAGCCACGTGTGGCCATTCAACACTGAACTAAGGCTCCTCCATGTTAGACGTGTTGGAAGTAAAATTTGGACCAGATTTTGAACACATTGTGTGAAGAAAATAATGCCAATACCTTGTTAGTACTTCTTTGATATTATTGTATTATAAATACAGATATTTTAATATATTGGGTCAAATAAAATATTAAATTTGACTTCACCTTTTTCGTGTGTGTAACTACTAGAAAAATTAAAATCACACATATGGTTCAGATGTACATCTTATATTATACTTTTATTGGATGTATGTGAAATAAAGGGTGCCTGGGCACAAACAAAATTGCTTCCATTTAAAAATATGTTGAACCATAAAATTTACTACTGGGTTCTCATTCGAAGTAGGATATAAAAGATTGGTGTGGGACCGTGAAATAACTCTGTACCTAGGAAAGAATGTACACTGTTGTTGACCCACTATAGATGCCTCTCCCAGGTCTTTGTTCTTCCTTAGTTTCCATGTAGTGAGCCCTTACTGTGTGTCTATACCAAGTATTGTGCACTCACCATCTTATGAATAAAGTAGTCCTATTATTTGTGAATAACACAGGTAACTTACATTATATGTGCTATGTAGTACTGATGTTAAGGTTTGTATGATGTTGTTACTATACATCACAGGTTCTTGAATCACATATATAAACCCTCTGGGGTGGGAAAGAAATGGTAATCACAACAAATAAGCCCAAGTCACAGCCATCCTGAGTGCCTGCAACATGGGTGTGTCCATAAGAGTGTGATTCAGATCTTGACACAACCTGATTCATCTTCGTGGGAACAGGGCAAGAATCTTTTCTGGAGAGAGAGCAGAGAACCAGAAAACCTCCTAAAGCCTGCCATTTCCTGCAAGTGCCTCTGACACTTGAAACCCTAAAGCTCCTTGCCCTCTGGACATGAAACATGAGCCCACTTAAATACTGCTTCTTCTCTTTTGAGTTGAGGTTCTGAAGAAACTCCTCCCCAGACTCTGACATTTCAATTGAATTAATCCCTAAAAGAATTGTAATCTCCCATTAAGAGATGATCTTATCCTTGGCAGCTCTGCCAGGCAAGAAAAAGGGAAGAAGAAAGTACCAATCATGTACCTGTTGAGGCTGCATTTAGGCCGTACACTCTTTGAGGAAAGAAAGGGCAGGAGCTATTCTTGGCACTGAATTTGTAACCACTCATCTTGCTCCATAAGGAGCAAGATGATTATGAGCTTTAGATAAGGCATTCACCTTCCTCACCAAGAGTTTATGTTAGGTCTTTATCTCTGGAAGATACCAAAATGCTAATGCTTCTTTCTGTTTTCATTAGGCACTGAAACTACAGCTTCTTCATTACAAGATAGGTCAAGAGTGATAACTTTCTGGGTCCCTGGAGTGAAAGTATGAAGAGCACTGGTTAGATGTCTTTGTGCCTTGACTTGGAAGATACAGGTAAGTTTAAGGACTAGGTGGCAAGAATTTGAGACTCTTCTTGATGTGGGCTGGAAACATCTTACCCATGAACTCTCTCAAAGTCCTGCAACTAAGCCTCTAGACTTCATGCATTTTCCCACAGCCTGAACTTCTTCAGAGGCCCCTTCACCTCTCAAGGTCAGTCCTCTGCATCCAGGCTGCCCTTGTCCCCCTTCAGTCCTCCCTTCACAGTATGGTTTTCCTCCTCACTGTTACTTCCCGCCCTGGCAGCCATTCTTTCTTCCCACTGCCCTTCATGGTTGGGATGTCTGTGCATGCTGTTTCTGTCTCCTCACCTGCTCTGTCTCGTGCACTTCAGTCTCACTTCCGCTGACTCCACCAGAATAGTTCTCAGTGACAGAGACCCGGTCACCAAATCCAGTGGCTGTTCTGCCATTTTCACAGTACCTGGAATCCCAGTAACTTTCCACCCAACCAACTCCCACCACACTGACATGCTCTCTCCCCTGGTCACACAGCACTTGGCTTTCCGGTAACCTGCCTGCCCTCCTTCATCTTTTTTTTTTTGCTGAATTTTTAGTGTAGGAATAGCACAAGCTTCACTACTAGGCCCAAGTGTCTTCTTCCTTGATATTTTTTTCCAAGGCTGTGTCATCCATGCCTGGGACTCCAATTGTCCAATTACGCACTTTAAGTTTTGTCTCCAGCTCAGAACTCTCTTCGGCGTTCAGGCAAGTGGTATATTTTACCACTTCAATGTCTCACAGGCACCTCAAACATAATGTATTCAGAACAAGGTTCCTAATATTCCTCCAGACCCTTCTCCAGACCCCCACCCCAGCCTTGGCCTTCCTGAGATGACACTCGCCCATTTAGCCCCAGGGCACGCCATTGCAGGAATGTCCCACTGTCCTCCAAGCTGCAGGAGAAGGAACCCAAGCTTCTTATTTTCTTCACGTCTCATAGCCAATCAGTCACCAATTTCTAAATATCATTTCATCTCTACTGCAATCACACTACTGAGTTTATACAAAAGCCTTTTGCTCAGCGTCCCACATCCACACTGCTACAGCTAAAATCCTGCAGTATGGTCAGAATGCATCTCAACATGTACTTCATATTAATTCACTCCCTAACTCAAAACTGTAAAATTGCCTTCCATTTCTGTTTGGATATTTTCTCCAAATCATGAAAACAGCTCACAAAGCCCTGCATTATCTATCTGGCCCAGTGTCCCCCAACCTTGCTCACGCCCATCTCCCCCTAGTGGCTCTTTTCAGGCCACACCCATTCTTTGGTTCCTCCAAGAGCCAAGCTCCTTCTGCTCAGAATCCTCATGCATTTCATTCCCTCATGCCCTTTCCTCTCTCCTTGCCTTTGCATCCATTAGATCTCAGCTGAAATGTTTTTTTCATGAAGTAGTTTTGACTTCCCAAGAAGACCAAATCTCTATAATATATGCTCTCTCATGTAATGCATATGAGTATTTACTCTTTGATCTTACAAACAGTATAAGAATTGTAATTAAATTGCTAATTGTATAATTAGTATTTTAATGCTCATTTATTCTCTCCATGAAGACAGAGAAAAGTAACGTTTTTTTAACTGCTGAATCTCTTACACAGAGATAGTAGTTGCCTAGTAAATCCCTGTTCAGTGAATAACTAACACTTAGATGGCATAGAAAGTATACAAGGATTTTCTTTAATATGTATCTACAATATTACATGCTTTATTGTCTTTTGTTTTAAAGGAATGTTAAATTAAATTACGGATATTTAAGTAAAAAATTGAGAATTTCTGAAATCAGTCCATAAAGACATAAATTTAAAGAAAAATAATTGACCTACTGTTATCACAGCTAAACGGTAAATGCCAAGCTAGGAGAATAGGCACCCCAGAAAGAATTTTTTAAAACAACCTAACAATATTAAAAATAATTGTGGTACTAAAATATTATTGACAACTTTGCAGCTATGTGTCTGCCTGAGAAGTACAAATACAAATATCTGAAATTGGTCCCTTTGAATGCAACTAGGGCAGTCTTTCTCAGCCTTTTTTTTTTTTAATTATTGCCCTCTTAGGAGCCATTTTAAACATTCCTTTTGTGCTCCGTCTCCCCCAGCCCAGAAGTTTTAATAGCACAGATATACCATGTATCTGTTGATGTAGGGCATTTGTATTTATGCTTCCTGCATAGGAAAGTAAAATGTTTTCCTGCTCAAGAACAAATGGCTCCCCTGGGGGCAACATTGTCCCTGTTGAGAATGTCTGACCTGGAGTGATCCTTTGAAGATCACAATGTGTAATCAACTCATTAAAGTACACTTAAAATCGCTGTCAGAGGACTGGAAGGTGCCTCTGCTGCCTTCTCTCCTCTGCAAAGTTGTCTCCAGCTCGCTGGCTTGATGTATGGAGCAAACCAGGTAGTTATGGTAACGCACTGCTCCACGTGGACACTGTGGCTCAAACCCTGCTGCCTTCAGGGACAGGAGTGAGTTTCATCCAGAACTAATTGTTCTGCAGAAGATCCCCAAATTACCACACATGTGAACAGCCAAAGCAATACTGAACAAAAGGGAAGCTTGAGAATATAATGTAATAATATTATCACAAAGGAGAGAATTTCTGGATAGAAAGTGGTAAGCTTTTTTTGCTCCACTTGGTGTTGATTATCATAAAATATAGAAGCATGGAGGAAGTATCAAACAGAACATTAGTTTCAGTAAATATACTTTTCTAGATAAGAATCCTATTACTCACCAATGATCAAATCCCTGAACACCTAAGAGTAACCATAGTGAACATTTGAATCTCTTTCTTCAGTTGATACATTTGCCACATTTCTACTACCAAAAAGTGTTTCTCCTTGATACTTTTTTCTATTATGTAAGAAAACTTTTATTATTATTATTATTATTATTATTATTATTATTATTATTAAGACTTATGTGCTTTTGAGGCTGTTTTTTCATTGACCAAGTCTTAAGGTTATGAAGGACTTTGAGCTGGAAACCATGGTGATGGCTTTTGTAAATATCACATTAGCATAATAAGCAGCAGATTTTGATTTTGCAGTGGGAATACACATTTTCTCCAGTACTAAAAATAAATCATTGAGATTATTTTGAAACCAATTGCAGTGATCCCAGGACATAAACTGGATCGCAGGGAGAAATCCTGTCTTCCAGGTGAGCCTGCTGCTCTGGGAACAGAGCAGGTGTGCAGTTGCACACATCATTGACCTAACCTTCAGACTTCTTACCCAAAATAACTTACTTTGATAAGCAGTAAGTTTCACAAAAGAAAATGTCCTCATCTCACTTGATTATCTCACCTGAAACTACATAAACTTCTTGAAAAGCAATAAAGACAACATGAAAAAATGGTTCATTTTATATGCATCATTCTTAGATGTGCTGAAAGTATCTTCTTAAGGTGATAAGTTTTAGATGTAAGCATAATGATGAAATACTAGTGAAGACTAAATTGCCTGCTGATCACCTGCTTAGAGGCGTTTTGTGTTCCTTGTCAATAATAGTATTGAATGTAGTTTATTAGTACATCTTGATATTTTATCTCTTTTATGGAGCATTGAGTAGTTACAGCTGTAGTGCCTTTAATTGGCATAGCAGGCAAATCGTTGATATTCTTTATGATTCCTAAAGTGTGTTGAGGGTCAACGGAACTGTTGTGGGCAATTGTTTTGCTTCCTGCCACATTCAGGCCGCCACAGAACTCACTGATGGCCTGAACCTTTTGAGCCACTGAGCACCACTGAGCTCAGGAACAAAGATACCTAAACATGCCTGAAGAAAAACTGTAAAGAAAACAAGATAAAATTGTAGATGCTGCCCAAAAACGTATAAAAAGAATTATACACCACAACCAAGTGGAATGTACCCTAGGCATGCAAGACTGGCTCAACATTTGAAAATCCATTAATATAATCGCTCACATCAACAGACTAAAAAAGGAAAATCACATGATCATCTCAATGGATGATATCAATGGATGCAGAAAAATCCAATATGCATTTCATGATAAAAACTCTCAGTAAACTAGGAAGAGAGGGGAAGTTTCTCAACTCGATAAAAAACTACTTACAAAAGCCCTAGAACTAACATCATAATGTTGAGAAACTCAAATGTTTACCACTAAGATCAAGTGGTAAGAATGTTTTCTCACTACTCTTTTTCAACATTGTACTGGAAGTTTTTGCTAATGCAATAAGACTAGAAAAGGAAACAAAAGATATGGAGACTGGGAAGGAAGACACAAAACTGCATTTGTTCCTGGATGATCATCTAAGAAGAAAATCTGAAAGAAGTGACAAAAATACTAGAACTAGTAAGAGATTTCTGCATCCTTGCGACAGCAAGGTCTCAGGATGCAGGGTTAACAAACAATAGTTGGTTGCTTTCATATATACTAATAATGAACAAGTGGAATATGAAGTTAAAATCACAATGTCATTTACATTAGCTCCCCCCAAAATGAAATACCCAGGTAGAAATATAACAAAATATGTATAAGATCTATATAAGAATGACCACAAAACCTACAAAATTCTGGTGAATAGAATCAAAGAATTAAGTAAATGTAGATCCCATGCTCATGGTTAGGAAGACTCAGTATTGTCAAGATGTCAGTTCTTCCCAACTTGATCTACAGATTCTCAATCAAAAGACCCAGAATAGCCAACACAGCATTGAAGAACAAAAACGAAGTTGGAACACTGACACTACCTCAGTGTCAAGACCTATTACAAAGCTAAAGTAATCAAGACAGTATGATATCTGTGAAAGAATAAATTAATAACACAAAATTAGAGAGCCCAGAAATAGACCCACATAAATACAGTCAAGCATCTTTGACAAAGAGGCAAAGGTAATAGGAATACAATGAAACAAAGAGAGTCTCTTCTACAAATGGTGCTGGAACAACCGGACATCCATGTGGAAGAAATGAATCTAGACACAGATCTTATACCTTTTACAAAAGTAAACTCAAATGAAGAGCAGACCTAAATATAAAATTAAAAGTATTAAACTCTTAGAAGATATCATAGGAGAAAACCTAGCTGACTTTTTGTATGTTGATGGCTTTTTAGATACACTGCCAAAGGCATAATCCATGAAAGAAATAATTGATAAGATAGACTTTCTTAAAATTAAAAACTTCTCTGCAAAAGGCTGTATTGAGAGAATTAGAAAACAAGCCACAGACTAGGGGAAAATATTTGCAAAACACACATCTGATAAAGAACCGTTACTCAACATGTACAAAGAACTCTTAAAACTCAAGAATAAGAAAACAACCCAATTAAAAAATGGGTCAAAATCCTTACCAGACATGTCACCAACTAAGCATAGAAAAAGATGCCCTCCATCATATGTCACCAGGGATCTTCAAATTAAAACAACAATGAGATGTCACTACACGTCTATTAGAATGGCCAAAATCCAGCAACACCAAATTTTGGAGAGGATGTGGGCATACAGGAACTCTCATAAACTGCTGGTGGTAATGCAAAATGGTACACTCACTTGGAAGACAGTTTGGCAGTTTCTCAAGACTAAACATGCTCCTACCATGCAATCCGGCAATCACACTTCTTTTCATTTACCCAAAGTAACTGAAAACTTATGTCCACACAAAAACCTGCACATGGATGTTTATTGCAGCTTTACTCATAATTACCAAAACTTGGAAGAAATCAAGTTGTCTTTTAGTAAATGAATGAATAAATAAGCTGTGGCACATGCAGACAAAGGACTATTAGCACTAAAAAGAAATGAGCTACCAAGTCATAAGAAAATCATGGAAGAACACTTACGTGCATATGACTAGGTAAAAGAAACTGATATGGAAAAGCTACATACTACATGGTTCCAGCTATGTGACAACCTGGAAAAGACAAAACTGGGGAGACAGTAAAAATACCAGTGGTTTCCAGAGGTGGAGGTGCTAGAGATAAACAGGCGGAGCACAGAGGACTACAGGGCAGGACTACAAGTGCCCATATGTTATTATAATGATAGACACATGTCATTATGCATTTGTCCAAACCCACAGAATAGAGAACACCAAGAGTGGACCCCAAGGTAAACTGTGGACTTTGGGTGATTATGACATGTCAGTGTAGGTTTATCCTTGGTAAAAACAATGTACCACCGTGGTGAGTGATGTTGATAACAGGGAGGCATGTGTTGGAGCAGGGGCTGTATGAAAAATCTCTGTACCCCTCTCTCAATTTTGTTGTAAATCTAAAACTACTCTAAAAAATAAAGCCTTAAAAAACTGTAGGTGCTGAAAAGCAAGACTGTGAAGTGTAAGAAAGACATTCAAAGAGTATGGTGATGGTGTGGTTTAATTCATTTTCTTTTCCCCTGAGAATTTGTATTACCTAAAATAGCTAAAGGAATTTCTTTAGTCTGAAAAGGGAGTTATTGAAAACTTAATCTTCAAGGTGTTTCTAAGAAATGATTTCTCATGCAAATTGCCCTGATTTGCTGGTTATCAGTTCCTTGGCACAGACCTATTTTGTTTGGCCCAGTGAAACATCATCTTATCTACATACATTATGTATTTTCTAACTGAGCTAAAGGAACATTCTCTAGAACCAGCCTCTACTTCCCAGAATCGACTTCTCGAATATGGAGTAATTAGAAAGAAGAAAGAAGTCCTTCTCTGAGTGAAAAATTGTCAATCTCTAAATGCCATGATACTAACAAGGAAGTCTGCTACTATCTCATTTGAGTTTCATTAATGACCCTGGCTTCACTGAACAAACCATTTATTCTTTTTCCATCTCTCTCAATATTAACAGAATTTTTGTTTATTTGACATACTTCATAAAAATGCAGCTATTTGAATAGGATTGTGTTTATTAAGAGAATTACGATTCCAAAAGTTTTATAAAATAAAGATGAAGTAACAAGCTGTGCTCATTGCAGTAGGTTTTAATGTAGACTAAGAAGATTTCCATACAAGGAAAATAGAAGCTTTGATTTGGTTTACAAATATGTGCCATATTATTGTGCTTGAATCCACAATATTTCCTCTAACATCTTACTCTATGGGGCTCAAATAAAAGTTACTCATTTTAAAAACTTGAATCCTTTCATGGGTCAGAGACTGTTAGAGATACATTATTGTGGACTTTGGGCCGAGGTCCCAGGAGCAGCTATGCTCTAGCCTATAGCCCAGCTCCTCCTTCTGTGAGATTCTTTATTGAGCAGTTAAGCAGGGAGGGATGTGTCCAACAGGACTTTTCTAGCTGGATGCTTGGCTCCAGGCCAAAGACAGAGCATTAGTAAAGGGGACTACAGGTGTCATAAGTCACTGCTGCCCAAAAGCCACCTTGAAATGAGAAGAGCAGTAGAGCCTCTTTTTTGCCTTTGCACAAAGCCCATGCTTGCATCTTGGCCGTAGACATGGTAGTAGGAGAAAGCTCAAAGCAGAGCCTGCTGGTCTCTTCAATGAAGAACAGAATACAGGGGCCATGAGAAAGGTGGCCTCCGATGCCAAGGTAAACCCAACCCAGTGCTCATCAAACATTCTGGTTTTAGGTCGGTCTGAGCCTGAGGATCTGAGAGCCCAAACAAAGAGTGACTAAAAGAGCCAAGGAAGAAGTGAGGTTGCCCCTCCTGTATCCCAGGAACAGAAATACACCCAAAGGAAGCAGAGTGGAAGAGGTGATGGGCCTTCTCCACACTCTGGTGGAAGAGACACAGGAAGAAGAGAGGCTACAGCGAGTCTCTGCTGCAGTACAGGGGCCTTGGCCACAGATACAATTTTTAAAAGTATGACCCAGTCAATATCCTTGGCTTTGACTAAATCATAGCCTATTCTTCACTAAAGAATGTGAGAGTGTGGGGACTTAGATAAGAGAAACAAGAGGCTCCGATTCTAAACTTTTCATGACTTTTACCCCTTAAGGTATTTTTACATGGTATTATAATATTTTTGCATCTTCATGTACAAAATATCTGCACATGCAATGAATCTACTCACATACAATGAATTTCCTCCCCTTTGCTGTATGAAACTACCTGTAAAGTCCTTCATTTTATTAGCTTCTGTTTACAGTGGACAGTTCTTGGGAAACTGTATCTTGCTCTGCAAACCAGTAAATATAAAAAAGGATTATAAACCAATGAGAATAAAGTTGAGTAAATGTGATCTGTCTTGCTGCAAATATTCAGTAAATCATGGCTATCATTTGAATGGAAATCATGGAAATAATTTGAATTCTAAAATCCAAAACACATGGACAATTTCAATGATTTTACTTCCATTTTTCTGTACACCTGCAGCAGTTCCTATTCTGCGAACATACAAATTGCATTATAACAGGTGTCTATGGTTTAGGAAATTGTCAAATTATCCCTGGCTATGATAAAAGCTTGTGTTATGTATGAGTGATCAAATCAAAGACAGTCTGTAATCCGGGATGGAACCTCAATTTTTTCCCAGGCCTGGGTCACTTCACCCAACACTTACCTAATGGCTGTCCTGTGCCAGGCTTTGTCATAGTGCTAGAGAGTTAAAGACAAATTAACACCACCTCTAACCCTTAGCAATCTTAGGGAAAATCAAGGAGATGAAGAGAAACTCAGGGCTGTAAGCTGACCTTCCCCAAGAAGTCTCTATAACCACACCACATGTGTACACTGACCCTGCTCCCTTCTCCTACTGGCACCAGAAGTCACCTCCAAACTTCTGTTCTCTCCAGGCCTAGGCTTTTTCAGAATATGCCCCCTTCCCAAGCCCTTTTAAAATGCCTTTGAACAAAATATTTCAAGAGTCAATTAGCATGAAACACCTCCTATAATTTTGATTTTAGAGGCTTCTTCACACCTAAAGTCTGAGTGAGATTTTCATTAGAAGTGGGCTGAATGCCAAGTCTTCAGAGCTACACCCTGACGGCTATGCCAGTTAGCAGGTTAAGCATTGCCCCTGAAGTGTCCAAATTCAGATACAAGACCAAAGAAACTCTCAACACTCACTGGGCATCAGAGTCATGAGAGAAAGTTTAAAAACCTACAAGATTCCTGGGCCCTGCCCCCAGAAATTTTAGTTCAGTTAGTCTGAGAATGACTTCAGACATTGTTTTCCTTTATTTCATTCTATTGTCATTCTGGGGTGCAGCCAGGTATAACTTGCTTTCTACAGAATTTGAGATGGGGTGAAGGGTGTTTTTCAGCTGAATGATGCTCGATTGATGTTCAAAAACACAAAGGGAGACTCTTGACTTATTCTGTTTCTTAGGTATTTCTGCTGCCCCTTTTATTAAAGTGACTTAATTTGTGTATGGCCAGTTCAACTCATTCACTCTTCTCATTCCACCTGTTATAAGCTCAGTGTTTGGGTCCCCCAGAATTCATATGTTGAAGCTCTAATTCCCAATGTGACAGTATTTGGAGACTTTGGGAAGTAATTAGATTTAGGTAGGGTCCTGAGTGGGGAGCCACCATGTGGGATTAATGACTTTATAAGGAAAGGAAGAGGCAAGAAAGTGCTCTCTCCCCAACTCACCCCCGCGCTCCCCTACGCCCGCCCATTGAGGACACAGTGAGAGTGGCTATCTATAAGCCAGGAGGCAGGTTCTCACAAGGAACTGAATCTGCAGGCACCTTGATCTTGGACTTCCTGTAGAATGTAGCTGGATTATGGAGTACTACATATGTGAGAAGAAGGAATAAATGAGGAACCAAAGTTTTTGAACAAGCAGGTACAATGAAAAAGGCAGTCATGCAGGACCCAGGAGGTAGGTTGAATTTATGAGAGGTCGAGAACATTCTAACACTTGGTTACTGACCAAGTTATTGACTTAGAGACATCCGTTCATAAAAGAATGACCAACTGACCTGCCATCATGCAGCCGGGAAAAGATTTGGCCAGAAACGTGTGACTTTCCTCACCTCCCTTGTTATAAGTCATACAATATCCTTCTCACTTATTCTTAGAAAATATGTTTTACCAAGAACCTATCATTTAGGAGCTAGGGGTGTTTTTTTCTGAACATTCCTTTCAGGAAGGGTATTTAATTACTATGACATGTTAAGTATTTCTGGAGTTCTGCGCGGAGGGGGTGTTGTTCAGGCTTGGTCTGGTTTTGGTTTTTTGAGAGGGGAAAAGAGAGAGCAGCTGGACAGTGAAATGGTCCTTCATGGCAGAAGCAGGTCATGTGGTTTAGATTAGGTTAGGAAGCCCTGTAGTGTCTATTCAGCTGAGCAGTAAATCAGGGCGTTGTTCTCTTGGGCGTTCTGACAACTGAAGCCCAGTGTCCCTGCATTCAGAAGTCAGCCACCAATCCTCACATTAACTGCAGACTTACTGCAGACTCTGGCTTGGTTGTCCAATCACACTCCACCCCACTTCCACCAGCAAGTGCAGAAAAACAGATCTAGCTGGACCCTGCAGAGGCTGGGGAAGGCCTGTCTCATTTCTAAGCATTACAATTCTCTCTACACCATCATTTTGGTCCACCTGGCAGAAGAGTACTCAGGTAAACACCTATTCTCTCCAGGGGAAAGAGTTGCAGAAATTACCAAGTGCTTCCAACTAGTCTCCTGTCGTTTTATATAGAAAAGGAATTGCCCTGGAGAGAGGAACGCAGACAGGGCTCCTGCCCAGCTCTATCTAATGCAATATTCCCAACGCAGAGACAGACATTCGCACCGACACACACAATGAGTCCTGATTGCTCTCTCCTCCAAATGCCTCACTGTTAATGCTTCTGTCAATAATCAGCATCAGAAGAGTAAAGGGCCTTTGCAGGGTTGTTCTTAAAAGGTGATAAAACAATATTTCAAATCCATTACATATTAAACTATAGAAGTGTTTCTGTAGATGAAGGTTGAATGGGTTGGCTGAGTTATACTTTTCAAATTATACTTCTTGAATTGTCTGTGGTTTTAGGCATCCCTAATGCTGCCTTCCAAAGAAAATCTGAGGCTGACTATTAATACATAAAAGGTTATGTATCAGTAAATGTAATGGATGGAAATGTAATTATCCTTTACAGAGTTGCTTTCTCGAATGCAACGAGACTTTCCTTTTGTGGGATTAAGGTGAGAGGTAAAGAAGGACATGAGTGGTGGGTCAAGAAGACAAGGTCTTCAACTTCACTCTGAAAAAAATCGCCTGAAGCCAAGAAACCTGCATTTGAATGCATGTTCCAGATCAGTTTGATGAAAATTGTCCTTGGTCCACAGTTTGAGATGTTCTGGCGGAGTTGAACCCCATTTACATATGGTATTAAAGACAGAACCCCCTGCTAGCTCGTAGCCCATGGGGCAGTATTCAGGGAACTTGACACAGCTGAAGCGCTGGTACTACAAGGAATGGCTCAGCGGTTGGCTTGAGGAGGGAAAAAAGCCTCAACATCCATAATTCGCCAAGTGCTGGGTGTGTACATGACATCATGTCGGGTACCAGAGAATTAACAAAAATTCCTTGTTTCTACCAGGCTCTTCGAGACAAGTGTTCATTTTCACACTAAAGCTATAATGTAAGTTTGGGAAAAAGAGCCACCTTAACTTTGAACTACTTACCTTCCCTTAGGGAGCATAACCGCGCCCCCACCAACCAACCTCTGTCTGGTCTCTTCTCAGAATAAAAGCTGGATTTCTACCTAAGAAAATTTCAGGCTGTACAAATTTTAAATGTGGAATCACCAGCGTACATATTTCTAAGAATGTTATAAAATTTTAGTCGTGAAACAAAAGGTATAATAAAGCTTCTTACAAATAACAATAATCTTGAAACCCTAAAAGAAAATGAGGGCCCTGAATGGTGTGGCTCAGTGGACTGAGCATCATCTGCAAATGGATAGTTCACCCCTTTGATTCCTGGTCGGGGCACCTGCCTAAGTTGCAGGCCAGGTACCCCGCTGGGGGGAGTCTGAGAGGCAACCAATGGATGTTTCTCTCCCTTTCTTTCTCCCTCCCTTCCTTTATCTCTAAGATACATACATACATACATACATACATACATACATACATACACACATAAATCTTTTAAAAACGTAGGCATCAATGAAAAACTCCCATCCTTGACCATGTTTCCCAACTCCCAAGCACATGCCAAGACATTATTGAGATGATTCATTAACATCACCAAGCCACCAGGTGCTGAGGAACAAAATCTGGAGTGGGGCCCTGGCTGGTGTTGCTCAGTGGATTGAGCATGGGCTGTAAACAAAAGAGTCACCGTTAGATTCCCAGTCAGGGTATATGCCTGGGTTGTGGGCCCGGTCCCCAGTGGGGGCCATGTGAGAGGCAACCACACATTGATGTTTCTCCCCCTATCTTTCTCCATCCCTTCCCCTCTCTCTAAAAAAAAAATCTGGAGTGGGAAACAAAGTTTGAATTTGAATGGACACATGGGCTCCCTTTAAAATTCCTTGTAGGAAGGGACTACTGTGCTGTTGCTATCTGCAGAAAGGACTCACATCTTGGCTCTGCCTCATATTGGCTGTGGGAGCACCGGCAGGTTACCTGGCATCTCAGAGTATCAGCTGCGGTGCCCACCTACCCGTGTGGTTGTCAGGAGTGAGTGAGGTCAAGAGAACGCATTGACTAGCAGTGTCTGACTAGTAGGATGCTCAGTAAACCTGATATTTTCCCCACTGCAGCATGAACATTTAATTTAGGAAAAAAGAAAAGTAAGTGAAGATGAAATAATTCAATTAGTTTGGAGTCTTATAAGAAGTTAAGAAAAGGTAATATATGAGATGTTGAAGACACATGGCTTTACGAGAAACTCAGTTTTGAATCTTGACTCAGCACCTTAGTAACCTTGTGTCTTTGGGCAAGTGACTCAAAGTTTGTAAGGTTGTGCTACTCATTTGGAAAAAAATGGGACTAACATAGAGATACTATAAGAATTCCAAGAAGAAAGACTATCAGCTGCTTAGTAAAAGGTCTGAGACAACATATGCCCTTATCCTGCAGTAGTTGTTATTCATATAATTATCTCATCATTATACTTTTTTATTCAGTAACAATATGGACCAGACAAAGGCCTTGAATGTTCATTTCTAGGGTAACTTATTTGTCACAAGTTCCGTAAGTTTGCAAGAGGTCAAATTACACGATCTTTGCTTTCTGGCAGAACGATTTTACCAACCTCAAAAGTAACTTCTATACTGTTTTCCAGATCACTGGAGTCTGGCCACACAGCATTTGGCCTCTGAATCCTGGAATGAGTGTTATCTTGCAGAAAACTCCAGCCGGCAGAATCAGAGACCTAGTGCGCTCCTTGCAAAGTGAGCAAATCCCCTGGCCCCTGGCGTAAGAATGTGGGCATGAAATGAACCCCTATGGTTTAAATCATAGGAAAGTGCCTGTAGCCCAAGAATCTATTTAATTCTGGTAAAATGTGAGCCTTCTATACCCTGAATGAGATTTTTAAATGCACATAAATTATTCAGAGTAATAAAAGACTTATGCCGGATATGCAAATTAGGTGACAGATATGCAAATCATAAGCCAAATTTTTTCTTGAATTAGAAACAATTGAAGCCCTGGCTGATCTAGCGCTGACCTGCGAACCACATGATCACCGTTGGATTCCCAGTCAGGGCACATGCCTAGGTTGCAGGCCAGTTCCCAGCAGGGGACTCATGAGAGGCAACCATACATTGATATTTCTCTCCTTCTCTCCTTCCCTTCCTCTCTAAAGATAAATAAATAAAATATTTTTAAAAAAGAAACAATTGAGAATTGGCTTCACTAGTTACTAGGAAGGAAAGTATCCCCCTCATCTTGTTTCGTGCAACTAGAATGTCCAGGGCACAGAAGGTGGAAATGAGTGATTCTGCTATTTCGGAGCCTTAGAAATGAAGTTTATGAAGAGGAAGGGTTGGGAGTCTCTGTCCCCCAGCTGGACCTTGTCATTCCCGGCACAGGTCAGGAGTTCGTGGCAGCGCCTTTCTCTGAACGACTGTTTTTCAGAGGATTCTGAACTCAGCACTGGTCTTAGGTTTGTTTAAAGTGATCGCTAACTCAGGCTCCTCTAACTCCTTGGAAGACGGCCGGATTTATAAAATCTGTTTTCTCTTTTTGGGAAAGCTAACTTTCTGCCCAGAGTTGAGGATTTAGTTTTACAGGCTTTTCCTGTGCCAGGCCCTGTGTGAGGCCCTTTACATACATCACTTCATTGTCCCACGATGCAGGCACATCCGCTCCAAGAGACCTGGCAGTATTAACATCTGCCTTGCGGGGTATCCTGCTACAGGTTACATAGTTAACAAGGGGCAGAAGCGGGGGGCAGAGGGTGTGGGAAAATCTAGACCTCCAATTTATCTTTCTTTTCCAGACATAAAAGAAAAACCAAGACAGAGAGATGCAGAGTCTCTGTGCTGGAGGTATCCCCCAATTCTCTCATATGATGTTATTGCTGATTATTTCTAAGTGATTAGTATTGTTATGAGGTTAGTATAGATTTAGATTTAGATGAAATCTGCATTTAAAAAGCTGAATGAACCTGCATTAGTAAAATCAGTGAATAGCATAGTCACCTGTGCTGACTGTCTGTTATTTCCTGGTGCCACTATCACCTGGAGGAGTGGTGGCCATTCAGGAGGCTTGGCTCTTTTGGTTCTTAAAGCCCAGATCAGATGACTTGAGTGGGGACTGGAAGCTGACTTATAGGAAAGACAATACTGTGAATATATTCTCAGGACAGGGAACCAGGGAGGAAATGAGAGAAGGAGTGAGGTGAGAAAGGAGGAAGGCTGGAGGAAGGGACAGTTTTAGGAACATCGCCCATTAGGACTTCAGGAATTTGTATTGCATATTCTCAACTTGCAAATGTCATCCTTCAGAATTTTTTACCCCACAAAAGCAATTGCTCATAAAACTAGTTAAATCCAAGTAAGATCTGTTGTCTAGTGTTTTGTATTTTGCCAATGTCAATCTCCTGGTCACGATAAGGTACCATCATATGTAACACCCTAACACTGGGGAAAGCTGGACAGGGGAACGTGGGACTTCTCTGTACTTCTTTTCAGCATCTCGTGAGCCCATAATTAGTTCAAAGTAAAAAGTTTTTCAAAAGTCAATTCAAGGTGACTTCCTCCCCTTGTTCTGTCAGACAACTGTCCTCGCATTTACTCTTTGGCCATTCATCAGGCCAAGTTAGGACAGGGGACCTGCCAGGTGAAACTGTCTCGGGTGTCCCTGTCTCAGAGATGTGGCTTTAAATTTCTGATGTTCCTCAAAACCATTTTTTCCCTAATCTCCCAAAAGAGTTGTCATTTTTTCTAGATGTATCAAAGTTCCCAAATTTTCCATTTCAAAACCTTCTTGTCTTCTGACCCAGAGTATCTAAAGAGCTAAAAAATAGTTATCTGTCTATTCACATTTTCTTTTAAAAACCCTGCATCTCTCTGAGTTATTCAGATCATTATGTATTATTTTTCCAATCTCTGCAGGACTTGCTTCTTCCCTGATTCTCCTTTATATCTGTGTCGTAACTTCAGCTACCTACTTTCCCATACAGACCCCACTTTTCTCAAAACCTTAGAATGCCTTAAATTCCTACTTAACCATCTCTTGTTTTTAAGACTCCTTGATTATATGATGAAATAAGCATACTCATAAAAATGCTTGGAAGAGTACCTATATCAAAATGAGTACTTCGTAAGTTACATGTAATGATATCAATACGTTTTATTGGCTTCCTCTCCATTTTAATGCCTTTAAGAAGGGTTATTCTTTTCATTTTTTAGCTTAAACTTTTATTTTTATTGTTAGTGTTACATAATATTTTGCTTTATTTTATTTAATTCTAGTGTAAGGAAAACATGCAAAGACATAAAACAGAGAAAATACTATAGCAACCTACCATATTCAAAACTGGTTTTGAGAATAAACCATTTCAGAACTTCCTCAACCTCCATTGCCTGCTTCATCAATGTTTCAAAACATGTGGCATATCTGCTAGTCTATTCATCTGTACTTTGGCAATTATGCTAACTTAGAACAAATTAGTTTAAATGAATAAATCAAAAGCTGAGCTGTCCTATGTGAAAACCAGGTCTTCCATTTTTATTTTTAGGCATTCAAGCCTTAATGCCTAGAGCTTATGTTGATTGTAGAGCTCAAGATTCACTTTCTTGGCTCCCTTTGGAGGAGGAGGCCATTCATTGGGAGAGTGAGGGCATTTCCACAGTTCATGGCAGAGCGTTGAGTTTCTCACAACAGACACAAGACCTTAGGTGGAGACTGCAACAGGAGAGTCCCTCTTGGATTTGGCCACGCAGGAATTGCTAGGTGGGTGGCAGTTCACAAGTGAGGGGTGTCCGGATGGCATCCCCACGTGGAGAGAGGCTGAGAGCTGAGCACCTGAGGAACTGCACCAGTCTTTTAGAGCTGACGAGTATATATGTGTATTCATCTGCTCGAGTTACGTAAAAAATGTCCACAGGCCAAGTGGCTTAAACAGTTATTTCTCGCAATTCTGGAAACCAACATCTAAGATCAAGGTACCAGAAGACCGAGTGTCTGGTGAGATCTTCCTGGCTTACCTTCCAGCTTGATCTTTACATGGTCTTTCCTCCGTGTGTGCACTTGCAAGGGAGAGAGAGGAAGACAGAGCTCTTTGGCGTTTCTTTATATAAGGTTATTAACGCGCAACCTTGGCGTGTAGGGACAGCGCTCCAACCAAGTAGCTTCCCAGTCAGGCAATGTTAGTTACCTTTGAAAGAAGCTAGCTGATGGCTACATAAGCCCTCTCTGAGATATTTTTGCAATCCTTTTGTCTGTATTTCAAAATAATAAATGTTTTACCAAAAGGAGAGCTTGGCTGGGAGACAGGAGATGGAGATTTCAGTTCTTCGATTTCTACTACCCATGTGGCCACAGCCTTTGCCCTTGATGCCCCCAGTCTAATTCCCTATTAGAGTAATATCATAGAATGTGAATATTTTAGTAATCACAACCAGTTTTGAGGGATCCATTTCAAGGGCAAGAAGAGCAAAATATTAAGCATGTACAGTGAGACCTGTTAAAATTTTGGTTTTTAATCTAACATTGACTTGACCCTATCTAATAATTTCTGCTTTAATTTGAACCCTAATAAATAGTTGAAAATAATACAGAAACAGAACCCCTTGAAACTGGAACACAGTTCCTAAGCAACATCATGTTCCATCAGTTTTCAGCTAGTGACTGCTGCAGTCATCAAATTCAGATATCTCTAACCCTATACTTGCATTTTATTTTTTAAAAAATGAAATAATTGATTTTAATGAGTGGTTCCAAACTTAGTCATTAGTAACTTTTAAATTTCTCCCTGATGTTTCTTTAGAGATCTAATCAGATCTAGTGCTCTTCAGTACGATTTTCAGGCAATACTCATATTCGGCTTTCAAGATTTATTTTTAAAATAATGGTACTGAATAAACAAGTTACAGAACAGAGTTATGTATAGCACATTTCTGTATAAAATATATGTGCGTGGGTACACGTATGGTAGGTACTCAGATAAGCAAGAGCAAAGCAGGATGATAGGCCAGGTACAGAGTGTCACCTGTGTGGAAAGTCCCAGTTACCTAGCAACAGGCAAAACTGGGGAAACAAGAACCTCCCCCCAGGGTAACCTTTCCTCCCCTAGCATATTGCTGGTCAGGCTGTTCAGACCCTCCCCTGACCTTCCTCCCCTGGCATGTTGCTAGTCCCGTGGTAGACCCCCTTGGAGGAAGAGCAAGGAATTGAGGAGTAGCCTCATGAGATTCCCGTAGAGGCCCTTGCATGACCACTCCCTTAAGCATTAACCCCTAGGGATAACATCTAGGCCTCAGTTGTGTTTCATCTCCAGGCCCAGAAAAGCAGAAAAACCAGCAAGCAATGCCAAGGCTGACCTCAGGACGAGTGACCCCCTGCCCTGGTGCCAACAAATTAGTGGAGACCATGACCCTGAAAGGACATACTTGGAAAGCTGATGAATATGCTATTGAGATCCTTTCCTGGCACCCCACCCCCCTGTAAAAATCCCTGCCCTTAAACGCCCTTAGAATAAAGGACCCAATGCCGCACTCTCTATGGAACATGTCCATGCCTTTCCCCGCCCCCTTCCTACAGGTGTCTGTCCCTTGCCTCTCTCCTAAACTCTAACAGACCTTCTTTTGTCTCTGTAACTTGTTTCTTGGGCCTATTTCTTCTACAGCTCACTTCTTCTACTTTCATGACTTTCTAAATAAACTTTCTTTTATTGTTGGGGTCTTGGCTCTGAATTCTTTCTTCATCATAACTCAAGTACCACTGTAGCTGAAACAAGGTCCAGTATGGCTCCACTGGTCTTACATCTGGTACCATTTTTGCTGCAGCCAGAACATGCACATTACATTTATTTTAATACATTCATATAGAGAATCTGGAAGAATAGACTCCACGCTGTTAACAGTGGTTATATCTGCATGATTAATATTGCAGAAGACTCATTTCCTAAAGGATATGTTTCCATAATATTTAATCAATAAAGATTAAATTATATTTGATGCCCTTCCCAATCATACTAGCTAACAATATATATATATAGATCACATCCCTACCAACATCACTACACACACACACAGGTATATATTAGCAGATCACTGTCCCTGCAATAATAACGCAGAGGAAAGCTGAGATTACTGGGAAGAATCACAGCAACTGTCCTTCCTGCCTCTCCCATGTTAATCTGTCCATACATCTCACTGCTGAGGGTCCATTATATCCTGTTCCTTACCCTTTAACCTCTCCTTTGTCTACCTAAGAACCCCTGGGATTGTAAAATATCCTCCATGTCACCTCTAATCCTAGAAACTAGTACAAGTAGTCTGTTGTGTTTAAACATTAGCTCTGTTTTACCCCTATGACACAGAGACTTTGTGGGATTTCCTCCTGGGTCTAAACTTGGGAAAGGATCCCAATCCCTGAGGCATTGCCAGGACTAAAGATGCCTGTGGTGTGGGTATATTATGAGAGAGGAGGAGGGATCTAACTGCTAGCAGTCTGGCCAACGTGCAGGAAGGGACTGAAAATGCTTGCCTTCTGAAAGCCACTGACAGTTTGAGTTCCCTTCTATGATATTTTCACCAGTGTAGATACTATAAAACTGAGACAAAAGTCAAGACAATCATGAAGAAAAGCCATAGCCCTTTCTCTTGTGGGGGAGCCAGAGGTCAGTTCTCCACTGATCAGCAGCATTATGGTGAGAGGACCACAACTCTGAAATGCTCATGAGTCATAGGCTTGAACCCTGAGGACAGCCACCACCCTTTCCACTGGAACACTTGTCCATGCACACATCACACAGATGTTTGTGTCGTCTCAGGGATTTCGAGAACCCAGTCAGTTTAAGAACTTTTAAATTGCTAAATTTCCTTGAAGAAAGTTAAAACTCAGGAAAAACAGGTAGCTCAGAATATTTAAGAAAATATGGCTGAAATTAAAATAGGGAAATTAATAACAGACTGAAAGCTGAGATTAGTAGGCTTAGTAAAATAGCAAAATCTTGTTGGACCAGATATTAAACAGAAAATTCATCTAGTAAAGCTGAATGTTTCCTCAAGAAAAAGAAAAAGAAAAAGAAAACAACAGAGAAACCCCAAGGGTCAGGATGAGGGTGAGGAGCTACCTTACATTAAATAAATAGGGAAGGAGTGGAAAGAGGCTCAGAAGCTCAGTCGACTAGGTGAACACCCAAATTAAAATTACAAGAAGAAACTTAGCTAGCTTACCCAAAGGAACAGAGGAAGAAAGCAGATAATTGGGCTAAAATCGGGAAAATAAAAGCCAGAAATGACATGCAAATTGCAAGACACAAACAAAGGCTTGTACAACGTTCTTTAAATACATAATGCATGAGAGATGATTACAGAGATGTTAGCCTTTCAAACTGTTTTTTTTTAAGTGGCAATAAAAATCTTTAACAACTTACAGCTGTATAGAAGTGTAGTTTGCAAAGTTCCTAGCAGTGAATAATAATAATAATAATGATAGTAATAATCATAATAATACCAATGTGTCATAAACATGAAACATAAACCTTAGGCGTGAAAGTTTGTTTTCATTCATCTATTCAGTCAACACCAACTTTTGGAGCAGTTTAGTGGACACCTTAAATTAGTAAATCCACATAAAGCACTCATAAAAGTTAGCTATTAATATTCTTTTTGTTATCAATGATTCTGTTTGCCCAGCATTCATTCCCCCTGCTGTGGTACAGAAATTTCTTTTCTCCCTTTAGAAATCACTCTCATCCTACCTTCAGCCCACATGCATAGAAGAACTGCTCTTAGTTTCTGGAAGGTCTCCTGACCCAGGCTAAGGAGTGCCTCACTCTTCCAGTGTCCAGTGCAGAAGTTTCATAGCAGGTACAACCCACCTGGACTGAGAGATCAGGGAAGAGTTCCTCAATGAAGACACTCATTCTGAAACATGAAGAATAAAAAAGGAGTTCATCTCATTTAAGAGATGACACTAAAAAAAATCTTTTACATATATAAAATCCTTGAACAAAAATTCTCACTCTATATATGCATATTTTGCCATGTATAATGTGTGCTTTGTTGACCAAATTTTTGAGGGAAAAATAAGGATGCACCTTATACATGGGTAGTACTAATTTTGTATCTACAGAGATATTTTTAATTCTTTTATTTATACTTATGCATTAGATGTATAACTCTAGAAAGCAATAACAATATCCATATGCAAAATAACAGCCTGGAGTATGAGAATTGGGTTTTTTATAAATATAAATAAATAAATAAAGGAATTTAAAAATTAAAACAAAGGATTTTTTTCCTGAAAGTTTGAGCCAACAATGTGGGTACACATTATATGCAGCAAAATACAGTATTATACAAAAGGAAACTTTTGAATTGACTAATAGAACAGGCAATACCAGGAATACACGGTCAGGGTACACACTGCATAAAAATCAAGGCATCTGTAGATTGTTTAAATGTGAAATATATTAATTTTTGTAAAGAATGAGAAATTACATATGAAGAGGTGGCTCAAGAAATATAAAAGTGTTGATAAGTAGGTGCACACATTCAACTATTATTCCAGTGATGGGTGTCCTGGGTAACGAACAGTGTTGGCACAGTTTAGATGGTAGCATGATGTTTTGCTGCAGGGTTGGGGCATAGGGTGTCCTGAGGACTGAAAATCACTTTTATGCTCTTATTAGAGTCATGTAAGTTTTTAGGCATCAATTTTTTTTCATCTAAAAATCTGAATTGTGACGAGATGATCTCTAAGAGCCCTTGAAGTAATTAAACTCTATGATGTGTCTCAGTTCTAGTTTATCAAGCTTAATTTTGACATATTAAAGTATTTTTCAGACACCTATCAAGTGCTCACTTTTCTGAGTTCATTTTTTCCAGGGGCTTTTACAATGATTGCTCACTACTTGTAGGATGGTAGCCTATCTAGAGAACTTGACTTTTGAAGAAAGATAGAAGCTAAAGGTCATGTTTCACATTGCAGAGCATAGAATGTTGGCACAATGTGATGCTTTTAAAAATCAAACAATGTTTCCAAAGCTATTCACAGAAGTGTATCTCAATTGGGAAGTGCTATAAAAGTAAATTAAAGGCAAGGGTATTAGTACAAAATAATGACTCGTTTCAAAACAAACATACCACCAAATGGGCCAGGTCTTTTTCAAAGAAGTCTTCATTCCAAACATGTACCAGAAGTACTCAGCCATACCAGAAGTATTTTTTGAAACTATATTTTTGAATTGCCTTTAGAGACATAGCCTGTACTTTCAACTACTCTTAATAGTAATACAATTGTCCTTTGGATGATTTTTGAAAAAGGCACTTAGCTCCAACTCAGGTGGGTAAAGTGAGTAGCAACCTTTAGATTCCTCCCTGATCAGAAACGTATCCAGGGAGTTCTGTTGCCCTGTGCTCAGACCAACCCTAGGGCATTTCCCAAGGGGATCTAAAGAAAAGGGAAGTTTTATCTCGAGAAGTGTATCTTCTGCTAGGGTGACTACTCCCATACATACTCCGGGTCAACTGACAAAGATGATTTTTCATTACCTATTTTATCAAATTGAATATATATGGAATTAAAATGGGGGGGCCCCTCCAATAATTCTCTGTAAGATCATCATTTCAAAATATTTTGGAGCCTCTAACATGAGCCATGCCAACATGTATACAACAGGCACTCAAAGAATAAGCATAAGTTATAACCAGAAAGCAGTGCAAAAGCGAATAAGGATCAGAGCTCATCCTGGAGTCTTCATCCCTATTGTGGCACCCAGCAAAGAAGCCTTTGGCACTAGGCAGTGTCAACAGGATGAAAGTTCAGAACCTCAGTGATGGGGCTTTGGGGAAATTCAATGCAATTTCTGAACAACATTTTGAAAAATTAATGGGCTCTAACTAAGTATATTCCATCCATTCCACAGGAGCAAGAAAAGTTTCCTACATTATATTTGAAGTAAGATGTTTGCAATAATTCTACAACTTCATATTATCTCTAAACCCCAAACCAGCCCTGGCTGGTGTAGCTCAGTGGATTGAGTGTGGTCTGTGAACCAAAGGGTCGTTGGTTCAATTCCCAGTCAGGGCATGTGCCTGGGTTGCAGGCCAGGTCCCCAGTGGGAGCCACATGACAGGCAACCACACACTGATGTTTCTCTCCCTTTCTCCCTCCCTCTCTCTCTGTAAAAATAAATAAATAAAAGCTTTAAATAAATAAATAAGGCCCAAACCAAAGATCTATGAAAATTTAAGAAATCTAAACTATTTTCTTTTCTATATGTTTACTGACACTAGTAATAAATGATAAAACTGTTAATTTTACAGTTAAAAATTGCAACTCTTTACAATTAAACTAATAATATTTAAATCCCACATTATTTCACAATGCAATTTTACCCTTGGGAGAATTGATATTTTGTCAATTTGTCATAAAAATTCAAAGAAACTCACCAGTTGCTAATTTTTTTAATCATAAAAAATAATTTAAAAAATCTATTTTAGCATCTTAGCTTTCCCCACTGACTCAGGAAGTACTCAAAGGACAACGGAAGGTTTCCTGAATAATTTTAAATGCTGAAGATGCTTGGGGAAAAAAACCTGATAATATATATTATAATTTTTCCAAAAAAATTTTTGTTTATACAAAAATAATTAGAAAAAATACCAAAGTGTGGGAGAAGACAAATGCAGACAATTACAATGATCATATTTTAGCCTTAGCTAAATGGCAAATTACACCAGCAAATGTCTTTAATTTCCACTTAGGAGAATTTTAATACCCTCTAACGGAATTTACTTCTAGTCAGGGCCATCTAAATATGTTTCTCTAGACTTAACTTTAATTACTAATGTTGAAGCCAGAAATACTCTGAAGCAAATATGAGTACTAATAACTGAAAATGTTTTTTTCCTAAAACAAAGAAAAACACCCTTTACTTCACCCATTTTATAAAATGACCCAACTCAAAATTGTGACCACATCAGCAAATCCACCCCCCCAATTCTGCGTTAAAAGATTAGGGATATTCCATCTCAGGGTGCAAACTCTGTAAGGGGGCTTGTATTGCTCTCTTCATCTGGAATTGATTTAAGTCAGAAAAGATTTTATGAAACAAAAATTTTTATATTTTCTGGATCAGCACAATCCCATTGAGAATAATAATCCCAGGGGAATGAACCAACTTTTCTGCAAATTTAAATATGATCTTTGGGAAATAAATGGTTTTCTTTCCGTTGAGCGATCCATATGTTTTTTAAAAATGTACTTCTAGAACAAAGACTGCAGCTGAGTTTAAGATTTTTATTTCTGCTATTTTTTATTGCTCTATGAACATGGAAATGATCTTGCACATTTCTTGATTCACACCTGTTTGCCATGTCTAATCAATTGGCAAGTATTAGTTGAGACTACTTAGTGGGCCTGTAGAAAATGGCCCTTGACTTTGCTAGATTTGAGGTCTACTTGAGCAGATAGCAGACACATGGGAAAGAGCAGCAAAACCTACAAATAAGTGCTCATTTGTGGGGCTCAGACTGCATGTTCTGATGAGGGAGAAGGGGGCTGTACTGTGCAGTGAGCAAGGAAAGTGGGCTATGTAGACAGTGACAGATAAATGTCACCTGATGAAGCAGCACGTTCAGACCCATGTCTGTCACTTGCAGAGTGATGGTTAGACTAGGTGCCTCATTTCTCTAAGCTTCTGAGTCCTCGGCTGTATAAAGGTCACCATGACAATTGCCTGCAGTGATACCTAACCAAATAACTGGCACACAGTTAGGAGCTATGATTTAGCCAGGAGATAAGACTTAATGAAAATTAAGACTGATGGGTAGGACGTTAAGATAAAGGGAGAGAAGATTTCAGAATAGGATGTGACAGGTGAACAAACACAGACACAGAAATAAAGACACAGTTTAGAGATAAACACTACTGAAATCTCCAAGCTTCCTACCAGCTTACAGTAAGATATAGTTTTATAGAATGCATATGTCATGTACTTAACCATAGGAAGAATGCAGATGCCTACTTTTATTTTTCTGGAGATTCTGATTCAGTGGGTCTATGCAGAGACCTAGAAAATATGTATATTAAAACACATTCAATTTGACTATTTTGATCAATTTGGAGTACAATAAGGCAATAAATCGATGTTATGCCTAGTATTCATAGTTCTCTGACTTTCTAACTATTCTGTGACTTTATGAAAGTACATTTTAACAGAAATTGTTAGGTGATAATTAAAAATTTTTAATAACTCAAGATTGTATATTCTAGAGACAGTGTTTAGAGTAATTAAGAAGTAGGTAGAAAGCACAGAATCCCAGAATTACTGGTAGTGACATTAGGTAATACTCCTTCATTTTACAGACAAGAACACTGAGACTCAAAGGAATTAAATGACAAGTTATTGCATTCATTATAACAGTAGCTATAAGATAATATTAAAGGCTTTGGATGAAAAAATATCTAGCCTTCCATCTTTGTTTCAGCAGGAATTCACTATCACTCAGAATGGAAGGGAAGTGAGTTGGACAATGAGAAAACTGTGAGCCTCTAAATTTGTTAAAATGTGGCTCTTCTGCAAGTGCACAGGTAAGGCCTTGCAGTCTATTAAAGCAAATAGAAACTGGTTTCCCTCAGACACAACTGAAGGTGTGTCAAAGTAGCTGGGTCTCAGTGGACAGAACAAGTGACCTTGCCATGCACCATGAGATGCATGGGAAGTTGCGACCTTGGCCCACAGTAAGAAAGTGTCCATGACTTCATGAACCCCTCCCTCATAAAGCCAAAATTGGACAGTATTTTTCTGTGGGGCATAGTTGGAAATAAATCCAGCCCTTCCAATAGTCCATGGCATTTTAGCTGTTTGACATCTAGGTAAAAAAAACTTCCGTAATACTGAACATTCCATCCAATTAGTCAAGTTTGCCCTGGGCATTTGTACTTGGTCTGTGATTTTGCTTGGAACACTTACTCATCCAAGGTCAATTACCAACACAAGTGTCTCACACATATCCTAAAACTTAATTCTGTCTCTACCCACTTTTGACTTACAACTACCTAAAATTAGAGTGTTCTGTTAACTGTTTAATTTATAGAATATATATATGCACGGGAATACTTGCTATAGCCTTCCAAATGTTGTCTTTTTTGGGGTATGGTGAACTCTCTAGACTTGAGTCATAGACTTACTCATCTTTGTAACTCCCGTGGTGCTTAGGAGTAATAAAGGCTGATTAAGATGTATTCCATTGCACTTTTCTCTAAAATCTGGACTAATTTATTCCAGTTATATAAGTCAGAAATCCAGGAGTTACTCCTGAAATCTACCTATTTCTCATAACTTACATCTAATTCATTGCTAATATTTACTCCCTAGATCTTTCTTCTCGCCATTCCTACAGCAGCACCACTCTAGTTAGGTCGGATGCTGAGGCTCGGGGACATTTGCATGTAACCAACACCCATGGCACCTCCTAGATGGTAAAGATTACTACTGAGCAACTATCAGACTAAGGTTCTTATGTCTTGGCAGTAATTGGGTCTCAATGACTTAGTTTTTCTTTGGGAAGTAGCAGAAGGAAGGGAGGGATCATTTTGAAAGGAGGGGATGTCAGGAAAGGGCAGATATTAAGGCAAAAGAGTTTGAAATAGTGGAATGAGTAAGAGTTTCAGAGAATGTCCATGACTTGGCCATACTTGCCAGGGCCCTGAGAACAGATGCTATGCTGCTGAAAAGCGTCCCTGAGCCACCAGCTAGGTTGCCCGGAGCCAAGCTGGAATGTTAGGACTTGCTATGATGTCTGAGTCTCCCTGGCTGTTTCCAGCCCAGTCTTCTTCAACCTGATGGTCATTCACCCCTCTTCTCCAACTAGGAGAAGGAGAAGAAAACAAAAAAAGCATCAAAGAGGAAAAATATCAAAGAAAAAGATAAATCTCTGTCAGTTTGTATCAGTGGAGAGAAAAGGATCAATTCTCCCTTTTGCGAGCTTTCCTCTCCTTGATCGAGTTATCTTTCCTTTACTATATTGACTTACTATTTAAGCCTCCCTTTTCCAAGGATTAGGTTCCTCTTGAAGCTACTCCTTCCCTGAGTAGTTCTCAACTCTGGCTGTGCACCAGAAAGGCCTGGCGAGCTGTCTACAAACACTGTCTAATCCAGTAAGTCTGCTGGGAGAGGGCTGTACAGCTCTGTATTTTTAAAAGTATCCTAGAGTCTAACCTCTATCTAGTGCTGAGAGTTACTGTTTTAGCATGTCAAGGGTCTTTTGAATATTTTATTATAGCCAGAATGGAGGAAAGGCTGGCAGACAGAAAGAAGCAAGAGGAGAGAGCAAAAATGGCTTTGGAGGAAAATAATAAACAAGGAGAAAAGCTAAGAAGGTTCTGTTAAAACTCCCAGAGAGATCCCAACATGCAAAGGCTTCTTCATGAGTGAGGCCTGGCGTGGAGCCTGGTTTGAGCCACACGGGACTAGAGTTGGGCTCGTCCAAGCCTTCGTCCACTGTATTTTAACCTCAAGGGTTTTGAAGAGTAAACTAAGCTTGAATCACATTCCAGCTCCAGTGGAGGTTGGGGGGTGGTGGAGACTGGGTGGTTCTAATTTGGGAGTTTGGGCTCTGGAAGTCCAGATAGCTCTGGTCCATTCTGTTGTTCTGGTTTTGGAGCTGGGGTCACAGCCCCACTGTTATCATAAAACAGTCAGAACGCTGTGGACTCATCAGCCAAGATGGCAGCAGAGGGAGGTTTTTACAGAGAGTAAATGAAAAGCTAGAAAGATATTGGATAGAAAAAAGTCCTTGCCCCAAACCAAATTTGGGGTGGAACCAGGGGAAGACGGACACATGTTCCGTAGAATAAAAATGGTGCAGGGAAAGGCTCTGGACCAAACAGGCCTGTCAATCTAACCTGGGGAAAGAAGAGATTTGTTGGGAGGCGGACCCACCCAAAGTGCACAAAAGTTTGGGAAGTTGACTGGTTATTTTGAGAAAGCACCTGGTCCATCCCAAGCCAAAGCTAATATACTTCCAGAGGAACAAAGAAGCTCTCTCTCTCGCCCACCTGGTGATACACTTGCCCATGCAATCGTGCGCTCTCTCAGCTGGGAGCACATGACCATGTGGCCCTAGGATCCTGCAATGGACAGCAGCCAGGAACAAGCTGAGCCACCTGGATAGAGACTCAGATGGCTTAGCAGCCACCTGCAGACTCCAAAGGACTGTACTTTACGATGGAGCAGGAGCTCTGGATACTGTCTTTGTCTTGGCCTTGCTGAGGACGATTGGGTTTTTTCATGGAGAAAGAGGAGATGGCTTTTGAGACAGGAGTCCGCCATTCTCCCAGGTCCTGCAACAACTGAATAAAACCTCCTTCCTTTTGCACCAACTTCTGCATCATGAGTTTGGCTTTTGTGGCAACAGGCATCCAAACCTCCATTTTTGTTTGGTTACAAATCCTGGGCCAGGAGGATCTGCTGAGTTATAGGGTTATGAGTCAGTGCCTGGGGCCATGGCAGCCATGTCCCTAGAGCGAGTGGTCACCTCAAGCTCAAGACTGCAGTGGTGGTGTCTTTCCTGCAAGTCTTGGCTTTCGCAGGGACGGCTGCCTGGACAGGCCAGAGCAAACTGACCAAATCTCCCAGGGGATCCCTGTGGTGAGCAGACTGATGCACTCAAAGAACCTAAACAGGAAGGAATATGAGGCCAACTGGAAGGGTTTGAAAAAATTATCTGCTAATTAACAGGTTAACTGACTAGGTTATAAGACTGACGTAGGTTATAAGACTGTAAAGTAAATATACTTTGCAGTCTGAAGATAAACTATGATTGATGAGTTAAAGTTTGAAGACCATCTTCCCTAAGCAGCATTTAAAATCTCTAAACATAATAAAAACCTTAGCATTTTGCTATAAAGGAAACAATGTGTTGACTTTCCATTAGTAGACAGAAGATACTGAGATGGCTTTCCGTTCAGTGCTGGAGTTCTACTAACCTATTCGCATGATCTTCTCCTGTCCTCTTGTGGCCAAAGGCGGACACTTGAGAGCTAGTTGCCTGGGGTAGACCCTCTCTGTTGCACAAAACAGAGCAGGTGGGGATGCAGCTACTGCTCCCATCTCACTGGGACAATGCCCAATCCAGACAGTGTCAGGCCTGGAGATCTCAGTGACTTGAGAACTTAACATTAGTCTTTGTTTGTCTGGGGAGACAGAAAGCCTTGGAAGTGACCTTTCTAGTCCAGCAAAGAAAATTTAAGGGGATAGCACCCCCTGCTGGAAAAGTTAATCATCACTAGAATTTAATATCTGAGAGCCAAAGGTCTGGTTAAAATGGGACATTATGCAAACGAGACATGGTTAACATGAGACTCATGCAAAATTGTGGTGTCTCCCAGCAGGTCCTCCGACACTTCCAGAGTGTCACCTCCACCCTCCTCTAACAATTGGTCTGGTAAATGGTTCATCACTAGGTAGTTACCACCTCCTTTCTTTTTTCTGACTTCAGTGTTGTTACAAGAAAAGGCGTGTGATGCCTCTGGATACTGGTCTCCCGATACGTCTGTTCTCCCATTTTTCGAGGTAATGACACATGCCATCATTTGTTTTCCTTCAATAGATTATCTGTTTTCCTCAAATTTATTTTTCAGAGAACTCTCCTACATCCAAAAAAAGAACTTCCACCTCCACCATGGAAATCTCTAGTCTACATCTAGAACAACAAAGACTTTCTTACTCCATGAATGATAATTAAATTACAAGTACACTTTTGCTCAGTTCTTGAAATGCTCCAGTACCACGTTATGTCTTAGTGGTCCAAAGGGAAAACCTCCCCATTGCTGGATCCATGGCTATAGCCAGCTTCATCCCCAGGGTCCCCCCCCTCCCTGGTTAACCCCTTCCCCAGGGTCAGTGTTTTGTGAGGTCCCTGGGTTCTCAGGACCCCAGTGAAGGCCCCCACCCTTTCCTGTTTCTTAACAAGTCTCTGTCTCTTGCTGGTTCCTGCAATACCCACTTCCACCAGATTTAAAACCATTCACACTGGTCCTAGTTCGACTTTCTTAAATTATGTAAAAATATGTAAAATAAACACTCAAAAGGAATTAAACTGATTAAAATCTTTTCTTCCCAGGAGAAGCTCTTCTTAGGGCAGAACATTAATGGTGTGAAATTCCAGTGAAAACTACACTATTTTGGCACAGATCCCCTCCCACGCTAACCAGTCCACTTGCCTGAAGTCTGCTATGAGCTTTATAAAGTTTTCCCATCTATTTCAGCATCCTTACAGGACACCCAAATCTCCTCCTCTCCTTTTGGGTGTTCAGTGTTTAGGTGATCATACTCTTCCAAACTACTTCAAGATAATCTAAGAATATTTTTTAAAATAGTAATAATGAGCCGGTGTGTTTAACGTGGCTCAATTGTACTCATTTCTAAAAGTAATTGTTTTAGGTTTGCAATGACCTCTTTTGTCATAACATGGCAAATCTAAGAAACTGAAAAATTAAATGATTTTGCTAGGATGCCAGGAGATCGCTGGCAAAGAGGGACTTACTGACCATGTTCTGCAAGTCCAGTCAACTAGGATGCGGCATGACTCTGCACAACGGCCGGGGAGAGGGTGCCTCCCCAGGCCAGCTTTCAGAACCCCTGGACCACATGAGGTTTTACCAAAGTCACAGAAGCCCAAACTGGTGGTGACTGAATACTTATTCACCTTTGAAAAGCTCAAATATTAAAACGAGTTTTACCTGGAATGTATCTTTTTATTTTTTGCTTGTTCCATTTTTTTTTAAAAGAAAACTTAATTGAGTAGAAGGTTTCTGTCTTACTCATTTAAACAGGGAAATGTATAAAGAAGCCCAAATTGCCATTCAAGAGTATTTATCCACATGGGAACATCTTAAGAACATTAATTATAAATGGTTTGAATTGAAAGGCAACTTTGAAATAGGAAGTTTTGCTCCTCAAAAAAAAAGAAGAGTATTTCCTATATGCCTTTGAAAATCACTAAATCATAAATTCTTCCATGATCAAAGCAAGAGCTGGCAGTTACCGTATATCCTGGCAAGAAGCTCTCACTGATCATGTGTTTACACGTGTAGATAACAGATCTGTCGGGATTCCCCTGTGGGATAAAATCATGTGCAGGATGGCTGTAGACCCAACTCAGTTGGAGCGATGTTGTATGTTACTGGTCCCCCATTAAGATAATTTACTTGCTTAAAGAAACTTTTTTCATTTCTTAGTGTGTATTCACTATAAAACTCAGCCTTTCCTTGGAGCGATGCCCTTCTGCCCAGGGCAGCGGCAAACAGGTTTGAGTATTTTATTCCCAACCACACAGCCCGGGATCCTAGCTGGCAAGAGCAGCCAGAGGCCACTCCTTGTCTTGGTGAGCATCTGTCCCCTGCAATTGCCGTGCAGATGTTAACAATGAGTGCCAAGCTTACCAGCTGCTGAAGTAGAAAGGGCTGGAAGCACACAGATCTCTACAAATAAAGCCCAAGCCCACTCTGCTCAGGAAAACAAGACTGAACAACAAGCTGCCCAATATCAGCCTGACTCTAAAATAGCAATGTGTGTTTTTAAATCATGCTGGTACCAGGCCAAGCTTGAAAATTTAATTAGGATGACAGTGAGACATAAATGCATGATGAGCAGTAATCACCAGCATGTTCTGAAGCCTCGTTTCGATGGTGTCACTTCCTCTTGTCACCACTGGGAAGGAGTTCCTGGTGCCTGTTTCCTGCAGATGGTGACATGTCCTCATACCCTGAACCGAGCAAACCGTCTCCGTCAAATTATCACCCTGACTCAGAGAATAGCCCGTTTGTAAGGACTAAATTATCAGTGACTTAGCTCTTTCCAGGGAAGTAAGAAAACTCGCGGTTAATTGTAGCCAGTGCCATTTTTCAATCTTTCTGGTTTGCCTGCTGCATCAGAGAAAGCTGTATTGGAATTGAAGTCTCCTTAGTCAAAAACAAAAACAAAAAAAAACAACCCTAAATCAAATATGCTATTTAGTTACTTTTCAATGACATTTCTTCCATAAGGAGATTTTCTATAAACCCAGGATTTTCTTTTAAATTCAAATGACTAGAAGGAAAAATCTCCTTCCCCCAACAC
Source organism: Artibeus jamaicensis (assembly GCF_021234435.1). NCBI lineage: Eukaryota > Metazoa > Chordata > Mammalia > Chiroptera > Phyllostomidae > Artibeus > Artibeus jamaicensis. The sequence goes on along the minus strand of NW_026521194.1, from coordinate 4,401,474 downwards.
ACTCAGTTCAGACTATATAATGCTGTACTACAACTAGCTAAAAATTAATTTAAAAGTACACCCAAAGCTCAGGATATTTATTAAAAAGAAACACAATTGCCCACCAGAGATACGAAACAGTTGAGGTCTTTTTGTTTTCAAAGTCACAAAGATGTAAGTGAGATATTTTCTCCTCTTATGAAACTGGCAAAAATGCCTCTTTCGGATGAGAGCACCGAGAGCTGGTGTGGATGGGAGGCGGTGGGTTTCTCAGGCAGCGCTTGCAGAAGTGCCCAGTGGTAGGACCTTTCTGGAAACAATGTGTCCTCATATAACAAGGGCTTCAAAGGGCAAAAAAATGTAGCGCATCTCAGGAATTCCACTGCTGCTCTCTGCTCTTCCTCACCATGTCACCAACAGAAGATTTGTTCCTACTATAGATCTTCACAGCCTCAACGTATGATTCTGTTTCCTTATTAATCAGGAACTTTTACCTTTTCACCTGGAAGCACTTTACCGCTTCTCTTAGGCATATCTGAATTGCCAGCACTGCCATCTTGTGTTCTGGGGCTATTACTAGGTAAAATAAGAGTGACTTGAGTGCAAGACCTATGAAACAGGGACAGTCACTCCAGTAACTGACATGGCTACTGAGTGACTAGCAGGTGGGTGGCAGATACAACGTGGAGATGCTGGACCAAGGGGTAAGTCACAGCCTGGGCAACAAGGCAGAGCTCCCCCCATTTCATCACACTACACAGAATGGTGCACAATTTAAAACTCATAAATTATTTATTTCTAGAATTTCCTTTAATATTTTTAGACTGGGGTTGCCTGTGGGTAACTGAAACCGTGAATAAGGGGGGGCTACTGTGCTCATCTCCTGGGCACTCCTGTGTGTAAGGGAAACACAAGCTAATAAACCAACATTTTTTCTTGCTAATCCCTTCTTCCTCTGTCTAATTTCTCAGGAACCCAGGTAGAGAACCCAGAGGGAAGAGGAGAAGGGACTTTTTTCCTCCCCTTCACTGGAGTGTTACCTCGCCACCAAGAGCTGAGTGCCTTAGAATCCAAAGCCACTTTTGCAGAGTGACAGCTAGAAAGAGGTTGGTGGAACCCTGAGTAATTATTGGTCTGTCATGATAAACGGTAACAGGAATTACGCCTCATATAATAAAGGTATCACTTCGCAAATGCCAATCACATTCTCAGGGTGTAAAAAGCAACCTTCACTTTTTATTTAAATGAGAAGAAAAGATTTTGACATCACATCAGCTTTTTCATCACCTTCTGAGGTACTTTTTAAACTTCATTCTGTTTGCTTGACTTCATGCAATGAACGGCTTATAATTATAAGTAAGTAATCTTAAAGGTATATATTTCAACTGACAAAAAAATGTAGAAAGAAAGAATAAGGTATTGAGGCAAAAATAGGCCTCAAATCCTTGCTTCTCACCCTGCTACTGCAGGACGAGACCTAGCAGGACATTGGTTGCCCTTGACAACTTGATTTAACAAAAGGGTCACCCCTGCCTCTGAGGGGAGAGTAATTTTTTTTGGTTTAAAATTCCACTGGCATAGAAAAATAATGAATAGGTATGTCACTTTGCTTAAATAGGTTCAGGAACGTCTAAAATTTCAACATGAAATTATAATACATGAAGAGTACATTTTATTCAAAAGAAACTTCATACAAATCTTTTTATCAAGAAGGTTACACCGATCCCCATTCTCTACCTGCCGTTTTGATTAACATTTGAATTTTCGAATATTCAGCTTCCTGAACGAGGAGCATATTTAGAGTTAAAATTGCATGAAGAAAAAAAAAGAGAGAGAGAGAGAGACACGGGCAGACAGAATAACAGTAGCAATAAGAACAGCCACAAAAAGCAAACCTCTACACTTTCCCCTTTGCTTGTGTCCAGAAAATCCATGTTCCTAAAGTTTGGAACACAGCAGAAGCCAATGAGATCTCCCCTTGATTTTCACTGGAGCTATTGAAAAAGGGGGTTTTCTGCTCTTAAGCGTTGTTAGTAGGGCCTTCAAATTGTGGCTGCAGAGACAGACCAAGTCTTGGGAGTTATACAGAATCCAACTAGAGTTGTCAAAACCATTTGGTGTTCAGGAGACTGTCTGTAACCTCTGTGATGGCGTATCTGAGCAAAGACAGATCAGAGGAAAATTAGCCCATTTCTATAGGAGTAGAAAAGAAGCAGGCCAGATTCAACACTTTTGAAATATATAAGGAATTCCTGTGGGTCAGGAAGAAAAAGATAGAAAAGCTAATCTAGGATATTAATAGATAATTTCCATAAAAACTAACCCAAATGATGCCTTGTCTCCCTAATTATCAGGGAAAAACAAATGAAAACAAACCAGACACTATTTTACACTCCTTGGGTTGCCAATAATTAGAAACTTATAGAACACTAAGCTCTGGTGAAGATAAATATTTAAAATATGCACACATGAAATCTTTTGTTAAGAAACAAAACATTTCATAATCAAATGGTCTCCACTGAGCATGCCTTCATATTTTAAATATTTCAGAGAGAGGAGAAGAGAGAATCAGGAGGAAGAGAAAGACAGAGCGGGCAGCGGGGGGAGGAAAGAAGAAAAAGTTAGTCTTGTGGGCCTTTGTCACCTCGGCGTGCTCTTCAGGTTCAATGTCCATGTGGAATTGGAGGGTTTGAAATGATACCGGCATTATCCTATGGAGGTGGAGAGTGGGAAGCAAGGTCCTGGGTACTCAGTTGGAAGCATTTTTCATGGGTCTAGAACCCAAAATTGACTGCCCGGGCTTGAAGCCCTACTGAGCAACTTCAGAGCTGTGTGATCATGGGCAAGTCATTTAATTTGTTTAGTTTGCCATTTATTCATCAGTAAAAGAAAAATCACAACACCTACCTTTGCTGGAAAGCCTCAGTCTTTACACTTGTGTTTTTTCTTTGCTCTCACATTACTACACATTCACACTTCTAACACAGTCACCAGATTGGGGGGGGGAATTCCTATGCCAAGCAATCCTGTGACACTAGCTGAATGTCCTTACCATTTAACGCAATTCTAACACTATCTACCTGGAGAGAGCATCAGATCCCATGAGAATGACGCCCCCATTTCAGATGCCAATCAACCAGGTCCTCTGGTTACCAACGACTTCTGTGCCACTTGGCTACAAACGGGAGGTTCCCGTGACTTTCCTCCCCTTTGGATTTGACTGTTTGTTAGAGTGGCCCACAGGACTCAGGGAAACACCTATATTTACTGGTTGATGAAAGTATATGGTAGAGGATACATGTGAACAGCCAAGTGAAGATATACACAGTTCAAGGTCTGGGTGTGTCCAAAGCCCAGACACTTCTGTCCCTGTGGAGTTGGGGTATTTCACCTTCCCAGCACACAGGTAGACTTCCAACCTGGAAGCCCCGTGAACCCCTTACTATTGGGATTTTTATGGAGGCTTCCTCATGTAGACATAGTCAGGTATTAATCTCATCTCTGGCCCTTCTCTTCTTCTACTATAAGTTCTAATCACCGCTTAGTGTGTCTGGTGATCGGCCCCCTTCCAAGATCCCTCCAGGAGCCCACCAGAGTCACCTCATTAGAACAAAAATGCTCCTAGTGTTTTTATCACTTAGAAATTTATAAGAGTTTCAGGAGCTCTGAGTCAGGAATTGGGGGCAGAGACCAATATATCTATTTCTTATTATTTCGCATAACCTCATAGGGCTTCGTAATAATTAAATCAGTTAATACATAGGGCTTAGAACAGTGCTTGGCACATTGTAAGCCTTATATAAGTGTCACCTACTATTTTAATTATGTGAAAGAATCGTGTGTTTGTACCAGAAGTTTCAAAAACGGCCTCTTGGCCCTGAATCCAGATTTTCTAAAATATTTATCCCAATAGCATGCCCTCCCTATAGAGAAAGACGTAGATTAAGAGCAGCAATAAACGCTTTCTCCCTACAGAGCCTGCCTCTTTTATGATTTGATTTGTATTGTGGAGTGTTAAATGGTCTGTGTCTCCCTAGTCCCATTTCAGTACAGGCTGGATACTCACAGAAGTGGGAGGTGAGGATCTGAGAACTGGTCGCAGGGAAGTTTCTTATCTCGGTCTTTTCATCCCCCCCCGCCATGAAGTTCAGATGTCAGCCTAAAATTTCCGACTATGTCCGTTATCTGATTAGCAGTTCTTCCTTCTGTAAGCCAGGTAGCTCTTTTTAAAAATAATGGTATTAGAAAATAATGGTAATTCCTCTCTTTGTTCTATATGGTACTTATAGCAAAGAAAGATCTGGATAAGCCTATTATCTGAGTTTTACCTATTAAAAATAGAATGACTTGATCTGCCCCCTTCCTCCTCCAACACTCAGAGGGAATATTTCCTGTCTAATATTAGAAAATAGTTATGAGTGCAAGTTATGAGGGAAGTTTTAGGGGTGTTGAGAATGTTCCAGGTCTTGATTACAGTGATGGGCACACACTGTAATAATCGGTCAAAACATGTGGATCTGTTTATTTTTAAATGGTTGATTTTATCATGTGTACATAATTACACAATAAACCTAATTTTTTAAAGCCTCATAGAACAGGATTCTTAGAATGTGGGCATGTGATTGAATATAAACTATAACTCAATAAAGTTAACATAAAAATAATGACGCACCACCTACCAATAAAACCGTGCCGAGTTCGGGGTCTAGAACAGTAAGGGGAGGAGGTGAAATGAGCCAAATATGGCAAAAGAAGAAGAGCAGGAAAAAGCATTTTAAGGCCAGCAACCACTCCCACAAAAATAGCGACAGCCACCTAGCAAAGGACTCCGAGAGGCAGGCACAGTTACACAGTAGGAAGTGGTGTCAGCCACGAATGAGGATTTAGCACACCTTGCTTCTGGCTCCAAGGACGTAAGTATAATACAGAATCTCCTAGTAGGTAGTAAATCTCTGGCCCTGATACCTTTCTCAATAAATAAGAAGTTTATTTGACTCTTAGGGGTCATGTGATATTATTCTGGTGACGGGTGTGTTGACACGTGTTTCTCGTTCACTTAGTGAGTGATGTGGACCCAAGATGAGCGTTGCCAAGGAGCAGCTGAGCTTGGGCACAAGCCCCTCCTGGTTTCCTTGCTCAGGAAAAAGAAACTGCAATCAGAATTCTGGTGATTTCCCACAAGGAAATTTGAGAGGTTTCCTCGGTAATGAATTTTAAAGTGAGGTTCATTTTAATAACTCGACTGTTTGCCCCAAAGGTTTCAAATTAGAGGCAGGCTACTGGGAGGTGTGGAATGAACAGGTATATCACGAACTCTATTTTCTCTAGATGTTTGACTCACACTTGAGGTTTGATGCTTTAAGGAAATAAAATCCTTGGGTTCTTAATCTAAAGGCCTGCCGATTCTTATGAAGAAGTAAGACAGGGAAATAAAACATAGCTAAGGAAAGAGGATAATGTGCATTTCAGTAGGTATCACACAGTGACCTTTTCTGAGCTTATAATAGTTTGTGGTTCTTTCTCAATATGAATGAGCTCAAGTCAAAGGGAATTTGTAAAGGTTAAATACCACAAAAATGAATGAAGAGTGCTTATCATAATAGGAATAGATCATTATAAATATGACATCTTTTTCTCACTGAAGGTTATGCTTTTCAATGCAGTCAAATTAATAGGATGAATTTTGACTGGCAGTCTAAAGGAGGCTCAGGGATGCTTAGCTTGATGTCATCCTTTCAGACTTGCCCTGGACTCAGCTGACCCCAGGACTGTGGCTCCTGAGTCATAGTCCTGGGGTCACGTCTGCAGAAGGTACCTGGGATGATTAGCAGCCACAGTGACTCGGAGCTCCATGGTGGGCATGACCTGGGGATTCTGCTGATGAACATGGCCTAGAAGTGATTTTCTATCTCCTGACCAGCTACCTATATTGCAAACCACCCATCCCTCACCAGGCTGATTAAACCCAACCCCTAATACCTCCAGTAGCACTGCTCAATATGGGAGCCGCACATGGCTACTGACCACTTGAAACGTGGCTAGTGCAAACTGAAATACGCTCTACAGTATGCTGGATTTGGAAGACAGAGTAGGGAAAAATGTAAAATATCTCATTATATTGATAATATGTTGAAACAATCCTATCTTGGATAAAGGGGGTTCAATTAAATCTATTACTGAATTTAATTTTACCTGTTTCTTCTTTTTATTTTTTTTCATGGCATGTGGATGTTAGACAATGTCAAAGTGCACATGTGCCTTGTATGGTATTTATACTGGGCAATGCTGTCCCACCGGCCTGGCTGGCTGCTGCTCCGTCACACAGGACGAGGCTCGGTCCCCTCACCACCTCCACGCGGCACCCGTAGCAATCTTCAGAGGCTCATCCCTTGGACGCAGAAGACTGCACCTGTGCTGGTGCCCACTTAAGGATTCGGCTGGGGTTCCAGCCCCTCCCACTCACCGCATCCTTCTGAGTCACAACTCTGTATGTAAGTCTTACTGGCCTCCAGTTGCTCCCTGTGCCGAGTTACAACACCCTTCTTCCAGCCTATTCTTTGACTAGAACCAGTGGCAGAGCAAACCTCTGCTGAATCCTCACCTTAACACTATTTTCCTTTAAAAAATAAAATTTAAGTAACATAACTGGAGTCCAGTTGAATAAATACTAGGACGGAAAAAGTTATCCTTTTTTGTCTTGATGAAAGTTTTGCCCTATATATATTTTTCCTCTGATTAAAGATACAGTTCCGTTTTCTCTCCATGAATAAGAGTATGTGGTCTTTTGTACATCTATCTTCTCCTGGCACAAAATCCAATCCCTTTCCATGATCTCTTAGGTCCCTCAGGGTCTGGTGTCTGCTTGCCTCTCCCTGCTTTTTGCTCGTGACCTTTGTGAGTTATTTAACTTCTCTGGGCCTTTGGCGCATGTGTGTACAAAGGGGCTCCTACCTCATACCACTGTTGTGAAGACCAAACCCATGAAAACATATAAGGCCCAGAACATAGTCTAGCACATGATCAACACGTGACAAGTGTTAGCTGCCACCGTCCCACCACTGAAAATGTAAATACCCCCAAGGAACCCTGTCTCATTGTCTGAGATGTCAGGCTACTCTGCCCCTGAGCTTTGGGAAACATGGGTCGGCTGCTTTCTCTGTATATAGAAGAGACAGCTCCTGTGGCCCCAGGGCCACTACGAGGGGAGGCTGGGCTGGGCGCTTTCTCCTCACTCCACAGCTGCTCCTCCCCGAGAAAGGATCACAGGGCCCCTTCCTTCTCCCTCTGGGCACCCGTCATCCACCTAAGAAAATTACCAGACCAGAGAATAAATGCTTCCTGTCTTTACATCTTCCCCCAGGGAAAAAAGAACTGAGCCAAACAACACCTCTGGGACGGCTGACCTCACTGGACCTGCTAGTGACAGTAATCGAGCAGAAGCTAGGAAGCCATCTCTTCAACAGGTAAAAGCTTTGAGGCTGCACACATTTCCAAAAGCCTTACCCAAGTCTCTCTGATTGCTGGGCCTCGCCCCTCCGCCATCTCCATGCGTGGCAGTGAACTTATCACAGCCGCATGCGGCAGTCGGCAGGAAAACAGTAATTTATTAAATATATCATGCTGACGGTCCCTAAAAACAAACACACACAAACACACAGAGACGAAGACACAGACACGATCACTGCCAAAATCCACAGTATTTACGATTTCAATTTTAGTGAACAGCAGGATAGAACTATGCATTTTTTAGGAGAACCAAATGGTGTCTTCTCTACTTGGATGGAAAGGTGGTAGGGGGAGCACTTTCAAAACTAACAGAGACTGTTCTATACTGTTGCCCCTTTTCTAAGTTATGGGGTTTATAATTCAGAGAAATTTTATCTTAAGAAGCCAAACTGTATCTCACACCTTAGAATATCTTCTTTTCATTTGCAAAGTGCAAATATTCATATAGCTAAATTTTGTGTTAAACTACTTCAGCACCAAATGCACTGAGACCTTCTCAGGTGTAACTGGAAACTAAAGCTGGCCTTTCACAGTTGAAAGCAGGTGGCTCGCTGACTAATTGCACTCCCTTCCTCAGAGTTCTGGTCCCATGTTACTCTTCATTCTTTAAGATTGCCGTGTCGGGACTTGTAAACTGAAGTCTACAGAAATATACTTATGTTTTTTGCACATGGGGGAATCTCTCCATGGTGTCTGTGGGCCTTTTTAAAGCTTTGTTCATTTGGCATGATGATACGGAAAGCAATTGAAGCAGCTCTCCTGTGTACATTATCGCATTCTCGAATTTGAGAGATACTCTCTTAGAAGGACATCGCAGCAACTACTTTGCTGCCCCCTGGCCTTGAACTAGGGAAATATTAACAGTGTCTAGCACTGTTCTGCTTGCATGTTCAGAACTCAAATATCTGTTGATGAGCTGGTTGGAAATGATACGGTGGATAAAGACAGACACACATGTGTCTTAAAGCTGCTGCAGGCATTGCTGCCGTGATGTAATTATCTTTTCCGCTGGAAAAGTCTAAATGGAAACTACGTAATATTAATTCTCAGTAAGCATTCTGGACAAATGAGGCAGCTGCTCTGCTCATAGATTCCTAGCCATGTGTTCACTATTATTATTATTTTTTTTTTGCCTATGGATTTAAGGCAGTCAAAAACAAATTCAGCTCCTTATTTTTCTTAGAAATATGCAAATTAAAACCACATGCAATACTACTACATACAAATTAAAAATACCATGGCTTACAAGATAAACTGACCATATCAAGTGTTGGCAAAAATGTGGAGTAACTGGAACACTCATTTCCTGCTGGTGTGAATGTAGAACGGTTCAACTATGTTGGAAAATGGTTTGACTGTGCCATAAAAAATTAAATTTATATCTGCCATGTGACCCAGCTATTCTACCCCTAGATATTTTCCTAAGACAAATGAAAGCATATATCTATATAAAAACTTTCACATGAATGTTTATAGCAGTTTTATTTGCAATGGGCAAAAACTGGAAGCAATTCAAATATACATCAACCAATGGGTGAATAAATAAGTGGAATGAATACTACTCACCAATTAAAAATAATACATTTCCAATGCATGGAACAGTGCAAATGAGTCACAAAATAATTGTGCTGAGGGAGAGAAGACAGACAGGGAAATCTGCATACTAGATGAGTTAATTTATAGAAAATTCTAGGAAATGCAAACTTATCTATAATGACAGAAAGCAGATAAGTGATCGCATTTTATATCAATGGAATCATTTAGTGTTATGGGAGAAGGCAGGAAAAAGAAATTAGAAAAAAGCACAAGAAAACCTTCAGGGATAGTAGTATGTTTATTATCTTGATTATGATGACGGCTTCCTATAATCAAAACTTGTTAAATTATACCTTTTAAATATATGCAGTTAAGGGTATGTCAGGTATTCCTCAATACATTTGTTAAAATAAAATAGACATAGATGTCTGGTCTTTGGTAGCTTACATGCAAATGAGAATAAAAGTTTATTTTATTAAGTAGAACCATATAAAACTGCCAATTTTGCAGACAAAAAATGAGTAATATCAGTTTCATATCGGTTTCATGTATAAATGCCATGGTGTGGTAGAAGTTGATAGGGGCTCTGAGTAAATAAAAAGTAAAACAAGGTACAGCAAGTTTTCAGGAGGGTGTGGTGCGGTCAGGGTAGATCTTATAGAGACAGTGACAGAGCGGAGACTCAGCAGGAGCTAGTGAGCTGGACAGGTGGGTGTGTGGGCAGAGCCGGGAGCCCTCCAGGCAGAAGGAAGGGCAGGGTAAAGGCCTAAGGGGGAAGCATGCCTCCCCTGTTTAAGGAATAACAGAAAGCCCAGTTGGGCAGAAGCTGAGCATTGTTTTGAAAATTTGTCGAACTCATAGAACAACAGCTCGTAAGGCTGGAAAAGAAGACTTTGAAAAGGCACAAAGAGAAACAAAGTGAAAATGAACAATGGGAACTGCAGACAGCATCAGTGGGGGTTGGGGGGTGAGGCCACATCCTGGTTGCAGACCTCTCCCAGGTTTGGCTCCTCCCACTGCCCTAAACTCTGCACATGGGCACCCAGCCCACTATGACCAGCCTCATCGGAACTCCCCCCAACTCCCAGTCTTCATTAGCTCCTTATCTCCAATTCCAGTGGAGAGAGAGATTCGTTTCACCAAGGTCAGGGTCATGTACCCAGTTCTTGGTGCTAAGACCGGGGGAAGCAAGCATCTCAGATTTTCAGCTTTTACAACAGGAAGCAGGCTTTGCCTTCCCCAGCAACCCCAACCCTTATTCCCCACATATTGGGGACAGTTCTCTGTCCATGAGAAGGAGATTAGAGGGGGCCCCAGAAAAAGAATCAAGAGTACCTAATTAACCTTCTCTAGTGGTGAAAGAAGTAGTCTTGACTTTACCTGCCAAGATGCCACCAACAGTGCCCATTAGTGACAGTTTGATGGTAGAGGGGCAAACAAGGCAGATGTTTATGCCATATACAGTGATATGGTACAATGCCATGTAATGAGTGTAAAAATATGTTTAAATAAATAAAGTAAAATAAATATAGAATGAATGAATATATTTTATATATTTATTGCGCAGTATGATACATATATCATAAAAAGTTCTACTGAAAATAGCATTCTTGGGTTTGACAGTTTAGACTACTGCATGAAGCAAGAGAAAATAAAACACAAATCTCTGTGACAGGAATATGAAATGAACACCAGATTCCGGTGGATCTGCACGCTTGAATCGACCACAGTAGGCAGACCCGGGAGTTCAAACAGCCCCCTTCTGGTGGATCAGACAGAATACAGCTATGACTCCCAGCCAAAGAAAACCCTGACACCCTGCGGGCCTGAGTGAGGATGCTGGAGCTGCTGGCTTTCTCTGCAGTCTTCTTTGAGTCAGGAGGTGTGACAGACGGATGAGTAGTCCCAACCACTGAGAGTGATTTTCCAGTGTGCCGCTGCACCGTTAGCCTTGAGTCCCATGTTCATTCACTGATTCATTCAGCCACGCCCTGGGAGGAGCAGCTGCTCGAGGAGCCCGGAGAGCTGTGTTAAGTACTGAGCCCGGGGCCGGCTGGTCGGGCTGCCTGCTCAGAAGGAGACCTCTGAACCTGGGGTGGGATATTCTGATGCCTCAACTTCAAATGCTTAATAAAATTATCTTTGAATTTGTGTAAAACCTGCTGGGAGCATGCACAAAGGCTGGCACATCCGTCCCACCACCTGGTCCCCCCAAGGGACAAGTGTCGGTCCCTTTCCTTGCTGCCCTTGTTCCTTGGAGGCCACAGCACGTGCACCAATGGGTTGGCATTGGACACGTGCCCAGCCCCCTGGGAGGTCTGCCTGGGAGAATCCCTGTGCAGAGGGATCATGACATTCAAAAACAAACAAAAAACACCGTGATGGGTTGAGAGACCCAGGGAGAAAGAAGAAGCCACTTTCCTAACTTTTGAACCAGGGTGCCCACATCTCACTATGCACTGAGCCAGGGAAATTGTGTCTCCAGCTCTTCCCATTGCTGGTGGGGAAGAGTAGCCATGTGAACGGAGAAGGCGCAGGAGGAGCGATGGTGGGTGGGAGGCAGAGGGTGCTCCAGCCCCCAGGCCGTTGTGGAAATGGTTCAGGGCTTGCCTTGGGCACTCAGGGCGTAGAAGCCTTTCTCCACCTTGGCTATGCATTATTTAAACAAAATATTAAAAAATGATTACAATGTGCCATGTACTGGACTGGGTAGCGGAACCACTTTATGTAGGATGATGAGTGTCAGTGTCACTTAAAAAGGGATATTTGAGCTGAACACCAAGTGGCATCTGACCTGAAGTCAGCCAGAAAAAACTGGGGAAGCGCTGATTCCAACAGGAGGAATGAAGCCTCAAGGGGCGAAAAATGAAAGGTGGCAGCTTAACGAGTACTTGTTTATCTGTGACATGGGAGCAGAAATAGTTTCACAAAATAACGACCATGACTCATAATACTTAAGTATGAAGAAATGTTTCCTTTCTTTGACCGTAAAGTGGGAACTATTTCATCTACTAAATTACAGGCATGACAAACCCTGAATGGGTATTATCATTTACTCAGTCCACTGGAGAGCATTGATAAGCTGTTGAACGTTGGCCGTGACCTCTATTTACTACCACAAATGGAAATTAATGCCTCTTTGTTACTTCCAGCTTTCCCTAAAATATTGTTTGGAAGAAAGGTATTCATTCCACAAATCTTGCTTAAGCACCTCTTATATTCAGAGTCTCTGTAGGAGAAACATGAAGAAATAAAACCTCCTGGTTATTTGGGAATCTAGCAGTGGACACAAAGCACTTAACCTTGAGAATTTAATGAATTCTACAAGAGTACAAAATGAATGCCTGCTGGGTAGAATCCAGGAGGAGCCTGGTTGGGGTAGAATCCTAATTACTTAACGTTTAGTGGAGGGAATTTCTGTGAGCTGAGCCAAGAATCTGTGTCTGTCAACCATCCAGTAAATATCAGACTACAAAAATTTATAGATTCTATAAAACTCAGTATCTCATGTATCAAAAGTTTTGCAAATACTTCCTTAGCAGTCTTTGAAACTAAGTTCCAAGTATGCATTTTACCAATCTTCTCCATGAATCAACTTGCAAAAAGGATGAGACAAAAACCAGAAGTCACAGAGACATTGAGACTTTTCTCAGTTTCCAGCTCTCAGAAAGAAGAAAATGCAACTTAAAACTTTCACAGCCACTAAATCACAATCCGTACAACGTCTCATTTTTGTACTGTGTTTGAAGATGCTAGGGTTTAGATCTCAACACTTTATAGGATAGCTACTTTCATCCTTAGATTTCAGAAATGACAAAGCCAAGGTCCAAAGAGTCCATTGGCTTTTGTAAAGTCCTATCCTTCTCAGAATAGAGGTTAACATATAATAAACTAGGTAGTAAATAAACTAGGTAATAAACTAGGTAGTAATCCTATTTTCAAAGCTGGCAATAAGGGGAAAGATACAGAAATCAAAATGAAGATAGCACATCTTCTTGACAGGGAAGAGACTATGCTTAAGTTACTTCTGTGGACAGGGGTCCCCTTCCCCCACGAACTCCACACATACTAAGAACCAGTGGTAAGTAAGCAAAATAATGGTCCCCGAATATGTCCACATCCTATTGCACAGAATGTCTTCAGATGACATGGCAAAAGGGGGTTAAAATTGTAGATGGAATTAAGGATCCTGGATTATCTGAGTTCAGTCAGCTAAGGCTTCCCTAACCAAGAGATCTCAAGGTGAATAAGAGTTGATGAGGTAACAAGAGTCAAGAGAAACCACCCAGGCAGTAAAAATAGCACACGTAAAAGTCCTGAGGCCCACAGAGCTTGGCGAGTATGAGGGACTGAAGAAGACAACGCAGCTAAAAAGGAGGATAAAAGTCCACACTCATCTTGGAGGCAAAGGCTAGTTTAAGTGAAGTTTGAAAATAATGTATTTTCAGGACACAAATTAACTTGGCTCAAATGTATTTTTAAGAAATGCTGCAAAATCATTCATATTGTTTTGGAAGGATTTCTCTTAAATCTTTAATTTTGAATCTTGAATTGCTCAATGGTATTTAACAGTAACAGAGTTGCTCTCTATAGAAGAATATAAGAATATGTAGTATTAAAATCAATTTTTAAAACAATTGAAAAATGCACAGCATTTTGGTTAATGGAGTGCATCTTTAAAAGAACCGAAAAATGAGCTGGTCTGTTCTGGACAGAATCTCAATGAAACTGTTCCCATTATATCCCTGTGAATACATGGCAGACATGCCGTATCAGTCTCTAAGCTCTAAGAGGCTTGGGACCCGATGATTCCTGGAGATTATAGCTTCATGAGTTTTTGCTGATTAGTTGATGTGGTCAAAGATGTCTAGGGCAAAATTTGCTAGTACAAAGGCAGGGAACTAGGCCAAAATCGTTTTCCTAGGCAAACACACACATAGACACACATAGACAACCGACAAAATGGTTTCATCGAAACACACAGGTACATTTGATAAGTGGACTTCATGAAAAATAATAAAATTACATACAACTGATATTGTCTCAGGAAACCCAGTCCATATGCTGTCTGTTGCTATGGCAACAAAACAATAGGTAGGCCGTGCATCTGATTTTCCAGTGTAATTAACTTCTTACGTGGTGGGAGGTTTCAATGCTACTGAACATCACAAAGAACTTGATGGAATCTTTTTAAAACATGAAACACACACACACACACGCACACACACACACAAGCTAAATCTTGAACTACTATTCTTCTCTTGGCTCTAACTTCATCCTGCAGTGGTTCTATCCCGAGCTAGAAAATGGAGAGCTTTTCTTTCTGAAGGATTGCTGATGTTAGTCAGCCACTTCTGCAGAAACTCAAAAATAATTTCTTGTGCATGAGTCAGTTTGGCTGAGTGATTAGCTTGGTCTAAATACATATTTGCACAGTGGAATCCACCTAAAATGTGAAAAGGTCAAAATACCTGTATGGTAAATCTTCCTAACCCTGGCTACATATTAACATATTTTGGGAGCTTTTAAACATAACCTATGCTCATTAAGTTCACATAAAATCATTTCCAGAACCCTGTTATCAGGTAGCATTCATTTCTTCCCCAACCGCATTAGAGCAAAGCTCGTCCCAGCCTTGAAACAATCTCATTGCATTAACATAGCCCTTCCCTCAAGATGGCTCCTTAGAATCATGACTTTGATAGAAACTTCAGCAAATCTGGGAGAATCATCAAACTCAACTACAATTCACTGTAATACTGACTTTGGTAAGAGTGTTTTCTTTCAAAAAAAATTATGCCAAGGCCAATTCCTACAAATTCTCATTTAATTGGTTTGACATTTATTTAAAAAACACTTACTATTTGTTATTAGTCACCCAGTGGTACAAATACATGAAAGCTGTAAAAAATACCTATGTTGTCAATTTTGAGATTGTTTTTAATTAATCTCATTTGTCATCCCAAGAGTAGTATATAACTTAAGGACCCCGGCTATGAGATTATTCCCTGGAAAGTTCGAGCAGAAAGTTATCAGCTACTGGAAATAAGAGAAAAAGAATGATTTAGAGCTCTGTAGAATTTTCAACTATTTAATTTTAATCAAATAGAATATGCTTAATTCCTGTATTTTACACATTAGAAAAGGAACTGAGGCCCAGATAGACAAACTGACTTGTAAAGACAATTGATGAAGCCAGAACTAGAACCTAGTTCATCAGGCCTCATGTTTTACCTGTCTTACCTTGACAGTGGTTTAGAGATACATGCATATTGATGCCGACTTACTTTAATTTGCAAGGATTTGAGGGGAGGGTCTTTGGGCTTGAAATCATGATGATAGCTTTGCAAATGCCACATTAACATAATAAGCTGCAGATTTTGATTTTGCAAGGGGATAAACTTGAATATCTCATCAAAGACTAAAAATTGATTATGAGAAGCTCACTTCAGTAATTTCCAACAGGCGAGATTTAACAGCCAATGGTTCTTGCATTGCATTAGGAATCAGGCAGATGCATCATTAACCATTGATCACTGAGCATATTTACCCACCATTCATACATATCTAGACAAAACAGCTCATTTTAATGAGTAAGAGGACTCCTGAAAGTATGTGACCTCTAGTCACTTGATTCCTGAAAGCACTTGTAAGAAAAACATTTAAGTCCAATAATTAGTCAAACCGTTCATTTTCAGTCTCTTATGATACTGACTGAATGTGTTCCCTTCGATGTAAACAGCAGGCAAATCTTCACCAATGTCTCCTATGACTCCTGGAGCATCCCAAGAATCAGTGGGATCCTTGGGAAATATGGTATTTATTCCTGTCACATTCAGGCTGTGACAGAACTTGCTGGTAACCTGGACAGCCTGAGCCACCGAGACACCACTGAACCAGGGCCAAGGGCATAGGAATACTGCTGAAGGAAAATAGTGAAAAAAAAAATGTTTGGAAGTGGAAAAGAGATTAAATTTTAGATCCTAGGGAACAGAAATGAGGAGGTATAAAAATATTGTAGTGATTGATTGTTTTGTTGATTCCTGAGAATCTTGATCTGTTTAAATGGCTAAAGGAACCTCTGCAACCTAAGAAAGAAATTATTAAAAAGCCAATTATCTCTGTGTGGTTATTTCCCATGGAGAAATCTCTTCCATATGTTAAATCATGAGTTTCTTGTGACACAACTAAACCAAGCATGATAGAGCAAAATAGCTTTTCATGTGGCCTATGCATATATTTACACAGGGAAGCTGATATACATAATATTCCTTTTTACTCAGCCGCAAGCATGACTGAGATCCTGTTCCCTAGATGCTCAACTTCCTATGTCCATAAGAGATGTTGGATTTAGACTAGAAAAAATTTAAACATTTCTTAATCAAAGAAGTCATCGTCAAGCTTAGATAAATCTGGAACAGTGAGCAAGTTAGCATTTGAGAAATGCAGTCCTTCCTCACATTAAGTTGCATTAGTGGCCCTGCATGATCAAGTTCAGACTGCTTAGTAGGGTGGGTGTAAAGGCCCATTATGATCTGGCCCCACCACCAGTCCAAACTTGCCTCCTGCCACAGTGACACCATGTCCCCTACACTCATGTTCAAGCTATTCTTACTTCTGAGGGACAGCCCTCAGCTATTTCCATAGCTCTACGCCTTTTCCACTTCTGTTCTTATCTAAATAGAACAATATTCTTACCCTATGATTTTTAGATATCCACTCATATGTCTACCTGAATGAAAAATTGCTTCTGAATTTTCCCCTGATCTCCCCCTACCTCCTTGCCCATGTTTCCATTAAAGCAC
Organism: Artibeus jamaicensis; assembly: GCF_021234435.1. Taxonomy (NCBI): domain Eukaryota; kingdom Metazoa; phylum Chordata; class Mammalia; order Chiroptera; family Phyllostomidae; genus Artibeus; species Artibeus jamaicensis. The sequence continues at coordinate 4,384,648 of NW_026521194.1, read as the reverse complement.
TCATCCCCAGCAACTGTCACAGTGCCTGGCTAAAAATGAGAACTGTGAGCAACAGTTTAGAAATGTGATTCATCTGACGTCTAGCCTCTATATCAAGAATTTGTACATCATCTGTGAAAGTTCATAGCTCTCAGCCAAGTAGGGAAAAACACACTGAAAGCGATCTGATGCCTGGAATGGGGTTGAAGAATGATTACAATTTTAGATGAAGAGGATAAAACAGGTGTTATTGAGAAGGTGGCTTAAGCAAACTTTTGAAGGAGGTAAGGGGGAAGGAAGAGCATGTCTTAATACGCCGCTGAGTCATGTGCCTGCCCCAAAGTGGGGTGAGGGCAGTGCTGGGTACCACTGTAAGGACAATGGCTGTTCTCCCAAGGGAAATGGTGATCTATGCACGATTTTGAGTGGAGAACTGAGAGATCAGCTTTGTTCAGTAGGGATCACTGCACTGGGTTAGAAGAAATGCAGGGGCCAGGGCAGAGGCTCGAGGACAGGGTAGAAGGCTATTCTAACAATCAGCCGAGGGCAGGTGGCAGCCTTGGAGACTGTGCAGAGAAGGGATTGGACTCAAAACAGTCTTCGAAATGTATTTTGATGTTCCAAGTATACACATCCTTGGGACAGGGTCTCAGGAAATTTTCTAGCTCTGACCTAGACAAGCTATTCAGAAACTTTGAAGTATGGCAAGTACATTAGGAAGCCTAGGGCATCTCCTGTTTTCTGTCAGCTCCCTTCTCCATCACCATCTCTGTATATTTGCATCTGTACATTTGACAGGATGCACAATCAAACTACAGTAGTACAGGCTAAGAGAAGGCCACTGCCACACCACAGGCACCCAGGGATTGATTACTGCACGTGCTCACCTTTTCAATCACCAGATGTAAACACCAGAGTCATCAGAGAACACTTCATCTCCTCCTGCACCTCGGCTTTCTCAAGAAGGATCAGCCAGTCCCACCTCATACTTCTAGTAACTGGGATCCTGGCACAGAAGGCTGTACTTGTCAAACGCTAGACACACAGTAGCTACATATGTCTCATAGATAAGGTGGACCAAGGGAGGCGTTGGTCATGGCTGTACATGGGTCATCAACAGTGACCTGAGATCCCCATCTTCCCTTGTAAAACCAAGATTCCAATAGTCCATAAAAGAATATACAAGCTGAGCAATAAAAAGGAATAAACTACCAGTGCTACATAATGACATGAAGGAATCTCACATGCATTATGCAAAATGAAAGAAAACAAATTCAAAAGTCTACACTCTGAATAATTCTATTTAGAACATTCTGGAAAAGGAAAAACTATGAGGACAGGAAACTGATCAGGGATGGGCCTGAGCATGGAGGAAGGGGTTAAACATAGAGGGCTGGGAGAATTTGGTGGGGCGACGATGGAAGTAATCTAATCTTGGTTGTGGTTGTTATTAAATGACTATGTATCAAAACTCAAAACTGTATATAAAAAGAGGGAAATTTCCTATATGTAAATTATACTTCAACTTTTGAATTTTTTATAAAAAATATACACAGAACTAGCCTCAAGCCTAAACCAAATTTAAATTTGAAACTTGTTTTTAAATGTGTAAAATGATCGCTGTTATTCAAGGAAGACACAAATTTTTAAAATACAGAGTTCTACAGGATTGGATGCCAGGTCACTCAGTCTGGAAGATTATTTTAAAGGCTATTTCTTGTTTGGGTTTTCCCTATAAAAGATGACCAAAGTAGTCTCAATTCACTAGGTGGGTCGCAGGGATATTAGGAAAAAAAGGGCTGACCTGTTTATCTGCTGTGGCAATGGAACAGGTTCCCTGAGTGTGTCAGCCTCTGAGTAAGTAATGTATTTTCAAGAGTTTCTAAAATGACAAGATGGACTCCCATTTGCTGTATCCTCAGGACCTAACAGAAGCGTAAGGCAGCATGCAGGTCCCAGGGTAGGCCAGTCTGGATGAAATGGCAGGACACAAAATAACAAACAATCAGGAAAATCAGCTGCTCACAGGGCTTTGCAGACAGGAGAGCAAGGTGGGGTTGATTGTTAAAGGAGGCTTCTGGAGGAAATAGGAATTGAGCTAAATCTGGAAGATCGTTTAGGAACCATGGAAAAGTCAGTCCGTTTCTGATGGCAGGAATGATTGGTGTCCAGTGACAATCCAAAGGAGGGAACAGATGATAGGCACCAAAACTGTCCTTCATCCCCAAAGCAGGGTACAGTGGTCCCCCCCTTATCTCCCGGGGGCCTGCTCCAAGACCCCCAATGGATGCCTGCAACCTCGGATAGTACCAAACCCCACATATTTGGTACTGTATTTGTTCCTACATATACATATCTAAGATAAAGTTTATGCACCGCAAGAAATGAACAATAATAACAAATAATAAATAGAACAATGATAACAACATGTTATAATAAAACTTACATAATGGCTTTGAGGCCATTATTAAGTAAAATAAGGGTCACTTGAATACAAGCACTGTGACACCACAACAATTGACCTGATGATAACCAAGGTCACTACCAAGTGACCAGTGGGTGGTAGCATATACAATGAGGAGAGACTGGACAAAGGGGTGATTCATGTTCTGGGCAGATCAGCACAGGACAGCAGGCAATTCCATCACACTACTCAGAGCAGCACACAATTTAAAACTTATAAACTGTCTATTTCTGGAATTTTCTATTCAATGCCTTTAGACCACAGTTGACCCCAGGTAACTAAAACTGAAACCTCAGCTATGGGGTACCAGTGGAGTGTCCTTTCAGCTACACAGAAAATCCAGGCTTTGATGGGTCTGGCAAAGCCCAAGGCCTGAAATTCAGCCTCCCTTGTTTCAGGAGGCTTCAGCTGCCAAAGCTGACTTCAGCCAGGTCAACATCCCCCCACGTAGCACGCATCGGAAGGGTCTCAGAGAGTGGGCGGGCAAAGTATGACAGAAGCTCCATTATTACAGGGCATGGAGTCGATGTTTCTGACTGAACAAGGGAAGAAGCCTTCAGCGACATAGTTGCCGAGTGCACAATGTGTAAATGACACTCTATTAGGTGTCTGGAGTCAGTGGTTTTCCCTTCAGTTCTCTGAGGCTCTCCAGGCACAAATGTCAATTCTCACAGTAGAAATATACATTTGGGTCAAGATTTTTTAAAAAAAGATTTTAAAACTACTTTCTACTGCTTAATGCAAAAGGAATGTCCCTATTTAACTTTAGCGCATTCTCAGAATGAAAGATTCATTTTTATTTTTTTAAAAAGTCAGGCCAGATGATTTGGAATTTGCAGGTATTGACCCATAGATATTAAAGGCTTTTCTGAGATTTTCCTAAAGAAAAAAACAGAGCTCCTTTGAAAAAAATACAAATTATACTTGGCAACTTAAAAAAATAGCAATGAAAGAGGAAGTCTAGTTTTTCAAAATGTCTTCTTCAGTTACTTCCTGTACAACTCCACCCAGAATTAGTGCATGTCGTTTGTTAAAAATCCAAGCCAACATGTGCTGAAAGAATCTGTTTGGTTGGCCAAGGGCAGAGTGTGAATGTCTATGAGAACATTGGCTCTCATCAGACAACAAGATGAGAAATACCTTCTTATCAGCCAGTAAGGACGGGCTGATTCTTGGCTCTGTCCTTAGTTCTTTACCTCCCTGTGTATCAATGCCTTATCTAATATTGTGGAGATAATACTACTGGCCTCCACAGCTATCATTACAAGTATATGGAAGTAGGGGTAACTTTCTAGCCAACTGTCTAGCACACAATCAGTTCTCAGTACATTGATGCTGTCTCCATAATAGTGGGAACATTTGATTTTGGAAAAGAAGGCAAGAATGAAATCACTGGTCTTTAATATGATGACATGTAAAATTGATCAATGGGCCACTTATCCATGTGAGAACACAGCAGGGTAAGTAAGCCAGGGCTTGGAGGTTAAAAGAGTTCAAATGTTGATTTGACCCACTGTGGCTCTTACATGTCACTGACACCCCTCTGCTGCCCTTGTTGGTAGAGTGGGACTAACGTGGGCACGTACAGATTGTAGAAGGAAAAGAACCGAGACTACTTGGTGTAGGGCTGGGGCCTGCTAAGCCTTTGGTTTGTGGAAGGAGCTGTTCGTTAACTATATGGAACTATTCAGAGAGCTTAAGTGTACACTTCTGGGCACAGGTACTCTTTTACAAGTCCCTTAAATTGGCAAAAGATCAAAGTGTGTGCTCTTGGCCTTCTGGAAGAACAATTCTATTAGCACTGGAAAGTAATCTCTGAATGGTTTCCAGATCACTGGAGGCCAGCCAGGAAGTCCTGGACCGATAGTTATCCTCGCAGAGAATTCCTGTCAGCTGGATGGGAGGTGTGATGTCCCCATGATAACGTAAGCAACTGCCCTTCTTTTCATTAGAAGGCAAGGTTGATGGGAATAAAATTAGTGACACATGCAGAAAAAATGCTGGGAATCTTTCTTGTATCATGATGGGGAAAGGATGGTAAATAGGGATCTTCCATATCCCCAAAGACATCAAAGTGAATGTTATTTAGTGATAGAAAGACTTGAGCCAAGCATGCAGACTAAGTGAAGACTATTAAAATTACACAGCACTTGCCCAATCTACCCTCAGTTATCCTGGGGGGAAAATATCAAGGCTATATCCAATAGGAAGGTACCATATTTCGGCACCAAAATACCAAATAGGAAGATACCATATAGTACCAAAATACCATATTTTGCCATATACCATGAACACTTTTTTGCCCAAATTTTTGAGGGAAAAATAAGGAGGTACATTATACATGGGTATAATGAATACATATGATGGGAATAATAATCCTGTGTGTAATGCACACAAAAACATGGGCGTGCATGATACACAGCAAAATATGGTATTTTGAACTTATCTGTTACATGAAAGTATCCATATATATTTTGTTGGAAGTGAAAGTAAATGCAGATGATTTTCATACATTTCAGATCCTTTAAAAAATGTATTTTGGGATGAATTTCTCAAAAGCGCTGAGTACACAGACCTAGTCTCTAAATAATAATTCTTTGCCATTGGCTCTATCCAATTATTCCTATAAACTTTCTTCTGAAACAAACTCAAACAAATAATTATTTAAAATACAGAAAAAGAAAGAGGTTTATGAGATTAAATATATCTATAATATATTCAATATATAAATATATATTTTAACATCAATATATTATATAATTACTGTTTTAGATATTAATATAATATACATCTGTGTTAATATAAATATTAATGCACATTATATATTTATATATTAATATATTTTATTTATTAATATTGCTGTATGATATTAATGTATTAACATACATTTCTATATATTATATACATAATTTGTGGTTTCACATTCAACTGGGACCACTTTATAAAGCTTTTCTAAATTAAAGATGACAAGAAATGGCTGGATTTGGCATAGAGTAATAATTAGTTTATGCTTTGAAATAACTCTAAGTATTTTACTATAAAAGATGAGTAAAATGTGGAAATGTAGAATTTTAGAATAACGTGGCAGAGTGTGTGCTCACTGATGAACCTGTGCTGATCCTACAGTAACAGTTAGTGGTTTCAAGACTGAAGATGTGTATTTGTTCAGTTTATTTCTAAGGAGAAGCCCACAGCCTGTGCATGTGGAAGAGCAGACTCTTAGCCTAACTTTTCTAATCTACTCCTAAAATTCTTGTCTATTCTTTCTCAGTCCTCTTTTTAAAAAACTTTTTACTTATTTCAAAATCTCTGTTGTTTCTATTACTCCAAATAACCTCCATAAAATTACCCACCAGACTTTCCAGGAAATAGGCTGAACCCATTTCTGAGTTCATTTAGAGCGATTCGCAGACTCTGAGGGAAAGAAAAGCATGAACACAACTTTAATTTCCACTCCACCAAAATTACAGATCCCAAATGTAGAAACAAAATGAACTAATGCTGGAAGGAATACTAGACTTTAAATAGTTCACACTGTTCCTGACAGGTTTATCTTGGCCCAAGTCATCAATTTTAGGCAGCATTTTAAATTTTCAAAAAGAATGATTTGCAAATATAAATCCATCTTTCTTTATCACCATGGCAGATTTTTAAAGTAATTTCACATAAATTATAATATTGTAAGAGTGTTTTGTATCATTGTGAATTAAACCATACTAAGAATGAGAAATTAAAACAACAAATTTGGTACCTTCTCCTCTCTCATTTCTGATTTTGTTTATTTGAGTCTTTTCTTTCCTTAGCTAGTCTAGCCAAGATTTGTGAATCTGATTAATCTTTTCAAAGAACCAGCTTTTTGTTACATTATATTTTTTGTATAAAAAAGAGCAAATTTGGCATTTTTGTGATCAATATGAATTAAATGACAGATACACCCACTATGACCACGTATTTAGTTACAACTTTATTACTGAACTGATTGTATTTATACAGGCAATTTATGATACCTGGCCTTAAAAAGATAATAGCAGCATTTTTCCTAAATGCTTTGCACACCGCCAGTCATCAGGCTCTTTCTGGTACTTGGTGACATTGTTACCTTCCTACCGGCACACAGAGCTCTCTCTGAAATGCTCTTAAATTGCTGTAAATGCCTTTTAACTTCCTGCTTTTTGATTTCCCGATCACTGGTTAAATGAAATAATTCCTCTAAGTTGCTCAAAATGGGGCCTTACCCAGAATACAAATTTAATAAAAATTACCTCTACTACTATCATCATTGCTACTTATGAGACCCACGTATGATTTTGTAGAAGAGTGATTTTTTTTATAGTTGAGTATGCTATAATTAGGGCTTTTGTTTTCATGTCTTAGCTTCCTTTAACATTTTATTTTGTTTCCATTAAAAGAAACATTGAAGAAAATAAACTTGCATTAATATTTTAGGCATTTGGTTCTGCTATTTGAAAATAATGGAAAAATATTATAAGTGGTCTAATTCTTACATTAAATGCAAGTGCAATTCTGTGTATATACACTCATTTTATATTAGCAGTGCATAGAAAAAAAATCTGATGAAAGAATAGACACCAGATTGTTAACAAAGATTATCTGTAAGGTTGGGAATGGCTTTACATTTCAAGCAATAGAGTTCTGTAAAAATTTTAATGTTTCAGTAGTTTATATTCTTTTATAAACATAAAAACAATGACAGTTTTAAGGGACTTGATTCTCTTTCCAAATATATTGGTTGTTACACTCCAAATTCCCTGTAGACACCATCACTGCTGTGTGTGTGTGAGTGCCTGTACCAATAACACAGAGCTCCAACCCCACGTAATAACAATGCAGAGATTACTGGGAAGAACTCAGTGCTGTCCACCTTGTCTGAAGCCCTTGATACTCTCCTAACCCTGTTGCTCATGAAGATTTGCTCCCCACTGGCTTCCCTGAAACTCCCACCCGCCTGGCCTTCAGCACTTGGTCTCATCACTTAGACTGCGGCATCAGGCCTTGGATGTTCCTCCACGCACTTGGCTCTCTCCTTTTTTTTAAAAGAGTTTATTTATTTATTTTTAGAAAAAGGGGAAGGGAGGGAGAGAGGAAGAGAAACATCAGTGTGTGGTTGCCTCTCACCTGGCCCTTCACTGGGGACCTGGCCTGCAACCCAGGCATGTGCCCGGACTGGGAACGGAACTGGTGACCCTTCGGTTCACAGCCTGTGAGCAATCCACTGAGCTACATCAGCCAGGGTGTCTCTCTCCTTTAGCCATCACGTGGGAACACGCCTCCTTTAGTTCAGCCTCATGATGGAAACACAATCCCTGAACCCACCCGTGTTGCAGGGAACAGCTTTTCTGGAAGTGTGGCTAAGTTCTCTGGGAGAAAGTGGAATCAAAAGAGGAAAGACTGCAGCATTCATAATTTATGTAAATGTCTGAAGCCTGGAAAACACCTGAACGAACTGAAAATGCTACCTCTAGACCAAAGCATAGCCAAGGCTGGAGACGTTTTGCTGATAGACACTGAGTGACACCAGGGTGGGAGAGCAGGCAGCCGTTGCCTGGTATTACTTCTAGAAATCCAGATTGTCGACGATGACATAAAGGAGAATTAAAGCTAAAGGGAAAAAGGAGAATACTACATGTTCATGTGAAGACTTTATCCTTAATCTCTTCAAAAAGAGACAATTAGATGACGGAGTGGGACCCGCCTTTGCAGGTTAAACATAGTGATGGGGGATGGGTCAAGGAGAGGAGACCCCAAAGTAACAGGGGAGCCTACAAATCTGCTTCACTATGGGAGATTTGTACCCAAAGGCCACCGCCCAGGTAGAAGGAAGGTTTGTTGGTCACCCTGGCCCCATCCCGAAATCTGCTTCATGGTGGATATGGCACTTGACAAGGGGCAAAACGCGATAATCAGGAAAAGCTCTAGCACTCAGAACCTGGGAAAAACTCAAAGGTCAGGTCAAGAATTGTCAGCAAGTATCTGTGGTGAGGAGCTCTCTGCATTGAACTTTTCTAAACTTTTTCTAGGTCACAAACCTGGAATTTGGTGATATCTCTAGACACTCTCCCCAGGAAATTGCACACGTGAACTCTCAAATTTGCATTCAGTCTCAGAGACTTCAAAGACTGCCTGTTGTCTGTCGATTGGAGGTAAAAACCTTTGGAATAAAAGCTAAACCCCTTTGTGAAGAATTAAAGCCTGGTGGGAAAATATCCTTTCACATTTGCCATGTAAAAACAGTGAGTTGGTTATATAGAATCGAAAAATTCTTAGGAGAACGCAGGGAAAAGATGGCCTTTGATACTGCCTCATTAGATGGAGGGGCAAAGGAAGCGTCCTTCGAAACCATTTACATTCCCTAGCTCTGCCTTGCGAAGTTCCCAGTAAAAATAATTCTGGTAGTCAAAGTAAGAATCATCGATTATATCCAGAACACATGTCAGGTCTCAGGCACAAAGCCTGTTATTGAACAGTTACTGAGAATTTAGTGGTCATTTCATATAAGTTAATACCTATAGCTCAGGAGAAATCTTGGTACATATTAAGTACTCAAGTTGACTTTTACTATTACAGTCATAAAGTACCAAGGTGCTGGTGGGTTTATATAAAAAAAGCCACCCTTCCCTAAAAAGCCACTGAGCCGCCCAAAGCATGAGAACCAAATCCAGTAGTCCTTACCTTACCTATGGTTTCATTTTTTGAGCTTTCAGTTACCCATGGTCAATCACAGTCTGAATAAATTAAATGAAAAATTCCAGGAATCAACAATTCATAAGTTTTAAACTGTATACCATCTGAGCAATAGGATCATTCCAGTCTGTCCTACTCCGCCCCACCTGGGACCTGAATCATCACGTTTCCATTGTATCCACGCTGCATGTACCCCCCACCTTTCAGTCCCTTAGTACCTACAGGTCATCGGACTAACTGTCAAGGTGTCCCAGTGCTTGTACTCAAGTCATCCTTATTTTGCTTCAAAATGGTCCCCAAGCTCGAGAGTAGTGATACTGGCTATTCAGATACGCCAACGAGAAGCTGTAAAGTGCTTCCTTTAAGTGAAAAGTTGGTTATAGTTCAATGAGACATTGTGTGTGAGAGAGATTATGTTTACATGACTTTCATTACAGTGTAATGTTGTAATTAGTCCATTCTACTTTCTTATTAGTTATTGTTGATCTCTTACTGTGCTTTATGTATAAATTAAACTTTATTGTAGGTATGTATCTATAGGAAAAGCCGAATGTAGGGTCCAATACTATCTAAGGTTTCAAGTATCCACTTGGGATCTTGAAAGGTATTTAATGTGGATAAGGGGGTCCATGCTACTCTCATTAAATATTGTGGGTAAGACTTCCCAGAAACTACATTTAGAATAAACATCTAAAAACTGCTGAAAACTGGGCCCTGGCCAGTGTGGCTCAGTGGACTGAGCACAGGCCTATGAATCAAAGGGTGGCCAGTTCAATTCCCAGTCTAGGCACATGCCTGGATTGTGAGCCAGGTCCCCAGTAGGGGGCATGTGAGAGACAATCATAGATTGATATTCCTCTCTTTCACTTCCCCACTTTAAAAATAAATAAATAAAATCTCTTTTAAAAATAAATAAATAAAATAAAAACTGCTAAAAGCTGGGATTGAATCAGAGACCTTTAGATCTTCAGCCTAATGCTCTCCAAACTGAGCTATTTCAGCTTATTTATGTAGCTTCTCCTACATAATTGTAATGAAAACATATTTGTTTTACAATAACAAAAAAAAGGTCAATATTCAAATTCAGCTGGAGAGAGGCGTTTAATAACTATTACAGAGGTCTTTGTTTAGAAGCTAGAAGTAATGCATAATTTTACTTTTGTCAGTTATGTTTTTAACTGCCCTGCAATCTGTTTTTCCCATTTAAAATGAATTATAGACATTTTTCATGTGAAAAGAAAAAAAAGATGACGTTAGTGGCATTTTGATTCTAATTTATGCTTCATTTCTAGCAAAATGAGAGCACAATTCACCTAAATATTTAATGAAATGTCAATTTTCCATGAAAGCAATGTTCTATGGACCCATAAACATAGCCAGGGTTAGAAACCAGCAGAAGACAAAAGCTCCAAGGAGCTCACTAAGGGGAAATGACAGCCACAACAAATATGAACAAGAAAATAACTGAAAAGTTATGTGACCACAGAACAGTGGGCCTCCGAACATCCGTGTCTCGGCCTCCAGAGAACAGCATGTCAGCTTCCCTGGCAAAGGAGAGGTAAGGCTGCAGGTTCCCTTGTCCTAAGTAATTTTAAAGCCTGTAAACCCTATAAATATGGAAGGTAGGATTGTAGTTAAATTCCCCTATTGGTTTAAAATAGAGTCTACAGGATTTAAAACAGAAGACTGAATCTAACATCATTTTTCATTATCATACGCATTTCTGCTCTTTTTAGGTAGAACCAGTGTAGTGACAGAATTGAGCAGCTCATTTCCCGGACCTCACTTTCTTTATCTATGAAATGGAGGTAACATCTGTGATGGGGTGAATGCTCCCCCCAAATTCAGACATCAAGCTTCCTCAAAATGTTAGTATTTGGAAATAAGAGTGAAAGAAATGATTAAATTCAATGAGGCTGTTAAGGTGGGTCTCTAATCCAATCTAACTGGTGTGCTTATAAGAGAAAAAGACAACAGTGTGGTCCCACAGAGAGCCACAACCATTCAAGGAAAAGGCAGCAAATGGTGGCTAATTAACATTGCCAGAGACTTCTGGCCAAGATGGAGCATAGGTAGACACACTGTGCCTTCTCACACAACCAAAAGAAGGACAATAACAAATTTAAAAATAAAAAAATAAACACAACTGACAGATAATGGAACTGTATGGAAGTTCAACAACCAGAGAATTAAAGAAGAAACATTCATCCAGACCAGTAGGAGGAACAGAGATGGGCAGCTGGGGAAGAGAGGACTCATGGCAAGGCGGCAGCAGGCAGTCCCATATTCACAAACTGATAACTGGGAGGAATAACTAGGGAGCGAGACAGACCCTGCAACCCAGGGTTCCATTGTGGGGAAATAAAGCCTCAAAACCTCTGAATGAAAAAAGCCGTGAGAGTTGAGGCAGTAGGAGAAACTCCCAGCCTCACAGGAGAGTTCATTGGATAGACCCATAGGGTCCTAGAACAAACACAAACCCATCCTCCTGGCCCATTTTTTTTTTGTGGGAAGCAGGGGAAGTGGCTAAAATCCAGTGGACAGCCAAGCAAGCAGCACTATTCTCTCTTGGACCCCTCCCCTACATACCTCCCCAACAAAGCAGTGACTGGGTTGCCCCACCCTGGAGAATACCTAAGTCTCTGTCCCTTACTATGTAACAGGTATGCAAGACAAAAAAATGGCCCAAAGGAAAGAAGAGATCAAAGCTCCAGAAAACATACAAGTAAGCAATGAAGAGACAGCCAACCTATCAGATGCATGTAGGGGACCGGTTTGTTTTGGCCTAGCAAATGTGACTCAGCTCTGTATAGAAAACCTACAGAAGTGGAGTGGTGGGCAGACCTTCAAACATGATTCCCATGAGAATCAGGCCTAGAAAATGCATATAGATTGTTATGGCTTGCTCTTGCTAAAACTCCATCACTCGGGTCTGAAACAACAAATATGTATTGTTTATCTTCAAAATAATTTCCAAAGCCTATATGAGTTCTCCCAAAGACAGAGCTAATCAGCTCAACACCATTTTCCTCCACATGTTATTTTCTTGATTGTATCTAAAGTGTAGATAATAATATTCTATGTAATAGATAATAAATCTCTCTCTGATGTAAGACCCCAAGAAAACAATAAAAGCCTGTCTAGGCAAGAGTTGAGGCACTCCCCTCTTGAGAGAGTGGCCGAGGCACCATAGATACTCTCCCCTTGAGAGAGTAGTCATGCCCCTTCCCTTTTTCTCCACAAGATTGTTCTCACCTGTGCATTCATTCTCACCATAAGCCACAACAGGTGGACTCTGCTGGCCAGGGTCCACCACATTTGGTGCCTAAACAGGGGTGCAAAGGCTATCAACCACATCTGGTACCTGAACAGGGACGCAAAGGCTATCAGCCACATCTGGCACCCAGGAACAGAGACGCAAGAGCTATCCGCCACAGATGCACAGTTCAAAACACTGGTAATCAGGTTGCTCACAGAATTGGTGTATACAGTTGCAAAACAGAGGAAAAAGTGAAGGCTATAAAAAGTGAAATAAAGGAAAATGCACAGGGAACCAACCATGATAGGAAGGAAACCAGTACTCAAACTAACAATTTGGAGCAGAAGGAAAAAATAAACATTCCACTAGAACAGAAAGAAGAAACACGAATTCAAAAATATGAGGAGAGAGGCTTAGCAAACTCCAGAACAACTTTTAACGTTCCAACATCTGAATCATAGGGATGCCAGAAGGAAAAGAGGAAGAGCAAGAAAAGGAAAATGTATTTGAAAAAATAATGAAGGAGAACTTCCCCAATCTGGCAAAGAAAATAGACTTCCAGGAAGTACAGGAAGCTCAGAAAGTCCCAAAGAAGTTGGACCCAAGGAAGCACACACCAAGGCACATCATAATTACATTACCCAAGATTAAAAATAAGGAGAGAATCTTAAAAGCAGCAAGAGAAAAGGAAATAGTTACCTTCGAAGGAATTCCGATAAGACAGCTGATTTCTCAAAAGAAACCTTGCAGGCAAGAAGGAGCTGGAATGAAGTATTCCAAGTCGTGAAAGGCAAGGACCTACATCCAAGATTGCTCTATCCAGCAAAGCTATCATTTAGAATGGAAGGGCAGATAAAGTGCTTCTCAGCTAGTGTCAAGTTAAAGGAATTCAGCATCACCAAACCATTGTTATATGAAATGTTAAGGAAACTTGTCTAAGAAAAAAAGATGAAAAATATGAACAATAAAATGACAACAAACTCACAACTATCAACAATTGAACATAAAAAAACAAAACCAAAAACAAACTAAGCAAACCACTACAACAGGAACAGATTCACAGAAATGGAGATCACATGGAGGGTTATCAGTGGGGGAGGGAGAGTGGGAGAAAGGGGGAAAAGGTACAGGGAATAAGAAGCATAAATGGTAGGTAGAAAATAGACAGGGGTAGGTTAAGAAAAGAATGGGAAGTGGAGAAGTCAAAGATCTTATATGTACAACCCATGGACATGAAATAAGAGGGAGAATACTGATGGGAGAAGGGGAGCAGGGGGCGGAATCCAGGGGAGGAAAAAAATGGAACAACTGTAACAGCATAATCAATAAAATATTTTTCAAGTAAAACGAGTGAGCACCCCAGTCAGATTGCAGAAGGACAAGAGAGACACAGGATGAGTTTGCTGTTGGATGCTCTTTGTTTGGTCTATAAACCAGAAAGGATGGTGCAGGTTTAAATAAATATCCAATATTTTTAAAAGTAATTAATATTGCCAGTTATTTGGGAATGCACAACATTTCCAAAGAGCCTGAGTGATCTGTCTGAAGTCATCCAGAAATTGAGGTCTGATAAATGAATAATCACTGTAGTTACAATTTCTTTCTACAGCAGTTTGGTAGAAAAACTTTTTTCTAAGAATAAAACATTGCTTCAGCTACTGATTAGACACAGGATCATTTCTAAACATTTCTTTGAAATATAAAACCAAAGCGTTGTAAGTAGAGAGGCCTTTAATTTGCAAATACCAGACTTTGGAATTCAAGAGGCCAATCCTTTGAGTGAAAAATGAAATGACAGAACCATTTTTAGCAATCCTCTGACTATTAAGGGAAAACAGCCTTTACCACCGTGAAATCAAAAAGTCGATGTAAGTACATCAACCGTGGCAAATGTACCATCATGATAGAGAAGCTGATAATCAGGGGTGGGAGGCTGAATGTATGGAGCTGAGGGGTCTCAGGGAACTCGATACTTTCTGCTCAGTTTTGCTGTTAATCTAAAACTATCCTAAAAACTCTATTAAAATATGCATGTGGATATGAATATGTATAGAAAAATTAGAATATATGCTAAGGTATCAACAACAACAAAAAGTTAAAAGTAAAAACCAAAGGTCTTTAAAACACATCTTATCCTGAAGTCTGTGGCATTTTCTTGGACACTTTTGCTCATATAGGCCTGTTTCCCAGAAGTGATTTTCCTCAAGATAAGCCATGGTGGGGTTACCACTGTGTCTTAGATTTCTTTTCAAATTATCTTTCCTTTCAAATGTATCCAGAGAGGTTCGCTCCTCCTACGTGGTTCTCCACTCCCTTTATCCCAAAGCCAAGCAAAATGTTGGCTGAAGGATGAAAGACTCTGGGGTTTTAACTTCTCAGTTATGACACACTTTCAGTCTACAAAATTAATTCACAGCCCATCAAGTATTAGAAATTCTCAAGTTCACTTATTAATAAAGATTCTTCTCAAAGCTTGCTTCCATCTGCTTCTAATTTCTGTTTAGGTTCTTCAAGTGCATCAGGCCGCTCGCTGCAGGGATCTCCTGGGAGACTCGGTCAGTTTGCTCTGGCCTGTCCAGGCAGTGGTCCCTGTGAGAGCTAAGACTTGCAGGAAAGACACCACCACCGCAGTCTTGAGCTTGAGGTGACCACTCACACTAGGGACGCAGCTGCCATGCCCCACTTGGCTTCCCTGCCCAGGCACTGACTCATAACCCTGCAGGTTCAGCAGGTTCTTCCTGGCCCAGGGGTGAGGCTGTGACTTCATCCTTAAGAGCAAAACAACGGGATAGACCAGAACTGTCTGGCTTCTGGGGCCTGAGCTCTAAGTTTCAACCACATGACCGTTCCTGTACCTCAGCTGGAATCTGATTCTAGGTTCAGATACTCTTCACACTGGGAGATTCCCAATTTCCCCAGAATATAATTTACTTCTAGAAATGAGAAGCTGTAATCTCTAAAGGCTGTTATTTACTATCACAGGTTCCTAAACTCTCTGTGAATTTGCCACCATAGGTTTGACAGTGGTGAACGTGACATAGTTATGACTTTGATACTGTGTCCTTTACACAGTGGAACAAACTGTCTCTTGGACTTGGATTGCGTTTTTAACCTCAGTTACCCAAATTAAAATCTTAATGCAAACATTTCTGAGCCTCACTTCCTTTTGCTCTGAACTGGGCAAAATATTTTCTTAAGATCCTTGCCAGGTCCAGCTTCTAGGATCCCCTGGGGCATTGGCCACTGGTAGGTCAAAAGAGACAAGGGGGGCAGGGAGCCGTGATAACCTTCAGCAATCAACCTTCAGGACTCAAGAGAGTGTCCCATGCCCGAAAGATTAGGTGCGACTTCCACACAAAGCCTGCATCCCAGAAGTGATGACTCTCAGCATGTTTCTGTGCTGCTGCTGACTCACCATTGGCAGGCTAAGTATTTAAGCTAATCTCTCATTAGAGGTGCTAGATTTACATAAATGCATTCACAGTTGATGGCTCCAGAAGTTCTTTTGTGGCATGAAATAGCATCTCTCATCCTCTGACTCTCAATAGAATGAGCCTCTAAAAGGTGCCATAGAGCCCTAGTTTCTAATATGTTAAGTCAACTGTTAAGGAATTTCCCCCCAAATAGCCAGAAATGAGGGTTTCAATACCAGGAGAGGTTAAAAACTCCTTCAACCTAGAGAGGTTTAATTGGTCATGGTGCTTTTTAAAAAAGATTGCAACATGAAAAACAAAATGAGGAGCAACTTCATCTGATTAAAAGAAAAGGCTGACCATGCTGATTCAGCCATGTTAGGTGCCAATGAATCAGCAGAAGTGCTTTGAGAATGATCTTCTAACACATGTTTTGTTTGTTTGTTTGTTTGTTTGGTTTTTCTCCTGTTGCAGGCTTTCTTCATTGGAATTTTGTGATCACAAAACCAGGCTTATTTCATGAGCCTCCCCCCCCCCCAAATAGCAACCCACTGTTCTGTAAGAGGAGGAAACTTCAATTCCACCCTTTGTAACAATCAGTGGCCTTTGCCATATAGGAGGTGATATTGAAAGAAATAATGCCATCTGACCCCTCTTCCTCCCTTTCTCCACCACACTGGTAAATTTTATTTTCAAAATTGATTCTTGGGAAATCAAAGGAGGAACAAAACTGTGAGTAATGGCCGACAAAATCTAAATACAAACTTTCAATGTCTCAGCTCCCTTCATAGCTAACAAAATTCTCATTTTCCAAAGTAAGTTACTCAGACAGTTCCAGAAGTAACCCTTGACCTTTCTTTAGCATTTGAAATAAGAAACTGCTTCTTAAGCCCACTCTTTTTTTCCCTTAATTCTACAATCCATTAAAGTATACACCTCCAAGGAGCCTTTGATGGGCTACCTCACACAGAGATGATCACTTTTCAAAAAAACAACAGCCATCACTTTCTACCCTTGAATTATGTCTTATTTTCTTCTTCCACATTCTTCACTTCATGAGAACCATCCTGTTTTCCAAGAATCTCTTTTTCTCTTGTTTAAAGGCAGAGTCAAAGCAATCAACCATACTCAAGACTTTCATGTACAAGAAAGAAAACAATCTCAAGTGCAGAGGATACCTGTGCTTGGCTGCTGAAAGACTCCTAGAACATATCATGCCCAAAGTCTTCACATCTACTGGTGATGAGAAATATTGTGTGGGCTGGTGTTCAGAGTTATCTCCTCCTCTCTTGGTGTTTGCACATTTTCTATAGGACTTTCAGGTACTCCTCAATTGCATCTACTCTCACCTGCCCTCTTGAGCTTCCTGTTGTGGAATCAGTCCATCATCTCTTTTTTATGCCCCCTCCCTCACCTGACTGAAAAATATCTATCAATGTTGGGACCTTACATGATGGTGATAAACTGTCAAAATTATTTGGTAGGGCCCTGGCCAGTGTAGCTCAGTGGATTGAGCACGGGCCTGCGAACCAGACAATCGCGGTTCGATTCCCGGTCAGGGCACATTCCTGGGTTGCAGGCCAGTTCCCTGCAGGCCAATGCCCAGCAGGGGATGCACGAAAGGCAACCATACATTGATGTTTCTCTCCCTCTCTCCTTCCCTTTCCCTCTAAAGATAAATAAATAAAATATTAAAATATATATTTAAAAAAATTATTTGGTAGGGCTAACCCTTAGTAAGTTACCTCAAAGCAATAGACATTAAGAAAATGTTGGTAATGGTGCAAAATTCAAGTTCATGTCTGGTTTTCAAGACTAAGACTTTCCTCTGCATCCTCATGTACAACCTTCACTTCCTTCAAATCATTTGTCAGCTTGTCATCATTTTCTGGGCTTTTCAGCACCTTCACCACAACACTGGAAACCTGTCTTCTCACTGTTCATTTCTGGGCGTTCCCTGTTATGTACAGCCAGAAAAATGTCAACAACTTCAAGTTAATCCAGAACACACACAAAAAAATTACACAAGGTCATTTAATATAATTTAACTGTGATAACTCAAACAACAGAGCAATGAAATGTTTAAAGTTCTCTGTGACCTTTTTAATATAGAGACCTAGAAACTGAAATATTAAATGATTTTTGTCATGGTGGGGAAAAAAGTCAATGTTAGAGCAAAAGAGCACAACCATGTTCTATGACTTTTCATCTAGTAATCAACTGGGACACAGTTCTGCTTGTCTAAAAAGGCAGGAGATTAAAGGTTCGATTTGGGCTTTGTACACCCAGAGGAGATAAGGATATAGCAATGCTACAGAAACATGGAAATTGTGTGATGTTTAATACTGTTCACCATTGAAATGTTTAAATGTTATAGGAAATTCCACCTGAAGTGCAACATGAGATTTCTTTTTTGTTAGAAGTATCTATCTGAGTAGAAGTTTTATGCCTTTGCTAATGTAAATGACCGGAGTTCATTCACATAGAGCCAAAAATCCCAACACAGCAATTATATGTAACTTACCACCAAATAGTTAATTATTGCATATTATATAGAAAAGAGAAGCTTTTCTTTTCTTTCTTTGGAAATTCTAGGCTATGGTTTACTTCACTATTCAAGTCGCAGTTGAGATAACCCAGTTTAAAGCCAACCCAGCGAGTTAACTTTAGAAAGGGATCCATAGCCATCAAATGTATGCGTCTGGGTATCTCTGATGGTGCTCTACCACAGGTGTGGTTAGGGGGAGACGTGACTTAAGCTGGACCACCCTGTGGGTAACCAACAGGCTCACCAAGAGTGACTCACCCACAGACAGAAACATTTTCTGTATTAAATGTATGCTCGCCATAAAAACCAACTTTTGTTGGATTGTTCCACTGCTGCCTATGGCTGAAGCAAACAGATTGGGGTATTTTACTTTCAGACACGCTACAAATATTCTATGAAAGAACCACCAAACACCACCCACATATATTGGTGAGCTACGTTCTCTCTGTCGTGATGAAATTGGCAAGAGCATCCAAAGCTTGTCTACCCCCTGATGTAGTGGAGGGTCCAATTACCCAGGTCTCTACCATCGAAGCATAAACACACTGTGTATGACACCAGTTGGGGCAGAATGCTGTGCCACTTCATGTGTGCTTGAACATGAGGCCAAAATGCAACTCTGAAAGCGTATTGACACTTTTACCCCCTTTTCTTGCTTTGGGTGCTTTAATGAAGATGGGCATTCTGGTTATCGGGGACACACAGATGCAAGCAGCAGAGAGCAAGAAGAGCTACCATGTCTCAAGTTTCATTCTGAGGATGCGCCTCCCACCCTTGGTCCTGATGGGAGCTCCAGGTCCTCTCTCGTCACCAGATGGTCTCTCCTCATGTGCTATGGCCACTGTACCAGGGCCATTGACCATAAGCCGTACTGCTAAGGGAGCTCTTATTTGAAAGCAATAAGCTGTCACAGCTTCACTCTTTTCTAAGAATTTATAAACCCATGGTTAATCGTGTGGAGGTTATTTTCTAGTCTTTTGGGTTTGCCCGATGCAGCCGCATAAAGCCACTATGAGTTCAAATTTCCTAGGTTATACCAGCGAGCCAAAGAACAATTTTCCATTGAACTGGTTTTCAGTGAGGTTTTTTATAAGCCTAAGGAAGTCTATTGTTTGTGTGAAGGTTGTTTTCAACTCACTCAACACTAAAGGAAATGATTCACATACCTTCTAACATGCTAACCATACTAATTTCAAGTAGCATAAAGCTCCAAGTGGTTGAATGTAGATGTCAAAAAAAAAATGGGCTAGAGACATAAAAAAACAATTTACAAAGAAGAAAAACAGATGGCCGATGAACATATTTAAAAATTTTTAATCTTATTAATAAACATAGAAATGCAAATATAGTGATGATTTATTTTTCCTCTGTTAAACTCAGATAGGTGTGTATTGTTTCAGTGAATACTAAATGTTAGCAAGAGCGAGATAAGACACACACTCTTGTGCACTACTGGAAAGAATAAAGTAGAAAGCCATTTCTGGGGAACATCTTGGCCACCTATCTATCTATCAGAGCCTTACAGAAGGTAAAGGAACTTTGACCCAGTAATTTCATGACTAGGAGTCTGTGACAGAGGCTGCTAAGATAGCCCCAAATATTCATTCTTCCCTGTTTCTCTTAGAAAAAAATTCAGCTAGGCTCATAGAATTAAGGGTACATTTCTCAGCCACAACAATGTTGTTAGAGAAACCATAGGATATAAAACCTTAAAACAGTTTCATTATAGAAAAAGAGCAAACCAATTTAAGCTCACCCCTTGCCAACAAGTGTTAAAAGAAGGGTTAACGCAATAAGAATCATGTTACATGAGGATGATCTACCATGAGAGCATGACATACTTAGTAAGTCAGGGCAGAGTTTGCTGAAAAGTTTGTCTTTTAATTATTTTAAAATTATTATTTCAAAAATAAGTAGTGGTTTCCTAATCACTACTAGCTTATAGTTTCCATTCTAGGTAGACAGACATACCCTGAATAAATGATGAGAAGGGTTATCACATTGCTTAGGGTCCCTTCTGTGAAGTCATGTGTAAAGAAACACAATCCAACCACCAAGAGTAATTAAAATGGAAGTCTGTTCTTAGCAGGTGCACCTCAAGGCACATTAAAGGGGACAAAAGTCTTACCCCACCTTAGCCCCTTCTGCTTCCTAATTCTGTCTGGGGAAACTCCCACAAGTCAAACCCTTATACTTCCTTTCTAATTCTAGTTCAAGGACCTTATATTCCCCTTTTCCAAATTTTTTGTTTGTTTGTTTATGTGGCTTAATCTAATCCCTTTTCCAGCTAGCCCAGCCATCCCCTCCTTGGTGATCCAGGGGCAGAATGGTCATGAGGAAGGAGGAAACCTGGCATGTAGAGGGTTTTCTATAGCAAAAGGTAAAGGAAGCCATGCTGTAAACATTTAGAGTTGATAAGTTATGTTCTAGCAAGTCAAGAGCAACTCCACGCCCAAACAATTGACTGGACCCCCTTGTTAATGTTTCAGATGATTTACATTCAGAGCTTGAGTTAATCATTGTTTCCAGTCAAGCAAAAATCCAGTCAACACAAGTGCTTCCACTTTTGAAAAGTATTTCAAGACAGTACAGAAAACCTAGTCTTGAAAATTTTCATGGCATATTAAAATTCCAACAATGCTCACACACAAATCACAGTTTCTAGTGAAAGAGAAAGCTAGTGGAATTACCAGACTGCCACCACATCATGAAAAAAATCATTTCTTCCCTGATCTCATTGTTGACCCATTTGTTGTTTCACGACATGTTTTTTAGCTTCTATATCTTTGTGTGTTTTTCTTATGATTGATTTCTAGTTTCATAACATTGTGGTCAGAGAAGATGCTTGATATGATTTCAATCTTCTCATATTTATTGAGACTTGTTTTGTGTCTTGTCATGTGGTCTATCCTAGAGAACATTCCACTGAGATTAAGGAAGAAATCAAAAGATACTTTGAAACAAATGAATGAGTACACAACAATCCAAAATCTGTGGGACACTGGGAAAACAATCCTAAGAGGGAAATTCATAGCATTATCTCAGGCCTATCTCAAAAAATTAGAAAAAGCTCAAATAAACAATCTAACTTTACACTCAAAGGAACTTGAAAAAGAACAATGAACAAAGCCCAAAGTGAGTAGAAAGAAGGAAATAATAAAGATCAGAACAGAAATAAATAAAATAGAGTGTTAAAAAATGATACATTAGATCAATGAATCCAAGAGCTGGTTCTTTGAAAATCTAATCAAGATTGACAAACATTTAACCAGACTTATTAAGAAAAAAAAAGAAAGGATCCAAATAAGTAAAATCAGAAATGAAAGAGAAGAAATAACAACTGACCCCAAAGAAATAAAAAGGATTGTAAGAAAATATTATGAACAATTATATGTCAACAAATGGGACAACTTGAAAGAAATGGATAAATCCCTCAAATTATACACACCTCCAAAACTAAAACAGAAAGAAGCAAGGAATCTGAATAGACAGATTACACTTAGTGAAATTGAAGCAGTAATCAAAAATCTCCCAAAAAACAAAAGCCCTGGACAAGACGGCTTCACAGTTGATTTTTACCAAACATTTCGAGAGGCACTAACACCTCTCTTTCTCAAATTATCTCATAAAAGTCAAGAGGAAGGAAGCCTCCAAAACTCATTTTATGAGGCCAGCATTACCCTAATTCCAAAACCAGATAAACACCCTACAAAGAAAGAAAATGATAGGCCAATATTCCTGATGAACATAGATGCTAAAATCCTCAAAGAAATATTAGCAAACCAAATACAGCAATGCATCAAAAAAAGCATACACCATGATCAAGTGGGATTTATTCCAGGAATGCAAGGATGGTACAATATTCACAAGTCAATAAATGTGATTCACCACATAAACAAAATGAAGGATAAAAACCACATGATCATATCAACAGATGCAGAAAAAGCATTTGATAAAAGCTGGCACCCATTTATGATAAAAAGCTCTCAGCAAAGTGGGAATGAGGGAACATACCTAAACATAGTAAAGGCCATGTATGACAAACCCACTGCCAGCATCATACTCAACGGGCAAAATCCACAAGCATTCCCCTTAAGATCAGGAACAGGCAGGGATGTCCACTTTCACCTCTTTTATTCAACATAGTCCTGGAAGTCCTAGCCACAGCAATTAGACAAGAAGAAGAAATAAAAGGCATCCAAATTGAAAAGAAAGTAGTAAAACTGTCATTATTTGCAGATGACCTAATACTTTACATAGAGAACCCCAACAATCCCACCAAGAAATGACTAGAGCTGATAAATGAACTCAGCAAAGTAGTAGGATACAAAATTAATATCCAGAAATTGGTTGCATTTTTATATGCCAATAATGAAATAATAGAAAGGGAAATTAAGAGAAAAAAATCCCATTCACAATTGCTTCAAAAAGGATAAATACATAAGAATAAACTTAACCAAGGATGTAAAAGACCTATACTCAGAACATTATGACACTAAAGAAAGAAATTGATGAAGCTACAAATAAGTGGAAGCATACACTGTGTTCATGGATTAGAAGAATTGACATCATTAAGATGCCCATACTACCCAAAGCAATTTATAAGTTCAATGCAATTCTTATCAAGATTCTAATGATATATTTCACAAAACTAGAACAAATATTTCAAAATGTATGTGGAGCCACAAAAGGCCCCACATAGTAACAGCAATCCTGAGAAAGAAGAACATAGTTGGAGGAATCATGCTACCCAATATCAAACTATACTATAAGGCCATACTAATCAAAACAGCATGGTACTTGTACAAAAACAGACACATAGATCAATGGAACAGAATTGAGAGCCCAGAAATAAACCATCTTTATAGTCAATTAATATTTGACAAAGGAGGCAAACACATATAATGGGCTAAAGATAGTTTATGCAATAAATAGTGTTGGGAAAATATAACAGATAAATGCAGAAAAATGAAACTAGACCACCTTCTTATACCATACACAAAAATAAATTCAAAATGAATCGCAGACTTAAATGTTAGACCTGAAACCATAAAAATACCAGAAGAAAATATAGGCAGCAAAATCTCAGACATTGCTTGTGGCAATTTTTTAACAGATGTATCTCCCCAGGCAAGGGGAAAATTTTTTTTTTAATAAATAAATGGGACTACATCGAACTAAAAAATTTTTGCATAGCAAAAGAAATTATCAACAAAATAAAGACACCCCACAGAATGGAAGAACATACTCGCCAGTACATGTGATAAGAGGTAGATATCCAAAATTTTTATAAAGAACTTATAAATCTAAACACCAACAAAACAACCCAATTAAAAAGTGGGCAAAGAACCTAAACAGACACTTCTCCAAAGAGGACATACAGATGGCCAGTAGACATATGAAAAGATGCTCAACATCATTAATCATCAGAGAAATGCAATATTAAAACCACAATGAGATACCATCTCACACCTATCCAAATTGGCTATCATCAATAAATCAATAAACAAGTGCTGGCAAGGATGTGGAGAAAGAAGAACCCTTTCACACTGTTGGTGGGAATACAGACTGGTGCAGTTACTCTGGAAAGCAATATGTAGGTACCTAGAAAATTAAAAATGGATCTGCCTTTTGACCCAGTGTTCCCACTTCTGGGAATATATCAGAAGGAATATAAAACACTAATCCAAAAGAACATAAGCAACCCTATATTAATTGCAGTGTTATTTACCAAGATATTGCCAAGATATGGAAGCAGCCCAAGTGTCCATTAGTAGTTCAGTGTATAAAAAAACTATGGGACATTTACATAATAGAATACTACTCAGCAATAAAAAAGGTTTTACCCTTTGCAACAGAATAGATGGACCTGTAGGACATTATGCTAAGTGAAATAAGCCAGTCAGAGAAGGATATACCATATGATTTCACTCATATGTAGAATCTAATGAACAAACTAAACTAACAAGCAAAATAGGAACAGACTCATAGAGAGCAGATAACAACTTGTAGTGAGGGTGGGAGATTAGCGGGTATGGGGATGGAACAAAAAGGAAAAAGGACTCATGGACACGGACCACAGTGTGGTGATTGCTGGGGGGAGGGGAGTATAAGCGAACTAAATGGTAATGCAAAAAAATTACAATAAAGATTAAATTAAAATATAAAAAATAATTAGTGACTGAGAAATCATACTTTTGGAAGCTAAAAAGAAACCTATGCTATTAAGTTATTAATAGTTCTTCATTGTTAAAGGGTACATGATGTATGGCTTATAATAAAGATATCACTTGGCTGACGTTATTCATGTCCTCAGGGTTGTAAATAGTAATGAACATGTCTTGTTAAATGGGAATAAAAGACTTTGCACCAAATTTTTCATCTTTTTAAAACTTTTAGAAGCACTTTATTATTCATTTCATTTGACTTCATATAGTGATATTAAGTATAAGGATGTTTGAAAATCAGAATTTTCCACTACAAAATACACAACAATACCAGGCGGAAGGGATATTGTACTGAAGAACCGGGTCTCCTTACCCTGCCCCTGTGCTGCCTAGAACTTGGCGTCACACTCAAAGACAAACTGTGTTTAGTAAAATGGGCACTAGTGGTGCCCATTGAGCGGTGGGTGGTGCTCAGAACTCAGATTCGCCCATTTCAAGGGCTCTCACGGGAGCAGGGGAGAATTTTGAGACTGACAGGGTATAGATCACTTGAAGTTTAATGTTTGAACATGAAATGATAGTTTCAGAACATGAAGAGTGTATTTTGCTTAGAAAAAGAGAGCGTACAAACTCATAAACACACACAGTGGGCCAGCTTTGTCCAGAAAACCTGCGTTCCCCCAGGAAGCGGAGGGCTCCCTGTTGCTCAGAGACTTTTTACCCAGACAATGCCCTGCGACATCCAGCCTCACTGGCAGCACTGTCACCTCCCGTCACCAAAAAACCCGGGCCACCAGGTTTGTTTATAGAACTCACCAACCATGAAATGCCTCTGTGGAAAGGACGGTGTTATTTTAAATCATTAATGCATCACAGGTGGAGTATGTCGGTTTGTTTATTTCTAATAACAGGTTTAGCAGAATTTAGTCTGCCAAAAACAGAGATCTGGATGATGGTTCTGAGGGTCTGAGCAAGCAGCACGACAAGTCACTGCTCCTGCAAACTGTACACATTTATTGAGAACGGCCAGCCAGCAGTACACTAAATCAGACCCTACGGTTGGATTTTGGATTATCTGATGCATTCAAGGTGCCTCTTCCCTCTTTTGCATCCTTAAATGAATCAGACACTCAAAAGAATATTAATAGGAATGGCAGCTCAATCTCTGAGAACACAGAAAACACCAAAATCCCAAATCACGGAGAGAGCTGGGAAGCTTGGGAACAACCAACGAAGCATGGACTTCTCCAAAGAGATGAGCTATCATCCATGGACAAGCAATGACCTCTAGTGCAGGACAGAAAGAGCTGAGTTCATGGGCTGGGCTGGAGGATGCTGAAAGAAGCCTCTTCAATCCAAACAGCCACTACCACAGAGTGGTGGGGGACAGGTAAGAATGGTAATAAATCAAGGAGGTGTCCAACCCAGGTATTTAGATAAACAGAATGTGTCCCACGGGAGCTCACGAAGAATGATAAAGGTAAAAGCAACAGTCAATAAATCAAGAGATCAAAAAGTGATACAGCTAAAAGAATAAACTCAATGGCTTGCTCTTTAAAACCAAAATGAAAACGACAGAAAGCCAGGTAAACTATTATCTAATCTAGTCATTCTCAGTAGGAGCAATTTTACCCCATCTCCACCCTCAGGAGACATTTGTCAAAGTCTTCAGATATTCTTGGTCGTCACACACATACAAGGGTGAGCAGGGTTGCTGTGAACATCTGTTGGGCAGAGGGTCAGGAATCTATTAAACACGCTAAAGGCCATTCTGACAGCCTCCGCAACACAGAACTGTCTGGCTCAAAACACCAGGACTGCCAACACCGATAAACTCCAATCTGATCTAATCAAAAAGGACAGAAAATATGTAGCAAGTAAAAAAGGGATGGAGAAATTATTTAACTCATAGGCATTTTAAAAAACTATAAAGTGTTTTTACTCAAATCTAAGCAAATAACTTTGAGAATTTGTATGTGATGAATGATTTTCTCATAAAATATGAGTTGCCAAAATATCAAAAGAGACTGAGTAGAAAAGATAGGGCTTGTAAACAAGTTATCACAGAAGAAATAGAAAAAGTTAAATAAAAGAAAAGAGAGAGAGTGAAGGAAAGAGAAATTTCCTATCAACATTTTAAGGAACAGATAGTTCCAATGCTACTTAAATTGCTCCAGAGTACTGAGTAAGAAAGAAAGCTTTCTTTTTAAAAAAATATTTTATTTATTTATTTTTAGAGAGAGAGGAAGGGAGTGAGAAAGAGAGGGAAAAAAACATCTAATATAATTTACCATTTTATGAATGAACTTATCAATTTAATAAATCTTAAAAAAATAACTTTATCATTTTCATTGTTTACAGAAGTCATGATAAAATTAAACATTTGTCCTTAAAAATATAAATTTTTTATATCATGATTTTATGCACCATATACCTGTTTATAAGACATACAGGCATTAACATAGAGTTACATTTAGTAATTATATGTACAAAATATATGCTTCTTCCTAATATCACTCTAAAGGGTAGAAAGCCTCTTTCTCAAAATAGATCATTCCAAATATTTTATAGCCCAAGACATAGAGAACATTTCAGACACGCACAGAACCAAGTGGGTTCTCTCACTGTAGCACTAAAAACCAGACCTTCAAAGAGGCCTTTTCCTCTGTCGAGTGTGCTCAGCGTGGCTTTGCTTTTGTGCCTGCAGGGCCTGACCAACCCTTCAGAGGCGCGAGGAAGAACCCTGCTGGATGTATTTACAAAGTTATAAGAATTCTGATTCTGCTAGATAAGAAGGCTATGGAAAGAATTCAGAATAGAATCGTCCAGTAAATAGTTGAATCCAGCCAAACGTTAACAGCATCGGGGCCAGGGCTGACCATCTCAAATCTGATTTCAGAATTTAATAATGTATTTAATTACTTTACAATAATTAAGAAGGAGGTTGTAAAGCCGCCCCATTTGACAGGCCTGGACTAGAGGTCCCTACAGGCTTAACGCCCATTCAAGAGGCCCTGGAGGGTGAAAGGAATCTCCTCCCAGCACGTTACTCCTGACCCTCTGTTCTGACCATTTTATGAATTAACTGGTTGTATGCAACCTCATTACATATGGAAATAAAGACAATCAGTGCACACTGGGTATTTTAAGCACTGGTAATGTGTCAGGGAATGTGGGTACTTCACATATTAATCTTACCAGCATCAAAACTCTCACTTGGACATGGAGGTCACAAGCACCAAAGACCCATTAGCCTGGGGAACCTGGGGCCCATCCTGGCCACCGTGCAGAGGAAGCTACCCAGGAGCAAGACCGATTCAGAAGGCAGAACCAAGAAATGAACGGACACCTCTTTTCAACCCCTATTCTCCATTCTGCCTAAAATCTGACCTCCCAGAACTCAGGTGAACCAATATGAAAGTTCCCCCCTTTGCTTCCTTAATTTGAGTTTTTCTCACTTGCAAATAAAAGCATCCCGACTCAAGAATTGAGAGCTCGGAGTGACTGCCCTCTCTGATTTTCTCTTCCCTTAGTCCAGCTTTGAAGTTGACATGATGTTAGGACGACGATATTCATCCTTGTGTATCAGTTTATTGAGACACAGACAAATTGTTGGTAGTCCACTTTTAGTGAGACAAGGTAGGAACCAGGCAAATTAGAGCACGTTGAGCATATGATTGAAGCTGCTACAAATGCCAGGGGGAGAGAGACAGGACATCCAATGGGAAGATGGACAAAGAATATTAATATGTAATTCACAGGAAAAAAAACAGACCCCTCTCTAGTATCAGACAGATTGAAACAAATTCGAGATACCATTTTCACCCAGCAGATTGTCAACATTCCCAAATTTTTGATAAAATCATTTGTTGGTGGGGATGCGGAAAAACAAGAAGCATTTTGCACTGTAATGGCACCCGAGTTGGGGTGTTTATTTGGAGAGCAATCTGGCAGGATTCTGTGAGACTGAGTGCACTCAGCTTTTCTACTCCTGAGTATAGAACCTGGAAATGTTTCCTCACAGGTGCCCAAGGCACCGTGTGGATGGAGCGCAGCTTTGGGGATTCCAGGAATAAGAGACCATGAAGATGCTCATCAAAACAGACACATGTAAGTAAAATGCACCGCACATAAATTGAATGTGGTACAGAGGGAAGGAGATGGAAGAGAACTACAGACAGAAACATGGACGGATCTCAAAACCATAATATGGGTTGAAAAGAGAAACTAGGAAACAGAACTGATTTAGGGCACAAGACCACGTAAGTACATTTTCTAAAACAGAAAGCAATACAAATGTTTCTCATGGACACACATATAAAGAAACTTACTGGAAGTCATTGGGAAAGATGTGTAGTAAATACACCAGACACAGGGGAAACAATGAGATTGAGGACCAGGAGCAAGAAGAGAGGAAAAAACCATAAAATAAAAATGAGAAGAGAGGCCACAGCACAAAATGATGGTGGTCGTACACCATGAAATGAGAGCGTGATCAGCACAGTTCCGTGCCTCTGAAAGCGCTTCATGGTCATAATGTGGAATTGAAAAAGGAACAAACCCAAAACCAATAGGAATAACTTAGTATTTTCCCTGAAGGAAATGTGGGCATATAAACTCGGCAGAATGGCCAGCAAGAGCTGCAATTGATCACAGACGCTGACGGTGGAATGAAATGATAGCTTATGAAATAAGATTCTGTGGTCATGGAAGAGGGAAGCTGGGGCTCAGAACTACACAGAAACCACGATCGAAACTACATAAAAAGGAGGAAATTGTGTGAGAACACAGGAAAATAGAGACAGCTATTTAAGGAGGGGGAGTTACGAGTAAATTTTTCTGTAAGAAAAAGTCACTAAAACATTTCTGAAAATAAGACATTAACAGAATACACAAATATGTATTAAAAGCAAGAACCACATCACAACTGGCCTCCTTGGCAGTCCATTATTGGTGTGGGTTTGCTCGCTTATTTGTTTTTTCAAATTACAGTGGCTGGACTTGTACCACGTGCACCCCTCCCCCCACCCCGCGACCCCTTCAAGGACTGAAGGCGCAGATGGGCATAAGACTTCATAAGAGATGGGCAAAAAATTGGCCAGACATGAACGCCTGTTCTAATTAGGTGCATTCGCATGAGTGTCCACGATGTTTTCTGTACGCTTTTGTGTATTTGAGATATTTTATCATTAAAAGTGCAAATAAGTCAGTGTGATAGGATGCAAAATGCCAAGCTGAGAAGCTGGCCCAGAGGAGGACGCAGAAAGCCCTGGCTTCCTTCCCCATGAGCGCTTCCACTCTTCCAGGACGTCCGGGGCTCCTCGAGGGCTCAGGCTTATGCCGTCCCTCTCCTGCCACCACCTGTCACCACCTGTCACCAGCGGCCCTGCTCCTAGCTTTTTGCCTCTGGCCAAGTTTGCCCATTACTATTGCTGAAATAGTCAAGCTCTTCTTGGAACCACTGGTCATTTTTGACCCCTCTCAGTGGAGAGTGGAGTGCACGGTATCCTTCTGGGGCAGCGAGGGCAGCAGCCCTCCTTCCCCTCCCCTGAAGGTTGGCCCAGGTTGTCCCCCCAAAACACCGCTGGCCCCACTTTTATCTCTACAACAACCATGACGGACTGTCCTGCACACAGGTCCCCTGGACATTAGCATTTTGTGTCTGCCGTCAATAGGTTAAGACATCTCTGACCACTACTTGGTGACTTTGGGGACATTCCAAGAAACTGGTTTCTAAATATGGGAGGGGGTAAATCTGGAAATCTCCCACCAGCAAGATCCAAACATGCCGGTTGACCTCCTCTCATCTGGTTCTGCCAGGGGGGATCCTGAAGTGAATGGAGAGAAGCCTCTCGACTGCCCTCTGCTGGACAGTTTCCCTGACTTTTCTCTGAGCCTGTGAATAACCTGCCTCACTCTCCTTGCCTCCTGGTAGATTCCGCAAGACCCCAAAGATAAAAAGACGAGATGCAAATGAAGGCATCTTTAGCCCAAAACTGCTGTAGGTGTGAGCATCCTGCCTGAATCCTCGGTTTTTGAACCTGGGGTCTCTGTGTGACCCTTTGAGTTCCCTTGGTTCTACCGACTTCTGTTCCTTGCTCCCCTCCCCTCCTATTCCTCCTCCTCCTCTTCCTCCTAGCTCTTCCGTTATGTATCTGATTATCAGCCACAGTCCCATGCTGTGTTTCTACCAATTTCCAGGGCATCCCCCCCAAAAAAGCTAAAGACAGTCAAGACCTTCCCGACCACTGACAGAGCTTTCTCTTTAGCTGGGAGAAGAGGAGCCACTTGAGAAGCTGGGGAGCAAGGAGTATGTCCACGCTGAGTGTGAAGTGGGCATTCTGTACCAACCCTGCGTGATGCCTCAGGACATTCAGAGCCTCGTTGGACAGTGCTGGAGAGACCTGTCCCCTCAGCACCTCCTCACCAGGCAGGGGCTCGGTCCAGGGACGGCTGAGAAGGGCCCAAAGTCAAAGCAGTAGGAGGCTTTTCATGGCTCAAAGATTCTACCCCCTTGAGCATGCAATTGCTAGCATTTTTCAGACCTGGAGACTAAAAGGAATGCTATAATTAAGGACAAATATAAGAGTGTATGGGTTTTAGGGAGGGCCCCAGACATGCTGCTTGGCAGTGACCCAGAAATCAACCATTCTACCCGAGAAATCAGCCTCCCTCTGATGGAGGGATTTGCAGGATGGGCAGGACTGTGGATGTTCTGTCCTCAGGAAACCCTCATGAGCCTATAGCAGCTGAAGGGTTCCTGCGATCCCAGTCCTGTCCCCACACAGACTCTGACGAGCCTGTGACAACAGGAAGCAGCAGTTTTAACACTAGTCTTTAGATATGCTGTTTTGGTTAAGTGCCCTGTTTTTCCCCCATAAGGTTAAGACTGTACAGCTGTTTAAGGTGTTGCAAACTAACACCTCAGAGACTCTCATCTGATCAGGCAACTCTTCGTTCTAAATACCAGGTAACTTATGTGTGTTAGGATATTGATTTTTTAAATCTAAGTTTTCACTGAGAAAATCTGAATAAGGTCTAGATTCTTATTTTTTAACTGATAAAAAGAAAAACTCATTATTTGTCTCCTTCTATGGACACACTCCTGTGCTGAGCAAAGAGCATCCCTTTTCACACTTCCAGCCAAGATGGAGGTGTAGGTAGGTAGACTGTGCCCCCTCACACAACCAAAAGAAGGACAGCAACAAATTTTAAAACAATAACAACCAGAACTAACAGAAAATCAAACTGTATGGAAGTATGACAACCAAGGAGTTAAAGAAGAACTCACCCAGACCGTGAGGAGGGGCAGACGGACAGCAGGGTGGAGAGGACTCACGGCAAGGCAGCGGCTGCCAGACCAGGTGGTCCCACATTTGCATGCAAACAAACCAGGAGGAACAGCTGGGGAGCGAGACAGACCAGGCAACCCAAGGTTCCAGCACCAGAAAATAAAGCCTCAAAACCTCTGACTGAAAACACCTGTGGGGGGTGAGGCAGTAGCAGGAGAAACTCCCAGCGTCATGGGAGAGTCTGTTGGAGAGACCCACAGGGTCCTAGAATGTACACAAACCCACCCAACTGGGTATCAGTACCAGAAGGACCCAATTTGCTTGTGGGTAGTGGGGGAAGTGACTGAAAACTGGCAGAGAGCCCAGCAAGTGCCATTGTTCCCTCTCAGACCCCTCCCCCACGTACAGCATCACAGCATAGCCACGTGGGTTACCCTGCCCTGGTGGACACCTGAGGCTCTGCCCCTCATACATAACAAGTGCACTGAAACAAAGAAATATGGCCCAAGTGAAAGAACAATTCAAAGCTCCAGAAAAAATAAAATTAAGCGACGTAGAGATAGCCAATCTATCAGATGCAGAGTTCAAAACACTGGTAATCAGGATACTTGCAGAATTGGTTCAGTATAGTTGCAAAACAGAGGAAAAAGTGAAGGCTATGAAAAGTGAAATAAAGAAAAATATACAGGGAATCAACAGTGACAGGAAGGAAACTGGGACTCAAATCAATGGTTTGGACCAGAAGGAAGAAATAAAAATTCCACCAGAACAGAATAAAGAAACAAGAATTCAAAACTATGAGGAGAGAGGCTTAGGAACTTCCAGGACAACTTTAAACATTCTAACATCCGAATCATAGGGATGCCAGAAGGAGAAGAGGAAGATCAAGATATTGAAAACTTATTTGAAAAATAATGAAGGAGAACTTCCCCAATCTGGCAAAGGAAATAGGCTTCCAGGAAATCCAGGAAGCTCAGAGAGTCCCAAAGAAGTTGGACCCAAGGAAGCACACACCAAGGCACATCATCATTACATTAGCCAAGATTAAAGATAAGGAGAGAATCTTAAAAGCAGCAAGAGAATAGGAGACAGTTACTTACAAAGGAGTTCCCATAAGAATGTCAGCTGATTTTTTAAAAGAAAACTTACAGGCAAGAAGAGGCTGGAAAGAAGTATTTAAAGTTATGAAAGGCAAGGACCTACATCCAAGATTGCTCTATCCAGCAAAGTTTTCATTTAGAATGGAAGGGCAGATAAAGTGCTTCCCAGATAAAGTCAAGTTAAAGGAGTTCATCATCACCAAGCCTTTATTATATGAAATGTTAAAGGGACTCATCCAAGAAAAAAAAAGATGACCAAAAATATGAACAGTAAAATGACAACCAATTCATAACTATCAATAACTGGACCTAAAAAAACAAAAACGAGCTAAGCAAACAACTAGAACAGGAAGAGAATTACAGAAATAGAATCAGCAGGAGGGTTATTAGCCTGGAGGAGGAGGGGGAAGAATGGGGGGAAAAGTACAGGGAATAAGAAGCATAAATGGTAGGTAGAAAATAGACAGGGGGAGCTTAAGAATAGTATAGGAAATGGAGAAGCCAAAGAACCTACATGTATGACCCATGGACATGTTCTAAGGTGGGGAAAGGGTGGTAGGAGGGGGAGTACAGGATGGAAGAGAATAAATGGGAGGAGAAAACGGGACAGTTGTAATAGCATAATCAATAAAATGTATTTTTTAAAAAGGAACACCGTTGTTCAATATTAGGTAACAATGTTAAAAGTTCTGGGTGCTGGCGATGAAGGCCTAAGCAGTAGGCATGGGGGAGTGGACAGGACAGGCCAAATTAGAAACAATAAAAGACCAGGAGGAAAGAACAGCCTGTCACGAAAATGTTATCACAGTCTTCAAAAGGCAAAGGACGGAAGTAACTGACGAGAAAGAAAGGAATGAAGTTACTCATTAAACCCGCCATCTTCCTATCTGGTGGAGGGGGAGTGGTCTAGCTTCTGAAGCTCCAAAAAAGTTTGATTCAGAACCAATGTGAAGTTTTTCCATTTCGTAATATTTTGTTTCTTTTAATTTCCACTGGTTGGAAATGTTCTTTCTAGAGGTTTACAAAATATGTGACTTGATTTTATAATAATCTTCTCATCCAAAAAAATTAAAATGTGCTAAGTTAAACCAGGAGGAAGTTACAATTGTCTTTGGCGATTCCGCGTGGAGAAATGCTTAATGTAGACTTGAAGGGACAGCTTATGCCGTTTGGAGTCCCTAGGACTTCACCTAGCAGGTGCCCTGCTGTTTTCGGTACCTGCCTCCAGAGCTGGCAGATTCAGCCCTTCTGAGAGGAACAGGTGTGAGCTGAGAGGCCCAGGTTCTTTCCTTGCTTCTGGTGGTTTGGGGTTGTGTCTTGACCACTTTGGGTCAACACAGACTTTTTCAAATTTTGGTATAAATTCTTCTACAGACATCTGAAGCAACAAAACAACAATATGAAAGAACTGCTGAAAAGCAGGTAAGGGAAGCTAATCCTGTTGGAATAAAGGATTATTCCACAATCAACTCCCAGAATAAAAACTCTTCTACCTCTGACCACAAGGTGGCGATAGCACCCTACTCATTTACCGTAGATGACTCCAGCTTTCTGGGAAGACTCATCATAAAGGTGAGAAAATGTGGGACATCTTTTCCCTGTGCAGGTCGATTTTTTTTTTTCAATGAAGCTGAATTAATTGGATGAATGTTTACTGAATGCTACTCTGAGGGAAACCAAGAATCTTGGTTTTGTACAGACCTCCACGAATTACCTAAACACAGAGTCTAGGCTTCCGGAACGAGACTGCATTTTGAGCGGGTCCCTGGCATCGTCGCGCGTTATGCTGGATTGGGGAGCTCCAATTGGCAATGGTCTTGGAAACATCCCAGATGAAAATAATGTAAAGTTGCTTTCTTGGTGACAAATGACAGGGGTGTTTTAAGGCTCGTCTCCTTCTCTCCCACTCGTTCACTCCAATTGTGCCCCCACCACCACCATTGCACCACCACCATTGCACCGCCACCACGCAGCCCTACTGACCCTCAGACACAACGCCCTCCCAGTCTCGCGGGTGGCTGTGGCACTGAGACTTGGACCGGGGCTGCCAGCCCCTTGTTCTGTCAGGGTGATAGTTCGGCCCCGATTCCTCCTAACACTGCCCGTGCCTCTCCCTGGGGTGGCCCTTTCTGTTGATCTGGGGGCCACTCTCCTGCCCGCTCCTGCTGAAGCCCAGCCTTGATAGCATCTTTCTTTTAAAAAGTGCATTTTAACATAAGGCAATTCCCTTGAGTTCATTTGAACAAACACCAGAATGGAGTATCATCAAGAGTACCTATGTTAAGCTCGATGATATTTGGGGTGCAGGTATTTTTTTATTTACTCAAAACATATTCTTTCATTCTTCTCTCCACTCAGAAGAACGTATAGTCCGTTCTACATCCATCGCCTCACCAAGTTCATTCTCTCTTCTGCTGCCACGTCATGGTAGCTGCTCCATGCCACCTTCGTTTGAAAGTACAGGGCCCCTTCGTGCTTCTTAGAAGCCAGACTGTCTAGGTTAGTAATTCTAATTTAGAAGTCTGCCCGCAGAACGCCCTGGGGCAGGCTCCCTTCCCGAGCTGAAGGAGCGCCCCCCAGAAGGCTGTGAGGGATTGGTGGAGTTCACACGTGGGCAGCCCCTGGTGCGATGCCAGGGACGAAAGAAAGGCTCCGTGAGTGTCCACCATTCATGTTCATATTGCTCCGTTTGTCTGCCAGCAGGTTCAAGTCTGTATTAAGTGTATCTTTTTGTTCTGAATCTTTGACATTCGGGGCCTTGCTCCCCAGAGTGACTGCCCCCTGCACAGCTTACTAATTCCTAGAGATGGTTCAAGACTCACTGGCAGCGTACCTTTCATGGGCAAACCAGCCAATCCAGGGCCCACCTCCCAACCCCTTCCTTTATCCGGCTCTGGCAGGGCTCTCTCAGGGGCCACAGCAAACCCAGGCACCAGACACCTAGAGACAGCCCCTGCACCCAGGGCCTGTTGGAATCTTCCCGACTCGCCAAGCCTCTGCCCGCTCGCCCTGCCTTGCCTGTCCCTGTCCCCTGACACCACAACACAAGCTCCGCCTGCACGTCCCCTCACCCCCAGGCCTCCTGACCGCCCCTGCTGCTCTCCCATGTGCCCCTGCCTCCTACGGTGGCCCGCCCCCTCCTCTTGGGGACAGTGATAACAAACTTTCCTTTAAAAGGCAGTTATCTCCTGATCTATTGGTCTCACCATCCCTGAACAATAGCAAAGCCCACGTTTTAAAATACTATTTTAACAAGGTAACAAAAATATTGATATTTTTGATGTTACTACCCATAGACATGGTTGCCAGTATAATGCATAGAATTATTCTTTATTAGCTGTTATGAACTAAACACCCCATTATGTGATTTGGGGAATACAGTAATTGAATGCGATTTTCAGTTTTCCCGATCTCATCGCCCTGGAGATGAATCGGATGCACGTGCCCCAGAAATAGCTGGGACCACGCGACAGACTGCTGCTCGCTGATGTGCTCCTGCCGGGCCCTGGCCAGAGGGCGGGGGGAAGGGAGGGGTCGTCGTGGGCAGAGATTTTTGTTACTGATGTAATCCAGCATTTTTACTGCCTCTCACTTATTCTACACTTCTTTATTCTGCACAACTAAGTCTTTTCAATGTCCGTGTGGATATTAATAAAGACTATTCAATCACGTTTTTAAAACTGGCACTTTCCTGATTAATTCAAGTGAACCACTGTCACCTGACGTGGTTTTTATGCTCCTATAAAGCACATTATGGCTTTTTACCACCCCCAATTCCCAGACAGAAATGACACGTTGGAACTCGTTTATACTCAGAGAAATTCATTGTGAATGTGGGCAACGTGTATTTGGCGGCCAACTAACCTGACCCGGTGACGGCCTGGTGGGCTGCCTGTTCCCTTGGCCTAGTTTACCTGCAACGAAAAGTCGCAAAAGCATTTAGAGACTTTTTAAAAAACTTTCTGTTAAGTAACTCAGCTGCTTCTGTGGATTATCTTTTTTGTTCTTACTTGAGAGTGATTTTTATAATGAATCAAGTAGTATGCAAACATAGCAATCTGTTTAATATTTCTATTAATTAAACATCTGTTTGTCTCTGTAATGTAGGGGAGTTGTCTCACATAAAATTATTGCACATAATTTTTTAATAAAGATTTCTAGGTAGTCCCACTGATACTTCCTCATGAGGTTCACTCCCAATGGCAGGTCTCTCTGCCGCCTTTCCCTGGTTGCTGTCTCCACCCCCTGAGGTCAAAATAGCCCTGATTCCAGCATGGCCTTCTGTCATCCGCTGACCCCTTCCTGCTGCTGCACCCGAGCAAAAGCTCTCCACGTCCCTGCTGGCCCATAGGCTGCCCTGTGTAAATTCGGAACAGGGCACCTATTATAACCTGTGTTGGAGAGGTGGTGGAAAAGATGGGCCCTCCTTTGCTGCTGGTGGGAATGTCGACTGGTACAGCCACTGTGCAAAACAGTGTGGAAGCCCCTCCAAAAATAAAGACCCAGCAACCCCCCTTCAGAGCGTCTGCCCCCAGAATTTGAAAACATTTATTTGCAAAGACATATGCGTCTCTATGTTCTTTGCAGCATCATTCCCTGTGTCCTTCGGTGGATGATTGGATGCAGAGCTGTGGTGCATAGACACAGTGGGACCCTACTCAGCCTTAGGAGTGAGGAAATACCGCCATTTGTGACCATGTGAGTGGATCTTGAGAATATCGTGCTGAGCGAAACCAGTCAGGCAGAAAGAGTCGAGAACCACATGATTTCACTGCTATGTGAGATATAAAACCAACAGCAACAAATCAGCCAATGAGAAAACAAAGGAAGCTGAAAGACGCGGACAATAGGATGGTGTTGCCAGAGCAGGGCCGTGGGAGGCAGGGAGTGCGGTGGAGGAAGGCGACTTGACTTTGGGCGGCGGGCACACAGGCCGTGTGCTGAAGATGTGTCATGGACTTGTACACTGGCAGCGTCCATAACCTTGTTAACCAATGCCGCCCCAATAAAGTTAATAAAAAAATAAAAAGCTCTCTTTTCTTCACAACTCTCTATGCCACCTCTGGGAACTTGTCGCACCAGGCAAGACGCTCACGTGCTCGGAGACGAGGGCACCCGGGCGAGTGCAGCCCCGATGCCCCGGCTCGGCCCTGCCGGCACCAGGGAACGAGAGACGCACCTTCCTGGTCCGTCTCAGCGCTGGGAGCCGGTGCTGCTGGACGCTTGGCAAACAGTGACATAGGACCCAAGTTCATGAACAGCTTGCGTGTCTTATTAAATAAGATTTCAGGACAGTCCAATCATCACCTTCCTTTCTGCCACTTGCTCCTTGATTAACTCTCTGAATGAGAGAAAAACAGGTGGCGTTTGCGCTGGTGGAGTGAGCACGCCCCAGAACTCACCCCGTCGGTGGGCTGGGGCTCTGCCTTTACGTCCCTTACTTTAATCTCCTCGCCACGGGCACACAGAAAGATGGAAACGCGTGTGGAGGACCCACGCACCGGCGCTTCGGGAGGGCGGAATAGTGCAGTGAGCATCGCTGTGGCTGGTGGAGGACGTCTGCGATCGCGACACCAAATAATGAGGCAAATGGAATTGAGATCACTGCAAACAATCAACTTTACAGAAGTTTATTCCTTAATGCTACCTGCTTGTCGATATTCTTTGTGGAGTCAAAGTAATAAGGTTTCATTATTTATTTTACTTCTTCAAGTACAGTTTTCTGTCTTTTACTCCCATCCCAGCCCACCCCCCCAGTGCCCCCACCTCCCTCCCATTTCCACCCCCTTGGTTGTTGTCCATGTGTCCTTTATACTTGCCCCTGTAAACCCTTCCCCTTTTCCCCTGAAATTCCCTCCCCTCTCCCCACTGGTCACTGTCAGCCTGTTCTCTATTTCAGTGTCTTTGTTTTTATTCTGCTTGCTTCTTTGTTTTGTTGTTTAGGTTCCTGTTGAAGGTGAGATCATATGGTATTTGTCTTTCACCACCTTAAATAGAGTATTATATCAGTATTAGGTTAGATTAGTATTGGTTTACATAAGTTTATTCTTTAATGCTACCTACTTGTTAACATTCCATGTGGAGTCAAAGTAATAAGGTTTTAAGTAGGGTATTAGATTAGTAATATTCACATTTTCTTAAAAATGAATTTTGAGATCACTTGTATTACTGAATCACGTGCTTACGACATGTGTCTATTATGCCTTTCCATCACCAAATGCACGCACACGCACAGACACGCACGATTTAACTTGGTGGGAGCTGAGGGCCCCGCAATGTGCGTGTGCGTGCGGACGCTGGTTCCCCTGGGGCACCATCTCTGTGTGTGTGAGCAAAGTTGAGAACCAGGGCGTATTAGTTACCTATGACTGCTACAACAAATCACCACCAACACGGTGACTTGAAACCACACACATTTATTGCCTTATAGTCCTGGAGGCAGAAGTCCAACATGGGTCTCTGACACGGGGCTGAGATCGAGGTGTCCCAGGGTCAGGGCTGCTGACTCCTCCCTCGAATCAGGTCACCTTTCTTCTCCCTGTTTCCATCCTCACATCGTCTTCTGCCTCTTCTGTGGTCAGATCCCCCTCCACCACCAGATGGTCCAGGACAGTCTCCCCACCTCCCACTTTCAGTCACCTTTGTAGCATCCCCCTCCCCGCATTGGGAAACACTCAGATTGCAGAGGTCGGGCCCAGAGATGTTTGGGGGCCGCTGTTCAGCCGACCACACAGTCAAGGTCAGGAAGAGCCAGGAATTCAGACTGGACAGCCTGCGTTCCGCTTCCTTGTCATACAAGTTACTTCCACTCTGTCTGCCTCTGTGTCCTCATTTGTTAAATGAAGATAATAACAGCACCTCCCTTGGACAGGTATCATGAGGATTAAATGGGTTACCCTACGTAAAAATCTTAGAACTTGAATGTACAAAAAAAAAATCTGAGTGCCTCAGGCATGCTGAGTTCTGAGGATTATTGTTGTCCTACTAAAGACCCATGTGTCCCCTAAACACACACACACACACACACACACACACACACACACACACACTCACGTTCTCTTTTCTTCAAGGGCCTCACCTCTGGGCTCTGGCTCCCCGCCTGTGTTGGCTCAAGCACTGTATCTGAGCTCCCCTCCCATGGCAACCTGTCCTCAGAGAGGCAGGCACTTGGTGTAGCCCTTGTCACACTAAACAAAAGGTCCTGTTGCTGTGGCCATAGGCAACTGAGAGTGAGACCTTGGGCCTGTTCCTGCCCCCACGTCTGCCCCTGTGATTGGCTTTGGCCCTGCAGGCTCACTTCTGCCCTTCCCTGTCTGCATTATCACATCACCCAGAGAGACACAGCTCTCCTCTCTGCATCCAGTCCCTGTCACGGGATGGAACCTGACCGATGGTCACCCAGCTCCCCAAGGGCTCGCTGCACCTGTGGCAGTGACCTGGCTGGCTCTCTGGGCAACTGTGACCTGGGGTTAATTAAGCACACACCCCAGAGTTACTGACTTACAGAGGCAAAACTTTTGCCTTTGTGTGAAAACTGAGGCTCTGGCACCGATTTCCTAATAAATATTTATTACAATGTCTCTACTCATTGCCCTTGCTCTTCACTCCATTTGGAGGGAGGGAACTGGTCACAGCCACCAGTGACAGGCAAGAGGACATTAGTTTCTTTCCTATGTACCTTCCTATTTTCATCCAGTTCTGTAGGCTTTCCAGTTCATCCAGTTCTGTAGCAAAGCGACATAGAAGTAACCTTATAAAACCTAACATAGGCACAGAAATTTATCTTCTTAATTTTAGTCCTATGTAGGACAGAACTATGCCAGTTCGTAGTATAACTCAAATGTGTCCAGCATATTAAATTCAAGAGATGGTAGAAAGTAGAAAACCAATTCTCAGACTTAATAAAGACCTCCCAGGATACAATTACATTTTGATCTCTTTTCTAAACTATGCTCACAACACAAGGGAAAAAGAATTCCTTAAGAAGTGGACTTCAATTGCCTCCTTGGGATACCTCCCTTTTGCATGCAAACTGCAACTATCCCCAAAGTGAAGTCACACGTGAACTTGCTCAGCCTCCCCGAGACTTCCATGGGTGTGACTGAGAGCAAACCCTGACCCCCACCATGTGGCGAGAGCTGGGGAGTAACCGCCCACGGAGGTGCCTCCCTCTCTAATTATATATCTCGCGATCTGTGCCCAGTCTGGTTTTCCTTCCCTAGCAGTCCTGGGCTAGGTTTTATGGGGCAACATCGACAGCAAGGAGGTTTATGCTTTTGCACTTGGGGGACATTTCTGTGGTGTCTGGGGGACCCTTTGGAAGCCTGCTCAAGTAGCAAAGCGATATGCACAGTCATGGAAACCCAAGTCTCTGGCGTGCGAACTGACGACTTTCTGCAACAGTGCGAGAAGGCGGCCCTCATGGGAAAGCTGTGAGAACCGACTTAAACCCCGCTGGTTCCGAGCCAGGCACACAGCTCCTCGGCATCTAGCCCTGTACTCAGGGTGGTCAGGGCTCGAGCAAGACTTCCAGAGGGGCCGTTGGAAACCCTCCGGGCACCCGCGGCTGGCCACACACAGACCCTCAGAGCTGTGGGCGTCACCGTTGTCATTTAATTATCTCCATAGCTGTGAAGTGTCTCAGTGGAAACTGCTCCATTAATACTTCTTCCCAGCAGGTGTTGCAGACTGATGAGGTGGCCGCTCGGGTGGTGGAGCATGTTAATTATGCTTTTTTAAATTAGATCGAAGGCGGTCCACAACAAGCTTTAGCCTGCTACTTATCCACCTGTTGGAACCAGTTTAGTCGGTGGCCCTCTGACGCCTCAGTTATTCGGGGCCGCGTCAAGGAAATAAAAATTGAAGAAGGTGACTGGCCTGAAAAAGGAGAGTTAGACCAAAAAAAAACACCCAACAAACCTTAAAGGCTCTGAACACAGATGGTACAAGGATCGCTAACTGAATCTGTAATTTGAGATGAGAAAAATACTGGGGGGGGCTAAAAGTATTTACAGCTGGACAGGCAATTAAAATAAAACTAAACCTATGCAATATGTATTTATATGTGTCTTTATGTACCATGAATTCCTAGGGCAGCAGCATGTAGCAAGATATTGTGCCACATACATTTTGTTGCTCTGAATTAAAGGATGGAGACAATCTCCCAGGATTATGAAAACCAGGCCTCAGAGGGAGTGTGCATTAAAATGAGGGCCAGGGATACATACAGACCCAGCACTAATACAGTGGGTTAGGGACACTACCAAACGTACGGATAAAATGCTAATGAGATTCGGTCTAAGGAGATCGACTCTTTCATTCTGTTATTCAACAACCAACACTCACCGAGCATCTACCCTGTTTCCGGTTACTGTTTTAGGATGTGTGGATACCGTTATGAAGATGATACGTAGGTACTAGCTCTGATGGGATTTGTATTTGTGCGTGAGTGTGTATGTGGTGGGAAGAGGGTGAATGGAAGATGGTAGGCGATACAAATAAATAACTAAACTAACCAAGAAAAGATTACATAGTTAGAAGAGCTCTGTAGTGGGTTGAATGGTAGCCCCCCAAAAGCTATGTCTAGATACTAACCCCTAGAATCTATGAATAAGACATGATCTGGAAAAGGGGTCTTTGCAGATGTAATTAAGGATCTTGAAACGACATCATCTTGGATTATCCAAGTGACCCCTAAATGCAATGGCAAGTGTCCCTGTGAAACAGAGACCGACATTCAGACGTGAAGACGAGGCAGAGCCTGGAATCTTGCAGCCACAGCCCCGGAAGCTGAAAGAGGAGGGAACGACTCTCTGCCTGGGTCTCCAAAAGGAGTGTGACCCCACCGACGCCTAGATTGTGGACATGTGGCCTCCAGAACTGTCAGAGCACATTCGGTTGTTTCAGGCCGCGACGTTTGTGGACATTTGCTACCAAGGCTCGAGGAAACTAATACAAGCTCTAAACAAAGCAGGCTGAGGGAGGCCACATGCCAAAGGTCTTCCGTTTTCCACAAGCATATTCTCCGCAGGGAAGAAGTGACTGGAGCGAAAGGGCCCCCTTACGGGACCACACAGAGGGGGCTCATCCTCAGTTACCAGCTAGAGTTTGGGCCAGGAGAGGATGCGGGTTCTTGTTGTCTGCCAAGCATCTCACTTCCGATTACTAAAAAAGCCTCTTTCCTGTGCAGGATGCACATGTTATTCAAGTGGGGCTGACTGCCTGCCAGTGATCTCCCGCCCCCTTCTGGTCCCTCAGCTCTCATTCATACAAATGGACACAGCCACAGCTTCACCAGCCAGAGAACGCAGTCATCCGGACACAATGATTGGTCTACGTCACTCAGTGCAAGCCAATCAGCAACTACCTGGGAATTTTCTTCGAGAGCCCTGACAAAAGGCTCCCTCTGTCCACTAGGGGGCCCTGCGGGTGGGATGTGACGCTGGGACTATGGTTCCCTGAAATAGTCTCTTAATTAAAATGACTCAGTTCCTTTCCTTCTTTCCCCTTTTTGTATACATTGGTTCTCAGTCTCTCTTGCTGATAAATGAAAGGGCTCTAACTAATTTGAGGCCCTGTTCCGCTGACCTAGGCCAGACCATGTGTAGCTCACAGGATTCTTTTTGCCTAGCCTGGTCTGAAGTCTAGAGGGGACCTGCTTTTCAAAAACAAACCTCCCCTCCCTGGACGGGTCCCACCTTGCCTCCTTCTTAGCCTGATAAAGGGGAGAGAGCAGGTCTTCTCGTTGTCACAGCCATGAGGGAGAAGCTAAAAGCGACCCAGACAAAAAAGAGTGAAAAGAATCAAAGCCAAGACAACTTCAAAGAGAAACTGAGCCCCCAAAAGAACTGTTTTTTACATCTTTGTTTATCCCTTTGAAAATCCAATTCCCTAATACGGCGCCCCAGTTTTGCTCTTGGCTTTAACGTCTATTAGTGTCTCATTCCCTATCTGTCTCAGCAATTTGGTGCAAGAACAGAACTGATCCTGGCTGACTGGAGCTGGGAATAAATTTATCAGAAGCCCAGAGAAACGGGCTCAGAAAATGTACAAGAACAAAAAAGAAGGGGGATGAACAGGCAGAATCAGAACCAAATCAGGCCCTGGGACCAGTGTGGAATAAGGGCCCCGTGCCCAAAGACGGCCAACCCTCTTTCCGGGGCCAGAGGGCCGCTGCCTGCCTCCGCATCCTAAAGAAGTCTCCCCACCCCTGAGGAGGAGCAGCCACACTCCAGGGAGAAGACACTTAATTGGCTGAGTCTGT
Source organism: Artibeus jamaicensis (assembly GCF_021234435.1). Classification (NCBI taxonomy): domain Eukaryota; kingdom Metazoa; phylum Chordata; class Mammalia; order Chiroptera; family Phyllostomidae; genus Artibeus; species Artibeus jamaicensis. The sequence goes on along the minus strand of NW_026521194.1, from coordinate 4,340,461 downwards.
GTCTCATGTCCGAGTCAGGGGAGGGGCAGAGGGGACATGTTTCAGGAGGGCTGTGCCTCATACTGGGGCTCCCGGGGGCGAATTTTCTGAATGTACATTCATTTTTTAAATATCTCTTTTGTTCCCCAGATGGCGGTGCAGTTGAGGTGCTGGTCCACCTCCCTCTCAAAGTCAAGGTGTGTGCAGCCCAGACCCCCTGCTCTACTTCCCACAACCAGCAAAGGCCATCTCAAGTTTGCAGATAATACCATTTCTATTAATGTTTAGCAATGTCCAAGTAGCACTTGCAAAAAAGTGTGAAACACTATTAATAAAGTGAAAAATAGCCAAGTGACTGCAATGCAACCCTTATAAAAATGAAATAATATGATCATCAGAAGTCTCTCACTTATTAAAAAAAATTTTTTGGCTACATTGGATGTATCCAAATATAAAATGAGAGACATTTTACAGTTTAGGGAATACACTATCATTATACTTAACAGTCTAAACTAACAGTGTTAAAACTAACTGTTAGTCTAACTGACTAACTTGACAAATTGAATTAGTGTGTAGTTAACCCTTTTCATATAATCTTTTATGAATTTCAGAATCTACTTGAATTCTATCTATAATTTTCCTCTTTGATAAATATAAATAAATGGCGCCCATACTAATAATCTTAGAAAGATTTATTTGTAATCATTATGTCACTGGATTTTGTATTATATCATTGATTTTACTAAAGCTTGTTTCAAAAAAATCTTTTGTTGCCATGACATTTTTAAAATGTGAGTCTGAGGGGCCATGAATGAATATTATCTTGCATATTTATAATGCTTGGCCATATCCAAATACTTTCATATGCATCATCTTGATTCTTCCAATGACTTTTCATTACAGTAGACAAGGCAACAGAGGATCATAGAAGCTGACGGTTCAAGGTCATGTCAACAGTAAATTGTAAAGTTTGGGCCTCTTCCACCTTGTCCACTGGCGTTTCCACCCCATCACGGTGTAAACTGGGTTCCTGTGCTGAATAAGATAGCACAGGTGATATTGTAAGAGTGTGTTATTTTACAAGCCAATTTTGAAAGGTAGCTGTTGAAATTTTTAAATGTTCCTTATGATTTCCATGCACTGCATTCTTACCCATGAATGGTGTTAAAGAAATGTAGGCAACCTCTTAAAGGTGGGAAAGAACGGTCAGCGTGTCCCCCTGCTGTGCTTTTCAAAGCAGTGCAATGGTTTAACTGAAGTAAGATTTTTGTTTTTAAAATGCTATTACAGAAAAAAACATACCAAAGTTAAGTTCTTCATTCCACTTTCTAAGATGGACCTTTAATTTGACAGAGAGAAAGAGAATAAGAGTGAGAATATAACGATATTGTAAAGATCAACAAAAGTCAATTTAGAAATCGTGTTTTTTTAATAAATTTTATTACTGTATCTTTAGAAGGGAAGAGAAGAAGAGAAATATCAATGTATGGTTGCTTCTGGTGCATCCCCTGCTGGGAACTGGCCCCTGCTAGGAACTGGCCTGCAACCTAGGCACGTGCCCTGACGGGGAATCGAACCATGATCTTTTGGTTCGCAGGCCCGTGCTCAATCCACTGAGCTACACCAGCCAGGGCTAGGAGTTGTGTTTTTGTTCACAGCAGCTGCCATCCATTTGTATCCTAAGCGGGGCAGAGAATCCCAAACTCAGCTCAGTCTTGCCGCCGTAAGATTCATCCACAGGCCTGACCCCCGCTGCATGTAGTAAGTAACCAGTTCTCCAAAAGATCTAGCTAAGTCGTCATTTGTAATCTTATGTGTCATCTGCCTTGGAAAGGAAGTTCATAGAGTAGCATAACTTTATCAAACTGTGGTACATAGACACAATGGGATGTTACGTAGCCATCAAAAAGAAAAAAAATCTTATCATTTACGACAGCGTGGATGGACCTAGAGGGTATTATACTGTGTGAAATAAGTCAGTCAGAGAAAGACAAATGTCATATGATTTCACTAATGTGTGGATTCTAAAGGACAATATAAACAAACAAAACAGAAACAGACTCACGGACACAGAAACCAAACTGGTGGTTGCCGGCGGGGAGGGGGTTTGGGGACCTGGGTGAAAAAGGTGGAGGGAGTAAGAAGTACAACTTGGTAGCTACAGAATAGTCATGGCAACATAAAGCACAGCAAGGGAATACAGTCAATAATAATGTAATAACTATGTGTGGCGTTAGGCAGGTACTAGAAATTTAGAGGGGATCACTTTGTAAAGTACATGATTGTCTAACCACGATGCTGCACACCTGAAACTAATACAAAATCATACTGAATGTAAACTGTCATTGAAAAATAAATAGATATATAAAACGAAGGAATAGCCTTAGCAAATAACTAAAACACGTAGGCCTCAGACTTCTTAAAAATGCGGGTATAGACTCAACCATACAATAAAGCAGCATATGAGCAATTGAAAATCTGTGGCGATGACAACTGCACGGCGTAACGTGCTGGGTCTGCATCTGCAGGCTGTGTACGCTCACCACACCCTCCTCCCGCAGCAACTGTTGGGATGAACCGTGCGACTGTCCTGGAGGAATAAATCTGCACTTCACTAGATTCTCGAGTTGATACAATAGATCTATCACACTAGTGAAACCATGAAGACTTTTGATTTGACGGCCGCGGAATGTACGTATACCATATATCAACGTGTTATTCAAACGTAGGTGCCTGATAAATTTTTGTTGAATGAATGGATGCCTGAATATTGCAAAGGAATTTAGGAAGTCGGACATGGCCAGATGGACCCGAGTCCTGCTCTGTAACCCAAACGATGCCACCTTGCTGCCATAAAATCACGCCGTGTTCCCCTCTGGTTGATCACGTGGGCCACCGGTCCCACTGGCGCGGTGCAGAAACCAAGGAGAAATGCAAGAGCAGGGGAACCCTGCAGCCTCGCTTTCATTGTTAACCTGATTTTTGAGCTTCTGGTGTCTTTATTCATTAAACAGGAAAAAAATTAATTATTCCTAAGTTTCAACTCCTTCCAAACAACTTTAAAGGCAAAATCACTTGAGGGTACGTGGTGCCCAGGGCCCAGTTACAAAAGGAGGTCACATGAAAATTAAAAACCAGTAAAGAAGAAATAGTCCGTGCTATCCAGGGGAGGAGCTATGCAACCGCAGTGAAAATTAAAACCAAATTACAAACACTAATCAACATCGCATAACACATCCGACTCATTTGCATACAGTGCAATTATCCTGATTGGGGCTGATCTCCACACTCCCAGCTGGGTTAGTGCGTCTCTCAGGACACTCAGCCTGGGCTTTTTCCCCGTGTGTTTGTGGGTTGGCTGTGTTCCCTTCGGACCATGGCCATGATGCAGGATGGCAAATACACAACTGCTCGCAGTGTTGTTAGACGCTGAACATTTGAAATAAAAGCCTTACAGACATCTTCATGACTAGCATTCAGGCCCCCTCAGATAAACAAGAAACAGTGCTCCATTTCTAGGACACTGTACGTGATCTTGTGTCTTAGAAAACCACATTGGTTTCAACCTATATAAAGAATTCTTCTTCTTTTTCTTCACCCTGAACTGGCAGATGAAGGGGACATTTTGAGATTATCTGCCTTGCACCAAGTTCCCTTTGGCCAGCAAGTGACAAAGGGTGGATGCTCTCCTTCGAGAGTCTGTTGTTTTTGGAGGCGGCCGCCCCCAGGGAGCAGGTGAGCGGTGGCTGGCTGGTGTGCGGATCCCTGGGGAATCTGCTCAGAAGAGATTGCCTGGGTTCAGAGTTGACCACAGTACACCCTGTGTCAACATTGGTCTCTGCCTCCAGCTTCTCAAAGCTGTTTTTCAGACTGAAGACCTTCATTCTGGCCCTGGGTTCGAGGTGGGCAGAATGCAGAGGCAGCTGGGCATCTGTGGCTTGGCTGTTGACCAGGGATGAGCAGCCAGGGCTTTTCCACAACGTGTCACTAGAGCCATGTGACGCCGGGCTCTCTCCGGGCTCAGGGAACTCCAGAGAAGCCACCTGGGACCTCCTGCCCCCGCTCCTTCGCCTCCTCAGCTCTAGGGCCTTCCTTGTGGAGACAGGCGGCACCCTGCAGGCCTGGAGAAGTGTGTCAGCTCCGGAGGTGCCGTTCCTAACACTGAGTCCTGGATTCGATTGGATCTGTCGGACAAACAAAAGACGAACAAACGTAACGAGTGCTTTCTATTTATTAAGCGCTGAGAACAGACTATGTTCTAGTCACCCTCTGCCAAGCTGTACCCATTGCTGATATTCAGTAACTCAGTTGAATTGAACAAAAGCAATAAGCATGGTCCATCGAAGGCCTGAGCTGCCATCTTTGTTTCCTGGAGCACCAGCTGACATTATATGTTACCTCTGAGCCAGTGAAGCCTCTTCTTGTGAAAATGGAAACTGGCATGGTTATTTCTTTTATTATTATTATTTTTGCATTTATTTTGCCATTGATTTTTTAAAAAATTTATTTACTTAATTGTTGTTCAAGTACAGTTTTCTGTCTTTTACTCCCATCCCAGCCCACCCCCCAGTGACATGGTTATTTCCGTATTCAGACATCGTTCAGGGTTGTCACTGGACTGCCCAACCTCATGGAGGAAATCCGTAAGTTTTTTTTGAACTCATTTGGGTGAATACTAACAAGTGCGACTGTTGGATCTTATGGCAAGAGTAGGTCCACTTTGCATAAAAGCAACAAACTATCTTCCGAAGTGACTGTACAATTCTGCATTCCTACCAGCAATGAATGAGGGCTCCTGTTACTTCTCATCTTCAACAGCACCGGGTGTTGACAGTTTATTTGTAGGGTTCATTTTCTAATTGATTATATTTAAAAGTATGGTATGAAACAGTAAAACATGTTCCCTTCCAAGACTTAATTTTCAACAGCAAAACAATAAATGTATCTGTGATATTCAAAGAAACACTACTCAGTTCGCTCATTTTTGTTTGTTTGTTTTTGTTTTCCAGAAGTAAAAATAGGAAAATCTATAAGTTTGCTTCTTTGGGATTTTATTTCATGTCTAACAACCATGAACAGAAGGAGAAGCCTGAGTAAGTCCCCTTAACCCTCGAAATCAATCTCAGACCAAAACGAAACTGGTCCTGAAGCCACAACCGACACCAAGGCATCTCAGGGCCTCCAGGAAGAGCCTGTCTAAGCCAGAGCTGGAATCAGTGGGCCCTGCTGAGAGGGCCCAGTGCCTCCTCCCTCTCAACTCTGCTCACCCAGGCCCATGGCCCCTCCACTGGGCCCTGTCACCTTAAAACGCTCCACCTCTGAAAGACTCAGCTCAGGCCTAGCACGCTCGGGCCACTGCCCACCCTTCAGCTCCAGCACTTCTCTCTCCCATTACATCTGCTCTCGAACATCATCACCACCTTCTCGTTCTCTCCTCGGCCCGGTCTATCTTCACTGCCTTCATTGTCAGTTTGAGTCTGAAGACCATCGCTTGTACCTCCAGTGCCTCCAACTCCTTGCTCCACTCCCTTTCTGTGACAGGTTCCCTCCAAACCTCCCAACCCTGGGTCCATCCACCTGCCCACAACTTCCTGAATGGATACCCAGGCTGCTAAAGAAACACTCAGAGCTGTTCAGATTGGAACCACCATGAAGGCGTGGCTTCCAGCTCCACCCAGGCTACCTGCCAGTCCTGCTGCTTCCTTAGTCACCTTTCTCCATTCACCAGGACAGTAGTTTCAACCTTCTGAACTGTCCTTAAGCAGTGGCATGACCTGCCCCCACCTTTCATCGGGTGGTCTCACCATCTGGATTACAGAGAAAATAAAAGCCATTATTAATGAGCAGCTCTATCCATTTCCCACCATTGCAACTTTCCCATCCTCTCCACATTGAGAGAGAACCTTTGCAGTCATGAACTTTTGCCTTCCTGGGGACCCCACCCTATCAATTAACCCATTTCCCCCCACTTTATTATCTCATTTGTGCAATCAGTCTCTTTCTCTTAGATAGATAGATAAATCTCCTTCTCCTTGCCAACAGTAATGAAATCTGGTTATATCCATCATGACAAATGCATTCCTTCAACCCTCTTCCCCTCGCCAGCTCTCTGTCTTCTCTCCTTCCTAGTCAAACCAGTTGACAAAATTTTGTCCACGTTGACAAAATTTTGTCCACGTTCATTTTTCCTTCTAACCTGCCCTTATGTCTTCTGCCCATGACACTGACTTTCCCTCCTACCACTGAAAGTGCTCTTGCTGAGATTCCCTGTAGTCAGCCTCCTTGTCGTCCATTCTAACTTGAGCTCTGGGAGAATTTTACGAGGCTGACCCTTCCTCCTTCAGATTTGATGTCTTCTTCCCCTTAAGTTTCTTGCCAGCCCAACCCTCTGGATTTCTTCCTTTCTGTCCATCCACCCCTTCTCGTGTCCACTGAAGGAGCCTCTGCTCTCTTCCCTCTGAGCTCTTCAGTGCTAACTGGGCCCTCCTCCCTTCTCACTCTGCCCCCCCCTCCCAGGGCAATCCCATTGACACCCATGCCTTCATTATTATTGCAATGACAAAGGCTCCCCAAGTATAACGACAGCTCAGCTGTCTCTTAAGCTTCATACTTATCTATCCAAGCATCCTCAAGGCCGCAGCTCCTTAAACTCAACATTTCCAAAATTGATCTCATCTCCCTCCTCACACTAAATCTGTTGCACTTACCCCTTTTCTTGTCTTAGAAGATGGCATCGTTAGCCCCACGTGACCCAAGCAAGAGTATCATCTCCCCAGATGTCACCCATGCCCGTGGACTCTGCCTTCCAGGGGTCTCTCAGATCTTCCTCTCTCTCCACGCCCACTGCCGGTGTTAGCCCAGGGGCAGACTGTCACGGTCTCTTGGCTGAATCCCTGCAGCGCCCTCTGCAGGGACTCCCTGGGGACGCTCTCCCCGCCCTCTAATCCAGTCTCCACTCTGCCACCAGAGGAGTGTGGAAGCGGGGGTGCTCGCGTCTCCTTCCTGCTTCAGTGGCTTCCTATTCTTCTCGAGATAAAATCTTACGACACCTGTCACAGTCTGCCCCTCCTTCCAGCCTGAATTCACCACCTTCCAGCCTGAATTCACCACCGCCTCCCTTTCAAGATCCATTTACCAGAATTGAACTTCTTTCGATTCGTTGGACATTGTTTGTCCTTTCCTGATGCCAGTGTTTGTGAATATTTTCTCCTCTGTCTGGGATATGTCCCCTCTAACGTTTTCTGCTAAAGACTCCTACTCATTGTCAACTCCAAGCTTACACATCATTTTCTCCTGAAAGCCTTCTTGATATACCACTGGATCTGAGTTAGATCCTCCTAAATATTGATTCTGCCATTTATTGCTTGTGGGACTTTTAGACAAGTTATCTAATCTTCCTGTGCCTTAGTTTCCTCATCTATAAAGAGAGATAATTAAGTGTCAATGTCACACGGGCTTCTGAGAACATTAAATGATAATAGTGCCTGGGACGTGGTAGTGCTAAATGTAAGTTGGTTATTATCATCATAATTAATGTTATTACTTCCTCTCCTAGCATCCTGTCCTTTCATATCATATACCACACTGTTTTGCACTTGTCTGCTTACTTCTCTGGCTCTTCCTCCAGACGGGAACATCCGGAGGAGAGGGGTTGTATATACCTTCATCACCGTACTTCCAGTACTTGGCACGGTGCCTGATACATGGTAAACAATCGGTAGATATCTGTTGGATAAATAATGAAAGCTTAATCCCTGAAAAATACAATTTTTTGCACATAGAAATAAAGAATCTATAAATTTGGCCTCTAATTACTGACATTAGGTATAAAAAGTCTTATCAAGAAAATTAAAAGTGATCTTCACATGGCTGGCCATTTCTGCAATCTTTTCAAGAGGAGAAAATTTTAACTGGTTTTTTTTTTTTTTTAAAGAAAAGTCTAGCCATTGCCGGTGTGACTGAGTGGATTTAGCACTGGCCTGCAAAGCAAAAGGTCACCAGTTCAAAACCCAGTCAGGGCACATGCCTGGGTGGTGGGCCAGGTCCCCAACTGGGGACTTGCAAGAGGCAACTGACTGATGTTTTTCTCAAAACTGATGTTTCTTTCACACATCGATGTTTATCTCCCTCTGTCTTTCTCCTCCCTTTCCCCTCTCTCTAAAAATAAAGAAATAAACTCTTTAAAAAAACATCTAAAATCCTTGGACCACATGGCAGGAGCGAGTACAACACTATTAACATAGAAATGCAGATGTGTGCAGTTAGAATGGAGAATTTTTAGAAGAAACATAATGCTGAGTGATTGAGACAAATCCCTTGAGGAATAATAAAGCCCCTTCTGCCAAAAAATAAATTGAAATGCTTTTGTAGAAATTCTGATCGTTTAGAGCCCAGCTCTCTAAGAAATCTTGTAAAATGTTACAAATTGAGAGCTAGGATGTTTTTGACTTTCCAGGCGACATTAGCAACTATCTTGATGAACAGGAAGATCATCTGTCACTCAACTGGCTGTCGAAACAAGAAAATAGACATCGCTGAAAAACAATTTAGCTTTTAAGGGGTAGACTGACATCACAAAGGGACAAAATATTGTCTCGTACTGAATGTGATTCCAAAAGATAGCAAAGACAGGATTTCTCCCACATCGAGAAAAAATTCCATGGAAAGGAATTATATATTCAGTAGATAGTAAGCAACCCAAACAGTGGCAGGCTTGCTCACTTAAGAGTTGAAACCAGATTCTTTCAATAAAGTGATCTTTTGAGGGATACTTATTTTAATTAACCAAAACCACTGACATGAACCTGCTATTCTGTAGCATCAGCCTTCTGAGAAATGCCCATAAATGTTCATTCAAGGTAGCACAAACCAAACTACTGAGGGTGAGAGTGTGGGGATGGGGGGGTGTGCGTGTGCATGTGTGTGTTCAGCAGTGTGGGCACTTCAGGGACAGGGATGGAAAATGAGCGAGACAAAGAGGAAGGAGCAGCGTCCCAGTGAGTACAGCTGAGAGGCTCGGAAATGACAGAGGAGACTTCAAGAGATGCTACAGGAGAAGAAGAAAATGACTCACTTACTTCACGAAAGACTGTGCTCTTTTATTTTAAATGGCTAAAACGAACACAAAGATGAATTTAGCTACATGTCTGTCGATAAAATGAACAGAAATGCTTGCTTGTTTGTGCCAAACTAGCTCCTGGAATATATACCTATTCTCGAGAGACAAACTTATTTCCTGAAAACAAGCAGTCAATCGACAATTTTTTTCCCCAGAAGCAGCTGTCTGCCTACAGAGTCTGAACTTCCTTATCTGTTGGATGAAGGGATTTTACTAGATTAGTGGCTCTCGGTGCTGCTACATGCTACATATTAGGATCACCCAAGGAGCTTTTTAAAACAACGCCCAGGCTTGCACGGCCCCAGAGACCCCTCTCTGACTGATCCCTCGACTTCTGAGAGCCCCCCAGGGGTCATGATGCTCAAACAAACCCGAGAACCTCCCCCATTAAATCCTCTCCCAGGCCCCCCTGGAATGTAAAATCACACCGTTCCCTGTGTGTCTACAAGACCATAGAGGTGAAGCACGGGTACCTGAAGCAGAATCTTGTTGCCATCGAAGTCCTGCGTCTGCCACCTGGTGCGGCTGATGGGGACGCACGGGTGGGGCAGGAGGGGCACCAGCTGGCCAATCTCTTGAACCTTGAACTGCAGCACTGAAGACTCCTTTGGGTCCACCGACACGCCCAGGGGCAGCTGCTTCAGGGAGAGCTGCAGGGCCACGCGCTCCGTGGCGTAGAGCACGAAGAAGCAGAAGTTGCTCTTCTGCGAGGTGGCTTCTCTCTGCAGGATCATCTCGTAGAGGCTGATGGCGTCTTCGTAGTTGTCAAAAGTGCAGTAGAGCGTCACTCTGAGGATCTCGGTGCCACAGTGCACCTGCCTCACACCCCAGACAGGCATCTGATTGTCCAGACTGTAGAACTTCTGATGGGCAAGAAGGGAGGGACCCAGGCTTCCCTGAATGTTTGGGGCGGGGTGGCAGTGCCACGGCCACCGCTGTAGGGAGTCAAGGACTCGGAACAGCCGTTCCTCCCCACGGCTTTCATGCAAGAAGAGCAACACAGACATCCCCGGGAACCGGGACCTCTTGGGGTGGCACTTGTCATAGCTTTTCACTGGACTGACCCTCTCTGACACCATAAAGAGACGGACCTCTGGGCAAATGCAGTCCAGCAGCTGGTCCACAGTTTGCTGCAGAAGCGAGCCGTGCCCGGAGCTGGCGAGGAGGTGGACAGTCATGGCCAGGGGCTCCTGAGTTTCCTCCATCCTGGATTGCTTGAGGATGGCAAAGCGTGGAGGCTGTCCCTGCTCCCGGAATGAATGAAGGAGTGGCTGGTCCTCAGCAGAGCCTGCAGCCCACCGGGAAACCGGCAGCTAATTTGGAGCAAAGCTTTCACCTGTGGCCCTGGTTGCCAGAGGTCCCACAGTGAGAGAATCTACACCGACTGGGGCACCACAGCCTCTGCCACTCACAACAGCCGTGGGGTTGATGTCATCCAGCTCCTGCGTCACTTAACTGCCTGTGTTTGGCCTTTTCCGGCACTCCCCAGGGTTTCTGTTTGACCTAAAAACCTGTAATCCTGTGAAACACCCGGCTGGGTGGTTCTTCCAGACACTGAGTAAAGGAAATGATCGGGCAGAAAGGAACCTGAGTCCGCTCTGTGAGGCCGATAGCGATCTGCTGAGTTGAAAAGACATCCATTTTGCGGCCCCACAAAGGGTTCTGATTTCCTCCTTACATCTGTCTCTTGTGTTTACAGCGGCTTTGCTGGGCCACCTGAACACAATGACTGCTTTAAAACAATTTTCACAACTTGTCCCCTCGCCAGGAATTTTTCCCTTTTGTCTTTTTATTTTGCTTTTGAACAATAGGACATTGAAGACAAGATGTTTTTAATCTAAACGATTTTGATTGTTCACTGAAAGTTATTTGCTCTACTGCAAAGCCTGAGTGTGTATACTAACAAGATGTCACAAAACTTGGGCCTCTCTGTATTTGTGCCAATTCTTTAGAATGAATGGAAGCTTTCTAATGTCAATAATAATCATTGTTCATACCTACCGAGGATCTACTAATCACCAGTTTTAACGGTCTTAAAAACACATAAATTGATTTAACCCTCCAGCAAACCTACAAAGAAGAAACTATTGTCCCCAAATTACTGATGAAGAAATTGGGGCACAGAAAAGTTAAATGACTTGCCTGAGGTCTCACAGCTAAAAACTGGCTGAGGGAACCATTGAACCTAGAAAGTGAGAGGTCCCATTGGCAGCCAGAGAGGAGGTAGGTGCCTGTCTGGGACCTGGGAGCTGGAATTTCCCCCTCAGGACAAGGAAAGGACACCCAACCTGGGCTCTGGTTGGGGACAGGCAGAGCCCAGATACTCTGTGTGCTGTCGGACCTTTCAAATGAATCATCTTCCGTAAGAATGTCCCCGCTTTAAACACAACAGCCGCCCTAATGTGTTCTGAAGTCCCATTTGAAAATCAGGTCCTATTCTGACAGCTGCGCTCTAAAAAGGTGTGGACAAACATGTTTCTCAATGCAGTTCCTAAAGCAAGCAATTTATTGACGCTAATAATGGAACACAGTGCGATTTAATGTTTTCTAAAGTCAAAAGTACTTTTGTGATGAACAATGTAACTTACCTTAGTTTTTTATGTAAATTCCTTTAATAGCATAATAACCACACTTAACATCAAATACTGTTATCCATTTAATGGATAACTACTCGGCTTTCTAAATCCAACCTACATTTCTAATCATTTGTTTTATAAGTTCTATCTTTTTTCCATTGGAAAAATCATTAGCGATTTTTGTTATTATTCTCAAACTTTTTTTTTACATCTTAATTTATGTTACACGTTGGCATTTGAAGACAGTAATAACTTTCTCCTCCATCACTGGAGTATGGTCCCTCTTTCCCCTGTCCTTCCGCTCACCCAGCAGACTGTACACATGCGCCTTGAACTTCACACATGGTGTTTGAAGTGGAATTCTGGAAATAACTCTAAAGTTTTGAGGCGTAAAATTATAACCCTAAGACAAAGGTATTAACTCAGGACATTTTGTGCAGGTTTAAGTGTTTAAGCCCTTATATAGAAAAACCATTTGCTTTTCACTATTGTTTTAATCTTTCCTCTGGTGCAAAACATATTTGTTTCCTTATGAGGTTGTCGTTCCTGTCAGCATTGAAAAATGTCATTAATCTGATGGCAGCATGTCAAGAAAGAGGGGCCCAGGGAGACAGGGGTACCACCAGTCTCCTTTCTGATTGGCTCTGCAATGGTGTCTCCAGGAACAACCTGGAACATTGGCCCTCACAGTAACTACTTCCACCCCCTCACCCCATCTGCCTACCCCATGCCTGGACTCTCAGCTGGGCCTCAGAGCCCTCGCGGATCTGTTTGGTTTTGCGAGCCACTTCAGTTGGAAGCACAAACAATTCAAAGGAAGCCCTCGGCTTTGACTCTTGGCACCTGGACAGCTGACACTCGATTCTTTGCCTGACTTCTCTTAAACTTGGCAGTGATGCCCAGGTATCTGTTAGCACCAGGTCCTGGATGGCAGGTGGTGAGTCAACTCCTCAGGCGACATGGAGGAGCTGGTGACAAGCGGTACTAGACAATCTGAGAGATCAGCTAGTGCGAGAGTTTGTGGGGACCCATGGGCGTCCACAGATCTGTTCCTGCTGCGGTTTTCATAAATACAGTGGGGTACGTGGGCACTCTGAGGTCCCGCCACCACCCCAAGACAACTTTGAGAGTTTTTCTCTCTTTATAAAATGTGTTTATTTGTTTCACATCACGAGAGCCAGGCACTATGCCAGGAGACGATAAAAATCACCATGACCTGCTTTGGAGGATAAGCTTAAATGATGCCATCAGTGCCGTGAGAAAGGCCACTGCAGGTTGTCACGAAAGTCCCCAGCAGGAGCCACTAACCTAGATGAGAGGGCCCAGGAAGCCTCCAGGCCAAGGAGAGGTCCTGAAAAGCCAGAAGGAAGGAGGCAGCCGGTGAGGAGCTTGGCTTGGGGAGGAGGGAGGGACTCCACCGAAAGAACCCTGGCGGAGACAGGCCGCAGCCGGTGGGGAGTGGAGGGCCCTGAACCACTGGCCGAACTGCAAGCAGCTCAAGATGTCTGGTGGGTGGGGACAAAGAAGGAGGAAGGTGGTCAGAGGTCGGAAGGTATCCAGCCTCTCTGGTCACCCTAATGAGCAGAGATTTTCTGATGGGAACAGAACCACAGAAGAGCTGGCTTGGAAAAGGGAGTCACCCTCTGAGCAAAACACGAGGAGAGGGATACAGGGAAAGCCAGAGGCCACACATAGCTTCTCGGCTGTTGGACGTGGGAGGAAGCTGCGCTGACCTTCTCGGAGCCTGCCAGGGCGCCCTTCAGGGGCCTGCTAAGGGAGCCCCGGAGAAAGGGCACAGCTGAGAGAGGCTGAGGGGTGTAGCTGGGACACGGTGAGCGTAGTAGGTGCCTATAAGACATCAGACTGGAGATGTCCAATAGCCCAGCGGTCCCCAAGCCTTTTGGCACCAGGGACCAGTTTTGTGGAAGACAATTCTCCTACAGACCAGGGTGGGGGGATGGTTTTGTGGTGATTCAAGCACATTCCATTCAAGCTCACGTTTGCTTTGTGGCCCAGTTCCTAACAGGCCGGGACTAGTATCTGTCCATGGTCCGGAGGTCGGGGACCCTTGCAATAGCCATTTAACACGAAACACAGAGGGGAACATCAGAACGTGGGCTGGAGATTCACCAGTCTTTAGGTCACCATGGGAATGCACATGATGACCCAGGTGGGAAATATAGGATAAGGATGAAAAGGTAAGAGAAGGGGACCCTGGAACACCCAGTTTCAAGGTCAAGTGGTATGCAAGTGGCATCCGGGGAAAATCAGAGAGCAAGTGTGTCATTCTAACCCTGTACCGGTGTCTGTGCGTTAGGTCACAGGGGCTCGGGGAAGTGGCTCTTGGCTGAGTGTTTCGGAACATGTGTGGCTCGCTCTACCTTCTCCACGAAGCAAACTCAGAGGAAGCCTCAGAACCATTCGAACCCACTTTCCCTGTTTCCAAAGCAACCTTGTCTCTGCTGCTTTGAACTCACTTGCTCACCAGGGACCAGGCAGAGCAGAACCAACGGCCATAACTAGAGAAAAGGTGCTGGGAAAGAATGCATAATTTGCACTTGTTTTTCAACCCCCGACAGCAAGCAGCCTGCAACCCTGCAGAGGAGGTGCTCTCGGCAGACTTGTAGCGAAGGAGGAACCTTGGCATCTCCTGGGGTGTAAGGATCTCAGGCGGTTACGGGACTCGCCCAGCACTACATAGCTGCTTAGTGGCAGAGCCTGGGATTCCGGTTTGAAACGTGTCCCCACCACTCCCTGGGGAAGCCACGCACAGCAGCGCCGGCGACTCAGGTAAGAGCGGTTCAGGCTGAGGACGCAGAAAGGAAAAGGAAGATGTGAGGAGCGTCCTGGGCCCTGGACACCACCTGTCACCGTGTTCCCCCACCCTCGTCGTTCCTGCTCCAAGGTCATTTCTGTCCTCAGCTTTCTCCCCTCATGAGTTCCCTGGAGTCATCGCTCCTGGCTCCTTGGGGGAGTTCTGGCAGAAACAGCAGCAGGCAGACAATGGGAGCCTGTTCACCCCACCCTCTCTGGGCCCCTGCTCCCGGGAGGAAGTGGCCACAGCCAAGCTGCTTCTCCACACTGTGTGGCTCTCGGCTGACAGCTTCTGTCCTGGCCCCCCTGCCCCCGCCCCCACCAGGATACTCCTGCCCAGCCCCACACAATGCTATCGGGTTCCTCGAAATGGCCATCTGTTTCCCCCTTTTCCAGGACAATGCAGCCTGTGAGCTGAGACCCTGCCTTTTCACAGGTGCGACAAATAAAGGCATGTTTCCTCCTGTTCTTTGTTGTGGTCTTCTGCTGTGACATGGTTTCCCAGGCTCTGACGGGCTACAGTTCTCAGCAACGGTGAAAGGAGGCAGAGACGCGGAGGCAACGATCCCAGCAGGAGACTTGCTCACCCAGACCTGGGATGGCCAATCCCTGGGGCTGAGTTTCACCATCTTCACGGAAGATAAAAGGCAGCAGTGCTAGGAGCCGACCTGACTCTCTCCACGGATCAAATGGGCTAAAGTGCCCCAGAGGGCCGCCTTCCAGGCTCCGGAGTGCTCTGCTAGCCTGATCACCTCAACATGAAAGATTTTATATCTAACATTGTTTTAACACTCACTTCAGCATTTTCCCTCCCAGGTCAATTCTCTGGAGAAATTCTCTCACATACCCATACACACAAAAAGGCAGATTTAAGAATGTTTTATAGCTAGTTATTGAAATAGCAAAAAAAATGGAGGAGAAGGAGGGAAACACCTAAATACATATCATTAGAAGAATGGATAACTAGACCTGGCTGGTGTAGCTCAGTGGATTGAGTGCAGGCCTGCGAACCAAACAACCGTGATTCGAATCCCAGTCAGGGCACATGCCTGGGTTGCAGGCCAGTTCCCAGCAGGGGGACCATGAGAGGGAACCATACATTGATATTTCTCTCCCTCTCTCCTTCCCTTCCCCTCTAAAGATATCTTTTAAAAAAAAGGATGGATAACTAATTGTATCTTCTTGCAGAATATGCTACACCTATGAAAATGAATGAAACTGAACTACCAATTTCAGTTTGAATGACCCTCATACAAACATAAAGCTGAGTGGAGAAAAAATCAAGTTGCAGAAAATGCACACAGAATCATACCATTTATATAAAACTTGGACGTATGCAAAGACTATGGTTATAGATAGAGACGAGAGAGTCCAAGGACCAAGAAATGTATGGGAAGGAGAAACGCCCAATTCGAGATGGTGGATACCTCGGCTGTGGGGGGGACTGCGACCTATGTACTCATTGCCTTTATGTAACAAGCCGGGCAGTGCGTACGTGAGTGCTCATTGTATTGTTTTTCAGACCTTTCTGAAGTATTTCATAGTCATTTTAATGAGGGAGATTGATTATGTACCAAGAAATACGGCTCCAGTGTAGAGTTAAACAAAAGCATATGTAGCTTACGATTCTATTTTCCTAAAAGAACTACATATGTGCACCTGTTCATTTATTTGCATGTGGTCAGTAAAATCGAAAGCAAAGTCCGGAAGGACATAACCCAAGCTTGTACCGATAGCGTGACCATAGTGGATACCTCTGGGGGATGGGATTATAAAGTATAGGAGCAATTTCATTTCCTATGTCAGATATTTCTGCACTGTTTGTATTTATTACAAATACTATATATTACTTCTGTAATATTATTATTAATAGAATCACAAAAAACACACGAACCAATTCCAATAATACATGAACTACAGCCTTCCAACCCATTCTTTTAACAGACATTTATTGAACACCTACTATGTAATTAAGGCTCTGGGCTGGCGTTGTGGATGCCACGATTAAGAGAACCTAGGGCTGCCCCGGTTCTTGTGGTGCTCATGTTCCAGTGGGAGAGGCGGGCAGCGGTGAAGCAATCACCCAACGGTATGTGGACTGGCACCTGTGTGAAGATGACAGGTGCATGGTGCATGGCGTTGACTTGTTCAGAGAGGTCAAGCAGCACATCTCAGTGGAAGGACACTGCGACCTTTGAGAACGAGCGGGAGGCACCTGGCAGAAGTGGTGCACATCCCAGGACAAGGGGCAGAGATGCAAAGACCCCACGGCAGGCCCGGGCCTTGGTGGTGGGAAAGCCTGGCTTCTGTAGCTGCTGGTACCATGCTAAGACAGAAAATTCTACACACGCACAAAAAAAAAACAGGTTCAGATGGGAGGTTTTTGATATGTGAGTTCTGGGAAAATGTCGTAAAATGCAGAATGCTCCTGGCAACGCAGAGAAGAAGCAAATCCAGTCACTGTTCAGATGGTAATAATTGCTAGTGCTTACAGAGCACTCACTGTGCCAGGCACTGTTTTATGCGTAGATGTACATTAGCTAATTATACATTACTAACTGACCGTCATGACGACATTGTGAGGTAGGGGCTATGCTTGTGCCCGTTTTACAGATGAGAAAACTGAGTAGCAGATGGAGAAAAAATGAAAGTATAGAAGTTCTGGTCATCTGGCATCTATGATAGGTAAAGCCACAACAACCGTTCCTTTTTTGGCATCTTTGTTTTTATGTTACAATATTTTTTATAAACTATATACACACATTTATATATAATTATATATTAATTTGTAATTATAATAATTTATTAATATAAACATATAAGCTTATATTTTGTACATTAATAAATGTAACACAGTTCACCCTGGCCAGTGTAGCTCAGTGGATTGAGTACTGGCCTGTGAACCAAAAGGTCATGGGTTCAATTCCCCATTAGGGCACAGGCTGGGGTTGCAGGCCATCCCCAGCTGAGGTGTGAAAGAGGCAACTGATTGATGTGTCTCTCACACATCGATGTTTCTCTCCCTCTAACTCCCTCCCTTCTCTCTCTCTAATAATGAATGAATAAAATCTTTTAAAAAATAAAAATAAATGTAAACATTTACATTCATTAAACTTTTTCTTAAAAAGATTTTATTTATTTATTTTTAGACAGAGGGGAAGGAGGAAGAGTTAGAGAAACATCAATATGTGGTTGCCTTTCACATGGCCCCCACTGGGGACCTGGCCTGCAACCTAGGCATGTGCCCTGACTGGGAATCGAACCAGTAACCCTTTGGTTTGCAGCCCGCGCTCAATCCACTGAGCTACACCAGCCAGGGCCATTCATTAAACTTTAAAATAATTTAACAAATTACATTAATACATTAAAGATAGAATAAATTAATGAACATAGTTTACATTTTAGAAATATAATATAAAATATAAAAATAAGAATATATCATTATATTTACAATAATTTACATTTATATATTTATATTTTTGTAAAATATGAAACTAAAATATGTAATTATATTTACAATAATTTACACTGATAGATGTTTATATTTTACAACATTTGCCATCCACCAAACTGGGGAAAATAGCTGTGTGCCCCCAGAGGACTGAGGTCATAACAAACACCCTTAGAAGGTGCCACTGGCACCCAGTGGCCCCCCACGAATGTTGGCCACAGCTAACTGGCAGCTCAACATATATGACAAACTTCCCATTGCATAGACACACACGTTTTCTATTCCCCTGGTAGGAAGATGTTAGTTATTTGTCATTAATTGGAGTTGTAGGTCAACTCTAATTAATAAGCAATAGAGATATTTTGTCATTAGAAGTTTAAGATGTGACCCAAAAGGAAACCAAACGAAATAACAAACAAATCAAAATAACAGAAACAGAGACCCTGCCAGGGCTTGCAAAAGACCACAGACGCTATGGCAAACTCTCACCTGTGCATGAACCAGCACTTTCCCAGCGCTGGGACTCGTGTCCGTGCTGGGACACGTCTGGAACTGGGAAGGAGGGCGCCAACTGGCTGGGAACCGCACACAAGTTTTAAATATTTTACTCATGTATATAATGTGCACCTTTAAAAATAAGCTAGAAATGGGCAGATACTATAATACCACACCTCAAGTTCTGCAAGATTGAGGCTCCATCAAAAAGTCTGGCCTTAATTACCACATAGCTTACAAACAGAGATGGATATTCTCAGGGCGAGAAACACTGCTTCCCATGCCAACCTTTAAATCATTAAAGCTCACTCAGCATCGAGCCGACAAGCCAATCAGACCGAAACCAACATGCCCGGGCAAGCCGGTCGGCCCTGCAGCGCCGGGGCCGAGCTTGCTCAGCTGTTCTTCCGCGGCTAATGGGCCTCAATTCCCACTTGGTGCTTACATACCAGCTGCTATAAGAGGCAGGCTAAGCTGACCAGACTAAAAATAGAAGATATAACCATGCACATTAATAACCGCCCAGTTTTTAAAACACAAAGCCGGGATTGGGTCGATTGGACTTCATAAAAGAACTTTTTGATGAGACACCAACTGAGGTTGCAGTTTCTATGGCTACCTCGTAAACACTAGCATCTTGTGGCTGAATTTTTCTCCCAATATGAATCATTCTGAAAAGCTTTGAAACTTGCCTGTGGTATCTATTCTGCAAGATAACATGAGAAAAAGGGAACAGCTCCTGAATCACATATAACTGTAAGCAATAATATAGCTCAAATATACGACTGTAAAAAGTTGAGTTCCAGCGTCAGGAGAACATTGGTCTAAGGAAGGAGACCAGGTTGGAATCATGCACAAGGTTGTCTCTTTGCTCGTTTCCAAAATGGGCTGGTTCCATCCATAGTCACTGTGGGAAAAGGAGGCTCATTAGTGAGAAAATAAGCCTGTGTATGCCTTGCACAAGGTACACGCCCAACAATGCACTTTTTTTTTGGTGTGGTATGCACTGCGTTTTCTGCTTTTCTACTCAGTACTAGCATATTTGCTTTCTTTTTTTTTAACCCAACCAGTTCCACACAACCTTATGACAGTGCCCATTTAAACATAAATGAGTTTGGAGTCACTGGTCCTAATTAAAAAGGTGAGTAGTTTCTGTTTGTGGGAAATCTACCGTGTGTAAACCTAGACCTGAAATTACCTGTTGGGCAGAGTTGTACTTGAAGATTAAGAACAAGGATCTCTTGACTCATGGCTCCCAAACCATCATGGAGGCTTGCAACACATACAAAGGCAAGTGCTTGTTGGAAGAGGTGATTTATGGGATGAGACGTGAGCCAAATAGGAAAATTGGAGTTGCTATTGACAGGATTAAGTCATCGAGCTTAAGAGCTAGATTGGGCCTTAGACATCTAGTCCCATCAGACTTTTTAGATTGAGAATATGAGGCTCGGGAAGAGTCTCAGGTCTCCCAGTTTAATATGGTTCCACTAGAACTAGAACATGGTCTGAGGAATACACTTTGCTCCACAGGTGCAAGGAAAGATAAGCTCTAACTCATACCAGCCATGGGTACTGTTTCCCAAACACTTGTTGCAGGAGTCACATCTTTTATGTGGCAGCTCTCCATCATTATGACTAAAGGACCCCTTCCCCACAGCTCCAATATGTGTGCACTATGAAAGTCACGTAACTAGTCCCTAGAGCGAATATTAGAACTAACTGCCGTTCTGTCGTGGGGGGATTTCTTTTCTGTATGAGAAAAGGGTAGCAGGAGGTGGGTTTGGACAGGCATAGCCAGGCCTTCACACAGGCACTGGGACCCCTTGCCCTTCCCCCTTCCTACGGGCTCAGCCAACATCCTACCCTCTCCACGCCCCATTCAAGTATTAGCTTTGGCAGTTCCCCCCACTCTTGCAAAGTAAAGCCAGGAATGAATCAGGAAGCATATTTTCAAGAAGAAAGTAATCACATTCGAGGATGGCAGTGATGACTGTCCCTCACCAAGAGGGGAAGCATAGGCGGCCCAAGTTTACCCTGAACATCTTGCCCCGTGGTTGACCCAGTCCTTCCTCATGATAAATGGCCTCCAGTTTGGATGGCTGGTGAAGGTGAGAATTCTCTGTTGGAGTCAATGGAACTGTTTTTCTGGTCTTCGGGGGATCCTGCCCTCATTTGCTCCCCATTCTTACCACCAGAGGTAACATCACTGCACCCCGCTGTGCCATCTCTATTAATTTTATGTTTGCTTTTACTGAGAGACTCTGAGACTGCTTGAAAAGAACACTGTAAGTAGCCTAATCATGGTATCAACAAACACGCTGAAAAATCTCTTAGAAATAATTGTCCATTAGCCTCTTCACTAGTTAACACCCTAGCGTAACTTCAAAGGAGAGTGTGACAGACACAGTGATCCCTATCTCTGCCAGCAACCTGAGCTCCAGAACAACAGGAAATGCAGAGTTAAAGGAATTCGGCTGCACCAGACCGGCTTCTCCGCATAGGAATAGCCAAGCCAAGCTCTATTGTCCTGGAGTCCCTGGGACATAGTGGATCCTGTGACCTACAGAATGTACACTTCTGTTGTACATTAGTGTGCTCTCTCTGCACACACACGTGCGTGCACAAAACACGTCCTTGACCTGTTGTTAATCTCCGCGATCAGAACTATGAAAAAATCCCCACTGTGTTCTGTCCACACAATTTTGAAACTAAATACTGAAGAAGCGTATGGAAGAGCCAAAAATACTCATTATGTCCTACCTCATAAAGAATAAAATGTAACTATTTTGCAGAGAACTTGTCAGCCTATTGTAATTGCAATTGTTCATGTTCCTTCAACTTCAAAAACATTTCTACGGTAAGTGTCAAAGGCTCTTTTTCAACGCTGTTTACCCAGTGGCCTGAATCTGACAGGATGCGTGGCTGGGAATGAGGTGGTGGAATTCAAAGGCTTGAAATCTTGTTTTCAGTCTCGACACACTAGATTTTCTAGGTCTTTTGACACTGCTTCCTTTCAACTCTTTTAATCGTGCCCTAAATTCTTCAGGCACCATGGGACCAGCTGGAATACAGGTATCTATTCAAAAATTGTAACTTTTCACTGATGCAAAGGAATTTAAACTAACCCACTTCCTCCCATTTCTGTCCAACTTCAAGCTCAGGAAACCAGACCTGCATACTAATATTTCCCCTTTAGAATAATGAGGAAGCTAATGTGCAGGATGCTTGGAATAATGCTGTCGTTGGGTCTCCGGGCACTGAGATGATTTTTAATGCAAGACCACCCCAGAGGGAGGCCATTCTGGCCAGTCAGTAAGACAGCACTTGGAAGAGATCCAACGCAGGCCTGAGTGATGCCAATTCCTGTAAAGCGAAATGCCAAAGTGGCTTGGGAATAAAGAAACAGCCACGGGAAGGCATGTTTTCTGGAAAACAATTGGGCCATAGATTACCAAAGAGTTTAAAAAATGTGAATACCTTTTGACTCAGTAATTCTGCTCTGAAAAGCTGTTCTAAGCAAATATTAGAAACTTGGGCAGACATTCGTGGACAAAGAGATTCATCACTTTGCAAATTTGTGAAAGTGGAAAAAATAGCCTAGGTTTCAAATAAGACAAAAATACAGTGCATCTAGGCAGTAGAGCATGGGGAAATAAATCATGACCCTAGAATTTGAAGCCTTCTTTCAAATAATACCCACTGATGTAAAACTGCTTGTGTTAATATTAAATGGCAAAAGCGAGGGTATAATATATCATATCTAGTATGTTTCTAATCTTGAGGGGAAATATGCCTAAAAAGAGCAGTAAGAAAATACAAGTGTGAACAGTGACCTCTGGACCATGGGGTAACTGTGGTCTTTTTTTCCATTTTTATCTCTCTGTACTTTTCAAATTACTTAATTACAACTGTAGAAGAAAACAATACATAGTATATACTTTTTAACACGTAACTGAAATGCAGAACCTCTCTCCTTTACCTGCATAAAAATGGTAGGTAGAATGAGTCCAAATAAATTCCAAGATTACTGGGGGAAACTTAAAATATTAGACCTTCCAGTAGTTCCCGCTATTGGTTTTAAAATAGATTATAAAATCTCAAAGTTAATAAAAACATAAAATGGAATTGTGCATAGCCATGATATAAATTTATATTTTGGAAGCAGAATCTTAGTTGTGCACACACACAAAACAGCTTTTACCAAACCGGACACCCTTTGTTAATTCACATTTTTAGCAAGTTCTTTTGTGAAACTTCTCTTCAAGCTCCTGTTGATACTGACATCCCCTTTCCTGCGATCCAAAAGCATGTTTCTTTGCTCTTTCTTTTTATCAGTAAACATTCATCGAACACTGAGTACAAGCCAAGCACTGTGCTGGAGACCAAGGATACAGCAGTAAGTAAAACAGACAGGATTGGTTCGTGTTCTCTCATTAGACCGCATGTTCCAATGAATACTACACATGCATTCATTAAAATAATGAATAGCTCACAAATAGTTCTATTAAGGAAAAGGACCAAGCAGGGCCCAAAATAGGTGTCAAGTGTGTCAGAAAAGGCTTCTGCAACAAGTGACGACGAACACCATGGGAATAACATTCTAGGCAGGTGGGACAGCACGTGCAAATGTCCTGCTGCAGACAGGTGTTGGCTGTGTTTTGAGATCCGCAGGGAATCCAGTGTAGCTGAGGAAGTGTAACTGAAGGGAGAGTGACGTGGGAGGGGCTGGGAAGTGGCGGGGCAAGAACCACAGCAGGCGAGGAGATCCGCCGCCCGGCTGTGGGGAGGGTTGGATTGGCTGCGGTGGAAAACAATGGTTTGCTTTATTCTTGAGCAAGCTTTCTGAACTTTATGTTAAACTAATTATAAACTCCCAGTGAGTTGCAGAAATAGTACGTAGATCCCCGTGTCCCTTTAGCCTAACTCCCAACAGTGGTGGCATCTTGTAGGAACGCACTGTGATGTCAAGATCAAGAGAGACCACCATTGGTTACAGCACCGGTAACCAGGCCACAGCCCTCGCTCAGCTGTATCAGATTTCACACGCCTCCCTTCCGTTTGTATGCATGTGCCGTTCTATTAATTTTTTCCCATGTAGAGATGCCGGTGTTAAATGAGTGACATAATCTGACTGACGTTTTTGACACCAACTTCTATGAGAAGAATGGATGGGTTGGGGTCAGAGATGGTAAAAATTAAAGGAAATTATTTGGGAGGTATAAGGTCACTAAGGTTTGGGGTGAACCGGATGTCGGGGGTGAAGGCAGGGAGAAATGAAAATGCTCCAGGTTTCTGTCTTGAAAAGCCCAGGGGGCAGTGATGCCATTTACCTGGTCCAGGAGCAGGTTGGGTCAGGGCTGCTGGGAACCCGTGCATTTGACAGGAAGGGGGAGGATTTTGGGTGGAAGACACAGCTTTGAGGGGCTGTAGCATAGAGACAGAATTTAAAGCCAAGAAAAGCCCTGAGTGAACTTGGACTAGTATGTTTTTCTTTAACCACAACCACGTACCACAGAATCTTACTTATTATAATAAAATAAAATAATTTTATTTAAAAGAAGCCCAGAGTGAGAGCACCAGGAGGAATAGCGTAGAGAGGAGATGGCCTTGAGCAGAGTTCTGAGCAACTCAAAACCACGGTCAGCACGGGCTCCGTCCAGGTTCCCATCATTCATTGGTCCTACCAGCTCCTTAGAGAGGCTGTCAGCCTACCATGCGCAGAGATCCGGCCTCACAGCCCAGCTCTGCTCCCGACGATGCCTGCCAGAGCTGTGAGCACAGGAATGCTTCATAAGTTTGATCGTGTTCAGTGAACATTCAAATCACGACCTGTTTTATGACGAGCCCTGGGAGACCGAGCAGTGCTTCACTGACTCAACAGCATCACTCTCAAGTTGCGTTCAGATAACGGAATGAATGGAGGTGGCATAAGCACTTCCTTTCAGGTAGTAAAACCCACAAACTCTGGTGCTGATTTGACTGTACAGAAAAGATGCCAATTTAAAATGACTGGGTTCATGGTTTTCTTCTCAATATTGGCACCAGCCACCTCTAACAATGTCTAACAAAAAAGATATTAATTCCTTGAATTATCATGGGACAAAATCATAATTGTCGGTGAAATACTTTTGACAGATTTTGCAAGCTATGCACTAGAGGCTGTTGGAACTGCCACACTCAATTTCAAAATAATAACGGAAGAGCAGCTTATAAATTCATCAAATATTCCTATTTCCAGAGAAATAATTTCTAGTGCATAGGGTTCAATACCACCATGGGGAGAGACCATCTAACATGTCAGAAACGAGAGAAAGGTATTTTCTGTTCCTCACGACGCCCTCCGACACTTTCATCCGACACGGAGGGGGTGGGGGGCCTTGTGCGCAGCGGGCAGCTCACTTGGAACCCGATGCACAGTATGGAGGACCGAATGGCAGCTGTTGTCTACAAACCTGCAAAACCCATTGCTGCCATCATGCAGAAAATGCTCACTTTTCAGAAATTTCTGAAGCTTTTCCCCTGTCAAAATACCTGGATGTACATTTGCCTCTTCTTTCTCAACTTAAAAATCTGTACCGTTATTCATTCACCCAGTGGCTATTCATTGGGCACCTACTATGTGTCCGGCATTGCTCTAGGTGGTGAGGGGAGAGTTGTGAATAAAACAGAGAGAAATTCTTGTGCCCCTCCTCCCACCCCATTCTAGCGAAGTGCTCAGAAAATGAGCACAGCACATCTTATGAAGAAATTCAGGGATGAAATCTGAATGCTACAAAGAAATACACAGTCACGAGGGCGCTGGAGACCAAAGCGGAAGCACCTCTCTTGCCGGGCAGCTAGAGCCAGGCCCGTGGCTTGCTCCAATAATCCTTCCTAAATACTCTCTGTAGTTTAGGTTTTTTTACTTTATTTGACAGGTAACATTAGAGCAACCAAGGCTGATTTGAAAAAAAAATCAGTATGTTACTTACTTCTCAGATTAAATGCTCTGTCCTATTCTATTTACATTTGTTTATCCTCCATCGACAGAAGTTTTAAATGCCCTTACTATAAAAGACATAAAGTGAAATAATGACAACATTGGAGTAAAAGGAGAAACCAAAACTCTGAAAAGGAAGAAACGTATTCCAGGAGGAAGAACTAACATGGGGATGGGTGTGGAGTCTCCTCGTGGCCAGAGCAAAACTCAAGGACACTGGAAGCCCGGTTGCCATCCTGGATCCAGCTGGGGGTGCAGGCACCATGTGGCCCCTGATCACAGCAGGCCAGCAAGGACACAAACGGTGCTCAGCAAATAAAAAAGATCCACCACTGATCCCACCAAAAAAAGAGCCTGTAGTGATTTCTACTTCTGTCTAATCTAGCTTCGTGTTCATTGTAAGATACACATTAATACTCATCTCATGCCAATTTCCACAAATAAATGGATGGAATTTCAGAGACACCCACATCGAAAGTCAAAACTACCACTTCTCCAGGTGCAGGCGCAGCAGGTGGCAGGCATAACAAAACAGAACAGCGGGCACCAAAAAAATGGCTGCCACCCAAAGATTGCCAGCATCACTGTCTTGCGAGTCCTTGGGAAATCTGGAATCCCAGTGACAACTCCACGGTCTGGTTCCGCAGCACGCCCACCACCACTGCTGTGCTCACGCTCACTCAGCCTGTGTCTGGGGAGGGACAAGGTGCTGACGAGAAACATGCCATGTGGGCGCTTTGTTCAGGATCGTAGTCCAGCTCTGACCGTGGTTTTATCCCACCTCACTTCCAGCCCCTTCATTCATTCTCTCTCTTCTCCCTCATTCTCCCTCCCTGCTTCTGTACCCCTCTCTTCTCTCTCTTTCCACTCCCCTTACCCCCAGTCTCTCTCTCTCCATACACACAGACACGTACACACACCGAAACAATCTCTCTTTACCTGAAGGAAGGATACAGGGCCCTTTCTAAATGGTCTCCAGGCCATAAGCCAATCACCTTGCAGCATGCATGTGACAGCTGGGAAGAGTGGAAAAATCTGACGATTTCTTGACTGAGTGACAGGAAGTACCAGGTGGGGCTGGCTGAGGTTCTGTGACAGGGGAGCCCTGTTGACCCGCCAAGCGCGGGGCTCATTTCACTGTCTGTCCTCTGAGTCGTAAACCTCAGGGGAGGAGACGAAGGGATGAGTGGTGCCCAAAAGGGGCCGCAGATATGCCCTGGGCTGGATTTCCTGGGACAGCCCCCGTGTCACCTGCTCCAGTTCTCCGCTTGCTGCCCCCCAAGCCAAGCCTGACCTTGCTGTTCAGCTTCTCTCCGCCCGGCTCCCTTGGCTGAGCCACGCTGGAAGCTCCCATTTGTTCTTCTGAGCCCCCATCCTTCTCCACCTGCTCTGTGTCCCAGGACTGACCACCTGCCCTCTGGCACCTGGCTGCTGAGCCGGAGAGGGGGCCTGCACACTGCAGGGAGGTAAAGGCAGGATATTATTCCTCTCACTGTCCCTCCCAGGGTCAGCTCAGGCTGGCCACCTCTGCAGGTCATAGGGACCAGTCCCACTGCTCTTCGTCACCATCTGTCCCACACTAATGGTCAGTTATGATCTTGCCACAGTCCCCTCCAGCCCAGGAACGTGTCTGCACAGGTCCCCGTGATAATTCCTCACCCTGATGTTCAGCCTGAGCACCCTCAGCAGAGCTATGGGTGGGGGGGGGTGCACAAAGGATTTCTACTCTGTGGAAACCGTGCTCGGTTGGCAGACAGTGTCACTGTGTTGGGAGGGGTTTCTTTTTAAAATACAAATCAAATAACTCCTCTTCAAAGTTAAACCTCACCCGGCCAAATACAGATATCATCCAGCCCGAGTACTACTTTTATCGTTATTTATGCAAATCTTATCTTTCAGGGAGCATCAGGAATCTGGTGGGGAAATGTGCCAGAGATAAAATGTCTAACAGAAATGGAAGCTCAGAGAAGAATGTGTCTAGAGAGACACGCCTACTTATTATAATAACAGTCCAGTAAAAGTTCACATCCACTATTGTTCAGGCCTTCCTTTTAGGAAGAAGTGGGATTCCATGCCCATGCAGACCGATCCCCTACTAATTACTGATTTCCTCCTGAAGAGTCAGATAAAACAAGGGTGAACTTCTCTGTGATTAGGTGGCAAACTGGTTTCCCTTCATTTGGTTGAAAGTATTTAAGTTTATAATAAAATCTCCAAGTCCATAGTATGTTTTTTTTTTTTTTAAAGAGGAGCTGCCTTTAATTCTGCCAGAAAAAAAGAAAAAGTTGTAGCAAAACCATCAAACTTCGTCAACAAAGGCACTCCCTGGGGACTCCATATTTAGCTCAGGCGCTTGGTCCTGCCGTAGCTACCTCAGAAAATAATGTCCAGGAAGCTGACATGGGGCCTGAACGTTTTCACGTACCGGCCCAACATCCAGTGCTTCATATACTGCGATTACAAAAGCAGGAAATTAAATGAATGCATTTTCTAGGGTTTTTCACCGGGAGCAGACATGACCAAAGCTACATATTTGGTCAATAAGAAACCACCAGATCCAAGGCCTAGCGCTCAGTATTCTGATGGTGCAAGCCTTCCTGCTGTTCAGTAACTGGTCTGCATCCCATAAAAATGAGGAAGGCATAGCTCTGTACAATTTCTTTCTTGGATGAGAGTTCATCCACTGAATCCAGGTAGAAAAAAGGCAAAGAGTAGGATTGAGGCACATTTGAAAGGATGAGCGAGAAGAAGAAAAATAATTGCTTGCTACTATAAGTATCACCATTTTATGTGAGACAGGTTAACGGAGAGAGGATATTCTAAAGATTTTCCCCGTGAATCTTTGTGACATTCTCCACTGTCCTGTGACCACTCAGAACTGGTGGACTGCTTTACAGCAGAAAGTGTGTATATCCTTCACTATGGGAACTCTGAGGGAAAAAAACAAAGAGAGACACCTGCTGAGAAGGACTCCTGGTGACTAACTGAGCTTTTTGAAAAAAGGCAGAAACTAGCAGGCATTTCTGCACAGAGGTGCCTCACAAGAACTGCCCTTCAGGGAGAAGCCCGCACTGAACTGCCTGCCTGCACTGTATTTCTGCCATCTGAGCCGGCCCTTTAAAGGTTTCCTGAACTCCTTTTACAACCGGTAGCACCGAGGCCTTTCTCATCAATCAGAACTGCACAGCTCTGACCAATCACAGAGGCGCTATTCTGACCTATTAGCACAGTACCTTTTGCACCAATCAAACTTTGATGATTAGGTGGTCCTCATTTGCATGAAGATGGGCAAAGCAGGAACCAGAGGCAGGGACTTCTGTGCGCAGAAGCCGGCTTAGAAAGTGCACTTCCCACCAAAGACCGAAGAGTGCGTTTCTCCAGGGGCTGAAACACGGAAGCTGTGTCCCTGACACAGAGTGGAGCGGACCCTAGTGGAGCAGAGCTGCCCAGGCCTGGGGGTCCCGGGGCCACCTCACAGCCCTGCTGTGTCACTACTGAGTTGTTTGCACTGAATGAAGTTCCTACTTCAGTGCACCCCAGACTGGGGATCCCTGTTGGTGCTGAATTGGCGCCAATGGCCATCAGTGGACAGCCACAGAATTCTGAACCATTATCGGTAATTGTTGAAAAGGACAAATAGTGAATTTCATAGCAGTAGGAAGGTTTAAAGAGTCCAAGCTCAGATAGCCACTCTGCAAGAGGGAGTTTTCAGTTACATAGAAAATATTTCTAATAAATACAAAAGTCCAATGCTGACTGGGCCGTTCTCAGAAATCTGAGGTAGTTTCAAGCATGGACTTGCCGGCCAGTTGCAATTAAAGAGCTGCCATTCTCGTTGAGCTCACAGCCCACGGCAGACGGCCTGCAAAGAGCGCAGCCAGCATTCCTCCCTCCATCCCCCTGTGTGCACAGGGCTCTGCCTCCCTCTGTCTCCTGCAGTCCGGGCTCACTCCGAGACGCGCTTTGCCCCAGAGTAAGTGACTGAGTGATGCTATGTGACTTCACACCTTTTTCTTAGGAGCCTTTTGCGGCTTCCTCACTTGCCCTTTTGGAAGTCCTCTGTGATATAAAGAAGGTCATCTTACCTAAGGGTGAGAGACCATGGAGACAGAGAAGCTGACCACCCAGGGGAAACTCCCAGTCCCCTGAGCCAGCAGCCAGACGAAGGCCCCAGACATGTGAGTGAGGCCATCGTGGGTTATCTGGCCCCAAGGAAGTGAACCCAACATCTCATGAGAGAGCCAGCCAGGCCCAGCCAGCTTAGGGGAGGCCCCTAACCTCTAGAGCAAAGAGATGCTGACCTGCTGAGCCCCACCTGAATCTCTGATTACCAGATCTGAGCAGATAAAATGGTGGTTAAGTCCACCAGGTTTTGGGGTGGTCTGTGGACTAGAAATAGATGCTTCATCAGCACAATGTGGCCAGTTCCATCCAGAATGCTTACCATGCCTTACCGCACTGGTGAGGGGCCGTGAGTGTGCGTGATTCTTAGGGCAGAACAGGTGCTTAGCACTGCACCTGTTCCTGCCAGGCTGTAAACACCCCATCCAAGGGGCCTGTTACTGTACTGTCATTGTCAAAGCCGAGGCTAAATGACTTGCTCAAAATGCTGTAAGGGGAGATCTTTGTTTGTTTGTTTGTTTGTTTGTTTGTTTGTTTGTTTTTAAAACCCTCTGTGGCCCTTTTCCCACCCACACAGTCAATAGGCACTGAGACAAAGGTGACCTGAGCACCTGCCCTAGACTTCACGCTCCCGTAGAGCATAAAACAGTCTGTGTCGGGACAAGTCATAGCCCCTTTGATGGAGGTGCCCCCTACAGACCCGGCTTTCAGAGCAGCCCAGGCAGTTCCTGAAGCTCAGTCTTCTGGGGTAACTCTCTCCCTGCCACTTCAGGCGGCAGAGCCCTGCTCCTGGCCTCATGGAGGCGAAGGTGGGTCAGTTGGGTTTTCTTTCCAGGGAGGTGGGAATGGGTTACTCAGAGACCAGCAGCCGGTGGACGTCAAGGAGACCCCAGAGGAGGGCAGATAGCCTTGGTGAGCAGCAGCAACTGGGGGCAGAGCAAAAAGACAAGTTGCCACAAGGGACCATGCTCGGGGATTCGTGCAGGAACCTGGTTCCAGGATTCTGTTATGGTCTCTGTGAAGGCTGCCGGGTTTCTGTGGAAGGTAATCAAGGCCCTAATTTCCCTAATACCTTTAACACTTGTACTTAACCTCTTTTTATTTTTTGCAGTTATCACTTTTTGCCATCAGGACAATATGAATAAAACAAGAGGTGGTTGCCTTGGCCCATGTGGTTCAGTTGGTCGGAGCAGCATCCTGTAAACCCAAAGGTCGTGGGTTCGATTCCCAGTCAGGGCTCATGCCTAGGTGGCAGGTTCGGTCCCGGTCAGGCATAGGAGAGACAACCATTGATGTTTTTCTCCCTCCAGCTCTCCCTTCCTTCCCCTCTCTCTAAAATCAATAAGCACGCCCTCAGGTGAGGCTTTAAAGAAAAAGAGGTGGTTGGGAGGGGCATCGCTTTAGCAGCTCTGTAGCTCTTGCGCCTTGAAGAGCCACTCCAAATGCACCTGCAGCCTCAGGACCGGCAGCATGTCTGCCCCCCCCCCCGCCCCCGAGCTTCCAACAAACACTCAGGTGTCCCAAAGGAGACGGTTGCCTCCTACACTGGGAATTCTGGAGCTTCCACTGAAGATGACACACTGACACACTTTGGAACCTTGTCATTCTCTCTCCCATTTGCTCCTCACATCATGAGAAAATTCGTGCCCAGGACTTTCAGGCTTTTTCAAAGCAGCCCACTCCTCCCCGCCCCCTAACCCCCACTCCACCCTTCTTTGCTCTGTGAGCTAATTCCTGCCCCCTGCACAGACTGGCCACTGTCCCACCCTGCATCAGCACTAGGACCCCCCAGTCACCCAGACACAGAAGTCCTTTACTGCTGACCACAGCACCTCTTTCCAATTTCACCCCCTCCCCACTGCATCAGCATTTGTCCCTGTGTCCCCCCCCCGTGGTCCCTCTGCCACCAGCAGGCCCCCCCACCTACCATGTCCTCTCAGACTTACTCCCAGTAGCGTTCCTCATGCACCTGTTTGCTCGGTTTTTGTGGAACTGGGATGTTTTATCAAGTTCGTCCGGGCAAGTCTTTACAAGCCTTTGTCTAAGAGGACTTATTTGTAAAATACTTAAAGGACTTTATAATGTAAATCCAACCCTTGTAATGTAAATCCAGTTGTAAACTCCTCCCCCCCAACAGAATGAGATGCACATTGATGTACTTACTGTTCAGTTATTCTTCCTTCTCCCCGACACCCTGGGAATGTGAGGATTCCTGGGGGGCAGGAAGAACATCTTTCACTTTTTGCTCACATTTCAAAGCATCCTTGCAACCTGGGAAGACTAGATGTTGACCTTGAGAATGACAAAAACTGGGAAACCCCACATCAAAAGGGGTGTTGCGGCCCCGTGAGGTCCCAACTAAGCTCCCCTTTTTGATCCTTCTGCTTCATAAATTAGATTCCGAGTTTTACCAGCTGCTTTAGGCTACAGTCTGCAGACTTTTCTAGCATTCGTAAACAAAACAAAACTAAGAAACTGTCAACATTTTCGTTTGCGTAATCTTGTCTTTGGGATAAAATGGGAAGTCTGTGACTAAACGCCAGACCTAGGCAGTATTACTGATGGCATGGGGTCATTCGTTTATTTAAGAAAATATTTATTTAATGCCTATTAAAACCATAGGGTAATTTCTACAAACATAGTTTATTATTTTTAATAATGACAATGACACTAGTTAATAGTGACTACCAGGTGTACACAGGAACTGTACTTCACTTAATTCTCTCCTTTGTCACAGGTGACCGACCAGAGACCCTGAGGTGTCACCAGCCTCCCCACCACCGCCACCCCTGGACTCTCGCCGCCTGGAAAGGCCTGAGTTAGGATTTGCATTGGCGTCTCCTCATCCTGACTGCCCTGTTCTGCTGCAAGGCCGCACTGCAAAGAGAGAGGAGATTAAAAATATCCTCCGTCAAGTAGAAAACATCTTATTCGTCACTAATGCCATGAACATCCCCCACCTTTGGTTTGCCAGTACCATCCAGTCCATTCAAGTAATAATTCTTGAACTGGGTTTACCCATAATTGCCTTTTTCACTCCTCAGTTCAGACCGATGCTTTTGGTTTTCTCCCTTTATTTTTCTTTTTCTTGTGCCTGACACTGGCCAGCTTAAAGCTGTGACACAGGACTCTTCCGCCTCCTTTGCTCTTTGGGGTCCGTTCCATTTAACGTTCCCGAGCTCCCTGGCTGCTCATTGGAACCCTGCTGATTCATGGAGCCGGTTCTCGCTCCTGCTGTTTATTTCCTACTCCCCGAGGTCAGCGAGGTTATCTGGTGGCAGGTCCCCTCTCACCTGAGCCATCTTGGCTAAGGTACACATTTGTCAAGCAAATGGCAAAGCCACCGTTTGATGTTTTCTTTTCATTGGGTCAGTATTACAGAAGTAAGCTGTCGTTAAGTGTGGCCTTTATAAAAATAAAGCATCGCCTGACCAGGCCAAGTCCTGACCCTAAGACGGGCAGGAGAAACGTCACCCTGGATACTGCAGTTACTTGAGTGGCCGGGTCTCTCTTCCAGCTTAGGCAACACGCCCTGCCCCGGCCCCCCCCGCCCCCCCCCGGGCGCCGGCACGAGCCTTTCACTCAAGGATCCCCGCAGCCCTGCGTCCCGAACTCGAATTTACCCTCCAACACGGTGCCGGTGTCACCCCCCACCTGTGAGGACCTAGAAACGAGGGAGCCAGCCTTCCAGTAACCTGGCGCCTAGGCCTGCTCTTGGATCTTTGCAGAATGAGCGCGGAGGGGTCGGGTGGGGTTAGGGCAGGACTCCGAGTGTGCAGGGTCGTTTTCTTTTGTGTGTGTGTGTAAACTGCAAATTGGCCGCTGTGTGCTGTGAACGACGCGGGAGGGGCGAGATAGGGAGCTCTGAGCTCCGGGGAGATGGGAAATGGGAAGCCAAGGAGACTCAGGGCGTCAAGACTCAGAAACCTGAATAACTCGGGCGACGAGACAAAGCCGAAACCGCCGCCCCAGAGCCAGGGAGAAAGGGGAGCAGCAGACGCCGATTCCCCATCAACCCTCCCATCCCGCAGGCAGGGGTCTGAGACAAAGCCAGGCCCGGCCCCCCCACCCCCCACCATCACGGCGGGGAGGGGGTGGTCCGCGGACCTGGTCCGGGGACCTGCGTCCACCCAGCCCGACCCGGGCGCAGAGCGCGAGGGGTACGGTGCCTCCGGGCCCCGCCCAGGTGCCGAAGCCCCGCCGCGCCCTCCGCGCCCTCCGCGCCCCGCCCCGGCCACGTGCAGCGCGGCTGGGGAACAAAAGGGCTGGCGGGACGCGCTCCTCCGCCGACCCGCAGGGCAGTCACAGCGGCTGCGGTGCGCTCTCCGTGGCCTCGCTGGAGCTGTTCCGGGCCGCTCCGGACGGGAGTCCGCGCCGCCCGGTCCTGGCGCACGGCCGCAGTCACCTGCCGAGGCAGCCGGGCGTGGGGGGGCCCTGGCCTGGCCGCGGGCACCGTGTCCCCCGGGCGTGCGCCCCGGCCCCGAGCAGTGCCGAGAGCCAGGGCCGCTCCGAGTCCAGTGGCGGCCGCCGGGGTCTGGTCCACCCAGTCCCGGCTTTGGTCTGCGGGGCGGGGGCGCGATCCCGGAAGGCGTCCTGGAGGCGCGGAGCCGGAAGGGTGAATCCAGTGCTCCCTCTGGGTCGAGCCTAGTGGTGTCATTGGGACCGCTTTTCTCCTTTTCAAACTGATTTGTCCTCTGACGAAGCGCATGCAGCACCTCTTGCCTCATCTCCCATCACTTTGGCGGGGACCCTGCTCGGTGCGCCTTTCAGGCTACACACACACACACACACACACACACACACACACACTACACACACACACACACACACACACACTTTTTCTCTCACACCACACGGACAGCACACACACACACACCCTCCACCTGCGTGGAATGTGAGACTTGCACGGGGTAGCATCCGGATCGCCTGGGGTCCTGGCCCCTCCGGCGGCAAACCCACACCTCGACCTGTCCTGCAGTTCGCAGCTCCGACCTCCTCTCTGGAAACACAAAACCCAGCGCGACCGCAGGGCCTCCATCCAGATCTCGATCTGCAGCTGTCCGTTCTGCCTTACGTCCCGAGCATCAACAACCCGCAAGGGCCTCGGCCGCTCGCCCGCGTAAATGCACGCGGCCCGAGCTCTCAGGCACAGCAGGGCCCGCCCAGGGGCGCGAACGAAGCCCGCCAGGCTGGTCTCGGCTCTTTTTCGGGCGCCCTCGCCCTCTCCCCTGGACTCTGCTTCAGCAGAGGACCGCACTCCAGGGCTCCTGCCGCCCCACCCTCCCGCCTACCCCCACTCCCCTAGCACTTGGGGCAGCCCAGGGTTCTCCTAAAGAAAAATTATTCCAGAATTTTTAAAATTCTGAAACTTTAAGAGACTATTTTAGAAATTTAGGTTTTCAGCCCTTTCTTCCATTTGCTTTCGAGGGTTTGACCTAAAGGTATCCCCTTATTCTTCAACTGCCCCCGCTCCCCCATCGGGGAAGTCTTTTGGGTGGGGCAGGGGTCTCAAGGAGAGCCCCAAAGCTGTCATCCCTGAGATGATGATCACAAGTCAAATGGGCACCGAACTGGAGACAGCTAGTTTGTGGGTTACCTGTTTGGTGAGGGTAAGTCTTGGGTGTCTCGGCCTATAAAAGGAACCACTGGGCTCAGCGGGGTTATCAGTTTTCTCAGAGTGACAGCAAGTGGCATAGGAAGGACCCCCCAGTTTGCCTTGGAAAGCGCTGGTTCATTCTAAAGGCTGTCCAAGAGGCAGGGGTGGGAAGGCAGAGCCCAAAGGCACCAGGTGGAGCTGCAATCATGGGACCTTAATGGTGGACACGGATTCAGGAGTTTCCAACTCCACCTTCCGCCCAGGTCCAGAAGGCCCTGGTAAGGCTTCCTGCCCCTGGCAATTTCTCCAGGCACGTGGCAAGACATGGGGGCTGGAAAAAGTACACAGCCCTGACTTTCAAAGACGTGAGCCTGACATCTGAACAGAAAGGGAAGCCGGACCACTTTCACTGCTGAGCCTCTAGAAAGCAGTGTGATGTTCCATTACACTTCCAACACTCTGGAAGTTCAAAGGGAAGGTGATTTCACAAAGGGGCATCTTATTTCTAAGGGGCTTTGAACGCCGGGGTCTTCAATGCTCTCTTCAGCTATACAGCATTTTCCAAAGTGCATCATGGAGGAATCAGTAAGAGTCAGGAGAATAAAAGAGTTTCATGGTCAAACAGATATGGATTCAATACCTACAGGAGCTTAAAAAAATAAACACTTTACAGTAACACTTCTTAGAGAAGCTTATATGCTATGTAGTTCTTTAATTTCCGGAGGGTTAACTAATGGGGTCATCTTGACTGGAAATGAGAGTTAATGGCTGCTGAGGTCCTGGGCCTCGGAGGGAAGGATCAAAAAGCAGGCATGTACAGCAACTTGCCGGGAAGGAAAAAAAATTAATTATGAACATATCCAGGTTTCAAAAGACATTTTCCGTTTGTAAGCTTTCTCATTTCTTTTCATTTTTCTTTTTGGTTCAAAAGATATTGCTATCCAAGTAGTAATGCCTGGTGTGCTGACCCCTGGTGGATCCCACAAGTGCCTCTTTTCTATAATTTTTGGAGTTGGAAGAGATCTTATTCCCCGAGTCACAGAGTCAAATGGCTTCAGAAGCCAGACAGGTTATGTAAATGTGTCAGAATGCTGAATGTGACAACAGATATGGTGTCGGTTGGGACAAAACTGGAGGGTGCAGGCTCCAGCAAAGACACGTGAACTCGATATCTTAAAACAAAATGTTGGCAAACACAAACAGGTGAAACCAAGGCTGGGTGCTGGGCTGGGCCGATCCTTCCGGCCTGACCTTCCACGCTTAAGTCACACAGAAAGGTTCGGCCTCGGTCTGTCCCGAGGTCACACCCAAAGCTTGTTTTGTAGGTTAATTGTAAGTGTTCTTCCCATGATTCACTCTTACTTTCCAAAAAACGCAGCAAAAACTCATGGGCTACTTTTGTAAATTAAAGGGACATATTTGTTGACAAAGCCCAATGCAGGGAAAATATTAATCTTCAAGTGAATTCATATATGAATTGTGTTTTAAGTTAAAAAAAAAGGAAGTTTTTTTTTGTCCTAGATGTTATTCGAAGCGTTTTACAGAGTTAAAACATTAAATGTTATACAAGTTTAATTGCTTTCTAGGCTTTTTAATGCAGTCATCTTAGAGTTTAAGAGTTTAAAATCAGAAACTAACCTGGACACGCTGTCTCCTTAACCGCAGAGCAGAATGAGAGCGTGAGAGTGAACCACTGAGTAGAAGGCAAGGTGCCCTAGGACCATGGACTCTGTCCGAATTCCTTGGGAAAAAATCCAGGTTGCGTTTCTACTAAGGATATTTTCACTACTTGTAATCATAACTGTTAAAGGGCAGTCAATCTTATTCTGCTTGATTAGAAATTTCTTGTTTAATTTTTTTCTGGAATCTGTTGGAGGTCTCCATTTGAAATGTCAGTGGCTTCTCATCTCCCAAGTTCACCCACATGTTTTTGGTTCCCGCCACTTCCTCTATTTTATCCGCCATATTTCTGATACCATTGTGTCATTGGAGAAAGTCTGCCAGCTTCTCTCACGCGCCTGGGTGTATATTCTCCACTGATCCAGTAGGACTCGGCTCTCTAGGGTCTGCTAAGTCAGCTGCCATCACCCACCTGCCTTGCAGGTCCTAACGTTCTCCTGCCCTCTGGCCTTGAGGATTCATGCAAAATCCAAACAAAGAAAAATAGCCTTACTCTCCTTTCTGTAGGATTTCAGGAGAGGGGGGATTAAATGCACGTCCAATCTGGTATCTTTAATGAGCAGTCTATTTTTTTCAGATGAACTTGAGAAGCAATTTATTTTGCTAAAAATGTACCTGTGCCCTGGCTGGTGTGGCTCAGTGGACTGAGTGTTGTCAGCCCACAAAGTGACGGGTCGAAAGTTTGACTCTGGGTCAGGGCACATGCCTGGGTCACAGGCCAGTCCTCAGTTGGCCACGTGCAAAAAACCACCAGTTGATGTTCCTCTTCCTCTCTTTGTCTTTCCCTACCCACTCTCTAAAAATAAACAAAAAATTTAAAAACGTATCTGTAATTAATTCACTCACTCCTACCCAGGGTCAAACTCTTGGTTTTATCTGTGACTTCTATATTCTCTTGCTTGTCAATTAATTTCTAGTCTTGTATTTATTATACAAACTTCTCCTTTCTTTTGCTGTGTGGTTATTTGTATTACATGCTTAAATGTTCAGTCTTTTGTTAATAAAAGTATTGAATCCTGAATTGTCTTTAGTGTATGACTGTGGCCAAATCCAGTTATTGATATCTAACATTCCCAATGTCATTCAGTTCTAAGGAGCTCGTAATTTGTTTTGATTCCCTTTGTGATATGAGTTATTTAGAAGAGCAGACTTAAGGTTTCCCAATAGGATTTTAAAACTCTTTTTATTAACATCTTCTCTTCCCTTACTGACCAACAGTGACAGTAAACTAAAAATTTTACTAGAATTATTTTTTATATTATGCTACTCCTATTTAAAAATTACTTTTTACCACCTGTACACTTAGTAACTACCTTATGAGAACTATCTAGATGTAACCATAAAGTTTCTGTCGAAGATGGAGATAACGTTTTTAAAGAAATGTATATGCTTTCCTCTTCCGCCTTTCCAAATTCGAGTCCAAGATGTTCATCTGCCATCAAGAGATGTTGGAAAATGAGAATTAACAAAATTCATTTGTAGAGAGAAAATGTGATGAACAGAGTTTGCAATTTCTGACATGACATTTAAATGACATTTTGCAGGAAGACAATAGGCAAATATGCTTGACAGCCGGTTGAAAACAAAGAAAGGAATGTCTCAATTCCTTTGCTTCTACTTAATATATCAAATGCTAGGCAAAAAAAAAAAAAAAAGAAAGAAAGAAAACAAGAAAGCACTAATGTTCTTGAAGTTTATTTAAAAAACAATCTTATCTGTTGGTGGAGGTATTTAGCCAAGAAGGTGGGACCAGTGGCAGGGGAGATACTAACCAGAAGGAGGAAGAGGAGTTTGTCCGTCTGGTCCTGGGGGCTGATGGCTGGAAGGACCAGACGAAGAGGCCAGCAGGGACGGGAACACGCAGGAGGGACTCAGAGTGTCCGTTTTCCTGGGAGCCTCGGCTCGGCGAGGGAGGCCTCAGCTGCCCGCTGGGGCCGTGGCAGGTGCGGAGGTGCAGGGCAGCCCCACTCTACCAAGGGAGGGCAGTGTGGCTTCACACAGCAGGGTCTCAGTCTGTGCCGCCACCAGTCATCCTTGCTCAGGTCCTGGGAGGTGGGCGATGCTAAGCTGACGGCCAGGAAAGGCACAGGCTCTGGGTGGGCTGTGGAGCTGAAGCTGGCAGGGAGCACCAGAGTAAGGGGCTCAGCTTTGGTGACAATCACAGGGAGGGCGATGGGGCCAGAGGGGGGGGGGCTGGGCCCCAGTGCAGCCTGAAGGAATCGACTATGAAGTCATCACTCCCCAGGCTGGACCAGAAAGATGTCCACAATAGGATGGGACCGCCACCTCTCAGCAGGCCAAGTGCACATCCGAGGACCAGCTCGAGAGGTCGGGGGCTCCTTTTACCCCCCAATGCCACGCGACTGCTGTTCCCACCCTGTGTTCCAGAGACCATGTTAGAAAGGAACAAGGGGGCTAGAAACCACAAGGGTGCAGCTAGCTCCTCACGAACTGATTTAAGCCAAGAGACTGCATTTATTATTGCTTTAAATGAAATTGGAATCAATCTCAACTGGACCAGAATTTAACAATTTTCCCACCACTCAGCAGGTGGCGGGTATAAAGGAGTTGAGAATCGTTTTAAGAGCAGAGCCTCTCACCTGGGAATCTTGTTTAAAGATCTGTGCACTGTGGGTGGGCATGCAGACTGGTGCAGCCACTGTGGAAAGCAGTATGGAGATACCTCAAAAAATTAAAAGTGCAACTGCCTTATGACCCAGCATTTCTACTTACAGAAAATTTATCTGAAGAAACCCAAAACACTAATTGGAAAAAATATATGTACTCCTATATTCATTGCAGTGTTATTTAAAATTGCTAAGATTTGGAAGCAGCCCAAGTACCCATCAGTTGATGAGTGGATACAAAAAGCTGTGGTACAGTTACACAATGGAATACTACGTGGCCATGAAAAGGGAAACCTTACCATTTATGACAGCGTGGATGGACCTGGAGAGTATTATGCTAAATGAAATAAACCGGTCAGAGAAAGACAAGTATTAAGTATTGTATGTTTTCACTTACATGTGGAATATATGGAACAAAATTAACTAACAGGCAAAAAAGAAACAGACTCATAGAGAGAAAAGACTGATGGCTGTCAGAGGGGAAGGGTTTGGCGGACTGGGTGATAAAGCTGAAGGGCTGAAGCCAAGGGAGAAACACTCAGACGCAGACAACAGTACAGTGACTACGAGAGGGAAGGAGGGCGGGGGCAGGCAGAAGAGGTTATGCAGGGATACAGGGTGACGGAAGGAGCCTTGACTTGGGGTGGTGAACACAGTACAGTGCACAGATGATGTGTGATAGAACTGTACACCTGAAACCTATATGATTTCATTAACCAAGGTCACCCCAGTAAGTTCAATAAAAAGAAGTCAGTACTGAGAGGCAACTTTACACTATGCGGGTTCACGTCACCCTGGAGGCTGGCTTTCCCCTACACTTCAGAATCCACGCCCACGCTGCCTAACAAATAACGAACGCCCACACGAAGCGGGGCGGTTATTCTGTTTCCCTCTCTCTAGAAGAGAAGCAGGGTGGCAGTTAGCAGCGCGCACACCAGGATGGAGGCTCACTCCACTGGACTGGGCGGGAGGCCGCGGACCCTTTAGCAGGCACAGAAAGAACTCTGACAACTGCATTTGATGGTCATCTGTCCGGTCTCAGAGACTGATTCGGGCGCATACCTACCACCTCTTTTCGAAATGGTGCTGACTGGTGTGGCTCAGTGGACTGAGTGCAGGCGTGGGAACCAAAAGGTCACTGATTCAAGTCCCAGGCAGGGCACGTGTCCGGGCTGCAGGCCGACCGGGAGTCTGCAAGAGGCAACATCTCTCACGCACCGATGTTTCTCTCCATCTCTCCCTCCCTCCGCCCCTCTCTAAAAATGGAAGGAAAAAAAGGTGCCAACACATGTTAACACATTTGCAGAAATGACATCAGAAGTTGTGAAAATAATATAAATTGTGTAAATACTTGACTGCTTTAGATGTACCATTTTTATATATGTAGACATCTTTATGTTTATGCATTTCTAGGACTTATTTTTGTTATTTACATCTTATCTGATAACACATGTAGCCATGAGAAATCAACTTATAAACACTTGTTTCTTAGCAAACACATTTCCCAGCGTCCTATGTAAGGCCTGCATGTACCAGTACGAGTGCAATTTTCCCTATTATAGAACTTTATTGATACTTAATAACAGCTTCTTAGTGAAGGTAGTAAAATAAAATGGATTTACTTTTACTGTGTAGTTTCTCACTTAATGAACTATCTACCTAGGCGTAATTTATAGTGGAGATTACCAATCTAGCCAGCTGGCCAGTATTTTTAAAGAATGTCATTCATTATACTTATTAAATTTGCACACATGTATATACATATATGCATACACATTTTTCTGTGCAAAACACACAAGTGATTTCGGCATTGTGATTTATTGTAACTTTTAATAACTTGCTTTTTGGTCATATTGATGGCAAAAACTAAGTTTTAAACATGGACCCTTTCAGCAAGAACTGCAGAAAGTTCATAACAGAAACTAAGCATTATATTTCAAGAAGTTAAACCAGCTCAAGGAAGAGAGGAGAGACTATGAACTGGTGTAGTGTATCAGTCTTCAGGCAGTAAGTTGGGCAGATGAGAGTGCGTTGTGATAAGGCTAACGCAACGGCTCCGGGCTGTCAGTTGTACAGAAGGGGGACCCCACATTGTTCCACAGGCGAACGCTGTTGTGAGTTGGCGTGAAGTCAGCACTGCTCCAGGACTTGCAGGCAGGTCATGTGATGCTAGGAGCTAGCACAGTGAGAGCATGCCGCCTGCTGCTCCCTCGGTGAACCCAAGACCCAGGTTTTTCTAGGAGCTACACGGAGAAGCGTCTCCCTCAGAAGCAGGAATGGCATTTGTCACCCAGACCTACCACTGGATTCACAGGTGAGGCCCGTGGAGTAGAAAAAGAAGTCAACATTCAACAGAAGTCTACTGGGCTTGAAGCAGCAGTTCCCACAGCCAGGCTCACAAGAACAGCAATGCCTAGTGAGGAATCTCCAAAGCGCACCATCGAGGCCGAAGCACCGGCTGGAAGGGGCTCTCCCTGCCTCACCAAGCTCGGTGTGAACCACCGCGGTTCCCCGAGAAGGAGCTTACGGGTTTCCTTATGCACTTAGACTTTACTCTATGCACCGATCTGCAGGAGCCATCTTTAGGACTCTCAATTTTTGTTTTCAAAAGAAAAAAACCAAAAAACATGTGCTTTGCTGAACTACTGCTAAGAAAATGTGGGTGGTTTTATGAATTTTCATTACTGACAATAATCCAGTCCGGTGTGTTAGGACGTGGTATCATGGTGGTAACGGGATCCCTTCTGGCCCAGCTAAGTGGGTGGTGGTGACACCGGAGCCTGAGCGCCACTCGAGGCCTCACTCCTGGAGTACACGTGTGGCCCCTGCTGTAATTTGCATTGCTCACGACCCTACAAAGTTGGCCCCACTAACAGACCAGTTCTCGTCACCCAGGACTCAATAAATTGCTTCGCAGTGGTTCCCAGGGGAAGAAAGTCCCAGTCTGTTCAGGAGACACCTGCCTTGTTCTTAGAACCACTCTTAGTGTTGTTGGCTTAACTCATACTAACAGGACACTTCGCTTCTAAACCCGGTTTCTCCCAGCAGCAGGCCTCAGGGCTGCCCTGTGGCTACGGGGGCGCGATTACTGCTGCTCCCCAACGAAGAGGAGGTGGGTTGTGAGGATCACAGTGATCTGTGGCCATGAATGGCAGGAAATTGAACTGTCCCACTTTTAGTCAGGCCTCTGGCCTTGACCTGTAACACGCTGCCTCACCCAGTGGAGGCACAGCTCCCACAACTTGCATCACCTCCAATGAATGTTCCTTTCTCATCGGTCCAGGTGGGAGCTTAGATGCTTTATTATAACTTACAAGCTAAATCAGCGGTTCCGAAATCCAGCTGCACAAGAACTTACCACAGACCCACAAAATCATTCTACAAGAGGCATCAGTTTTGTTTTGAGGCTTCCTAGGAAATTGTTTTAAAACACCAAAGCACTGGTGACTCCTTTCGAATAGCTTTTCAGTCTGTAGCAGTCAGTCTGTGCCTCATTAGTGAGTTCAACTTTTCATTTCTTCAACAGATCGCAGTATTTTTTAACCAGTTCAAGTCAGTTGGGTAAATATAAATAAATGCCTTGTTAGAAATTTGGAAAATGCTAATTCTGGTTTAAAAAAAAAGGTAGTAAGAACACTTTCCTTAGTATTGCAATGGCTTTGCAGGCAAACTCTGGAGGGCAGTCTTTAGAAGGTGATGAATGCACTACCTTATAGGCTTTGCTCATGTTGGAAAGCCGCTCCTTTTCCTTCCCCTCCACTCAGAGGTGGAAGTTACAATGGGATTTTGATAGCATCTCAGTTTTATACTTACACGAGCTGGTTGCCTATTGCTAAGGCCACAGTGGAGCAAAATGCAGATGATGTCCTCCCCCAACTGACGCCAGGCCCTCTGGGTAAGTTTTCTGTCTCTTCTGACCTCCATCTCCATTCCATTTAAAACACTGAGTCTAGTGGTTCCTTTTTAATACAGCAAACAGCATCATTTGGAAACAAATGTTAAAACTGTATCTACATCAGTTCTGTAAACAAGGTAATTCACATATAACATACACACTAATATGCACAGCTAGTATCACAAAATTTTCTCCTGTTCACGATCTATGAAAGTTCCACAGTATCAAG
This sequence comes from Artibeus jamaicensis, assembly GCF_021234435.1. NCBI lineage: Eukaryota > Metazoa > Chordata > Mammalia > Chiroptera > Phyllostomidae > Artibeus > Artibeus jamaicensis. Next base: position 4,296,900 of record NW_026521194.1, on the reverse strand, counting down.
TTCTCCAAAGAAACTTTCTAGTTATCAAAATCAACTTTCACCAAAACACTCACCAAGAAAATTTACACTCAGATTCAAATTCAACTGATAAGCTCTGTCCAGAATCTGCCAAAACTGGGGACACATTAACACTCATTAAAAATACAGGTTTCAAAATCAGAATGAATTGGACCCAAATTCCTGTACCCCACTATGTGTGGGGTGTTGAATGAATTTTTATGGCAGTTAAGTCTGAATGTTTTCCACAGGATGCCTGACCCGAGTGCTTTAAAATCAGCATTTAATACCCTTTAAAATCAGCACTTAATACCGTCTGCAACATCGTGGTTGGTCTGCATTTTCTACTTTTCAACCAGAGATCAAATGGTTCCCACTTATGAAAGTAAAAATATAATCCTTATAGCATGAATATTACTTGTCATACCCCCAATAATGCGGTACAAATTTTAATTGACCAAGTTCCATTAAGATTTTCTTCCAAGACATTTAGTGATCGTTTGGCACATTCTTCTGAGATTTGCTGAGCGCCTACACCCGCCACACACCAGACACTGTGCTGAGGCATTTAAGTATCTCAACTGCAGAAAGAGTTTTCAGAATTTTAATTTAACCCCACGCTGCAAGAACTCTTACATAAAGTTTTAGGTATTATTTGGACAGTATGTTCTTATCTGAGTACTGAAATTTGACCATTTCATTAAGTTACGAGGGAACAGAACATCAACAGCACTTTACCACGACATGGAGTCTTACTCAGAAGGCACATCAGCATCTAGGGGGACTGGGAGTGGAACATGTCTGTTATATGAAGCTACACAGGCAATTCTAATAGATCCTTTAGAGAGACACACCCTCTTCCCCCACCCCCTTTTAAAATTCACTGACATAAAGAATCCTTGTAATCACATTTTATTTTGTGAGGCTGTGTTCCCTAATTGCAATGAATTTTCAATCTTTAAATAATATAACTATGTAACAATTCAAAGTAAACACTGTCCTGGACTTAATGATATCAGAGCATTACAATTTAACAAGTGAACAAAGGTTACATCATTTTTGCAGTTGGAAAACTACGTATCCACCCTCCTTAAATTTCTTCAAGTATAAGCCACCAAAATTTATTCACATCAACAGGATTAAATAAATGTTTAAAATGCATTATTCTTTGAAATTAAGACATTAAAAAGCAGGAAAAAAATGCCCTGACCGGTGTGGCTCAGTGGGGTTGGGCACCATCCCACAAAGCACAAGGCTGCTGTTCAATTTCCGATACTCTTTGGGCACATGTCTGGGTTGCGCCAGGTCCCTGGGTTGGGAGCATGTGAACGGCAACTGATAGATGTTTCTATCCCCTTTGTCCTCCCTTCTTCCCCTCCCCTCTGAAAATATTTAACCCCCCCCCGAAAATAGCATGAATGACTTCTTGCTAAAAAGAAAGCAATGTCAAAACATATTGCAAGCCTAAATAATACTTATGAGCTAAAAACATGTAAGCATGTTAGGTGACCCCACTGTTTCTCAACGCAAATGGTTGTGTTCTCCAACCAGTCCACTCAGCTGCAATTCAGAAATGTGTTTTCATTTACACAGAAGCATTTTGAAGCGTAAATATCAAACTTGTGCTCCAAAACTGATTTAAGTATGCCTGTAAACTCTCGATTTGATTTGTATGTCCACGTTTGAGGCAATGACATTAATTTAAACTTACCAATTTTTAATACTTTAAACTAGCACTTAACCTTTTCTTTTAATGTCTTATTTAGATTTCAAGTGAGGTTTTTACATTCTTCATATTTATTCATGTGATAATCTGAGTTATTCTAATTCCCAAGGTGTTAGTTAGCACTTAAGTGGTAACTGAGAGTAATAAAATTCTGAAAGCCAAAATACCAGTATCTTCCTGTAGATTTCTATTACAGAAATTTCAATCATGTAAAAATAAGGAAGTGAAACCCTTCAGCTTTCACGTCACACCTGACCTCTTATCGCTTAAGTCTGATGAAAATAACCTGAGACTGATGTTCACGAGTTTTCATTTGTATCTTAATCGCATCATGTCCAAGTGGAAAATGCAGATGGAGAGCATCAACTTTATAATTCTACAGTACAAATGAAGACAAAATTAAATGCAGTAAGAGCATTATCTGCAAGTCTAAAAGGAAAATTATAACCCAAGACGCATGGGGAGAAAGATTTATATGGAGTTTTTAATCCATATTAGAATTCAATTGTTGTAACTTGACCATAAACTTAAACAGAAACCATCTTCTGAGACATACATTCTAATAAAGGTATCAACAGTATTGATAGTCAATGAAGGGCTGGTTATTTGAACTTCTTAGTAACATTTCATTTCTCTATCCAATAGAAATCTATAGTGGTTTGCCCCAATTACATATCTGAAACAATGTCTTATGAAAACAAATGAAACAAAATTAAATAAAGATGAAGATAAAAATACTCTGAAGGTATTAAAAATAAAGCAAACTATAATCCTTGGCAGATCAACCAGGTAAAAAACATTGGTGAGAGTTGGAAGCACAGGATAACCGAGACAATCTTCAGCACAAAGCACATCTTTAAAAACATGAAACGATACTCTTTGGAGGACAATAGTTAAATATCCAAGAATCATCAGGTTTGAAAAATATTGCTTAATCACTTTCCAAAACACGTTAGCTGCAAGAACTGAAGATCTTGTTAAAAAATATCAAGGTAATCATATTTATTGCATCTTTAAAATGCATTTCCAAACAGAAAATTAACATGCACCCTAGCTTCACCAAAATATATATATTTAAGAGAGGGGGAACCTACAATATTTTATAAACAAAGTGTAGACCCGATGTGCTTTTCAAAGGGGCTGAATTAAATATAACCAGCTGCCAATGTTGTGCTCTGACATACTTGAATTAGTGGGTATGTGTATGCTAAATTCATTTTGTCAACAATAAATGAAATAAAAACACTGCCCTATACAATTCACTATTAGCAGTGAGTACAACAGCAAAAAATTATTGTACAATTTATACATACTAAAATATTTTCTTTCTCTAGTGATAATACAGAACAAAACCTAATTATTGTATGAGTTAATTTGGGAAATCTCAAATTACAATAGGGAAAAACCAAATCAGGGTGTGTACTGAGCCCAAAACAAAGGTTCCTGGTCATAAGGCTGTAAGATTATTAAGTGCAAGTGGTAGAATAAAGCATGCTCAAATTGTATGCTTGGGTCTTTGTCTATTTATCGAACCTTTAAATTAAACAAGCCTAGCTAAAGAAATGCCTTAAGCAGAGCAAGATAACTGGGAATCCTATCATTTCTTTTACCATTTTTGTTACCCAACTTATACAATGCGCAAAGTGCTAAGCAACACTACAAAACACATTTACGTCAACACTGAAGACCTGGGGAAATGAAATCCAACAGTTTTATTTTAATGAGCTGCATTTTCTAAATTTCTGTTTTATTTTTCCTGTTTTCATACAGTATTGAAAACAAAACGCGGCACATTCACATTTTCCCGAGGAGATGTACAGATGATCTCTACAGGGGTAAACGTCGTAAAGCCTGAAGCTCAATCAATTGATGTTGAAAACTCTCAAAGGGAGTAAAGGCTTGATCTGAATAGTCTAGAACATGTAATTTAATAGAAGAGATGGTCGTCTTAATATTTAATGATTTAAAAGAACTTCCCAGTCCATGCGAAGGGTACAGTCAGTCCAAGAATAAATCAAATTTCTGAATGCATTTTATGCTACATATGTGTATACTTTGCGATCCTCAGGTGTTCGTGCCAAATATTCTCTCTCAATAAGTCCTTCAATACGTTTCTTAATAACAACTGGACTTGGTAAGAATCGAGCCTTTAACTGCTGAGTTACCTAAAACAGAAGGTTGAAAAAAAAAACAAAACCTATTATTCACCAGCAAATTTTAAAAGTATGCAACATTTCCATATCAACACACAGAACTGATGTGCCATTTTAAGACTCAGATGAAACTTTACCCAAGTTCAAAGTGCCCGTAGTTTAAAAAGGTTTTACTTGAAGATGTAATGCACAGTTAAAACGTGCCTCCTCCCAGCAGAATGGGAACACCAGAGTGGATTAGATCGTTTGGAATGTGTCAGCATGAATGCAGACCACTAGCGATTTAGCCATTTTGACTTGGGGTGCCCCCCACTCCACAGAATCTGGGTGGCACAGCATGGTATGTGTCAGAGCAAAGTCAGGATGTCTCTGCGTGGATTCAAAACCCTGCTCTCTCACTTCCTGGCTGCTCTGGGACTCTGGGGAAATTGTACAGCCTCATCAAGCTGCTGTGTACATTAAATGAGTTAACAAACGGGATGCCTTTCAACAATGCCCAGTGCATAGTGAGTGCTACTGCTGCCATTCTTTCCTCCAGCTGCTGTCGGGATTCTAAGTACTGGGACATCAGTTATAATAAGACAGTAACTATAGCAGCAGCCAAAGCCTGACTGTGCACTATGTACTGGTCATTGTATGTATTAATTTATTTAATACTCTTAGCCCCATGAAGTAGGCTAACTTTTTCAAATGAGGATAAGCCAGAGCAGAAAACTGACATCAACATAGTGAAGGGAGCCAGTAGTTAGAGATGAGACTCCACACCCTGCTGCCCCAAGTCCCTGCTTCCCCCAGGAGTCCACTGCCTCTCCCGCGGAGCATCCATCCACAAGCCTGCTTTTCCTTTCCTTTTCTTTAGTTCACTTCCCAAGGCCACAACAAATTTAAATTCTTTGAAATCTGAAACTCCAGCACTTCACCCTCCAATTAAAATCTGCCATCCTTCTAATATTATCATTCCAGTGTCAACAAACTTGTTCTCAACCCACCTGAGACCTCTAATCCTCTGACCCTTTCTTCCAAGCCAGGAGTAACTTCCTTCAATGACAGCAGGCCTACACAAGGATCGGCACACCCTCAACAGCGCCCACAACTCCCAGATTCCTTTGTTTCTATCCCATTAAACACCCTGTCAACATTCCTGACATCACTCAAAATCTTCTACTGAGCTCCCTATGAGTAAAGTTGTAGTTTGTCACACCTTGCGTGCAGACCAGGGGTCAGCAAACTGTAGTCCACAGGCCCAATATACACCACTGCCCGTTTTCTTAATTCTTACTAGAACACACTGCCAACTCGCTTGTTACTTATGGCTACTTCCATGCTACAAATGGTTATAAAAACAACACCCCCCACCCCCGCACCTGCCAATCTCTGAAAGAGACTGTTAACACAAATTAAATTACGCTCAATCTTAGCCAAAATGCCCAGAAGCGATACAGAAATTTATAGTACTCAAGTTCAGCAAGTTTCTGAAAACAGTTACTTCGCATCCTGTTTTGCATAGGGAGAAAAAGGCCATTTCAGTTTGCAATTCCTCCGACTCCCACCACCTGACACAGTCAGCCACACCCGTGTCCATCCTTTGCTAACACGCACCCCTGCCCCATGCCCTGGATTCTCTGGAAGAACATTCAGTAACATCCCGTTAACACACCTACCAAACACCTACCACCCTCCGGTGCTCTGTACAACCCTCTCGCCATTCCCTTGACTTTGGTACATCAATTACCCTCATTTCATCTTCTCCCCTTTTGTTTCTAAGCATTCCTTTTTTACCCTCAGTATATAAACATGCTCAGTATCTATCCTTCTAGAAAAATGAAACCCAGAACCCCTCAACTCGACCCTCAGTCCTGCAGCACCGCTCTCTGCCCTTTCCCAGGAGCTGACATTACAAAGGACAAGCCACTCTCCCGCTGCACCTCCGTTTACTTCCCAGGGCACTGCCCTCAAACACCCACTCTAAGCAGCCCAGGCAAAGTGCCTGGGAAAACTAACCAGTCACCTAACTGTCTGTATGTCTTAATGCTTTATTTGATTTGGTTTTTCCATGATTTCTGAATTTGTAATATGTAAACACTCAATAAATGTTAACAATGATCTTTAGACATAAAGGTAGTTTTACACAAAAGTACTAAATAGAACTGAAAATTTTGTTTATTCTCCCTGTGACCATATTCTAGGATTTTCATTACAAACCTGGTTTCAGAGTATGCACCTATTCTGATGTACTGCTATGTCTAAATTGTCAAGTGTCATGCTTTTAATCAGTACCACCCGCCTGCGGGTTCCTAATGTTAAGGCTGCACCTTCATCAGTGGACCTCGGCACATGTCCCTAAATCCCCACCGCCTGACTGCGGGGCCGTCACCGTCCCATGCTCACGCATGGCCAGTGTCCTCACCTCCGCCACCAGCACGTTGTGCTGCATCTTCTTTCTGGACTTCATTATCCGCACGATGGCAGCTTCTATCTCATGCTTTCTGTCGTCATCTACTTTCTGCCTTGTTTCTTTCCTTTCTGGGTCAGATTCACCTTGTTTGGCAGCAACTAAAAGAGAAAGACCCTTATATGATTACCATGTAATTTCAAATGTAATGAGAAAAAAAAAAACGTGATTTATAAACAAACAGTACAAATTAGTAACGTCCACTGGGAAAAGCCAATTTCAACCTAAGTCTACATATATATTCATTCCAAGTAAACATCCAATAAGTGCCTCATTCAGTGTTTAATAAATATTTAAGTAGCAAGCAGTGATATAAAAATTCTGCAATTCTAAATTATTCCTTTTAAATATTAGAAATTTATTTTTACAGAGATTATAATAAAACCCCTTTTATTTTTATAGAATACAATGACTCTTTTCCTAAAAAGAAAGGTAGCTAAATATATCAGTATTTATTAGTCCCTTTTGTTGCTTGTGAGTTCAGCAGGCCAAGCACTATTTCCACCACCCAATACTCAGTCGAACTGCAGCACAAGTATCTCAGGTAAGGGAATGCCTGATGTCTTCCCAACTCCAAACGTGGCTCTACAATCCGCCTAAGGCTTAAAGAGGAGGGTAGAGCATGTACAGCTGAGATTCAGTTAGGCCAATAAATACCTAAAGAGTATCGCTAGAAAGTCAATTAAGCAAACTCCATAACAATTAATTTATTTGTACCTCTCACCAGTTATCTAACAATTTCTTGTCATGTATCTTATTACCTTTTTAATTTCACAATCTCGCTGTCACTAAGCACACTATATTCCAGTCTTTAGGAGAAGTCTTACTGTTATTCTTTACAGACTTCAAGTCAATTGCTAAGGAATTAAAGAGCAATAGAAGGTTCTTTCTCTTACAACTCTGCTCTAATTGAAGAGGAAGAGAAAGAAAAGTGGTAACTAAATTTTGGTTTACTGGTCAGCAGAAACTGGAAAATTACAAAGAGCCGCGTGGCGCACTGCTGACTCAGGCATGGGCACCCTGAGAGACGGCACACTGCACCCTTTAGAAGACCTTCCCAGGGAACTGATCCACTTAGCGGTTTCTCACTTGGCTGAGGATCCTGCTTTCAGCGTCTTCCCAATTTAATCCATCTTAAAAAAGATTAGATTTAAATGGTCTGCAGAGACAGAATAATGCTTTTGCTCAAAAAACTCAATGTCATTAAAAACGACAGGCATTGCTTTAAATCAATTTAATGTGAAAAACTTGATTGAATCCTGGATCCAAACAGTAAGGTGTGAAAGGCATTTCTGATACAACTGCAGACATACAAACACAGGCAGTACGTAGTTGTATGACATTATTAATTTTATCAGGTTTGAACTATTATGACAATTACGGGGGAATATAGCTTGTTCTAAGAATACATGTATGCTGAAATATTATTTGGAGAGAAGTGTTACAATGTCTGCAAATTAACTGTAAAATGCTGTAGCAAATATACACCAGTGTGGGGGAGAGGGAAGGGCAGAGGGAAGAGTGCCTGAGCAAGAGGGGTAGATCTTCGATGACCTGGAAATACATGTGATGACAATGTCCACTGTGTCTACACCTTCTCTGTAGATCTGAAAGTATTAAAAAAAAAGATGGAGGGAAAAAGAAGGATTTTAAACAATCCATTTGAATCATCTGAATTGGTCACCTAAATAGGTATACTCCAAAATAAAAGTGAAGACTGTGGTGATACAAACTAAATTATGATTTTTTAAAACCACGAGGGCAGGGCTAACTCCCAGAGCCTAGTGCAGTGCTCTGCACTTAAAAAGCACAACAAAGGTGTCTGCCTGTGTAACTGGGTGCCCATGTACACGGACGTACTCGGGGAATGGAGGGAGAAGGCGAGTGGCGGTAGGGGGAGAATCCACCAACTATGGAAGTCACTGCAAATCACAACAGATCTAGTTCTTTCCAAAGGCTGTATTAGGTAGTATTTTTAACTCCTTTGCCTGAATTTCTTAAAAGCAGCATAAATAGGTATGGTCAGAATTTCTGAGTGCATATCTGATTATGATTCTAAGTATTTTCTCCAAAAGGCAAGTATCAATAGGTATTCTGACAACTTAAGAAAACGTATCTGGTCAAAATACTTGTAACTAGAGAGAAAATTCTAACTTACACAACATACTAGTAGGAGCCAAGCTAATCTAAGTACCATTCCAAAATGAAAAACGGTAGTTCTTTACAGAATTTATAGCTTAAAAGACATCCAGGAGATCATCATACCAAATTGTTCACCACATGTAACTATATTCCTGTTTTAATAAGATCTAAAACATTACACACTTATGACACCAACAATTAAATCCATCTATAGGACTACTTTTTAAAACTTTTTCAAAAAAAGATTTTATTTATTTGTTTCTAGAGAGAGGGGGAGGAAGAAAGAGAGGGAGACAAACACTGATGTGAGAGAAACATCTACCGGTTGCCTCTTGCGCGCCCCCCAACTAGGGACCTGGCCCACAACCCAGGCATGTGCCTTGACTTAAGTTCGCAAGATGGCTCTCAATCCACGGGGCCACACCAGCTACAGCTGTTTTTTGATAATAATAATATTGCACAATTTTACTGCTGAGCATGATGGAATCTGTGATTACAAAGATACTTATTTAGGGTAAAGCAGCATGAGACTAAGAAATCCAGGTTTGTGTCGTCAGATTTTTTTCTTCCACATCTAGGATACGAACACCATAGTTTGCCATGTATAATGCACACTTTTCCACCCAAATTTTTGAAGGAAAAAATAAGAATGTACATTACACATTGGTAGTGCTTGTATCTGTTCTTGTGTTTTGTAATGATTTGTTACAGAAAATTTCTTGTACTATAGTATGTTAAAAAATAAATGCTAAAATTCCCTTATGATACAGAAAACAAGTATCTAAATATAAATAAATAAATAACTGAATTAAAAATTGAAAGAAAAGATTGTTTTTCCTGGAACAGTGACCCCAAAATGTGGCTGCACATCATACACGGCAAAATACAGTAAGTCCTGAAACCCAACAACTGGAGTATCTGTCCAAAACTACAAATTATTATGTCTTACACCAGGGGAAAAAAAACATCGTATTCCAGGACTCACTGGAACAGCTCTGTTTTATTTTTATTCTACATCTGTGTCCCAAAGACACGGGGTCAACTTTGATGATGAAGATACAATGGTGTGGTTTTCAACTATGGAACAGCGCAGTCAGGGCTTTAGCAGAGATCCGCCACCCGGCTTCACAAAGCACATGGACCCAAATCAGGGCCAGAAAGGGAAACGCAAGTGTGTCTACTGTGTTCTTGAATCAATGTGCTCTGGCAACTGATTGTATATTTAGCATTAAAATAATTTTTAAAACACTATCTTTTACTAACATATAACATAAATACAATTTTTTAAGTAAAAAAAAACTTTAGTCACTAAAAGGGGAGGGATTTAGAGAAACTAGTATAAAAGACACATGGACAACAGCTAAGGAGGGTGGAAATGAGAGGGAGGTGGGGGCACGAGGAGTTGGACTGGGAAGGGAGTAAAAGAAAACTGTACTTGAACAATAATTAAAAAAAAAAGAACGAGTAACTAGGGGGAAAGCAAACAAAAAAATTAATTATCTTGGAATTAATAATGTTCTATCATAAAATAAAAAATAAACTGGAAAAAACTGTAGTCACTACCTTATCTTATTTTAAAAAGTTTTACCACTAGACATATTTGCTCTAATAAATAAATTGGTACTGAAAAAACTTTCTAATACCAGTTTTAAAACCAAGTTTAAAACTACTTTAGAGTTTAAGTGTCAACAAAGGTGGAGTACCTTTTTTCTCTTTAAATGCACAGAAAACACACATATTAGATTATATTAAATATACAATAAATTGAATGTTTATTAACTTTAAGGTTGTACTAAAAGTTGCTCACAACAGGCTTACTTACATGTTTTAAAGAAAATATGAGTTTTTAAGATATTCAAACTTAAAAATATTCATCAAAATATAAATAATTGCATCTAAGATCAAACTTTAAATAGGTAACTCCCAATTTTGAGAAATGTCTAAATCAGTTTTAAAGGCAAACACCCACTATCATTAGTTAAGCAGATAAAAACAGTCACTTTAGAAATGGCAGCATGTTTATGAAACTGTACTCCATGCATTAAAATCTATGGACATAAGTAACACACTCGCCACGCCGCATCGCTTTTTAAAGTGTTCACTGTGCTTGGACTCAACTGCATTGTGACAGGAACACATATCAATACAAGCCGTTTTAGTTCTCAAGCCAATGTCTCATGCAGCACCTGAAAAGAATTATTTTTTTAAAGATAAAAATCAAACTGATAAGAATTTTTAGAGAAAAAAAATTACAATTTGTTTTAAGAGAAAAACTCTAGTACCCACCTGTCTGAATCTTGACTCTGTGCAGCTTGGACGTGAACTGATCGTTGACGGTGAAGATGTGGCCGTTTTCTATTTCCTTGGACTTGGGTTCCTTGGTGAGAACCCGCTGTGTGGGTTTACCGCAGGCGAGGGACTGTAGGGCTCTAACAAGCTCCCTTTCGGGGATATCTGTTTCTTGTTGAATTTCCTGAAATTTCATCAGATGGACATAATTATAAATAGACTTGGTGAAAAATTAAAGCATATTAATTAGTAAATAAAACTGACCAGACAGTGGTTAGAGAAGTAATCTCCTTAAAGTAATAACTTACAACCGAGAATTCCACGACTCATGATACTTCACTAAAATCTCACTTATTTGAATAAACCAGAGAAAAACAGTGACTCAAATGACAAAGTACTGAACATATATGTACTTTTTTGTTTCAGGAAATATAAGGCCTAATCTAAAAACGTCACCCAGCAGAGAATATTAGGGACCTGTTTTAATATTTAAGTGAAAAAAAAAAATGTGTTAACCAGCATGTAATTGCTACTTTTAGACACACCCTACAATCTTCCTTCCAAGTTGACCCGCACTACTCTTTTGCTTAGCAATTTCTTTTGCAGAGAGAGGCAATGTAAGCTTGAACTAAGGCCTTCTATCACACAATCAAAATTTATAGTCCAAGGTGAGCATATGTATTGTTTGTATGACTAAATAAAAAAATTAAATGCTTGGTGATTAATATGAAAAGCAGTAAATCTGTTTTCAAGGGCAGGTGATAATTGTTGCTACATGAGATAAATAAAATACAATAAAAGCAGCTCAGGGAAAAATGAATGTGTTGTTAACTCTTGAACAACATGGGTTTGAACTACATGGTGTGTACAGTGTGCACGTTTTTCAGTAAAAACAGTTGACCCTTCACATCTGTGGCTTTCCCATCTACAGACTCGACCAACCTTGGATGGGAAAGAGTATTTCTGCATTCGCAATGACCATTTTATAATCATGGTTGAATCGAGGGATGGATGCAAGGGGCCAATGACTGCAGAGTTAAGAGTTCTATGTGGATTTTCAACTGAGTATGTGTAGGTACTGAACTCTATGTTCCACCTCATTCAAGGGTCAACTGGGTAACTTTTAAATTTATTATAATCCTACGTCAGTGGGACAATTAAGAGAACTGTACACAAATATGGTTTAGTCCCTACACAACTAGACAGATGTATGATGCAACACGTCTGCACACTGGGTTCCATCATTTTGATTCACTGTATACAGCTGTTTCTTTCTCAAAAGTAGCACAGCAAGGTGGGCATGAAGATGGGTATGCTCCGATTATGTAACCAATATGAGTTAGCCGGGTTTCCGCAAGAGTCTGTGAGCAAGTGTAGATTCTTCTAAATGACTGTCTGGTTAAGGGAGGATTCAGAGAAACGTGAATTTTAGTGATGATGTAAATTCCTTTGCATAAAATGATCTTTGGTTATGTCCACCTATTTTAGACATTGTAAATATACATGTTAACCCCAGTGAATTAAAAAGGTGTTAGTATTAGAATGTTGATCATAACTGTTATGTAGAGACACTAAAATGGACTTATTTATGTATTTTATTGTTTAATTACATTCAAAGAACTGGAAATACAGTCTTAGGTGCTAATATCAGAATTGCAGATCATTCCCAGAGGCAACCACTGCAATCCAGTATGTATTCTTCTATGTCTTTTTTCTGTACAGCCACATACACACACATGACTAAAAATACACATATACATGTATAGCACATGAACATGCCATTTGTATAAATATTACTGTTAAATATAAGTGGGATCACACCATATGAATTCTCCTACTAATTTCCTGGAGACTTTCCATGTCGGCAGAGAGTTTAAAGCTACAGGGAATTCCACAGTACTGCCCTAACACGATATAAATGAAGACTGAGATTGTACCCAACTTTGTGACACACCACGCATTTAATACAAAAGCCAGGTTCTCTGAAGCAGATTTCCAGATGTGTACTTGGTTTCTCTAAGTTATAATTATATCTGACCAAGTACCTTTCAAGTTGCTTAACTATTTATCTTTACAACAGTCTAAGAGTAACCATTCTTTCTACCCTCAATTTTCTTTTTGTCTTGTTCATCTGTTGGGCTAAAAATTGGGAGCAGTAGTAAAGGTAGGTATCCTAACTTGTTCCTGACTTTAATGGGAAGATAGCTAATATTTTAATACTAACTACTGAATGCTTAGGTCTCTCACTGGATATATCCTTAAGACATTAAGGACAGGTATTTCATTCCATTCTTAGGTGGCCAAGAGTCCCTTCATCCTGGATGTCAGGGATAGGGACTGACTTTTATCAAATGTTTTCTGTACACCCACAGAAACCATTCACTGATTTTCTCCTTGAAGTGGTATCCGGTAATAACGACAAGTGGTCAGTCAATTATTGTTGTTGTTGTTATTTTATTACTATTACAAAATCTAGTAACTATTTGTTAATAAATTCTTTGTATTCCAGGAATAAGGCTTATTTGGAAACAGTCAGTTGCTTTTTCAATACACTGCTGAATCTGAGTGTTCATTTAGGTTGAATAACATAGCTGTCTCTTTCTGTTGCTATGGCCTCTGGGTTCAATTCTGCACTAAGGTTGTGCTGGCCTCGGATACTTCCCAGGATGTGTATTTTGCTTTTGGGGTTCAAAGTTCCCTCTGTACAGCTTTCATTTTCATTTGCTAATCATGTTCTTCAGTTGTGTTATTGCCTGTCAGTCAGTACATGTGAGGAATTTTTATGATGGTGGAATTTCTGCTTGTAGTTCCAACCATTTTCTTTTATATATTGTGGTTATATCACTAATTATTAGTAGCTTCTTGATAAAATATTATCACTGCTGTTTAATAGCTTGCTATTAAATTCTACTGACATTAATTTTGCTATTGTCCACAATTAGCTTTTATTATTTCAGACTTACTCTCAGAAAAATTTACAGGTATAATAAAAAACATTTAGGAAATTTGTATTAACACCCATAATTCTTTCAAAAACCAAATGCTAATTACCAAAGCCCACGGTATAGAATACCATTGTATAGATTTCCTTATTCTAGCTGTTCTAAACCACAATACAGACTTCTATTCAAAAGTATATACACACACACACACACACACAAGAAGAGGAAAAGGCCACAGTAGCCTGACTTCTATGAATTAAATGTGAAACCACAAATAAATGCCATCTTTTTGTAGGTAGTTTCCAAGATGACTTGTAATAATTCTGGTATGTTTTAACCACGTGTGGTTCCCTCACTGTATCAGGGCTGACTGGGGAGACCAAGAAAACAAGAAGTGACAGTATGTGGTTCCAAGACTAGGTCATCAAGGCACTACAGGTCCTGCTTGGGTTGCTTGGATTGCCTGCTCTAGGGAGTTAGCCACCATAACTCAAGGACAACCAAACAGCCATGTGGTAAGGCCCATGTGGACACCTCTTATCAAAAGCCAAAAGAGCCTGCCAGCCACATGGAAGGAAGTATATACCAGTAGCTTAGAAGTGTATTTTCTAGCCCCAAACAACCAAGATGACTGAAGCCCCAGCGTCAGCTTCAGGAAGCTGATGCATGTTAACGCAACTTCATGCGGTCGAGCCAGAAACCACCCAAACAAGCCTTTCCTGAATCCATAACTCACTAAAACCACGGAAGATAGTAAATTATTAGTGGTTAAGTTTTAAGATTTGTCATGTAGCATTACATAACTAATACACCATCTTACTGAACTCATGAAGAACATTCAAAACTGAAAGATCAACTTCTTTTAAAGTTATTAACTACCTCTTCTAATCTGTAGAGGTGATTTCTGTGAGAGCTGGCAGTAAAACGTGTGCAGCAGACTATGCAGAAACACCTGGTATATACTGTGAATAAGGGCAAGTTCCACGTGCCCCCAGCAGTGCCTCAGATCAAGATGTGTCCAGTCAGAAGGTGCTGGGGTCACAGGAACAGCATTCCACATATGCCATTTGCACTAAGGCTTCTGGTCTGTAACTTAGCTAAAATTTAAAGTATGAGAGGAAATGTCTACTTTATTTTACTTTCTACCTCCTGCTCATTAGCATCAATGACCCCAAACTGGTTTTGAAAGGCAAAAGTTAGCTTGGACCATTAAAATTACTAGCAATTCCGATAACAGCTACAAAAAATGAGTGTATGTTTTTGTTTATCTAATTCTTTTGTCAGTTCTTTATAAATGAGAACTCAGAAAACCAACTCTAGCATTTTCCAAGTAGCTTATTTTGCTTAAAATATATTACTCATGACAGGTGCAGATTAAAACATCCAAGCTATTAAAGACAATTTAATTCTAACTCTGTTTGAATAGGTTTACAATGTCTGAGTAAGGTACTCAATATTTGCTCAATCAACATTCTTGGGACCTGATCATTTATAACTTGTGCATGAAAATTAAGGTTATTCCCTAGGTGAGACACTCCTGGAAATATGTAGTAAAACCAATGACTGAGAAAACTCAGGTTTCAAAACATTTCCTGGAAGAATATCACATGAAAATGGTCATCTCTTAATTATACCCTTCACATAAAGAGAAGTATGGACATGAGTATTAATATTAAAACAGGCCTAAAATTTAATCTTGCTCTTAATTTCAAACTTAATCTATTTCATATGTTCACCTATATCTAGAAACTGGCTCTCCATTAGTATAAATATGGAGTAACTTTAAAGCTTTTAGAAAATATTCTTTAAGCTTACTAAGAATCATATGATCTTTATTTTAACTCCAATACATCTATTTGTAGGTATATGGAGAAAAAAAAGGGTAATAAAAAAGCCAGCATATTAAAAAGTACTTTAAAAATACTTAAAAAGAAAAGACGGGGAAGAAAAAATCTGATATATCAAGACAGGGTAAAATCAGCATAAGGACAAACACTGAAACCAACCAAACAAGTAAGAGAAACAGACTCACGAATATATAGTCAATTGCTTTCTAAAATAAAAGTACCAAGATGATCTAAAAGGAAAAATACTACTGCTTTAGACAAATGATGCTAGAATGAATAACTAAGTATTGGTGTTTATCATTCACTGAAATGTCAAGGTGGTCAATAATTTCTTAGATAGGATATTGAAAGCAAGAACCATAAAAGGGAAAAACCTGAACTTTTGTCAATATTAAAACATTCTGCTCTTTAAAACACACCACTAAAAAACTGAAAAGGCAAGCGACAGATTGAGCAAATATTCACAAGAGACAGCTCTGACAAAGAACTTGTATGCAGAATTTATTAAGAGCTTTCAGAAACTCAGCAGAGATATGGAAACCCCCCTAACAAGACACATCAGCGGCACACAGACACATAGAAGACGCTCAACATCATCAGTCATCAAGGAAACGCAAATTAAATCCACAACAAGATACAATTACATATCTGTTAAAATGGCTAATATTAAAGACTGCTAATTACAAATTCTGAAGAGGATGTGAGGAACTGGACTCTTACACTGTGAGCAGGAATGAAAAGTGGTACAATCACTTTGGAACACAGTTTGGTAGTTTCTTTAAAAAGTTAACATATATCCCTGTCTTTAACTGCCTCAATCTGGTAACTCAAATGCCCATCAACAGAAAAGGCAGTACATCCACAGAGTATCACTCAGCAATAAAAAGAAATGAAGTACCGCAGCTATACTTGCGATAACATGAATAAATCTCAAAAACAATGTACTATGTAAAAGCACCCACAAAGCAGTATGTACTTGTATTCCATTTATGGAAAATACTATGAAGGCAAAACTAGCCCATGGGGATATAAAGCAAATCACTGGCCGCTTGGGTGTGGGTACAAAGGGAGGGAACTGACTGCAAAGGAGCACAAAAAGTTTGGAGGGTGATACTCTATAGACTGTGATGGCAGTTACACAGGCATGTATAGCTGTTAAAATTCCATCAAGACATGCACTTAAATGGGGTATGTCTGACCACTTAAAACTCGTACTTCAATAAAGTTGATTTTAAAAAGCCAAGTGAAATGTTACCCAACAAGTATATGATTAGTCCCGTAAATCTAATTTTATGCTGTATGCTCTAATGGTACTCAAAGGTTACACAAATAGTAGAAATAATAATAATCCTCAAGTAATAGTGACTCTAAGGGTTACTCAAGTAAGACAGGCTCAGGCAACATGTGAGAACTAGAAACACAACTGGTTCAAGTTTATCAACCCATGGTTGGCTGGATAAATACCTCACCCAAGGACCTCACCCAAGGATTTTGGAGGGGGAGGGGGTAGGGAGGAGGGCAAGGGGAAGGGCAAGGGAAGAGGAAGGAAAGAGGGAAGGGGAGGGAAAGAGGGAAGGGGAGGGAAAGAGGGAAGGGGAGAAACGTACCTCAAACGTGTATTTCTCTCTATTATTGAAGAGCATCAATATGGTCATCTGGAAAGTGGAGACTTGCAGTATGTGCTTCCGTGTATTAGAGCCAGTGACTTGTGCCCCTCCAACACCAACTTCAGATCCATCTTCCTGTTCCATGGTTTTAAAAAACATAAAGTAGATATAATTATCTCCTGGTAACTTTCACAGTATGCTTGAGAAATTATCCTTTACAAAACTACAAAATTTATTCCTATGTAAAAAGAAAATGTTATTTAAAAATGTATATGCCTGTATATATGTGTGTATGTTCACACACTCAAAGTATTTAGGAATTTTTTTTTTACTATGAACACTTTAATTTTACAACAAAAAATTATGTTGTCAGTACACAGTAAAATGATAATGAACTTGTAAGACATCAAACCATTATAACACCACCAAAAGTAGTAGGTTAGGTTTCTGTCTGTGTAGACTGATCACAGTAAGAGAGCAAACAATAGCACAAGGTTGGGGGGAGTCCTCCGCTACCTTTATAGCTTGTTTTTGTTCTGTGATTTAAGTACAAAGTAGAAATTTAAGTCTTCAATAATTAACACATAAAGTGTCTTAAAAACCTGCTGATCTGTTTAATAGAGCTTCAAAGATAACATGATTATTTAGGGGCAAAAAATCCTTTAAAATAAAAAAAAACCCACCACGATAATTAAAGCTGAGTTCTTCAGGGTCCTTGACCTTCCTTCCCATTTACACTTAAATATGGGGTGGAGCAAAAATAGGTACACAGGTATGAGTATGTGAAACACAAAGTTTATTCTTGGATTATTATTTATCAGTTATTGTGCTATTTTCTGTATAAAACACTGTAAACCTGCTTTTGCCCCACCCTGTATACAATAGTGTCCAACATTGTTCAATTTATGATTTGTAAGGAATATTTCCTATTTCAATTAAATATAAAAATTAGAATACATGTAGCCATTTTCAACAATATAAAAAAAACTTTGGTGTTACAATGGTATCTTATAAAACCATCTAATTGTAATTTAGAATAAAACAGTTATTTGCTGCCTACATGACAACTTACATATTATTTTTTAAATATTTTGATAGAAGCTTTTTATTACTTTTCTAATTTAAGGCTAATGACCCTGATTTGAGTTATACCAAGCAATGAAGGTACTCTAAATCTCACAATTTTAGATACAAAAAGGTGACTTTTTCCTTTCTTAAAAAAACAAACAAACAAAAAACACCTCACCCAAGGATTTTGGAGGGGGAGGGGGTAGGGAGGAGGGGAAGGGGAGGGGCAAGGGAAGAGGAAGGAGGGAAGGGGAGGGAAAGAGGGAGGGAGAGGGAAAGAGGGAAGGGGAGGGGGAGGGAGGGGGAGGGAAAGGGGAGGGGAGGGAAGAGGGAGGGGGAGGGGGGGGGGGGAGGGAGGGGGAGGGAAAGAGGGAGGGGGAGGGGAAGAGGGAGGGGGAGGGAGGGGGAGGGAAAGAGGGAGAAGGGAGGGAGGGGGAGGGAAAGAAGGAGAGGGAGGGAGGGGGAGGGGAAGAGGGAAGGGGAGGGGGAGGGAAAGAGGGAGGGGGGGGGGGAGGGAGGGAAAGAGGGAGGGAGGGGGAGGGAGGGGGAGGGAAAGAGGGAGGAGGAGGGGAAGAGGGAGCGAAAGAGGGAGGGGGAGGGGGGAGGGAAAGAGGGAGGGGGAGGGAAAGAAGGAGGGGGAGAAACAGGTACTAGGTGCCTCCCATATGCACCTTTGGTGTATGGGACGATGCTCCGACCAACTAAGCCATCCAGCCAGGCTGCGACTGCATTTTTTTTTAAAGGCAATTCACTAGCATAGTGATCATTTTATTTTTATTTTTTGCTGAAGAAATGTTTGACTATCATTTTTAATTAAATATTTATTGGCATTCTGTTACGTTGTCCCAGTTTTCCCCCACTGCCCTCCTCCTCCCAGCCCACCCCTGCTCCCAGGCGTCACCACCCCTGTTGCCCGTGCCCGGGAGGTTCCTTCAAACGTGTTCCTTGCCTAGTCCAGTGCATGTTTTAAATAATCACTTAACTAACATTTTGTACATCTCAACAATCTAAAGTGATGATGGTTTCAGTTCTGACTACTGAAAATAATAAGGATCACAGGAGACTGAGAATTTTGAAAAGGAACTCATAGCTTTGCATGCCCTCAAATCAACTGAAATTTTATTATTTTATGCAATACAGTCTCAAGACTGCTCTTATAAAGCATGTAATTGTTATTACTTACTCCTTAAGAAAGGATACCAAATAATCTTCATACTGTCAAATGAAGGTACTCAGCAACTGAGAGTGTAAAGGTAAATAAAGCCAAATCCTCTCTTTTCTAAATGTATGAAACAGGTAGGGAACTAAGAGAAATAAATCATTCACCCAAGTCAACAGAAATCACGAATGAACTCTATAGACTAATTTTAAGTTACTTAATATATATGTGCTCAAACTATCAGTATTCACCTTTTTCACTGGGCCGTAGAAGGTGGCATTGAGATCTGCAGAGCCCATATGATGCTGGAGTGTGAGCTGTCGACCACTGTGTTTCGCTAAGTAAAACCTTCGGCAAATCAAACCACATCATAGAGAATTACACGATTTACATATTTGAAATTATACACTACAGGATAACAACCCTTAACAAATACATATATAAAAGAGAGTTTAAAAGATTAAGAGTTAAACCTTAGAAATCAAGTCCATTTCTAATTTTTTACGTAAAGAGGAAAAAAAAAAAGAGAGAAAGAAAAGGAGGGGCAGAGAGTAGGACAAACAGAGAAAAATACAGACCTAAGTTAGCTAGGTATCACAGATAAAGGCAGCGCACTAAATCATTTCTGCTGGTACCCTTGGCCCCTGGCCTGCTGCTCAGCCACTGTGGTCAGAAGACCACCTTTCTCCATAGTAACCCAACAATCATTTAGTCCTAAGTCACTGGCAGACACCAACAATACAAACTACACCCTTAACCATGCACTAATGCTGAAGGACATCAATAAAATAGTCCTCTGAAAAGAGTTTATGCAATGCATATTAAAACCATAAAGGATAAATTCTCCTTTTGAACAAAAGGTAAAAAATGGAGTATACTCATCTTCAATCAGGGATACTACAAATGCTCCTATTTATTTCAATTTTGGAACAGTTATTTCTATTAAGAAATACAAAGTTTGATCTGTGTTTACCTTCTAAATATCTCAAAAGCATGTCTTGGTGCTGGTGGGATGTTGCACTTCGGTGTGGCTGACTGAGTGGGCCAGTATCCTGTTGTGAGCACCCGCACTGTGAGATCGACACCGCCCAAAGATACCTGCAGGAAGGAGAAAGAGATGTCACCAACAATTTTCTAGGACTTGGTATCTGTTCTGTACAGACACTGTGTTCATTATCAGAGTAGTCAGGGCCATGCTCAATATCAAGCAAATAAAACATTTATCTTCTTAAACATCAGACCGACCAGTGTTTTCACATTTTAACTCTCCTGGTGAATATTTATAATTATTGCTTAAGATGTTGACTTTAAAATACTGACCAAAGGATAGTTGTTAACATGCGAACAAAAGGTGACTTGGTGTCATTGAGAAATGTAAAGTTTGGCGTTGAAGCTTTTTTAGATAAAATGTTAAGGGGTCATATCTGTGCCATTTTTAAAGGAAATTCTAGGGCAATATCTCTCATCTCAGCTTTTAAGTATTTTTATCATCTTAACACACACGCAAAATATTCCAATCCCATTCACATCTGAAGTACACTGAGAAACACTGCTTTGGCATGGAGTTCACATTCTAACGACCTCTACATACGACACTAGACCCAGTTCTACATGGTAGGTGCTCTATGAGTATCTGAATAATGGATGACCACCCCTGCAAAATATATGCCAGAATTACTCATGTTAGATATTTTCTTCTTAAACAAATTAAATTTTTAAGAAAATAAAAATAAAGCCTACTAAAAAACTTCTGAAATATGAATTTATTCACAGCTTGTTCTAAACCATTACTGCATTTTTATCCAACTTGAATGATTTAGTGATAGATTTCCAAAAGGAAGAGATGAGTTTATAAAGAATATTGGAAAGTATTCCATACTCCTATTTCTTCACAAATATCTACTAAATGATTACTCCATTTTATAGAAACTAAAACTAGAATCCTGGACGACACACAGATGAGATGATCATAGCCGAGACTATTGAGATAGTGAACAGAAGAGGGCTGAGAACTGCTGGTGCATCTGCAAGTATGTGAGGGAGAGGGCAGGTGCCAGGGCTCAGCCCACCCAAGTCTGCCCTCTCTCCTTTCATATACCCACACAGACTTAACCTTTGAACCTTTTTTTTAATGCCACTTTTAAAAGAGGCCTTCTTTGACCACTCTATCTCCGCCCCCGCCCCCCACATATTTCCTCTATATCTTCTATCACCAGCTAAGGTGCTATGAGTTTTCTTATCTTGCTTATCATCTATTTCCCAGATTAGAAAGTAAACTCCCTGATGGCGGAGGACTTTGTTCAACTCTCTGTGGTGTATCCTGTGCTGAGGACAATCCTCGGCACAGACGGCACATAATCAATGATCTGTTAAATGGAAAAGAAAAGAAAGGGCCTCAAAGAACTATTATAGTTGTATCTTCTTTTTTTTTAAAAGATTTTATTTATTTATCTTTAGAGGGGAAGGGAAGGAGAGAGGGAGAGAGAGATATCAATGTACGGTTGCATCTTGTGTGTCCCCTGCTGGGAACTGGCCTGCAACCCAGGCATGTGCCCTGACTGGGAATCAAACCACGGTTGCTTGATTCCCAGGCCCACACTCAATCCACTGAGCTACACCAGCCAGGGCTAGTTGTATCTTCTTTTTCTCATACTTGAAGGCACTAAGCTTACATCTGAAGACAGCATATGACAGAGTCACGTACAGAGAGGCAGAGGTGCCAGGAAAGTCCATAAAGAAACAGAAATATGATAGCAAGGTGGTTTTCCTGCCCCATTCACATTTTAAAACTAAAAACAGGAAAAAATAAATACTTAAATTCCTTTCAGTATAATACAGAAGATTTATCTAAAACTAAATGGAAGAGCCACTCTCTTGATATATTCCAACAGGTCAAGAAAGTTACAGAGACTCACCTGCTTGAGGATTAGTGACATTTTAAAAGTGCTCAAAAATTTCACAAAGCTTAAGATTTATTTGATCACTTTGTCACTTTTCATCAAATCTTTCTAAGTAGGTTAAGGATTAGGAGACTTATGGCTTAAAGTCCTTTGCAGAAACAATTATAAAAAAGTCAGTAACTGCATGCAAATAATGCCCATTCAGTAAATGGAAGCTGCAACTGAATTAGCAGATCCGTAACTCTGAGCATCTTGGTAAGTACTCTACTTACTGTAGTTAACTAATACTCTGTTACAAAATGAAGGATAGATCTGAATAATCAAAACGAAAGACTAGAAAATTCACAAACTTTGTAACAAAATAACAGGCAAACAACCTGATGAAATCATCCTGTTGAACAGTTACCCCACCCCTTAAATGAAACAACTGCAGCAGATGATCAAGAGTCGAGACTGTAACTGTCCTATCAAAAGGCCTTCAACTATCAGACAAGGTAATAAGACACTTAAAAGAAACAGTAAGGGTGCTGTACCCATCAGGAACAGTCCCTTACAAATGGTTTCCATAGTTTTTGTTTAGACCAGGTTATTTTCCCAAACCTCTCAATATGTGTAAAATTAGCAGAAGGAAAAAATAAACAGAAAAAAAACTGATCACATGAAAATGTAATCATATCGATATATTAGAATTAAGTACTAATTCCTAAACAAAAACAAACACCCCCCCAAGAAAACAAAAAACCTAAGATAATCACATTATTCAGTTCTCACCCATGCAGATTTCAATACATCACACACTAGTGATAGAATTGCTCTCAGCAATTCTCCACTGTAGGTATTGTGAGGGAAATCATTATATAATTACTTAATGAAGAGGGACCACAAATCCCTTTGGGTGAAAATGCCTTAACATGTACTTGTCCGTTTCTACAGAATCAGCTGTTCTCACATATTTTGTTTGTTATGATACTTCAGGACCACAGAAGTGATAATCTAGTATTTAAATATAAAAAAATAGCTCTAATTTTTTTGAAATGATTGTGACATGTCTTAATTACCAAGTGGTATAAAATATAAAGTCACTAGAGAGAGAAAACTGTTAAAGAAAAACTGTGGAGTTCTCTAAACTTAAGGGAAAGTTGAAAAAACAAGTTAAAAAATTCAGAACTTCATTAAATCCTCACAAAACCCCACTGGACTCCAAAGCCATACAGGTCGCTGCTCATCCCTAGTCTGGAGTCAGAGTACAAACCACACTCACAACACACTAGTGTCAGCGTTTTTCTATTCAGCTTATCCCCCACTGATCCTGGGGATGTCGGGCCCATTTAATATCAACTAAATAGGAAGTGACAGAGCCACAGCACAATGCTGGTGTCAAGTGAAAGGACAAGAACTGTGACTCAGTAAACTTGCCCAAGCTCAGTATTCTTTCCACAATCTATAATAACTATAGTAGCAGAATCATGCTATTTCTTACATTTTCAGCACATTCCTTTAAGTGGGGAGGATAAACTAAGTTTTAGAAGAATAAAAGAAAAATAGTTTAACATTAATAGTTAGAAAAAGAGGTTATATAGGGAAAAATAATTTTTAGACAATACATGCTGTTTCAGACAACACATGTTGACAATGATATTTTAAAAAATGACACCAGTTCAGTTATTTGATTTATAGATAAAAGTGCCTGTTACAAAAACCTGTATATAAAAACATATACATGTAAGTAGAAATAAAGAATTTTACCCCAGTTGCCTGTAGATGTTGCCTGAATTCATCCATAGTTGTGTTTGAGATGCTCATATCCCTAAACATTCCTTCCAGTTTTGATGTGAACTGACATCCGCATTCAGTCTGGGGAAGAAAACCACAGACAGACACAAATAAATGATGGGTTTTTAATGAGAACACAAGCAATGAAATAAACCAGTCCATGTTACTGACACCATTTCTAAATCTCCCCAATAGTTGCTCTATGACTACAGGTACTAAACTTTAGTGTGTTTAAAAATAACCAAAGATTTCATTTTAAAATGCAGACTTCAAGTCTTGTTCAGAGATTCCAATCCCCTCACTGAAGCCAGGCCCAGGGCTCTGTGTTTCTGACGAGCACCCCGAGCGCCGCAGGGACAGGCGGTCTGCGGACCACGCCTCTGTGACAGAAGGCTACCGCAACATTCCCTTCACTGTGTCCTTTGTACTCTTCCCACCCGATCTCCATAACTGTACCCTGCCACACCGAAATAACTCCCAATAAACTCTGAATGTCTGAGAACTTGGACAAATGTAAGAATAGCCTGCTCAAAAAAATTCTTGCTTTATTAATTTATAAAGTATTTTAAATTAAATATTTTCTAATCAGATGTTGGCATTTAGTCACGTGACAAACAAGAGTTAAGTACACACCTTCCGCCTTATATGCACCTTACCTTTAACTTAGATATCATATTTTTTTCAGAGTCATCAGAAACACTTTTATTTGTGAGAAGTCTCCTTGCCAAGTGTTGTTTATAATAGCGTTCGAATACATCTTTTTCTTGCATAAACCTAAAAAGGACCATTGCTTTATCCAGTATCGTTTCTACTTCTTGTTCTGTTAGCTGAAAAATCAATTAAAAGGCTATTTAATAATTCTAAAATTTTAGCTATACAAAAACAGCACTACAGTTTAACAGTTTAAAAACAACACTGTGACAAAAAAAACATGAATATCGAGTTGAGCCACGTCAGGAGGAGTGATGTCATTAGAGACAGTCCCTCCGACTTCACGGAGCAGCAGCAAACCACAACCCTTACATCCTGTTCTAGTGCAGCATTAAGCAGGTGCAGAGGTGCAGTTCCACTCCCTAGAGGGCTGCTACCATTGAAATGATACACGGCTAGATTACAGGATGACAAAGAACAGATGAAATAAAATTGTAATGGCGAAAAAGAATATTTTATGACGCCTTTCTGTAACTTAGGCAGGAATACACATAGCCCAAAGACAGGTATTTTCATACTAGTTCATTTAAAATATAAGTCATGCAAACAGAAGTGTAATAATTTGTTAGAATTTAAGGAACAAAAAGGCCCCATGCCTTTATATTTTAAGTAAGGGAAAAATGATACTGTGGCAGATTGTATTAAGCTTGTATTTAAAAATATGGAAGATTAAACAAATGTGTCTTCTTTATTCTGTGTTCTTGATCTTCCTTTTGCTTGTTTCTGTTACAGGAGCCTGTAAAACCTGTGGCCGTTTGTTGCTTTCCCTTTTGTCACACAAATTCCAAGATGAAGTAAAAAAAACCAATGTATGTGTGATCACAATATGTTTAATTTGATTTTCTATGCTATAGTTAGCTTCCAAGACCCCAGATATAAAATAAAGGATTGAAACTGAATCTCAGTATATGTTTTCAAACTATTTTCTGATAGTTACTGTATCTACACCTTCAAATTCTTGGCATCCAAGCATTATTTGATTCATAAACCCCCAAACCAGATGACAGCAACATTTTGTGGTGTGGATAACTGTTTTCTAGTTTATTATCTCTAGAGCTGATCTAACCCTCACAGTCTAAAGACTTTAAGAACCAAGGCTGTGTAGCTGTTGGTTTTTACACATTAAGTGAAATGTCAAAGTACCTCTGACCATTGCAAATACCTTAAACAATTCTTTACAAAAACCACAACACTCATCAAAACACAGCAAAGGACTATGCTTATTTTTATACCTACAAAGTTTTCTAATTTTACACTCAATTTCTTAAGTGTACACACAATCTTCTACCTACAAGTAAAATTTAATGTATTTTTCAAATACATTATACTTACCCCTTTGACTCCCTTTTTCAGCTTATCATCAATAAATAATGAGAGGTATTCAGGGGACCTGGAGTTGAGGTTGAGAAAGTACTCAAAGTCACCAGCAATAGTTTGTTTAAAGAGCCGGTCATTATTAAATGATTCCTGGAGGAAGCGATCAAACCTACTCTTCAGATCCAATAAGCCCTTCCAAATAAAAACACAGAAAGTCAAGATACATTATTTTTCTAGAAATAATACACATATGAACATGTACGCTAGTTTTAACTTCACTGGTAATATATGTGTGTATTCAGTATTAAATTTATAGATACTTTATTGTTTTTAGGCCTATGTCTAAGTCTGTATTAGAAATGTCAGTGATGAGAGAAGTATTCTATCTTCCACTTATGTATTACAGCCAACGAATCCAAGAACCTCCTCACTTGTTACTCCTGATCATTTGTCTGTCTTTACTATTTAAATGGGCAAGCCTGAGAAAATTAGCTTTAAAAATTATCTCAAAAGCCCATTATTTATATTAAAACACAAAAAACTTGGAGCATAATTTATTCATACTATTGCTTGAAAGCAGAACATTTTGAAACAAAAAGTATTTAACACTTTTTTTTTTTTAAACACACTAAGGTATATGAACAGTTAGGCATCTAGAAAAATGAAACAATAGCTTCCATTCTTAAGACTCTTTAAACAAGGTCTTTACCAGACAGAATATAAATGAAAAGCAGCAGCTTAGTCTGGCTCCCAGATATATACATATTTTGCAAAATTCTAAAATATTTAAGTCTACCACTAGGAAAATTAAGTAAAAAATACACAATATATGACATAGTAAAAGTGACTTTTTTTGCACTTGCCAATATGCCTTTATCATAAACTTAAAGAGAATCTTCTCTATTTACCCACCTGGATATAGTCAACGGGATTCTTTCCTTCGCCCTCCTCAGAAACTAGGGCTTTACCTTGCTCCCTCAAATAGGAACTCATACACTCACACATTGTTTTCAAACCATTTGGCACACGACTAAATAACTTGTACATGCAAGCAAGGTCTGCAATCAGAAAGAACACACAAATCGGCTACATTAAAGATTAAGAAAAAATATGAATCTGTTCATGCTCATTTGTAATACTTAAAACTTAATTCTCCATTAGAATCATTTGCTGACATGAAAAACTACTAAAAAACCCCTAAGCAAAATGGCAAAAAGGAAAAAAACTAGGATACTTAATGGTTATTATTGCAATTTATAAAATACATGTTTTAGATGAAACACTCTGAAAGCATCAATAAAATGTCTCAGCAATTTTAGTTTACATGAAGAGATGCCCCAAAAGTGTAACAAAGCCAGAAAAACAGAAATTTTGAGTTTCTGCATAACTGATCCTATATAATTCCAGATTTATAAGTTATATATCAAAAGGATAACTTTAATTATGGTGTAATTGGTAGACAATGTTAATTAAAACCAATGAAAAAATATTTGGTCCTATGGATACTTAAAAAACATCTGGTCTTATAAAAACTTTAGACTCTATCCACTTTTTATATAATTTTCACAAGATTAAAATGTGGAGCTGAAACAATGCTTTTCCATGTCTAGTGTTTCTTTGAAATAAGAACTTACAGGAAGACTATAATGTCAGCACTTTACAATGATGTTAAAAAGTTTTACAATCAAGAACTTGAAAAATGGAGTTGAAACGAGTTTCTAGATCAGAAGCTGCTAAATCTTTTCTGTGAAGCACCGGATAACAAATACTGCAGATCTAGGGACCACACACGGTCTCTGCTGCTATTCGATTTTGCCCGTGTGCAAGTGAGAAGCCATAGGTAATACAAAAGTAAATGGGCACGACTGTTTCCATAAAGCTTTATTAAATCTAAAATGCATATAATTTTATATATAATAAAGTTATTCTTCAAAAAATGTTTTTCCCAACCAAACTGGTGGTGGATCATATCTGGCCAACAGGCTGTAACGTACCAGTCTGGTATATCTTTACAAGAGCAATTTAGATCCTAAAACTGACGTTGTGTGTGTTTTAAAAATACTTAAAAGTTTTACAGAAAGGGCTCCTAAAATTATTCAGTAACTCACAGAAGCAAATTTTATTTCAAAATAAGTTTCCATCAATAATGCATGTCCATAGTAATCTACATACAACAAAGCTTATAGTTTTCTCAAATTTAATATAAAACCAAATTTCCCATGTTAAAAAGAGGTATTACAAATTCAAAAATATGGACATACAAGGTCTGTCCAGAAAGCATCCAGCAATGTAGTATGAAAATTAGAGACATTTATTGAAGGTACAAGAAGCACTGTACATAGGACAATGATGCCTCAGTACCCTTCAAAGTAGGCTCCTTGGGACCTCACACAGTTCTCCCAATTGCTATCAGATGCTTTGTCATGTTTTCCTGAATCTTGATAGTTTGAAATCTCTTCCTTTTTTAAAAGTGATTTTAGTTTTGGAAAAAGCCAAAAGTCACAGGGCACCAAATCTGGGCTGGAGGGAGGATGAGTCACCTGGGTAATTTGATGTTTCGCCAAAAAACTCTGCACAAGATGTGATGCAAAAGCAGGAACGCTGTCATGATGAAGCTGCCAATCACCAGCTGCCCATAGCTGTGGCCTTCTGAATCATCCGAACAGTTTCCGCAGAGGAATGTTCAAGCTTAATGCAGATTTGTTGATCTACTCAGTCAGTCATTTTGAATGCAATGGCCACACAGTACACATGCTCACTCCATGGTGTCTACCGCCTCCACTGACTAGCACAGTGAAGTCATCATTGTTCATGCATGTGCATTCCAATCCACTCTCCTTGGCTGCCAGGTTACATCCACGTCCCGCAAACCATTCTAGTTACATTAACAGTGGTTGGACTTTTTCCGGACAGACCTCGTATACCACAGTAAATCTGGCATATCAAATACCTCTTAACAAAATGCTTTTCAACGTACCTATTTGGTTCCTACTTCGTTACAGTTTTGCTTAATTATATGCTATACATTAAACTGTAGGTAAATTAATACAATTTCATTGGCTTTCACTATATATAAATGTATGGTATAGCAGAAGGTATGAATGAGAAAATAAAAGATACTTGGCATTCCAAAATTAAATATCATTATTTCTGTATACAATAAAACAACAAAATGAGATACCATTTCAACTTAACTTCACAGTACTATCTGCATCTGATAATCAATCCAGTTCATTCTCCATTCATGGTGGGAAAACTGTTTTCACTTTGATTTATGAGACATTTGGCTTCATTATGGTGAAGCTGTGCCCCTGACCTATTCTTGACATAATGCTCAAGAGCAGAGCCTAGCAAAATTAAGACATTTCACAATTAGTTTTCTAGTAGAAAGTCAGGAAATTGAAGCCAGGATTTTACAATTTAATTTTGAATCACAGAAGTTGCTTACTTGCTGAAAACATTAAGTGCTAAATAGAGAACTTATGGTAAGTAGCTATTGTGGTATTTCTTCATTTATGTACTTACTGAGCACTCGCCATGTGTCAGACATAGTTAATGTCATTAACCCAAGTCTCCATGCAGGTTACAGAAATAATGTAATTCAGGCACCACTAATACTCTCTCCATCAAACATTTTATAGCCCCTAACCTTCAGCCCATTTAATCTTCCCTCTCTCACACCATCAAGGTAGGTAAGAAAGAATTAACTCAATGGCTAAACAGTACCTTAGAAAACTGACTGATTCTCATTCTTAAATATTTAAGTAAAGGAAAATACTTTTTAATGTCCAAATCTGCCAGGGGCCCTTTAGATCAGGGGCCAAACTGTAGTCTATGGACCAAATACAAATATAGCCACTGTCTTTTTTGTACATCGTAGGGACTAAAAATGGTTTTCACATTTTTAAATGGTTGAAAAAAAAAAAACCAAATGAAGGTTTACAGAAATATAGTCAAGCTTATTCTTTTGTGTTACTGTCTACTTTCTCAACACAGAGCATAGATGAGTACTTTACTACTATCCATGGCTCACACACCTAAAATACTTACTATTTGCCCCTTTACAAGAAAAAGTGTGCTAATCCCTGACTAAGACCTTCAGGTGCAGCTTATTTTAGAAAACATGGCAAAAATACTTAAAAAATGCTTTTGTTTCTACAAAACAAGAATCATTTTAAGTATTTCTGCTTTTACAAAAATGGTTTACCAGAAAGGCCTTTTAAAAAGTTAACTTTTGGGGGCTTAAGAGAAACAATAAAGTTATGTAGAACTGTTCAGGAACTTATCACATGTGTAGAAATATACAACCATTTCAGAACACAAAGCAAGGGTTCCAGGAGAGGAAGCATGGAACAACCTCTCTCCTCATCATCTTCCTTTTCCATTCTTCTATATTCTCCTTTCTTGAAAATTATTCACTTAAATTTTCTTCTTTTCATTCCCTTCCTAGGTCATTACCCCAAACAGACAATATGTATTTCTTCTATAAGAAATAAGTGGCTAAAATATCAATAAGACTTCATCCAACAAGCAGGAAAAAAGAGTAAGTACCATGTTTATTTTTAATATCATGCCAGCGATTTATTTATAAACTCACAGTTTTAAAGCAAAGCTTCAGACATTAAGAGTAAGAATAACATGACTGTTTGCTTATTTCTTCTAGGGTACTTGCCACAAAACGTTTTTAGAAAAATAAAGGTAAATAGCCAAAAGAAGTAAATGTTACAGTTATCGCAAAATGTTTACTTTTATGCAATTCTCTTTTCTCTGTTTTCAGTCTGTAACTTCAAAGTCCTCAAAACTAGTTTACTAATTTATCTAAATACATCAATATGAAAGACATCCATTTTTGCATTTTTGGAAGCTTTATCAAAACTGACTCCAACAACAGAGCCTACAAAAATTGTAAGTTTGGAATTTCAGATTTTAAAAGGATCACAAAAACTACAGGACACCATATGGGAACAGAGTCCAAATCCTTTCGCATATATAACACCAAAGTTCAGGAGTAGGTGAGAAGCTCGCTGGCCTCACCAATATTAGATTTAGCTTCTGGGTTAAGAAAAACACAAATTGAGGAGACTTAAGATGAAAGACAGAAAAAAAAAGCCATTTGCTTCACCAGAAACATTTAAAATCCTCCTCATTATTATGAAGCTTTACTATTAAATCCTATCAAAGTAACAAATAACAAATTAACACTATACATACACAACTTCTTGAAAACTGACATCATAACCAATTTTAATTATAGAGAAATAAAAAAATTACTGAGTAATTGGTAGAACTCTAAGAATTTAATTGTTTTTCAACTGCTACGCCTTACCTTCTGTCTTTCCATTTTTTAACATATGTACTAGCCCAGAATTCTCCATTTCCACTATAGTTTTCATGTGCTTGGAAATGAGTTCCCTCTCAACCACCTTTACAATCGGCTCTTCAGTTGATTTGTCAAGGCAGTGCATCACTCGTTCTATTTCTTCATTAATTCTAGCTTCCACTTTCTTTATATATACCGAAGCACTGTTTTCTGCTAAAAATTTCTGGCTTTCCATCTGCAAATAGGAAGCACGATTCTTTAAAAACATACAATCAAAATGTGTTTCTGCTTTTAACTAGGTCTCTATAGTGTTTATCGCAAACCAAATTAAGTATCATAAGCATTATTAACATTTTACACAGTTTATTACACATGTTCATAGTCTGAATTATGTCCTTTAAAAAGCATTCCTTACCCAAGACCAAACTAACACACCATCCTTAAGCAGCGTTTTTAAATACTGCCAATGTACTCCTCACAGCAGCAGTAAACACATGCCAGAATACAGCATCTGACTCCACGTGAGAGTGGCAACTTCTCTGATCTGTTGTAAAATTATGCCTAGAAAGATCCATCATGTTTATCACCTAGTTTTGCTGGAATACCCCTACATACTAAAGTCCTCCTGCCACCCCACTCCCCAGTCTCAAAGGAGTATACATACTGAAGTTGGAGAAATAGAGGTTTTAAGTAACTATTCATCTTGTCAGCTAACACCAGCCTTACAGAACTTCCACTAATTACCAATGTTAACCCAAATAAATTAAACCTATTTGAAAGTAGGATTAATGAACATATCTAAGAATTACCTAATAAAAGATATGCTGATATGAACTATGTACAAATTTAGCTAACACTTCTGACTTTAACAAAAAGTAGTTTTAATTCTTGAAAACACCAAGTTTCTAAGAACATTAACAAACTAAACAAAAATCTTGGTGAGACCATCCTGATAAACCCTGGTTACCATTATTCTATAAATATTGTCTTTTCAGTTGGTGTTTGGGTTGTATATACTGCCACAAAAGTGTATCAGTTGTACTTACTGACCTATAATTTCCCAATAAATAGTCTTTAAGACATATGCACTATGGGATCATGGGTATTTCTATATTTATTTTACTAGTTATTGAATAGTGAGATTTCAATGGTGATGCACTTGCCTATTAACTGGTAGTAAATAATTTGCAACATAAATATATTAAAAAGTTATTTCTAAGTTTATATGTTTTATAAGATAAAAACAATGTGTGGTAAGTCCAAACTCTTCCATTTGTTTTCAATGAGTTCCTTCACTGAAATGTGAGCATGCAGGTAGGTATGCTGAAGGGTATTTTTTACATGCTCTTCTCCTCAGTAAAAAGAGGTCAAGATATTCAAATTAGAAACCACATTCAGCAACCTTAAGAACATCTTAAAAGATCAATTATTTATATCTTCACTGATTACCTGAAAAAATTCTGCAGACATTTCCAAAAAAGGAGCCTCAAAATCTTCTTCATAGACGGATCGTCCTTCAAGACCTAAAATCATTAACATCTGGCAAGCATTTCTTATTGCGCCTCTGTCAAAAGAAGTTAAAATCATTTGGAACTCAAATAATATCAAAGATTCATGTAAAAAACAAAATAAAACACAACAACAGTGGCTAGAGTTTCAGAACTTTTTAAAAATCAAAGTGACCAATCTCCCAGAAGCAGCTTCTTTACAACATAAGGCTCTAAAGTAATTTTATTTGGAAAGCGTATCTTGACTGCACAAGTATTTAACTAAAGTTGTTCTCATGCAGTGATTACTTAAGCGTTTTACAGAAATATGTTTAAGATGTGTAAATATTTCTGTGTATTTAAAAACAGAGAATAAAAATGCTGTTTATTAGGAAGCAGGGAAGGAGGCTGTGTTGCTAGACACAGAAATTTTTGTAGCAAGTGGCTTTTAAGCAATCCTGACCAAGCAGCAAAGCTGAATTAAGACGACTAGCACAAGTCTTCTTTTAATAGCTGCTTTGAACAGAGAAGCAGAGAAAGCAGTTTTGTGTGTTTAAGCCACTCTAGCTGGTGTCGCAAAAATGGCACTCGCAAAAATGATCACATTAGAAAGGGAGAAGGGATATGAGACAGAACGGTACAGTGGTTCTTAGTCATGTTAGACTATGCTCAGCATTTTTATTCAATATGGTCAGAATGAAGGCTAGTTAAAAGCCCTTAAAGAAAAAGACAAAAGAAAAACAATGTTATCAAGCAGCCAAAAAAGAAAAAAAGAAAGACAGAAAAGAACATAAAAAATACATGAAAAATCAAATGGGGAGACTAATGGCTAATTTGCTTTAAAAAAAGTATACCAAATAAAAGCTTAGGGTGGCCTCTTCTAACAAAAGAAGTATGCTTTTAAGTCAACATCTATGTAATTTTGTTAACTGTGATATGGGTTTTCAAGAATTTTCATAACATGCTAGGCAAACTTTTATTTATTTTAATAAAATTTTGACAGTGAATCCATTCTCAGGATATAACTGCTAAAAACCAAAACTCAAGTGCAAAGATGATCAATACCGGTCTACAACTTCTCCTTTCCGCTCTCTTGCAATCATATCCAGTAACGTTTGTCGTAGATGATCCCTAATACACCCATAACGTACAACTTGATCTCGAAAAATAATTAATCCTAGATTGTAGACATTCTCCACATTATTTTGTTGTACATATACACGGTCCTGCAGGGAAGAGAAAATCATATAAGCATGAGCACAACTCCTGAAGACATAATAAGCATTGTGAGCTACAAAAGTAAAGGCAATACAATTCCAAAAGCAGTCATCTCAGGTAAGAAACACTTCAAGCTATCTTAAGCAACTTGGAATTTTCTACTACCTCCTAAATTACATAAAAGTAGGACTTCACAATTTACAATTGTTATTGAAATAAACAATGGCTGTAGGTAATTGCCCATTTACCCTAAGAAAAAAGGAGAAAAAAAAGCAAGCACACACCCAGAGAGGGGCAGAGGAGAGTAAGCACAGAGCAGGGGAGAAAGGTAGACAGCAACGCAGGCAGATCTTACTTCCTCCCAAAGTCACACCATGCCCCAACATGGTTCTTACTTTGTGAAATACTCTACTTGAAAATCATTTTCTATGAAGTAAAATTAAGACCCAAATGATTTAAGTTGATCGCATACTGGTAAATATTAAAAGGCTTTCAGGCTTATAGCAGAGCAGCATTAAAACACTTCCAGTTACTGTCATTTAAACGGATTACTTACTACTACTACTAGCCATCTTATTTTCAAGTTCTTACCAACGTGATACAGATGTCTCACTTTATAAAGCACAGGTAATCCAGGACTGGCTATTAAAGTCCCATTTTGGGCATTATTTGAAAATACATATTTATACCAAAATACACTGAAATAAAACTACTGATCTAAACTCAAAAAAGGATTAGTAATAGAATTCCTTTCTGTTTTTAACCAGGAGCTCTCTGGTCTGTGAACTTGCTAAAATTGTAAAACTGTGTTTGTTCAAAAGTAAGTACTTTGGCAACAGCTTTCACTAGATTCTTAAAGGCATCTGTAATCCCCAACAGTTACGAACCACTTCAAACTGTGGTCTTTGAACTTTGAAAAGGAACACTGGCATTATGAGCAATATCAAACAAAGCTACAAGATGCACACGAACAGAAGTTCTACCATATTAGCAATGCAACTAAACTGATATTGATCAACCTTCCAATCAATTCTGACTAAATTCTCTACGAGTAACACTCTCTTCACGGGACATCCTTCTCCCAATCTTCTATTTATCTCACATAATAGTACATAACAAATGGATACAAGGAAACTCGCTTTTATTAGCTCACATTTTTCAAGTCCTGATACCAACTTTAGGGAATTCAAAATTTTCACTGATGATTTTTCTGACAAGTTCTTGGGCTTCACAAGATACTAAGTCCCAAGATTTACACTGAGCAACTCTCTCCTCCTTTTTGATGG
The DNA here is from genome assembly GCF_021234435.1 of Artibeus jamaicensis. Lineage (NCBI taxonomy): Eukaryota > Metazoa > Chordata > Mammalia > Chiroptera > Phyllostomidae > Artibeus > Artibeus jamaicensis. Next base: position 4,261,506 of record NW_026521194.1, on the reverse strand, counting down.
GTCTCAGTGTTTTCCGTATACTGAAGCTACTCTTTCTACTCATGATCTTCAGGCCCTAGCCTATACTATAAAATTCATCTATTTTAAGAGGACAGTTCAACAATTTACAGTGAATTTCTATAGATGCATAACAAATGCCACAATCCAATCCTAGACTATTTCTGTCACCCCCCAATCTTCCAAGCCATTTTCAGTCACTCCTCATTCCAGCACCCTTATTTTCTCTTTCTGTAAGTTTTCCTTTCTAGGCATTTCATAATTGGAATCATGTCATCTTCCATATCTGATTTTTTACTAAGCACAATGTTAAGGTTCAATAATGTAATACATATTTCATTTCCTTGTTAGTGCTGAATAGTATTCCACTGTATGGATATACCCCCATAGTTTATTCGTTCATCAGCTGAAGGCTTTTCTGAGCTGTTTTCAGTTTTTGTCTATGAGTAATGTTATTATGAAAATTTAGATACAATCTATTTGTGTTCATATGCTTTCAATTTTTCTTGGATAAGATTTTTCGGAGTAAAAGTACTGAGAGGAACGTAAAAAGTACCTATTTTCTCTAAAGTGAAAATATCAATTATTAAAACTTTTTGAATACGAAGAAAGAAGAGACATGGAGTTAGGAATTCTTCATGTGATCTCCACCTCTACCATTAGCTGTCTGTGTGACAGCTGGAGAGCTGGAGCTGAGTGTCGAACACTTAGGTCCGTGAGAGACAACTGTGTGTAAGGGAAATACGGATATGGCATAAAAGCTAAACCTTTGTCTTTTAATGTAAGATTCTCAAGGTGTAGGTAATGATTATAGTTAAATGGCATATAATACTAACTCTGAAATTTGATTACAGATCTCAGCGAGATATAAATGGAGAAGGGGAAATCCACAAACTTGAGTGTGTCTACTTAAATTAGTAATACTAAAGAGTCATTTATATTAAATGTCTAGTATGTATGATTACCATCAAGCAAAATAAAAGCTGTACATGCATATACCCACACATTTATGTACACATACTTCGAACAGATGTGCATGCACACATTCACGATAAGCTTGTGATGTGCACATGAAGTATGAAAATATTTGCTAAATGAAAATGCTAAATATCTGTTTATTGCTCATTAACACAATCAGCCTATGGGTAACACAACAGTATTTTTGTAATACTAGTTTCTAATAGAAACCTCTCTTTGTTAAAATACAATCTCAAAGTACAGATAAGAAAAAATCATCACAAGGAAAAAATATTAAACATAACATAAAAATAATATTTTAACCTCAGGCTTTTTAACCAAAATGTAGTTTGTACGACTCTAACATTAGTCATTTATCTGTTGAAGAGAGCTCAGCAAAGACAGAAAGTTGGTGGCGGCTTCTATCTGCCTTTTGAAGCCCAAATGCAGAAATTTTAAATATATAATGTTCTGAAAAACATGTTTGAAAGCCTAATGTCTGAGTCAAGCATCAGATTTACTAAAGAGATGTGACTTCATCTCCACAGAGATAAGCTACATTTTAAATCGCTCAATTTATTATTCTCTCTCAGGAGTTGCTAACCTGCAGTGTGGAAGAACCTTCACAAGCTAGATGAACCAGGGGCGGGAGTCAATGACAGAATCACTTCATCGCTCCTGTTTTCAGAACTGGGAAGCAGACTGCTTTTGCATCTAACTCCATCTGTGCAATTAACCTGATAAACCAACCCCAAAGCACTGCATCTATAATGCAACATCAGCCTCACAATCTTATTCTACTTTTTTCCACTGCTATCCTTGATAGAATAACTTTTATTAAGACCACTTCCATGCTAAGAACAACTATAAAAGTTAGATAAAAAATAAAAATAAAAAAGTACCACCTGTTTAAACATATGGACTAGGGCAGGCAGATCTTTAGACCCTGAGCAGAGAGAGTTGCAGTCTTTCTTGCTCCTACTACAAAAAAAGTGGACCTAAAGCAGCTGATGTCCACGTAAAACCTCTCTGGCAAATACCTACTTGTAACCTAGGACTCTCACAGTCTCAGCTGACAAGAAGTTATCCATCTATAAGACCACAGGTATTATTACCACTACCATCTGAAAAGGATTTGTCTGTCCCCCTTAAGTAATGGCTTCTCCAAGATACCCAACCCCCCAAGACACCTAAATATTTAATGTATGACAGATTAAACTCAGCATGCTAAAAGTATTCTTTGGGGTGTCAAGATGTGCTAGGTAAAAATATAAATTTTATGAAACCTAAACCTGTGCAAAGTCAACAAGTGACTGTGAAAGTGGCTATGCAGCTTCACCATTCAGAAACTGGTATTAAAAACAAATCAAAATAAAAATAAATTGGATAATGTTTTCTTATGAAGCTAAACAGGTATTTGGGAGGCAAATTCTAAAACTAACCTTTTAGAATCGGTCACATTCAATTACGAAACTTACTAGTACAAACATAAATAAAATAGTCCTTTGTTTTTTAATAAAATCTGAAGGAGTTCTTTATAAAATATGTGCCTCAAATACAAGAAGTTCAGTACTTTCAATAATACCACTCATGAAACAAAGGCAGTTATGAATTACTACACATTCGTCTACACTTCCCTGCCTGGTCCTACCAGTCAGTGGTCCCTGGTAGCTATTTATTTAGGCAAAGACCCACAAAAAATAACAAATGCTGTGGAGAATATAGAGAAATTGAAGCTTCTGAGAAAAGCAAGGTCTGACAGAACTATCTGTATACCTGCATACACAGTAGCATTATGCAAACTAACCAAAGGGTAAAGACTACTCAAGTGTCCACTGACAGATGAATGCATAAGCAAAATGTGGTACATACATACAACGGAATACTATTAGCCTTAAAAAGCAAGGGAATTCTGACACATGCTGTAACACAGATTAACTCTGAGTCATACTGGAGGTCAAATTCAGAGACAGGAAGCACACTGGTAGTGTCCAGGAGCTAAGGGGAAGGGGCAATGGGGAGTTATTGTTTAATGGGTACAGAGTTTTAGTTTGGCAGGATCAAAGTTCTGGTGATGTTTGCACGACAGTATGAATGTAGTTAATATCACTGACCTGTACACTTAAAAATAAATAGTTAAGATAAATTTTGTTATATGTATTGTACAATTTTTTTAAGCCAACTATTTAAAAGCATCAAAGAGCAACAAAGGCAACCTGGACTTGAGGAGTCAAGATTCTGGAGAAAAGCCAAGTGTACCTTTTGTTCCCCTGGCTCATTTGCTGTATTTGGAGAACTGGAAATAGGGGACCAAACAGAAAGTATCAAGCAGCTAAGACTTATAAGGGGCCAAAGACTGAAAAGAAGAGAAATCAAAAGAACCAGAAATTCTGCAAACAATTTTAATCAAAATGTTCACTGACACATTACCTAAGCGTGGCTGAGATACCAAACCACCCAACAGCAGCACTGGGAAAAGAGCTGAACAGAGACTGCTGGCTGACTTGCAGTGGTAAGGAGAGAAAAGCTGGAGGAATTCAAGGCGGAGTAATGTGTAGAGCAAACTGGTAAATACCTCAGGCTTTTAGCTGAGACCCCAGAAGGTAGGTCTATTCCCGGTGAGTAAAGACATGCCTTGGAAATAGAGGCAAACTAAAAACAGCCCAATCTTAATTAACAAAGCCTAAAGGCCAATTTCAACTAAATTACAGTGATCTGCCCATACTGTGCTTGCCTGCAAAAGAAAACTGCATTTCCTTTAAAGATAGTATCATCCAAGGTCCCCTCATTTTTCATTTACCGTATTGGTAAAATTACCAGGTTTGTTCCCCCACCAGAATAAAACACCCCAGGATCAAACGTCTGAAAATCAAGAGGAAAAAAACACAGGAAGTCTAAAGTATTCTAAAATTCATACTATCTGGGAAGTAGTTGCAATGAAAACTAATATAAAGTAAACCATAAGTCAATCTATGTTGTAATCACCAAGATAACCACTAAAAGTAATTTCAGAGTAATATATAAAAAACAACTAATGGGGAAGGATAATGAGATAATAAAATATACTTGATGCACCTAAAGAAGGGAAGAAAGCTAGGAAAGTAAATAAGGACAGGTGAGACTAAAATAAAAAAAATAGTGGGATGGCAAATTTAAATCAAATGTACAAATAATTACATTAAATATAAATGAAAATTACTGTAAATGATGGGGTTAAAAGTCATATTATTGTTTGGTGCTTACAAGTTACACACCTTAAATATAAGGACACAGAAAGGTGAAAAACATGGGAAGAAATTTGCCACAAAAACATTAATCAAAAGAAAGCTCATATAGTTAATACTATACAAAGCAGACTTAATTAAGGCAAGAAGTATTTACTAGAGATAAAGATATTTCATAAAAATAAGAGTCAATTCAACAGAAAGATAAAACTATTCCAAATTTATATTCACTCCAAATATGTAAACTAAAATGAATAAATCCAAATTTATAATAAATGATATTATAAATCTAAAGATTTTAACATTTCTTAGTAGCTGATAGGACAAGCAGACAAAAATATTTTTAGTTAAGAAGTGAAAGATTTGAACATGATTAATATATTCAAACAAATGCACGCAACACTATGCAACAACTGCAGACTGAAACACTGGAATAGAAATTTAAAACTTTTCTTCAAAGACACCATTGAGAGAGAAGGACAAGCCCAGAATGGAAGACAGTATTTCATAATACATCTATCTGAAAAATAACATCTACCCAGAATATATAACAAACTTGCACAAATTACAAAAAAAAAAGGGTGAAAAAGTTTGTGTACGTTAAGTTATATATCAATATGTTTTCAAAAATTAGAAGAGGACTTTCAAATCGATATAGAGCTAGTGTAGAGCATCTGTTTTTTTGGTGAGTTTCAAAGTATTACAATAATAGTTTTAAATAACTTCTGATGACAACTGGGAACCTAAGTCCTAGCCATTTTTTCAATAAGTATTTTAATATCAGATTCAAAATTATTGATAAAAAACACAGAATACAAAAGATTCCAATGTGCTGTGATAACTCAGAACAGCGGTTTTGCACCAGGATGCCACACCACACTGCTGTGCCGCAGGGATTTTTAAAACGTGCAATACCTGAGGGGCACTGACCTCTTATCCCTTAGATTGTCATATAAAAAGTGACAACAGCCAATACAACAATCATCGTCCAGTGTGAAGGAATCAGGATTATATCTATTTTTTGGTCACAATGGCAAAATCTTTTTTTGTGGTTTGCCACAGAATTTCAGTAATTAGTTTATGTGTGCCATGAACTGAAAAAGGCTGACAATCTCTGGTTAGCTCAGAGATAAAGTCACTGTTCTTCAATCAGGCTCTGAAACCAGGGTTATCTGCCCAAACAGATGTCCACATCATAACATTTCCCAATGATAGAAGAACATGGAAAAAGAAAACACAGCTTTTTAGAACAAGGGCTTGATACATAATACACACTTGTGTACTTTCTGAATGAATGACTTTACCCTCATAAGCACAAAAAGTTAATCAATGTAAATTGATTCACTCAGTGTAAATTACCATATGTAATTTATCAGGGTAAATGATCATACCCATAAGTTCTGTTAAAGCAGAGTCAATATACATTTAAGTTTTCTGCACTGAGGTGAAGACCATGAGCTTTGGAATAAAAAAAATTCACTACTCCAGTTATGTAGTAACTGTGTGATCACGGCAAGTTCATCTCTCTAATCCCAGGTGTTAATATAGCTTCAGTTTATTAATTCACAAAATGGAGAATACTCACCTGCAAGTTCAAGTATTTAAAACATCTTGCACAGGGATACAGTCATGTGATAAATGATATGTCTTGTTATGTATTCAGAAAAGTATTTTTACTTTTTCAAATAAATAAAAAATTTTATTACTTTACCAAATTATAATAAAAAAACTCTGTGAGGATTAAGTAAATTAATATGGTTAGGATGTGAAACTACTATCTGCTATTATAAGGAATAGTAGAACTCGGTAGACTCATAGGCAACCAAGGCTCTATAAACCCACCTTAAGAGTTGCTTAAGACATTTCATCAACTTAATAGTAACCAACACACAGCTCCTGTTTTCCCCTTCACTTTCAGTTTTAAACGGTATAAAATTTCAGAGCTGAAAGAGCTCTCAATTTAAAATGATCTAACCAATGCAACTTCCAACCATATCCCGTAGGTAGGTTTGAAGAAACCAACTCATTAGCCCTTGAAACTGCACTAAAAAGGGTGTGTGTGGTGCATATATACACACATTATCTTCCAGGAGAGGACCCATGATTTTTGACCATTTTTCCAAGAGGTGTGTAACTCCCAAAAGAACCAAAGCTCTTACCCAATAAATTTAATTTATTTTCCCTGTAGATAAGGAAACAGGTGTCTTAACTCAAAGGGTTAAATGACTTTAGCAAATTAATACTAAGTATGAACTAATGCTTACTGTCTCTTAATTCATCATTAAGCATTTTCCTCACTAGTCCAAATTTCCTATGTATATAGTATTGGGAGTGTCCCCTTTATGTACAAAAGTTTCACTTCCTTTATTACGTCAAGAAATATATGCTCTCTGACTGTACCATGGGTCCTACTTTGTGCTTAGTATATACTGCCTCCCTAAACTCAATGTCATGGACTGTTTGCTATACCATCACTACACACACACACAAACAGTTCACAGGTCATAGTAACTACGGTTTTTGTGGTTCTATTAGTTTGAAACAAACAGAGATGGAAGGCAATAAATTCCTAATTATCAAGTACAACACTCAACCTTTAAAGTATTTATGATAATGCCCTGATTTTATTTTACATTAAGGTCTAGTGCTTGGCTTTTGACCTAACCATAAAGATGTCAAGGTCTTACACTGTCAGTCACAAACTAGAGAACATATGGAGAAAGCCTGTCTTAAACAAACCACTCTTGCAAAAACAGCCATTAGAAATACTAAACAGGTATGATGCTTAACAGCCCAAAAGCCACTGGATCCATTTTCTAAGATACCATTTTGAAAGCAGAGAAAGTGACAAGAAGATTTTTAAGCAAACTATCTGTGCTCATCCAGAATACAGCTATTTTCAAACTTCCCTAAATGTGTAACCTAGAACATTAAAAAAAAAGTATTTATTGAACCTAAAAGTGTCAAAATCTATAGAAAAAATTCAGATTTGCAAATTCTACCACCTCTATATTCTCATCCTATTTTTGACTTCCAGGGACATTCAAATCCTTAGTAGCTTCAACAAATAACTTACGTTTCTCACAACTCTACTCCTTGACATTTATTACCTTTGGTAACTTTAACATTCCTAATAGTGGCCAATCTGACATGCATACTTACAGATGCCTTAATTTTCATCTCCCATCTTACTAGGATTCCCTGCCCACCCCCACCCCCCCGCCGATATTGCTACAGGCAAATCCCGAAAGTCATCATTAGAAAACATCAAACATTTCTAGCACTGAAGATATTTTCCTCCCACCTTCCCTTACTTTATTATACGTTGACAAACCTGCTCCTCATGCTCACTGGATCTTCAGATCTACTGATCCCTAAATACCTAATACTTCTATTTCCTGGAACCTTAGGATTCACCTGCCTACTTATTAAAACAGTCCACAATCATTTTATTAACGCCACTGTCAACCAGAATTCTCCCCCACACCCTTAGGCAACATCTATCAGTGGCTTTCCTTTATTTTGAATATTCTTCTCTGAGATGTCTAAGTACCTTTAGAAAAAGTATAAACTCTGCTGACTGTCTCTACTACACAAAATTTGTGCCACCTCACCTGAATCATCCTCTTATAACCACAGATAATCCATTTGTTTATAGATAGCTGACCCCAGCAGAGGAGTTATCTCTCCAAACTTCTCTCTTGCATTAATTTCTTGCTGTTGCTAAACAAATTACCAAAAATTTAATAGCTCTTATATTTTCTCAAGTGTTCTAGACTAAAATCAGTTTCACTAGGCTAAGGTCAGCATGACTGCAGAGCTGGTTCCTTGTGGATGTTCTGAGGGGGGGGAATCCACTCCCTTGCCGTTCTCAGCTTCTGATGACCACCCGTGTTCCTTGGCTGAAGCCTCCTCCATCTTCAAAACGTATCACTCCCATCTCTGCCTCTGTCCGCACACTGCCTTCTCTTCTGACTCCAATCTCCTGCAACCCTTTGCTAAGAACACTGTGTGATCCCTTTGGGCCTACTAGAATAACCTAGGACAGTCTCATTTCAAGGCCCTTAACCTAATCACATCTGCAAAGTTCCCTTTTAAGGTAACAATCATTAGGTTCCAAAAATCAGTCATGGTCATATCTGGAGGATCATTATTTAGTCTCCCACATTCCTCGACACCTCACATGCTGTCACCCTAAACTGATTGGTCCCACCTTCTACTTTCCTCGGAAGAGCATCAGAACGGACTCTCCTCTTCACAAAGCTGTTGCTACGTTCCACGTCACCTCTTTACCCATCCTTGATGACTTTCCCAATACTTCAGAAGAAGTACTGACCCTCCTTTCCTGGATTATCTTTCTCCTATGATTTTGAGTTTACAATCTCTAATCTTTAACCTGAAATACTACTCTATCTATCCTTGCTGCTCATAAAAATGACCAGAAACACAAAATCAAGTAAAAACATGAAAATCTTTGAAATTAACCATAATTTTAGGGAGAAAATTCCTCTACTAACCATCCATTAACACCCAGATCACAACAGAAAATGCTGTTTTTCCTCTTTCCTTTGATATGAATTCTAATTGCTCAAAAGTAGCTTAGAGAATACCACCCCAAATTTAATTTCATCCTGATGTTGTATAATGTGTAATAGGAAAAAAACCCTGATAATCTAAATGTATCGATTATACCAATAATTAAAGTTACTATATAACCTATAACAAACTTTCTCCATAAAATATTTAATTTACCCCAATCATTAATCTTTTTAAATAATTAAAGCTGAAAATAAAGGTTATACTGAGCAAACCCAAACCAATCTTAAAAGTTCAACATGTTAACTGTTCTTTAAGAACAGAATGAATTTAAAATAACCAATTTAAGTAAAGCAGAGATCACAAACTCTATTGCCTCCACAGTCTAAACAGGTAATATAAGTCTCAAACATCAGGAAAAGGTGGAGTGGCAGAAACTAGAGGTCACATGTTTCATCTAGAGGCATAAACACTTTCTTTATTTTGAAACACCGAACCTGCCAAACAAGCAAGTTATGTGGGACATATTTTGACCAATGGCTGCCTCCATGTAACCTGTGAATACATTTTCATTTTCAGGAGTTAGTGCATCCCATGGTACCCACACAATGAGGCTCAGGTATGGCATTTTGGACACAGATACCCCCTCTTAAAGAAAGTCAGCTGGCTGAGCAGGTGGTAGGTGGGTAGCCAGTGAAGCATCTTCTCTCCTTCTCTGAGCCTGAGATCTAAAATTCCAACAGTTATTCCAACTAGCGTTCACTAGACGAAGAGATCTGTTTTGTCTCCATGAAGGTATAACCAGCACACCTCAAGTATATGTTCTATCTAAGCAGGCAATGTGACCAAAAATAATGCAGACATCAACTACTTTTTGATTTTTAGACAACTAAAATCATTTATTTACTTTGACTAAAATACTGGTTACATGGATTGATACACTTATCAAAAATAATTTATATATTTTATTTCTGTACATTTCAATGTATATAAATTATACCCTAGTTTTAAAAAGCCCTCATTTAATTAAGACCAGGAAACCTCAGAAAAAAAGGCAAATGAAAGAATTCTACTTTGTGAAACATGAAGAGACCTCATCAACTCTTTAATTTCTGAATCTAAAAGAACATATTTTTAATAAGCATTATGAAAAAGCATAAGCTATTCTGAAATCTGTATATTAACTCATTTGAGATATGTAGTGCTTGGTTTGCTCAAGGAATTCTGCTGGGTGTGGGAGACACAGTGTGGTGACAGACCTTATAAAGTTCAGTCTAGATGGGAAACAAGCCACTAAACAGTGGTTAATGAATAGGATAAATGCTGCAAAGGAACAGTACTGGGCACGATCGGAGCAGCTGTGGCCAGCAGGCAGTACATGGAGCATGGGTCAGGGAAAGCTTACCAGATATTAAGCTAAGTTCTAGAGGGTAAGGAGCAATAAATCACATAAAGAGAGGAAACATTCTAGAAACATTTCCAGACAGAAGACATGTATGAAGATTCGAAGATGAGAGAGAAGGATCTCTGCCGGGAAATAACATCACCTGCTTTAAAACAGTAACTCTAGAAGCAACATGGAAAAGAGAATAGAGAGGAGAACAATGCTGTAAGGATAGTTATTGTATGAAGAGGAATGAAAGAAATGAAGGTGATCTGATCTTAGGTAGTAGACATAAAAACAGAAATTGCCAATTATCAAAATATATGATATGGAAAGAGGGAGAAGAAACTGACAAGAATAAATCCCATAAACAAATGAAATGAACTGACACTGATTATGAGCTCACTTGGAAATGCCAAGTTTGAGATACCTCTCACACAATGCAAGAAGCTGTCAACTAGACAAATGAATATGAGTCTGAATCTCAGAGAATGAGACTGCAGACATAATTTGGGAATCAACTACACAGAGGCACTAAATGACGCCATGGTACTTAATGAGGTATACCAGGAGAAGGAAAACTAGGTCAAAGCCCCAAGAATGCCTCTAGTTAAAAGGCAGGGAAGGAGAGGCTAAGAAGAGAAAGTCAGAAAGGGAAGAGGCACAGCAAGGAAGTGCTTTGTCACAGAAATTAAGAACCCAACATGTTAGAAGAAAAGACTGCCCAACTGTGCAAATACTGCTGAAAAAAAAAAAAGCGTGAGAATTAGCAGTGATCTTTGCCTTCAGATGTGCGAACATGGTGATCCTGATAAGGGTAAGACTGAACAGAATAGTTGAGACAGAAGCTTAACTGGAACATACCCAAACTGAATGAAAGATGAGACAAGGGAGATAACAAGTGTCAACATTTCTTATGAGATGTTTAGTAACCCAAGGACCCAAAACAAAATTCAGCAGAATTTCCTTTTGAGGATGTGTGTGGCCCAAACATACTACAGCTGATGAGTAAGACCCAGTATAAAGGCAGAACCTGAGAATACTTTTGGTTTTTGACAAGGTAAGAAGAGATGTAATCCTTACAAGAGGTAGAGTATTATTGGCTTTTGCCAGAGAGACACTACCCTCCATTAAAAAAGGAAGGAAAAAGAAAAACGCAAAAGGGGGGAAAATACAGGTAAAACTATAGATTCAGTGGCAAGACACTCAGTTTCCACTAGATGCTCTCTCTTTTCTCTGAAAGGCAAAAGGCAAGATCAATTTCTAACAGCAAGGGGACCAACAGGACAGCTGGAGATTTGAAGAGAAACAACAATTTCAAAGTGCTGGAATGAGCTGACTAGAGAAAGAGTGAGAATCCTGGGCAGTGTAGGGGGCTGACTGGAGGTTCATGACAAAGAACAAACAGTGGCTCTGACCTGCCAACAGAGGCCCAGGAAAGGTTTAAGTTGCTGGGTTTATCCAGGGTTGCAGCACTACCAGATGGGTTTGATGAAAGGTTGAAGGGACAAGAAATATTAATATTAGTTCAATTTTGCTGGGCACATCATAGTTTGGGGCCCTGAAAAAACTTTATACGAATGGATCCTTTAAACCTCATGGCTACTCTACCTCGTTGGTACCATATTTCATTTTATAAATGAGGAAGTTGAGGAATGAACTTGACTATGGCCACATAACAGCTAGCATTTCATGCGACAATAAATAAATAGATAGATAAACAAACTAAAATAAAACAAATTTTAAAAAATAACATAAGCCCTGGCTGGTGTGGTCAGTGGGTTGAGTGCCAGCCCGCTAACTGAAAGGTGGCTGGTTTGATTCCTGGGTTGCAGGCTAGGGCCCCAGCTAGGGGTGTGCGAGGGGCAGTTTGATGTTTCTCTCCTCCTTTCTCTCTCCCTTCCCCCCCTCTCTAAAAATAAATAAAGTCTTTAAAAAAGTAACATGATATAAGATTGTGTGTGTATATAATTTTAAAATACTTGTGTTAGTAGAGCAATGGACCTGAAATTACAAGTGGACTTCTACCTTAGTGTTAGAATATAAAGACTCACCAAATCCAGAAGTTAAAGAGAACAGCAATAAGCTAACTTGTTTCACATTTATATCCCAAACACTGCATGTTTTTATAAACTATCTCATTTCCCCCAAATGTCAGCACAACATGAATCTTTATTCCGAAAAGGAAAACGAGGCTCAGAAACACTAAACAACTTATTGCACCTTTTACCAAACCCTTGAGAAATGAAGCAGCCTCTTCCTGACCCCTTGCCACCATGCCCTGTAAGACCAGGGGTCACAGGTTTGACTGAATTTACCAGCAGAACGTGCTTGCTCTCACTGAACACTCGGTCCACACATTACCTTACTGTGTCAAGTAAAAGACACTAGGAAAGCTCTACAGGGGGGTGGAAATGGGAGGGAGGTGGGGAGCACTGTGGCGGGGGGGGGGGCTGGGATGGGAATAAAAGACAGAAAACTGTACTTGAGCAATTAAATTAAAAAATGCAAAAAAAAAAGTAAAAGAAACTCTCACTACTACATTACAACTAAAGAAAATAAAATAAAATTTTGAAAAGCAAAAAGTAAAAACTTAGAAGAAAATCATTATTTCCATTTCCCAAATATGAGCACTGATATAATAAAATGTTATTAGACTTGGTCATTTTGTAGTGACAGAATAATTTAGCAGCTTGATGGGTTTAGTTTCATTCTATAATCATACTGAAGTTAAAAAAAAAACCCTGATAGTTTATCACCTTTAAAATAATTAAACACCTTAGCTCAAGTCAATGTTTTTCAAATTGTTGTGGTGAACAAGGTATTTCTCTTAACTGAAAGAAATAACAGTAACAATAGGTGAAAAAAAGAAATGTACAAAGGGGACCCTCCCAAAAATCAGCATTATCTTCTGGAGGGCGGGTCCCTTTGTAGTACAGGCCTCCCCCAAGAGATGAGTGTTCTAGGAACCCATGTGTATCAGTGTACACACTGGCATTGTTGTGAGAGGCTGTGTTCAGCTTCAGTGATTTTGTTTTGAAGACTCTTTCAATGTGTTTGCCCATTTCATGATGGGTGAGTTACGAGTGCACCTGCCCACTCCACACGGGGTGTTCAGCAGTTTTTAACCAAAAACTGCATGACCCCTGCCTACCCCATCCTCCCTATTCACCCGATCTTGCCCGATGAGACTTTTTAAATTTTCCTGGATGAAAAAAGTCCCCAAAGAGAAATGTTTTACCGATGCATAAGAGGTGAAACAAGAAAGGGCAGAATCACTAAAAGGCATACAAATCGATGAGTTCAAAAACTGTTTTGAGCAGTGGAAAAACGGTCTTCATAGGTGTATTGCATCAAATGGAGAGGACTTTGAAGGTGACTGAAGTTTAAACATGTAAGAATACATACACAATTTTTTATAAGTAAATTCTGGGATTTTTTTGGTCACCCCTTGTATATCTGAAGGATATACAGCAAGGATTTACTATAGGATAAACAGATGGCAGCTATTAGAATACAGTTATTACAAAAATATTTGAATTAATGACATCCCCTTTCACTGAATATATAACGACATTAGGTTTTAAAAACATGTAATAGAGCCCTGGCTGGTGTAGCTCGGTGGACCAAGCGCAGGCTGTGAACCAAAGGATAACCAGTTCAATTCCCAGTCAGGGCACATGCCTGGGTTGTGGTCCAGGTCCCCAGTGGGGGCCACGTGAGAGGCAACCACACACTGACGTTTCTGTCTCTCTTTCTCCTTCCCTTTCCCTCTGTCTAAAAATAAAAATAAATAAAATCTTTAAAAAACATGTAATAGAATAATTATCTCCCATCTATCATGTTGCCATTTAACCTTACACTCAAGCAATGGTAATCAAGTTTTTCAGTATTTCCCACTTTGAAGCAAAAATGCTACAGATTGAGGAAAAAAATAACATCTTATGCTCCAAGTCTTTCATTCCAATCATTAAATATATGAAACACTAAATCTTTTACTCATAAGCTAAGGTGGCCCCTGCAATAATAAAAAAAAAAAAAAAAGCACACCTTCCACACTGACATATACTATTCAACTACATGTAACACAAAAAAAACATTTTGAAGTATCTGACTTCTTAAAGGAGAAACAAGTAAAAACTCTACTTACCATATACATTAGTATGTCTCTGATCATCACCATAGCTGTCTGATGATCATTCCAAGCTTGATTTAGCGTTTGAAGAAAGTTGTTATTCAATGAATTAAGTACATCCTCTCGCACCTATTAACAGAAGAGTTCATTACAGTTTGTTTATACACACACATATGCACACGCTCATATGTTTACATGCACTTATCTGTTCAATAAAATAATGAAGTGGAATCTTCAACTTTAAAGAAATGTTACAGACCAGTAGAAATATTTTAAGCTATGATATAACCTATGTACGGACAACTAACGAATGTGCTTTGTATAGTCCAGGCCCTTCCCTTGACCTCGGAAATCATAAAGCAACCTCCTGGGCATTTCTTAACATCACAGTCAGAATAAAGTCCTGAACACTTGTAAGGAAATACAAGCCTCTACAGAACCGGCCCCAGGCCATTGCTCCAACTCCACCTTCCCTCTCTCATCTTTGAAGAATGGTGAGACCACTTATTCTGGAGCAAAATTACCTGGGCTCGAATCCCAGCTCCCTGACTAGGTGTGTGACTTTGGGTAAATTATTTAATCCCTATGCTTCAGTTTCCTTACATGTGAAATAGTGTCCACTGTGTAGGATTGTTGTAAGGACTGAATTAACACTCCTAACACACTTAGAACAGTGCCTGGCACTCACTAAACACTCAGGGAACATTAACTATTAATTTAGTACACTCTACAACGGAGCTGCATATAGCAAATGTGCTCTGACATTTCTTCTGCCTTGATTCACAGCTCACTCCCTCATTTTTTCCTACTCAAGTTTCACCTCCACAAACCGGTTTCCCCTGACCACCTATTTTAAACAACCACGTCTATCTACTCCTTTACCCTACAATTAATTTTTCTGCACAGCACTCATAACTACTCACTATATTACTAGTTTATTGCTTTTCCCACCAAAATCAAGTTCCACAGCAGCAGGGATTCTGTCTTTTCAATGTCTGGTGCATGTATATTAAGAACCTGTAGCTCATCCCCACTCTCTAATCCCTGATACACTTCCAACATGGTAAGCTCTTTCAGGACATCTGCCTTTTCCCATTAAATCCCCCTAGTCTGAAATGCCTTTCTAATGCAATCCTGATAAGACTAGTAGATTTCCAGAATTTCTTTGCAAAATCCACAAGCATACTTCCACTTTCTTCAGTAAGAGGTTACTGACCACTTCTTCCTGCTATGCTGTTAGTCCAGCAGAAAGTATTTAACTAGAGAACAGAATCTAGACTCTGGTTCAAGCGCTTTATTGTGAAGAAGTAGTGTGTTTGTCCTCTAAGTTCCCTGTAACTCTGGGACTATACTGCCAACCTCTGCCAGTTGTTCAAATCCAACTAATCTTCCATGGAATGGTATAGCTCCGTTCTGAGTAACTCCAGCCTTACCAGACATCTGTATCTACAAATAGCCTTTACCACAAATAATCTGCAATAGTAAATTTTTTTCAGGTTGGGGAGAATCTGAAGTCATGATGTTTTTTTGAAAAACAAATTAATACATGAATTGAAGTATATAAATATCTATAAATCTGAATTCTGAATACATGAAATAAAATGTCATTGTGTATTCTAACTAGTGTAAACAACTGGTTGGAAGTGCCAAACACCGAAAGAAAACACATGTAATACACTATTCTCAACACATGGGAGAATAAGTTCAAATTGAGAAAACTGTAATTTATTTTTTTACATATTAGAGGAAATAAGGTCTTCAAAAGATATTAGAAATGGGGATAATACATCTCTTTTAAAACCACTAGCCTATACTTAATCTTTTGTTCACAACTGTATTTTGTCTTATACACAGATGTATTTTGAAGCATCTGAACTTCAAAATACATCTCCCAGAAATTCTCTCATAAATGTTGACTATATCAAAACTGATAAACATCCATGTTGGTTAGTTTACAGTACTGTGTTTAACAAATACTATTATGCAAAGTGGAAAAAGTACCATCTACTTAAACCTATTAATTCTAGCACTTGTCAGATACGAATTCCCAAGAAAGCTAAGAACACAAGTTGAGAATGTAGCTATTTACAAAATTCTTCACTAAACTTCATATTTTCACTGAACCACTAAATTTTGAGCATCAATTAAAATCATGACAATACTAGAGATACTCTACCACATAACAAAAATGGTATCTTCCAAACACGAGAATATTTTGCAATTAATTACTTTTAAGGACTTAAGTAAACCTCTGTATACTGCTTTGTTGTAAAAATTAAGTTATGTATTATCTATAATAAAGTACTCTGATTTTGGAAAACAAAAACGTGCTTGGTGTATTTATTTGAATGACTGAAAAAGTGATAAAATATAGTATGTTTTTCAAAATAATACTCTTTAAAGTAAAATATATCAACGAGTGTTTACAGAATATTTATACCTGACTTTCAACAAAATGTGATTAACTAGCACAAGCTGTCATAAATAAAGCTTTATTTCCATCATACTTCAAAAAATTATCCTTAGAAATCAGTAACAGAATATTACTAAGCAAAAAGTAGCTATTGAGAGTTAATTTAATTTTATTTAATTTTGAGTGACTATACACACATATGCCTAAGATGTAAAATAAATGCCTTAAATACCCTTGCTGTAACCGCCTCTTGATTATTCAAATCAGTCTATGAGCAAAAATTGTTTCTTTAATATCATCCCAGGAAAATATGTTTCTACTCTGATACATTACAAGTAAATGGATATCTGTTCAACTAGATACAATAAAATGGTAAGAATCAGATGAAAATCGAACTTTTATGAAAATTAAACAGCTTGAAAAGAAAAAGTGGCATATAAATAAAAAATATACATTAAGTAGAAAAAATTAACCTCATTTTATCGGTTATTTACGTAACAATACAGAAATTTTGAAAAAGATTAAAAGGGGGCAGTGTGGAGGGTTGCAACATCATTAGTCTCACTCTCCAAGACAACCAAACCATCCGTTTTTACACCATCAAAGGCAAGTGGGAAGGAATCCTGCTGCAGAGGTGATACCAGAATCCAAAGGGGCCTGCCTGCAGATATGCACAAGGTTATCCATATGAAGAGATGGAATTTGAAGGGTGAGACAAGAACCAGAAAAGCCATGGAAGCTGAGAGCAGGATGGAGTTTGCTATGACACAGAGACTAAAATGAGTAGTTGGAAACTGAGGGCTGTGCATGGCAGTGAGCCTTGCAAAGATAAAGCAATATACAGAAAACAGTACTAAAACAGATCACGAGCCTGGTGAATAATTACAATAATTTGAAAAGCAATAGATTTTAATCAAGGGAACAAGAAGACAAGACACGGACTTGGAGAAAATACTTGCACAAGCTGCATCTAATAAAGGACTGTTCAATCTTGTTTCCTGGCCATGGGAAAATTATGTCATCACACTTGAAGTCACAGAGCCTAACAATGATGTGGAGAAAGAACTGTATACAAAGAATTCATAAAACTCAGCAGTAAGAAAACAAATAACTAAATTTAAAAAACTGACAAAACCCCTGGCTCGTGTAGCTCAGTGGATTGAGCACGGGCATGGGAACCAGAGGATTGTGGTTCGATTCCCAGTCAGGGCACATGCCTGGGCTGCAGGCCAGTTCCCAGAAGGGGATGCATGAGACGCAACCATGCATTGATGTTTCTCTCCCTCTCTCCTTCCCTCCCCCACTAAAGATAAATAAATAAAATCTTTTAAAAAAGTGATAATTAAAAAAAAAAAACTGGCTAAACACCTGGACACCTCAACAAAAAATTTAGTTGCTAAATAAGCATATAAAAAGATATTCAATATCTGATCACCAAAAAATGCAAATTAAAAATATTATGGGATACCACTACATGTGAATTAGAGTGGGCGAAATCCCAAATGCTGACAACACCAAATGCTGGTGAGGATGTATATTAACAAGCATGCTCATTCATTGCTGGTGGAAACACAAAATGGCACCAGCCACTTGGAAGACAGTTCGGCAGTTTCTTACACAACTAGATATATTCTTACCATAATGGTCCTGCAATTATGTTCCCTGGTATAAATACCAAAGGAATTGATAACTGATGTCCACACAAAATCCCCCACACAGATGTTTGTAATTGCAGTTTTGGTCATAATTGCCAAAACTTGGAAGCAACCAAGATGTTCTTTAGTAGATGAACAGATACGTCCAGACAACAGAATACAGCTATGAAAAGACACGGAGGAACCTTAAGTGCATACTACCAAGTGAAAGAAGACAATCTGAAAAAGCTATATATCATATGATTCCAAGTGCTATATGACACTCTAAAAAAAAAGTAACTAAGGAAACTGTAAAACCACAGGTTGCCAGGGATTAGGGTGGAAGGAGCTATGAAAAGGCAGTGAAACTATTCTCTTTGGTTTTAACAAAGAGAAGCAGAGGATACATTCCCTAATGTATTCATCAAAACCCACAGAATGTACACCAAGAGCAAGCTCTATTGTAAACTACAGACTGGGTGGTGACAAAGATACATCAGTGTAGGTTAATCCTTTGTAACAAATGTGCTACTCCAGCGTGAGATGCAGAAAGCAGGGGAGGCTGTGTGTGTGTGTGTGTGTGTGTGTGTGTGTGTGTGTGTGAAAAGGTATATGAAACATCTCTGTACCTTCTGCTCAATTTTGCCGTGAACCTAAAACTGCTCAAAAATAAGTCTATAAAAAAAAATGGGGCCTACCCAAGATCCAAAGAAAAAATGTTTTGTTTTTCTCATAAAAAAGAAAAAAAACAAATGTATCCACTGGCATAAAAGAACCACACTAGCCATTTATGTACACAAATCTTTTTAAGTAGTTGGAATAATTATTACTGATGGAGTCCTGACTTTTTTTAAACCACTGATTAACATTCAACATTAACCTTTGGTTTAGGAAAAAAATATCTAGTTATATGTGGCACATCATTTCCAAAGCATCTAGTAATTAAAAGAAAAAGGTCTATTCGAATAAAACAAAGAAAAAAATGTCATCTGAGGTTTTAAGCAACTTCTTACATCATACTAAAAGCATGATGGATAAATAAAAAATATATAAATTCTGCTCCATCAAAAAACTTGTTCTGCTCTGGCTCAGTGGATTGAGCGCTGGCCTGCAAACCACAAGGTTGCCAGTTGGATTCCCAGTCAGGCACATGCCTGGGTTGCAGTCCAGGTCCCCAACAAAGGGCACATGAGAGGCAACTGTACATTGATGTTTCTCTCGTGCTCTTTTTCTCCCTTCCTTCCCCTCTGTAAAATAAATAAATAAAATCTTAAAAAACAACAAAAAACCCCACCTTGTTCTGCAGATAGTTAAAACAATAAAAAGACAAGCTATAGATGAAAACATCAAATGACCTGTATCCAGAATATTGACATATATATGCATACATATATACACATATTTTTTAAACTCTCATGCAAGAAAGTAAACAATTAAAAAATGGAGGAAGGACTTGAATTCACACTTCACCAAAGATGACAAGTAAAGGTAATTTTTGCACGTGAAAAGATTTCAACAACATCAGCCATTAAGGAAATGCAAATTAAACCATGAGATAACACTACATATCCATTAGAATGGCTAAAGTAAAGTCAACTGACAGAACAAAATGCTGATGATGATTCCCAGCAACTAAAACTCTCATATGTCACCAAAAGGGTAAAGGCACACAAAAATGGTACAGCCCTTAAGAAAAACAGTTTGGCAGTATCGCAGTATCTCATGAAGTTAAATATATGCTTACCATATTACCCAGCAATCCCACTCCTAGAGAAAATGAGAATGTATATGTACACAAAACCTGTACATAAATGTTCCAAGCAGCTCTATTCAAAATCACAAGAAACCGCATACAACGCAAACAAATGTCTTAAATGTCTTAAGACAAGTAAATAGGTAAATGGATAAGCAAACTATGGTACATTCATACAAAAGAATATTACTCAGCAATAAAAAAACACTATTGATCCATACAATAGCTTGGATCAATCTCAAAATAATTATGCTGAATGAAGAAATTAGTCTCAAAGGGTTACAAACATTCCGTTTATATAACATTCTTGAGAAAACAAGACTACAGTGACAAGAGGACAGATCAGTGGTTGCTACATATTAGGAGTGAAAGAAAGGTGCGACTATAAAGGAAAAGCAGAGGGAGTTTTCTGGTGTAAGGGAATGTTCTATATTGTGAGGTATTATGGAAATCTACACATGGGATAAAAACCAAAGAAAGTGCATGATAATAAAAGGCTAATTTTATTATATAACTTGCAATTATGATTCCCAAGATGGGTACTGCTTTATTACTATACCATAAAGGTAAGCTATGATACCACAATTTTTACCCATAAAAGCAATTTGAATGCCAAATCATAAAAAAGCTGTGAATTATTTTGAGTATATCGACCTTATGAATGATCATGCAATAAATCAAACTGGCATACTAGATTCTTTATTTCTGTGAATATGGCTTTTCCTGACCTTTTTCTTACACACTTAGCAAAGATTAAAGTGGAATTACTAAGTCAAAAGAAAACCCTTGTTTTCCAACATCATAATAAAACATGTTCACTGATAAATTAATGCCCAAGTTGCAAAAGATACACCTTCAAACCAAACAAATTCCTGGCCAAGGGAAGAGGAGGAGGATGGAAAAGAGCATGAAAGGACAGCAGGCATGAGCTTGCCCTTGACTCTTCACATCCAAGTATCTTCCTGGAATGACAAGGTGGTTTACTCTGGGCCAGCAGCTCTTGGCTGGTTGGAAATTTGAAGGACAGTAATAACCTGCACAGTACCCCCACCCTCTAACGTGTGCGTGCACGTGCACACACACAAAATTACTTTTAATCAATTAAAAAATTTCACCGTCTAAGTTTCAATGCCTGAGGAAAAACCCCAGGCAGCCAATTCTAACAAGACTGTCTAGGTAATACAAAGAAATTCATCAGCTAAAACTAAGTATAAAGATTTTAGTTCTAGACTTCACTGAAATTAAAACTGATCCATATAATTAATGATGGTCAGGATTAATGGAAGTTCAGTCTCAAAACCTGGGACAATATTTAATTCAAACATTAATTAAATCTCTGAGTACAGAAATTTGTATTTAGCATTATTTTGCATTAAAATAGACATCATCTATTAAGAACATAAAATGAAGCATGAATAACAGGAGCACATGCTAACTGTACAAAGACTAAAAAAAAAAAAAAATCACAGGGATACTATAATTTTAAGAGATAAGACCTCCTAGAAGTCTGTAGTATTACAACATTCAACCGGGCGCTAAAACAATCAAATTAGTATTTGCAATTTTAGGACAGGTACTAACTAGTTACTTAGCCTATCTGGTCTGTAGCTCCTCTGACCTGTAATATGACTGGGCTTAATTTGATCAATGACATTTATAACACACTCCACTAAGATGCTTTCATACCATTGCAGGGCAGGCTCCAATTCCTCTCATTAAACATTATTTCTATTGGTTTTGTACGGTTTTAAAAGTGGGTTTGATTTTCTACTGTTTTAAAATAACTGAGAGCCACTGGATGTCTGCTATGCATCTTTTTTACTTAAAATTCTGAAATATTTTGCTTGTTTCATTGGTGAAACCAGAATATTTGCATAAGTATGCAACATTTACCATAACTTAAAAAAATTTAAGTTCTCATTTATAACACTTGAATTTTTCCAGAGTCTTGCCTATATGATCTGGGGGCTTGTCACTTTATAAATTATACCAGCTATGTAAACTGTGTTTTTTCCAGAAATGCCATTAAGAAATTGTTGAAAATCTCAAAAAATTTTTTACTTCATCACACCAGAGTAATATGACTAAACCTATCAATAAAAGCAGTGTAGAAATGAATCTCAATGGCAGCTAAGTCTTGGAATATAGAAAATATTTCTCCTAATCTAACACAAATAGTTAGAAAAGAGTTCTACAGCTCTTTGCATTACCCTGGGAATTCTTGATTTTAAAGGTTAAAAAGAGATAATGCAATGTTTTGCTATTTTTATGTAACAGCCATAGACAATGAATAGTGGCCACACAGGAGTATGGATGCCGAAAAGCCCGTCTTATTTTATTTTATTTTTTAAATTTAGAGAGGGGAGGGGAGGGAGAAAGAGAGGGGAAGGAGAAAGAGAGAGGGAAAGAAACATCAATGTGTAGATGCCTCTCTCCCGATTAGGGACCTGGCTTGCAACCCAGGCCTGTGCCCTGACTGGGAGTCAAACCAGTGACCCTTTGGTTTGCAGGCTGGCACTCAATCTACTGAACCACACCAACCAGGGGCTGTGCCTGATTTAAATCACAGATTCAACACTCAGTGGATGTGTGACCTAGAGAGACTTAATTACTTTGTATATCAGTTTTTATAAAATAAGAATAATAGCACCTACTTTAAGAAGGTGTTTTGTGGACAAAATGAGTTAACATACACAAAATACTTAAAACAGTGCCTAGCCTACAGTAAACGCCATATAAACATTTTCTACTACTATAATATTTTCTGTATTAAATATTCATAATATTACTATGTATTTGAATCTTGTCACTCAAAGCATGTTCCAAAGAGCAATATCATGGTCAAGATCCTCATCATCATTACTTGGAATCTTGTTAGAAATGCACAAACACAATCTACATTTTATCAAGATTATCAGAAAATTCATTAAAAGTTCCTTAAATTCTGAGAAACAAGTGACATTAAACATATACATACCTGTTCACATATTTTACACAGCCATTTTCCAAACCCTCAATTTCCACTCAATTCTTGCTTTCCTGTCCTCTACACAACATTTCTCCATTAGAAGGAATTCTTTTACTCCATACTTTGAGGAGCTTGTAATGTAGCCAATTTCCTATGATTTGTATATTCATTGTAAGTTAGGTGAATACATGTTGTTACCTCTCCTAATACATATTAACACCTCGAGATTTCTATATTTCAAAGCAAGCTTCTCCTAAAGTTAGGAGAATTAATCTTAACTGTTACAGATATTTAAAACTTTCTAAGAATTCACTAATGACAAATGATTCTTGAATAAAATTCACTGTCCTCTTGACATTTTCTACGCTGACAGATCTGTTCTCATTTTCACTGAATTTTTAGAATAAAGGTGGAAATCTAGATCAGAGGAATCAAAACAGTATCATTAACAAAACAAGATAGCCAATGCAGGGCAAACTTTTTTCCTGATGCTGAAGGAAGATTCTGCTCTAAGTAATTTACTAATGCATATAACGGTAGTATCAACTTAAGCATTTTGCAAAGAACAAGCTACTTTAAGTGTCCAAAGTGAAGCTCTTAATTCAAAACAATACATAAAATCTCTACCCAAAATAACACTTCAAATATTAAATTATTACTTCCAGCAAACAAAATCAGGATGCTAGGCACTGGGGGATACAAAATGCATCACCAAGCCACTTTAAAATCTCTATGGGGAAAGGGAGGAAAGAGGAGCCTAACACTAGCAACCATATGATATTAATACAATGACTAGTGATAAGAGAAGCCATAAAGTTAAAGGGAGGGGCACGCAGGAGGAATTAATACAACACACTTTCAAAATTTCATACATAAAGAAAATTGGGTACATGTTCAAGCAAATAATCATCTAAATTAGACAGTTCTGTAACGATTTTACTTATTTTTAGACAAAGGGGAAGGGAAGGAGAAAGAAAGGGAGAGAAACATCAATGTGTGGTTGCCTTTCACCCACCACCTACTAGGGACCTGGCCTGCAACCCAGGCATGTGCCCTGACTTGGAATCAAACCAGCGACCCTTTGCTTCGAGGTAAGGTGACCAGAGACCAAATGCTTAGGAGACCAGTGCCTGGCACTAGTAAGACCTCAACAGGCAGTTTTCTGAATGAATGAAAAGTGAGCAGGATGAAGCCCTCTTATTTTGTCTTCTTCCCATCCAAAGTAAGGTATTATTTGAAAAATAAGATACATGAATAGAAAGTTTGAAAGCCACTGGAATAAATGTTTCTTTTAGCAGTAAGAACTTGCTTCTAGTAGAGTTAAAAAATCAACATCTTTTCTGTTCAGCTGCTTTTTAAAGAGGAAAACACATCTTCAAAGTATAAGAATTAGGTTTTACTTATAAGGCTGCATTATTAATAAATTACTATATTATTGAGTAATAATTTCAAAGAGAATGGAAAATGAAACATAAAACAAGCGTAAGAAACCTGTTAAGTACCACAAAATTAAAATTCTTGACATGTAAAAACAAAAGAAAGTTTCTCCCCTGACTTTAAGAAATAATTTAAAATGGAAATGATTCCATTCTGATTTTATTCTGTGTCACATATTATGATGAGGAAACAAACTACAAAAACTATGAACCTCGTAAGTCTTAAAAACCCCAAATTTCAAGACACATAATCATTTTAAAGCTCTGGCTAACAAAAACAATCCCAATCTCACTTTATAATTTAATAATCTAAAGTTCAGAAAAGTCTAGTAATTTGTTCAAGACTGTTGGTGGTGGAATTAGCCCTAAAGTCCACATCTTCCTATTTTCCACCCAGTACTCTTCTGTTGCAGCTGCGTATTTTTTCTTATTAAATACGAAGTGTTCAACACTCAGTAAAAGAAAAGGAACAGTCCTAGGTTAATGTACTGTGACCTTACAGACGATCAAGCCTGAACCCCAAGTAGGAATCTTCTAAAAGTAAGCAATCTCCCCCAAACCAAATACTTTAAATATCATAATTTTATCAATTATACCTCAATAAGCCTGTATAAAACTTTTTAAAAAAGGCAACTCAAGGCTTATAGAACCCTGACCACTAGTAACTAGTAATTATCTTTACTTTTGAATTTAAAATTGTCTTTTAATGTTACAAATATACAGAAACAACTCAGTTAATATTGCAATTATTATATAGTTTAAGGTGCCACTAACACTACGCTCATTTTTCAGTCTCCGCCTCAATCCCCAAACCACTTGAAATGTTTAAATTCAGAGTTCAATCTGGATCCCTTATTTCTTTTCTGTGATTTAAAGCCCTAGGAGTAGAAGTGATTTCTTCTACTTCTAGGGCTTTAAATATCATCTGTATGTTCAAAACCCCCAAATTTACATGTTCAGTCCACACTTCTCAAAGAACTGGATTTGCATACCCAATTTCACTGGCATCTTAAAAGTAACCTGTTTAAATAGAGTCCCCCCCACCTTCCAAATCTATATCAAGAAATGGAATCACTGGCCCTGGCTGAATGGGTCAGTTGGTTGGAGCATCATCCTGTATACCAAAAGGCTACAGGTTTGATTCCTGGTCAGGGCACATGCCTGGGTTTCGGGTTCAATTCCTGATCAGGGTGCACAGGGAAGGAAACCAACAGATGTTTCCATAAACAAACAAACAAACAGACAGACAGATAGTAAATAACCATATCCTCTGGTGAGGATTAAAAAAAGTAAGAAAAAAGAAATGTATTCACTGAGTTGTCCAAGAACCCCAAACCTGGAAATCACTCTTCCCTCTTCTTCAATCTGATGGCAACAATTTTTTTACATCCAAAATACATATACACATCTTAAAACTGAACATTTTTCTCTAACCCCATTGTCACTAGACTGGTGCAAATCACCAGTATCACTCACCTGAAGCTAGTGAATTACTCCTTTCTGTCCCCCTCACTTCAACTCTCGAGCCCTCCAACTGATGTACCACACAGCAGCCAGAGTAAAGTTTTAAAACCCTAATCAGATCACATCACTTGTCTTGCTTACATGGCTTGCATGTAATCCTTACATAGGATAAATCCTTGCATGGCTTCCTACTGTATACATAAATCAGTATGAAGTCCTTATACCCAGGCTTCAAGGCCTGCCATGATCTGGCTTCTGCTTCTCTCTCTAAACTCACCTGGACCCATTCTTCCTCATTATCAATTCTTAACTTCCCACTCACAACAGGCCTTTTCTTTCTCCCCTTTACTTTCTCTAGTTCAGAAATGTGCAAAAGATGGCTTGCTATCTTTCTAAAATACCATACATTTTTCTTGAAATACCACCCGCCACTCATTATATGTGGTCTATTAATTATATGTGGTTCTGTGCTACAACAGGAGCGTCAAGAAGCCTGGACAAAGAACGTATAGCTTGCTCGCTTGGAAAGTTGAAAACACTACCTGGTCCTTCACAGGGGGGAAAAAAAAGTCTTAAAAGCACTCCCTTAGCTTGGAATGCTCTTCAACCCATTTGTCTCATGAACATCTTTTTCATCCTTCAAGTCTTAGGTTAAAAATCACCACTTACTCAAAGAGCCATTTCTTGGCCTATATAGTAGTTGCCCTCATCAATTTTCTTTATCACTGTATCCTGTTTTCTTCATTGTATTTTATAACTAAACATTTGTTTATCTGTTCCAGGGACCAGATGCAGTCTATTCATCAACAAAGTTCTTACACTTAAGTCAGAGCCTGGCAAATAATAAATACCTGTGAATGCTGAATTCTGCAATGTCTCACAAGGATACATTTGAGGCTTTAACAAAATAATCTACAATTTAAAAATACTCAAAACTGGAAAATAGAACTTGTTCCCTCCAATGTAACTATGCTTTTAAAATTATTTCATTCAGAAAAAAATGTTAAAAAATAATTCCTGCGAAATCTGAAATGTTTTTCATATTTACTAAAATATGACAAGATTCTTCTCAAGGCCAAGCACAAAAGCCACATCACACCCTCATTTTTGTTTTGTGGTCTTGTGAAATTCACTGAATTCCTTTGGGTCTCAGTTTCCTCAAAGGGAACATTCTTCTAGAGATAGAAAGAAAATACTACCAAGAAACAGAAACTGGCATTTGGATTTTCTATGCCTGCTTCAATTTTGTGAATTCATTTCCAAACTCAATAGTTGACACTTTCATCCCAAAGATGTGTTCTCTCTTCACATGCCCTCTGACAGTTTGTACCATTCTGCTTTACCAAAAAGGTTCCTCAAAATGTTCACTATTCTCATCTTGAAATCAGGGAACTGACAAACTATAGTGAAGCGGCACTGACTCTATTGATCCTAAGTAAAAATTGTGTTTCCTTTGAGTTCTTCAATGTGAAGAGATAGGCTCTGGCCATCAGCACTAAAACACTAGAAAGGTTCACTTCAGTATGAGAACCTTTAAGTGAAGGTTGGTTCACTTTGCTCTAAAAAAATTATAGATATGTATATATGCCAGTTCAGTTAAATATTACAAGCACAATGAACAAAAAAACTGATGAACAGACCATGCAGTAACGCTTTCAAAACACAAAGGGAATATATATTCCTTGGAACTGACGACAGTTACATCAACAGAATCTTAAACCATTTCTTCATCTTCCAGTTGGAAGGTGGAATGTTGAGACCTGTGATACTGATTTTCATGCCAACTGCACTCAGCACATTTTATCAGAAACATCTCTAAATGTCCTGTTTGGTAGAACAAGTATGAAACTTCCTGCATCAGAGGACAAACGGTTTAAGCTACGGTATGATGGCCCTAACCTGCCAGTTAATAGACTCGTATCAGCAGTGTCTCCACACAGTAGTATTTACAGTCAAATTTTCATAAAAGTAAAAATCAAGCAAGAAAAATGGAAAACACAAAAATGAAAGCACAGATACAGCAGAGTTTCAAAAAGTAGTTCAATTGAGATAAAGAATTAGATATACTGAAATTGGCACATCTCCTAGTCAGAAACCGATAGTTTAAGCTGAGCGAATGAGTGTTTGTGAAAGAAAAAAGTTAAAGAACATTTTCAGATGTTGAAGATATATCATTAAGGTCTATGTAAAAACAATTAAGAATTTAGCATATATTTTTAATTTCTTTAGCACACTCAACAAAAATACATGTTTCTCTGGGATAAATTGGGGGAACTGCTATATTTTGAAATGACAGTTAACCTTATATATAGGACCACTTTAAGCAACTGAAAATATGCTAAACCTCTCACAGTTACCATGGAGTTATTTGTTCACATGACTTCAATTTCTACCTAACCATACTGCAGAGTCCAAAAACCAATCACTTAAACATTGACCTCACACTCTGGCCTCCTCTCCTCACTTTTTGGATAAGCCAATTCTCACTACAGCACAATAACTACAATTGTTTTTCTACATCTGTGCCCAAGCTGCAAAGCATTGATTAAAAAACACAAAACAAAAACCCAAATACACATTTGGGCCATTTTCTACTGAGCTATTGTTTTCCTTACTTAACAATTCCTAAGTACATTCTCCACAAAGGCTATTTCAAGCCTCTTCATCTTATTTTCAGAAGTCACGTGGTTTAATGATCCGATTTGTAATAGTTTTAGAACTAAAGAATCTTGGAGATATTATTGCCAATTTCTTCATTTTAATTATATAAACTAAGACTTAGAATTTAAAGGACAAAATTTAAAGGACTACAGCTTTCCAAACATTGTGTCAGTCCCCCAAGGGACTCCAACATTGCTGAAGACCCCCAAGCTCCCTTAAGGCCAGCATATTTACTGCATGTTGATCCATTCACTACGTATGTATGCTTCAGGAGCCAATCTACAGAGAGGTCAAGGACTCAGGCTGAATATCTAGGATACTGACTGAGTATCTAGGCCATTTACTAGCTATGTGTGTCTGGACAAATTACCACTTCTCTGTGCCTCAGTTTCTTTACTTACAAAATAGAGATAATAGCAGCATCTGACTCACTGGATTGTGACCATTAACTAATACTTGTAAAAAGCATTAGAACTGGATCTGGCACATAATAATTAATAGTAATTAAGAGCCAGCTGTGACTGTTATCATTCCCAACAGAACTCTGGCAAATGAGAACATGCCCCTCTTTTACCTTTACTCTCCCCATTGTTGCCAACTCTCTCCACGTGCAAAAACTCAGTTGTTCCAATCTTCTCCCCTTTCAAGAGTTTTAAGCAAAATTCTTCCACTCTATTCCTCTTCTTTCTTTTGATGCCAAGCTTTGTAAATTAGTTTTCTTTCCCCTCCCCCATCCCTATTTGATCAGTTTGCTCTTAAAGATTCATCCCTTGACTCTGGGATTTTCGTTTTCGGAACTCCAATAACTCGTTCCTTCGTACAGGCTACCGAATGCCAAACTGATTGTCAGTGCTGAGCTCCTGCCCAAGCTCTAATCCTGTGTATCTCCAAACACCCATTTCTACTTGAGCATCTTATTACAATCTCACACTCGATTTTCTCTGACCGTAAAATAATTTCTAAGGTGTCTGCCAACTATAAAAATTTCCAATATAATCTAAAACAACATTTTTCATTTCCTCTACTCCTTCCACATCAGTTTCCCACTCCAACTTTACAATAATTCTATTGGTAGGACCATAATTCTCGCAGTAACCAAAGCCTATCTAGTCATTCTTCAGAAGTTCTGGCATCATCACTTCATTTCTAGCCTATCACTATACTCTGATTTTTCTGGGTTTCCTCTTGCTTCTATCAAATCACCTCTCAATTCTACATGTCTATTATTTCCATCCTAATCTTCCTAAAATACTGTCACATTATCATCTACTTAAAAATATCTAATAAACCTCAACTATTAGTCCAAATCCCTTAACTTGGCAATCAGGTTGTTCTCCAATTTGTTCCCAGACCATTTTTGCTGCACTATAGTTCAATAATCCCAATAAATTATTATATATATATAATTATATATATACACCTCAAACTCTACTATCTGAGCGTACATTTCTATATAATCATGTGACAATCTGCAATCCTTGGAATGCCTTCCACACTGTGAACTTATATCCCACACTTGTCACAGCTCAGTTCAAATTGATCCTTTTGCATGAAATCTTACAGCCCAGGGTAACTTAATTACCACCTATTAATATAATGCTTCACGCTGTTATCTAAATGTGTATAATGTCTCTCACATCACAGTAAAAACAAACCTAGGAAGGGATAGTAGTATATATCTCTTTATATATCATATAGCCACTGTATTTTCTTAGAAGGCTGTGCATAGTAGGCACTTAACAGAAAACTGCTGATTTGTTTGGAGAACGCAATCACCTGCTTAATGATACTACCTTCTGCCATATAATTCCACTTAAGGGAAAAGACTTGCAGAAAGAACAGTAGAAATAAAAAGTGACTATTTTGTAACCACTAGAGTAATAATGATTCATGCAAGAATCATCAATGGATGCTAAAACCATTACATCAAAATTTCTTGGGGAACAGGATATTTACACAATCTCAAAATATATCTGAACAAATTACTTATGAATTACAAAGGGAAAAAAGTACCTTTACAGTGGAGAAATCTGGCGAACACCAAGTGATCAAAGTTAACATCACCAATAATGGGACAAACTGACATCATGTGCCTCCTGATGTGATGCACTGAGGACACAACATCACTTATGTATTATTCCTGCCAAAAATGCATAACCTGAAACTGGTCATGAGGAAACAATCAGACAAACCAAAAACTGGGGGACAACCTGCAAAGCAACTGACCTATACTCTTCAAAAAATGTCAATGTGTTACAAGGCAAAGAAAGGCTGAGGAATTGTGTGTGTGATCCTGGACTGGATCCTGGATCAGAAACAAACAGCTATAAAGGACATCTCTGCTGCACAGCACAAGGGTGAATTTACATGTGGACTGTATCAGATAACAGTATCACAGCAATATTAAACTCCCTGGTTTTGAACACCATTCTTTAGTTAAGTGAGAGAATTCCCTTGTTCTCAGGAGTAACACTCCACAGTATTTGAGGGTAAATAAATCTAAAACTCATTCTCTAATTGTTCAGCAATAATAACATCAATAATAGTAATAATAGGTATCAATAAAAAGATGGCAAAAATGTGGTAAAATGTTAACAAGTGAATCTATAATAAAACAGACCATTATACTATTGGTGCAACTTTTCCATTCTTTCAAAATAAAATTAAAAAAATTAACACTCTAATACCACACAAAAACTCTGAGAAGTTTTTATTTATCTGTGGCATTTACATTTTACCTGACAATCTTAAAGAAAGACATACTTGCACTGGAGAAGTTTGCTCTATAAAACAAATGTTCTAAAAAAAACTTTTTGGAAGCAAAGAACCATTTTATAATGTTAACAGCCCATCACTACATTTTTTAAATTTACATTTGTATAGTAAAACTCAGGTAAAATCAATAAAGTCAATTTCGAATGGTGAAAAAATCTTAGACAGTATTTTTTTTAAATGTGGTTTTATGTTTTCAACTATACAGAGAAAGTGGAGAAAACTAATATTGGCTGATTATGCATTGTAAGGAAAAAAGATCTATAATTAACATATTCATAAGCATTTGTAAATTACTGAAAGTTTGCTTCCTTAAAATCTGATTACCTGATTACAAGTTTGAGTAACGTTTTGTAATACAACCAATTAATTTTTATTTCTATAAGCTTCCTGGAGCCTTTAAAAACAATACTTCTAGTCAAAGTAAAATATGGTATAAAGGATTTTCTAGAATCAATATAATTAGCAACAGTCCTTTAAAGTTGGATACCTTATTTATGAGATGTTCGGTAACAACTTCTCTTAGTCCAGTGTAGAGCTTTTCTCCATGTTTATGCAAAACCATTGTATATGCATTTCTATAGAGCTCCTCAAAACTAAGACCACTGTTATTCTTACGCTGGATTTCTTGAATTGCATTTTTCAGAAGGTCCCAAATGCTGTTTACATATTTTTCATCCATGGTCATCTGTAATATCCAAGAGAGAAAAAGAGACAAAAAAAAAAAAAAAAGAAAGAAAGAAAGAAAAGAAACACCAATGGTTGAAATTTGTCTGTATTTGTCCATATAGTAAATTATCTAATAATGATAAAGCTGTATGATTTATAAGGATATTAATAACCTGTTTTAACAGAAATAAAGAAATACATTTAAAATAGTTTTCAGATAGAAACATTTTTTAAAATCCTTTAAGATCTCCCTCCCTTATCTACAGAACCCTCTACTTTAAATAAAATTATAATCCCTAATGTTAATACTTGCTTTAGGTGAAAACGTAACATGTCTTTCCCCTAAGTTTATTTAATACAACACAAGTTCAGAGATTTCCTTTCTTGAAGATTTACAGAGTTCCTAAGCAAATTCAAGATTGGGAGAAGATCTGTGATTACAAACAAAACAAAACAAAACCAAAACACCCCTCCACATGTTCTCTAAGCTAGCATTCTCACCTTTCCCTCCTTTCCCAGTTTAGATAGCATAATCCATGAATTGTAACTACCTTTTATACACTAAATCACTTTCCCTTCTGTTCCTCCCTCCAAAATATCTGCCATCCTAAGCCTCCACTGCCTGCCTACAGTTCACCTGCACCCATGTAGTTGAAACTAAATGAACATACACCCATATTTAATCCATCTCAGTTTAAATTCATGGCCTCTAATCACAAGTGGGCTCTTAGTGCAACTCCACAATTCTACTTTTCTAGTCCAGACTCAACTCTCCTAGATGATTCTACACCATCTCCTCCATCCTAACTCTAGGATGATAACGTGCTTCCTGTTCCACCGAGAAGACAGGAACAACCTGAAAAGAAACTGCACAAACTCACCATATCCACTAACCTAGCTGATTGCATACCAATGTAATCTGCTGGTTCTTGTGCTCAAAATGCTAAGTTTTTATACTCAAATTATAGCACAGGCACCAAAACCACAGGCAAAATCTGGGAACTTGTTAGAAATGGAGAATTTCAGACCCCTACCCAGACCTATGAAAAGAACCCCAGGTGGTATGCATACGAATGATGTTTAACAAGTACTGCTTTAGTTCCATCACAACTCACCTATTCAAGGACCCCCTTTCTTCCCAGCACCCAAAATTTTTTCTTCCCTGCTATTTAATTTTTACCTGCATTCAAAATCATCAATTACCCATCTTAAAAACAAATCTTCACAACCCCACATATTTCTCCATAACCACCTAACTTCTCTTTCCCATTTACAGCAAAATCATGGGACAAGAGAGGAGAATACCTCTATGTTCACTGTCTCTAAGTCCTATTTTTCCCATCATATCCTGAAGCCACTTAGTAAGGCTTCCATCTCTACCGTTTCACTGAAAGTAGTCAAGATCACCAGTAACTTCCACATTGTTAAATTTAATGGGCAAAGTCTCAGTTCTTATTGTACTTGACCTATCTGGCAGCAATTGAAACAGATGATCATTCCTAGTGGGAAACACATTTCTCACTTACCTTCGAAGCACTATAATTTTTCTTCTTTCTATTCCACTGGCTCCTATTTGGCACTCTGCTTACTAGTTTGTACTGATCACAATCTCCAGCCCTAAGGTTCAGG
The DNA here is from genome assembly GCF_021234435.1 of Artibeus jamaicensis. Taxonomy (NCBI): domain Eukaryota; kingdom Metazoa; phylum Chordata; class Mammalia; order Chiroptera; family Phyllostomidae; genus Artibeus; species Artibeus jamaicensis. The sequence goes on along the minus strand of NW_026521194.1, from coordinate 4,227,874 downwards.
TTTCTAAACCTTTTGTCTATCCACATTGTTTTAAAAAGGTGAAGCTGACCTCATAGATGAGTCTATACTCATGGCTTTAAATTAACCTCAAAATGTATGCAGCCTACTTGGCCCTCTACCCGAATACCTGAGTCATATATTCAGCTTCCTACTCAATGTTTCCAGTTGAATGCTTAGTATCAAGTCTAAAACAGAAACCCTAATCTTTTCCCCCAAATCTGCTTCTCATGCATTCTTCTCCAACTGAACAAATGTCCAATCCATTCCTACATCTAATGCCAAAAAGTTTGTAATCCTCTTTATACCCTTACCTCACTTATAATCCAACAGGAAATTCTGCTGTCTCTACCTTCACAATGCACCCAGAATCTAACTCCTCCTCACTAATTCCATTGATACTAGCCTAGTCCAAAGCACCAACATCTCTCAGATTATTGCCAACAGCCTTCTAACTGCTCTGTTTCTGTTCCTGGCCTATTATCACGTAGCAACCAAACTGACCTGAAAACATAAATCCAATTATGTCACTCATCTGTTCACAACCCACAAGGTACTTCTCATTTCCCTGTAAGTCCTTAAACTATCTTACAAAGTCTTTATTAGATTTGATCATCTCTGTGACTTCAGCTAGCCCTCCTCCTCGCTCACTCTGCTCCAGCCATGCCAGCTTCTTTGCTATTCCCTGGAATACAACCAGCAAGTTCACTTTAAGGTATCTGTATCTGCTACTCTGTCTGAAATGTTCTCCCCCCAGATACCTGCATGGCTCATTCACTTATGAACCTCAACTCCGCTCAACTGTCACCTTAAAATGAAGTTTTAACTGCCCAGTCTTTTAAAAATAGCAGCAGCCGCCTACCAGTGACCCTCAAATTCCAACCCCACATTCTTTCTTTCTTTTCCTGGACTCCCTCCTGCCAGTCAAATGCCAGCTCCATGAAGGCAAGGATTTTTTCACTGCTGAATCCTCAGCCACTAAAATCATACCTGACATATAACAGGTACTTAGACTGTGGCGATGGTTTTGCAGGTGAATACTTACCTCCAAACTCATCAAGTTGTATATATTAAATATGTACAGTTTTTTGTATGTCAATCATACCTCCACGAAGTGGTTTAAAAAAAAAGTCTTCTCTGAGCCATGTCCAATGAGTATGAATGTGAAAGAAAAAGGGGTAGGTAGGCAAAACAGTTCTTTCAATCATCCTAGCAATAAAATACCAGCTCAACTATCAATCAAGAAGATTCTTAAAGCAGATGACTCAAACTAAGTCTTATTACTCATCTTTCTGGAGGGCTTATAAAAAGAAACTCTTTAGAGAACAACTTCTTTTCTGTTACTCTAATCTTATTCAATCCCGGGTCCACTGAACTTTTCTGAAATGGCGTTATGTGAATTTACCCCTATACCTAAACCACTATTTTTTGTTCAGATACATAGGGTGCCATTCATATCAAATATAAATAAAATGTAGCTATTTATAATTTTTCATAAATAAAAATACAAACCCGTAAGATCATAATGGGCTCAAAACTCCACATACAGTAGGTCCTCCTTATGCACAATTTTGCCTTCTGTGGTTTCAGTTACCCACAGTCAACTACGGTCTGAAAATACTAAATTAAAAATTTCAGATATAAACAATTCATAGTGTTTAAATTATGCACCATCTAAGCAGCATGATAAAATCTTGTACCATCCTGCTCTGTCCAGCCCAGGACACAAATCATCCCTCTATCCACTATATCCATGCTATATATATATATATATATATATATATATATATATATATATATATGCTGCCTGCCCATCAATCACTTGGCAGTGATTAGACTAACTGTTACTGGTTCACAGTGCTTGTGTTCAAGTAACCCTTATTTTACTGAAGAATGGCCCCAAAGCTTAAAAGCAGTGATGCTGTTAATTTGGATATGCCAAAGAGAAGATGTAAAGTTCTTCCTTTAAGTGAAAAGATTAAAGTTCTTAACTTGAAAAAAAATCATATGCTGAGGTTGTGAAGATAGATCTACAGTAAGAATGATTCTTCTACCCATGACATTATGAGGAAGGAAAAAGAAATTTGTGCTAGTTTAGCTGTCATACCTCAAACAGCCACAGTGCAAGACAAGCCCTTTGTCAAGATGGAAAGGCATTAAATTTGTGGGTAGAAGACATGAACAAAAAACAGGTTCTGAACGACAGCAGCAAGAAAGCACTGAGCCTGTATGAAAACTTTCAGCACAAGTGATTCCCTCCAACAAACGACCATATTCACATAATTTTATTTCATTATATTGTTATAACTGTTCCATTTTATTACTGTTGTTTGGTACTACCGCAATTTCAGGTACCCACTGGGGATATTGGAATCTACGCCATGTATAAGGGGGACTACTATACGTGCAATGTGGCTTTAGTTTGCTGACAGAATATGCAGAGGTTGTAATAAACCAGGCTAAGACACCATCCCTTAGTATTCAATAATAAATATCTAAAGCAGAATATTCAGAACAATTTCAGAGGAAGAGGAGTGTGTGTGGACTATAAACTCCAGAAATAACTATACTGCTAATAGTTGAGCGAAACTTCAAATGACTTTTTCAAGCTCTGTAACGTAAATTTCCACGTACATTTTCAAGCTAGAAAATGTACAAAAATGTCTCCACCCAGCACAAATTACTAAGTTTTTTATTAGAGACTAAAGAATTGAAAAAATATATACCAAGGGGCTTCAGATATTGTACAAGTACTCTCATATTAAGATAAAATCATTTCTCACATAAAAGTTGTGGGGTTTTAAATTTATTTTTAATTTATTTAATTGTTGTTCAAGTACAGTTTTCTTTTACTCCCATCCCAGCCCCCCTGTGCTCCCCCCTCCCTCCCATCCCCCTCCCTTAGTTGTTGTCCATGTGAAAAGCTGTTTTTTAATCCAGTGCTGCATTAATGTTTTCCTCAGCATTCACAACTTATAGAGCAGAGCTGGAGCAAGAGGATGACAGTGTTTCTTCTCATGATTGCTCAGGTATAAAAAATTTCAAACAAAGGAAAAGGGAGATTAAATGATTTACTCATATCACAGAGGCTAGAGGGTTAGAACTTATACATCCCCAAGATAGACAGTCCACAATCTTGGACTCACTCACATTCCATTTTGCTATCATGGTGAAGAATATCCCACTGCCGGTCACTGATTATCTTGGTGAACACAGAATGGCACACTAGCAGAGAACACGGGTTTTGCTGTCTGAATGGCCTGAATTTGTGTCATGGCTGTTTTAAATTCACAAGCCATGTGGCCTTGGGCAAATTACTTAACTCCTCTGAGGCTTTATTTTCTTCCATGTAAAGGGGATTTAATAACGGTGTCTATCTCAAAGAACTATCATTAAGATTAAATGAGAATGTCAATATAGGTAAGCCTAGCCCAGGACACAGACTAACTCTTCTCACGTTGACTAACGAAAGAACCCAATGATAGAATCTCTTGAACTCCCATCTATGGGCATCAAATGTCAGGAAAAATACAGCTTTTCAAACTTAGCAAATAAACAAACATGTCCCAAAACAAAAATACCTAAGAGTACAACTATGCTAAATAAACGTAAATCACTATAATGTAGCCTTCTTTCAGAAAACAGTATTCCCCTACTTTATGTCTCCTATTCATCCACTGCTATTTAAATCACTTTAATCCTGAGAGTTCTGTGCTGGGCTCTTTTTGCTTTACAATGGGTCCCCATTAGGCATCTTCATTCACGGTTACAACTATTACTCAAATATCTAGGATTCTAAAATTCACGAGACTGGACTGGCAAGGGATTCTGGAGCTTCCTAACAAAATTTTGCAAATATATGTACCCTTTTCTGGGTAGTAGATTCCCAGCTCAGATTTCTCAAGAAGTCTGGCTCACATCTGAAATAAGATAAATTACTGGCTTATAAGTTAATTGCTCCCAAATCTATACTGCCAGTCCAGATGCTCCCCTAAAGCCTAACACTACCTTATTCAACTATCTGCTAGACATCTGCAATCAAATAAATGTTCCAGACCAAGGATCAAACTTAGCCAGTCCAAAATCCCTAGTAAATTCTCTCTCCATACCCACCCAAATCTTCCTCCTGTATTCTCAGATTCAGTAGAGGCAACACAACCACATAGTTGTAACAAGAAAGAAGCATAACCCTTAACTTTTCTTTTTCCTCTCTCTCAACCCCTTCTTATCCACTTATCAAGTGCTATCAACATTAGGCCAAATATGTCCCCATTCTTTCAACCCTGAATATTATTGCCTTAAAACTTTCATTTAGATCACTGCAAGAGTGTTTCAAACATCATAAACTCTAATATTCTCATGGAATCTACCTTCCTCAAAATCACCACTGAAATAAACATGAGCATCACGCTCATGTTCAATTTCTTTTCATCTTTTAAAAATATATTTTATTGATTATGCCATTACAGTTGTTTTATTTCCCCCCTTCATTCTCCTCCACCCTGCACATCCATCCCCCACCATTCCCCCCCTTTAGTTTATGACCACGTGTCTCGAGTTCTTTAGATTCTGTATTTCCCATACTATTCTTGCCCTCCCCCATATCTATTTTCTACCTACCGTCTATGCTACTTATTTTCTGTACCTTCTCCCCCCTTCTTCTCCCATTCCCGTTGCTTTGAAACCAGTTCTCATCAACGGCAGGGCTGTGGAAGGTATATGTTAAAAGGGAACATAACACTCTTTAAGATCTAGTCTATGCCTACTTCGACTTCATTTTTTCACTCATTGCTACCTATTTTCCACTTATTCCCTAACAACATTAAACCAATGGTAAATGCACACCGCTGTTACTCCTTCCACCTACTTGCTGCCCTCCCATGTCTCTCTTATGCTTCCCCCCACTTCATTGGATTCTTCACACAGACTCTGAACACAGCTCAGGTGTCATATTCACCAGGGATCCTTCTCTGGCCTCAAGCAAAGCCAATGACTTTCTTAGCTGTTTCAATTACTCAGCTTTTATCTAACATTACATTCCCATACGCTTCATAATATGTTCGTGCATCTTTTTTGACTAGAGTATGAGATACTTAAAGGAATATATGTTTTTCTTCAATGCCATTTAGAAGACCACAAGCAAATGTCGGGTGAATGAGTATCATTTCACCTGTGTTATGCCAATGCAATTTTAAAAACAAGAACATTTGAACTACTAAGCACAGTAACATGGGAAGATATTTTAATGTGCTTATCTATAGCAATTAATGTAATTTTTAGATAATCAAATGTACTTTTTGAAATGAAGTACAATAATGTGCAAGCAATGAACTCAAATTTTGGATATGGAGTAGTATTTTCACATTTTCCATTCATGTAACTAAATACCTCGTAAGTCTGCTTAATCATGAATTTTATTAATAAGTTTTAACTGGGAGGAAACCAGTGAACAGAAAAGGCCATTAAAGAGAATATCCATAAGCTACAATGTTTCCTGATATTAAACAAGTCCAAAAACAAAGGAAACTAGCTTCAGTGCAAATTCCTACATATACATGGTTTTGCCTTGGCATTACTGAACATGCCAACAACTGTGGCAAAATAATTATGCTAATAATAAGCTTTAATTTCTCACTCACCCATCCTTGAAACAGAACCCATTAGCTGTCACAAAATTTAAAGGCCCTAGATTTATGTACATTTTTTTAAAAAGAGTTATAATATGCTTATTTTAAATTACATGAAGAAGATTTTAATTCCATTTGATGAAACTAAGTTATACTGCAATAACTGCAGACATACTCAGGAAGAGACCTGGTAACAATACTTCGGCAAAACAATAAAATCATAAAATAAAGTGCATACACATAAACAAACACTTAATATTTGTTAATTGTTAGGCGTATACAGTATCTGTCCTTAGAAAGCTCAAGTTACAAAGTGATCAGCAAGCAAAGTACATTCATTTAGCAGGAAAAGTAGTAAAAGCCCCTTAGAAATCTATATTTAAGTATTCTTAAATTCTTAAGATTTAGTAAGCCTTTTAAAAAAACAAATCAAGACTTTAATTTTTAAAAGGGGCCTTCTCCCCCTTACCTTTCCCCAAACCAAGATTAAAACTGCCTCATTAGAAAGTACCAACAATAAAAATAATGCTAATCATCTTTTTCTTTCATGAACATCTCTGATTTTTCATCTACATTACTTCAAATGGTATAAAAACATAACCTTCAAAATGCCAGAATTTGAAAGGATCTAAGTCTCTTATCTACTTACACATCTTGAAGTTGAGGTAATTTATTTCTAAGAGTTGGAGAGAATTACAGCATGAGCCAATTAAAACTATAATGAAAGGAACTGTATTCTTCACATTCACTATATACAAAAGACAAGAAGTCTTTAGTCCCCTGTGAATAATTTTCTACAAGAAATTCAGAACAGGGTGGGTGGGGGAAAGGGTGAGAATTTGAAATTCCAAGCAATTCAGAATGACACAGCTAGCAAAAAAACAAGGAAAAATGCTTAATCTTAATTTTAAGCTTCAGCCTCAGAAAAAGTTGCTTTGGTACAAATATCTGAGGAATGACAGTGTTTTAGTCAGACACAACTAAGTAATAAATTATGAAAAGGAAGCTCCCTCCCAATGTTGTGAGCACCTCAGGGTGATGATATAAAGTCTCTCTTCCTGTATTTTATTGTATCCTTTATACTACATGGCACAAGGACTAGATAATATTTAAAAATATGGCTTAAATGCATTCTAGTTATTGTTAGTGATGATTAATCTTACTAGATGACCAATGACTGTAATAATTTATGACATCTGCAATAATGCTATTTACCCATCTGTTAATCTTTAAGCAACCTCAACCAACAAAAATATAGCCAAAGATGCAAGTTTTAAGGATAACAGCCCAGTGGAAAACATTCAGACTTTGGACAAGACTTCACTTTTCTCATCTGTTTAGGGAAGATGGAATGGGAGAAGATGGTGTACTGTGTGGCAATTGAGTTTGTGGAAACTTAACATTTGGCACACAGCACTGGCTCAATAAATCTGTTTCTTTACTACACAGAAGAGACATATATGGCTTTAAAGATTAACCCTAAATGTAAGTAGTTAAGACTACTGATGTTTGGTTGACTGATTTCTCTTTAGTTCCACTGCAGACCTGATGGGAGTAGAACTGGGCTGCCGAAAGTAGTAACTGATGTTAAGGAAAGAGAGAAAAAGTTAATCAATTAGAAAAGCACAGTAGTCTGAGACAATAATTCTGTGAACCCACAAACTAAGTCTGATCTACACTTAGATGGCCTCCAAAATTATTAAATTATATAAGAGTAACGTGATGAGAAAGCCGAATCATCAACAGAAGGTTCAATTACAACCTACATTTCACATCTCAACGTGAGTAAGCTGTTCAAAAATCAATTTGAAAACTTGGAACAATTTTTTTCAAGGACACAAGTAAAGCTTCCAGATTAGCCTATTAAAATCCAAGTGATTTAATCCTATTAAAATCAATCACAAGTGATTTAAGTTCAAACAATACAGTATTATTTCAACTATCTCTGTGAATTACTTTTGCATTTATTAAAAAATGAGTAATATTTCAGTCTGATTATGACCATCACAAATAAGACGCAATCCTAAGTGGTATTCTCACTGAGGCAACAAGCTAGTCACTATCCTCTACTGGCGTTAAAGACATGTCACTTGGCACCCTGAAACACATTTTATCCAGAGACAACACTGTATTCACCTTGACCGAAACTCTTCAAACATTATAATTAGAGATCCTCTCTATTAAGACAAATTACTACATCTATAAGATCAACAGTTTAAAATAATACAAACATTTGCTATTTTTCCAACACGCTATTAAATACCAACACTATTAAGGATCCTCTGTATAAAATTGCTTTTTTAAACATTCACCTGGAAAACAAATAATAAAAAAGCAGAACTCGAATTCTGAATGAAATTTCAAACTAGTAGTAATGTTACACGGAAAAATACTTTGACTTTAATCAAAAATGAAAATCTGTCTTCTCTCTAGCTTAAGTCACTAATTTTTTTAAAGCTAATTTTTTTAAACCAGTTTTTCTAAAACTATGATAATGTGTTAAAGATCTATAAACTGTAAGGCACCTAATAATAAATTAGTTTACACTAGAACCAACTACACACAATACAAAGGGAGAGATAAAAACATGTGAAACAGTATAAACTGCAAGTTAGCTTTGTCTTTTAATTGAAAGAATATACCTGTAACCAATGTGGAAAGACAGCAAAAAGCCTGTAATAGAAAATCATTACTAATATACAAGGTCTGTCTAGAAAAAGTCCAGCCACTGTTAATATAACCAAAATGGTTTGTGCGACATCAGTGTAACCTGGCAGCCAAGGAGACTGGGCTGGAATGCACATGCGTGAACAGTGACTTCACTGTACCAGCCAGTGGGGGTGGTAGACACCTTTGAGTGAGCATGTGTACTGTGTGGCCATCACATTCAAAATGAGGGAGTAGAATGATTCTGCATCTGATTTTGTGTTCAACTTGAACATTCCTCTGCAGAAACTATTCAGATGATTCAAAAGGCTTTCCCGGAAAATGCAATGAGTGGAGCGCAAATAAAAGTGTGGCACAAACACTTTAAAGATGATCAAGAATCTGTTGAAAACGAACCACATTCTGGAAGGCCGGCAACAAGCAGAATGTGTACAGGGTGCAATCAAAAAAGATTGGTGACTGACAGTATGAGAACTACAAGCTGATCTGGAGATTCCAAAAACTACTGTGTCGGAGATTTTGACACAGGATCTTGGCATGAAATGTGTCCTGACAAAATTCATTTCTCAGTTTCTTGTACCTGAGCAGAAGGAACATTGTGCTGCAGTTGCTAATGAATTAATTCAAACTGCTACCAATGAACATGGTTTCCTCAAGAAAGTCAAAACCAGAGATGAATCATCTACTGCTATGATCAGGAAACAAAGGCCCAGTTGTCCCAATGGAAGTTGCCTGGTTCTCCAAGCCTGAAGAAGGTGCCACAAAGTCGCGGGAAGATCAAAACCACATTAACTGTGTTTTTTTATTGGGAAGGTATGGTCCATCATGAGTACACTCCTTCAGGCCAAAAAATAAGGAGTACTATACCTCGGTGTTCTTGTCAGTTGAGAGACGCAACACGATGAAATGGCCACAGCTATGGGCAACTGGTAATTGGCAACTTCATCACAACATGTCCACTCATGCATCATGTCTCATGCAGACTTTTTTTTACAAAACATCAAATCACCCAGGTGACTCATAGCCCCCACTAAGCTCAGACTTGGTGCCCTTCAACTCCTGGCTTATCCCAAACCTATGAGTAAAATCAAAATCACTCTTGAAAGGGAAGGTATTTCAGACTATTAATGAGATTCAGGAAAATACGATGGGGCATCTGATGGCATTCCAACAAAGGAATTTGCAGAGTGTTTTGAAAGTGGAAGAGACGCTTGAAGAACTGTGTGTGAGTACCCCAGGTACCCGCTTTGAAGGGGGCTGAGGCGTCCTTGTCCTATGTACAAGGTTTTTTGTATCTTCCCCAATAAATGTCTCTTCCTCATAGTGCATGACTGGATACATTTTAGACAAACCTCACGCTACCAAATCTGCTCAAAACTTCTCTAAACCTGTCAACTCACACAGAAAGATGTAGAACACATAGCTAACTTTCCCACTGCTTCATACTAGGATTTAAACATCATCACTAAAATACACCATTTTTATTTTAAAGGAAATTGTAAGGATGAAACAGGTAAGTGACTTTTGCAACACCACAGAAAATGTTTTAGGCCATAGATCACACCAGCATTCAATTACTAGACTTATGTATAAGTACAAGGCCTTAACTAAAATTTTTCCAGTTCAAAATGAGCCTCAAACAACCCCAGTGTAAAATCTCTCCATCTTACAAATGAGGAAAACTGTGGCTAAGAGACTTATCCAAGATCACACAGCTGGTTAGAGTAACGAAGGAATCCAAGTGTTCTAAGCTAAGAGTGTGTCCCTTATACTATGTCAACTCAAGTCACTTGGGTGTTCAATGTTAAAACACTAAATGGCTATAGCCAAATGTTTATTTCAGTCCAGTCTAGAGAAAAAAGCTTTCAACTGGAAACCATGTTTCTAAATCATGGCTCCTCCATAAAGTCCTCTCTAATTCTCTGCTGCTGATCTACTAAATAAAATTAGAACAGATTCTCTCTAAAGTCCTGTACAGATTTTAAAAATTAATATACAAATACAAACAGCAAGTAAGTCACTTGTTTATTTGGCTAATGATAGCATTCATCCAAAAAAATACCTTTTTCATATCTTCTTTGCATACACCAAGAGGAAAAGTGAATTAGTTTAAAATATCTGATCTTTGTGCTCCAAAATTCATTTTACTGTTTCAATTCAATTCTTAGTACATTCTCAAAGACAAAAAATATTAAAGATTATATTAAAGTATTTATACATACTAATAACTTCAAGGAGCCACTTTTTTCTAAATATATACTTAACAAGATAAATTTATATTAGCTGAAAAAAGGAAGTTAAAAATATGTACTATCAGCCTTATAATTTGAAAAGGAAAATGTTAACTCATAAATATGACTAGTGTGTCTTTCTTCTGGGTTCTAATTTTGTCTGAGGTCAATACACACTAGGGTCCCTTTAAGCAATTTATATATTCTAACTTCACTGTATATTTTGACTGATTCAAAGTTTTTATAATATTTATTCTTATAAGTGGTATATTTACCTTGACTCTAGTGAAGCTTAAGCTTGCAAAGAAAGAAAGAGCTCCTCCACCCAGAACTTAATTTTGAATTCTTTTCATAAAGAGTACTACATTGTACAAGCTTTAGGGCACCCCAAATCTGCCCCTGGCTAATAATTTAAATGAAAACCTTAGAATTAGTTTCCTAATACATTCCTTCTAAGAAAGAAAATATTTGAGAATCTAGCAAATTCTTAACAAAATGTAATTAGGTAGTGTGGTTTAATGGAAAGAACACAAACTTTTTAGTCATACCTGGGTCTGAATCCCAGCTCTGCTCTTTCCTGGGTGTAAATGTATTAGACTATACTAGGTCTCTGAGTCCCAGATAGATTTAAAACAGAATAACATCTAAAGATTGTTGTGAAGTTTTGAGATAATTATAGTTCAAAGTACCTTAAAACAAAGCCTAACACAAAGCAGACATTCAACACACTGTGGCTACTCATCTTATAAAGAAACTTCTCATATACTATTAATAAGTTGGAAATAAATAAGGAAAGCGAATTTTTCATGATTACTTTCAAGAGGACAGGGCAAATAGAAGAGGCTAAGTGCTGCTCAGTTAAGGGCTGCTTTAGATAAAAATGAGTAACAATCAGTATGTTGAAGTATTCCTTTTAGCAATGATGGTTTGCTTTTAGAAAAAAAAGTACCGCTAAAGAATGTTGTATTTTTTTAAAGTGGGTAAAGATGTCCTTTGAAGTCTATTCTTTTGCTTACCAGTAGGCCTTTCTCATTTAAAAAGCAAATTTGGATCCATTCCTTTTTCAATGATTACAAGCACTAAATGAATGAAAAGTCACATGAGGAAGTTTTACTCAATTACATTCTCAACTTTAAAACTGACTTAAGAAAAAGACGTAATGCTTTCTAGTAGTAAAAGGGCCTGGATTAGGGGTTAAGGCAACTATCAACCTGTGCAAGGAGGACTCTCCTCAACTTTAAAAAGACTGAACTAATTAATAACTGATGGTTTTAAAGCAATGGTTCAACTTATACAAATGGCAACACAGGACCTGCTCTAAATATCGGAGAGGGAGATTTGTGAAGATATTTAACTCTTCCTGGGTCTGTCCCAAATGAAGCACACTACTTTTTCAATACTGTGAGAGTATTGTTTATACTCTCACAGATGTGCCCCTGTCCACCCCCCGACCCCATCCATCATTGGTGTCTGTGTCTATGAGTTATGCATCTATGTTATTTGGTTACACATTAATTTTAGTAAAAAATTCTGACTTTTTATGATTGGAAAATTCTTGTAAATGTCTCAGTGATGCCACTGTTTATTAGAAAGCACTTTCTGACATTATTTCTGACACTCCTTTAATTGTCACAATTAATCCATAAGGAAGATTATAGTTCCCACCTTAAAGATAAGAAACAAACTAAAGAGTCTATTAGTTCATTCATTTGGCATTGTTGGCATACTACTGTGCCACACTGACAAAGATCAATACAGAGACTTGATGCCTCCCCTAAAGAAAACTGTGTTCTAGTAAAGGACAGACTATTTCTCTGAAGGCTCTTGGCTATAAAGCAGGTAATATGGCAGTCACAAGAAGACAGGAAAAAACATCTTCCTCCTCTGAGACCTGAGAGGAGGTGTTGAGAATGAGCAAAGATAGTAGTTAAAGGACACAAATTTGAAAGGGAAAAAAAGCTGAAGAACTTACACAAGCTAACATTAGTTTTCACAATGAAGCAGTAATTAAATTTTCTAAAGAACAGTGAGAGAATTTTCAATAAAGAACTTAAGGGCAATGGTTACAGTATGAAATAGTTCATGCAGCAAAGGGGAGAATGAGCTTATAAGGACAAAAAAACAAAAACAAAAACAAAACCTGCCCAAAGGCACTGAGAGTACAACTAAATTAGAGACCACTGAATCTTGCAATTTTCAAGAGGAGTATAAACAGCCTAAAAAACATAAGCAGTGAAGGCAGACAGGTGGAATGATCCAAGATGCTTTTTGCTGGTAGTTCTGACCTTGCTGTGAGAAGGCAGCAGGAAATAAGGGGCAACTAGAAACATTCAATGGGAGAAGGGAAAGGAATCTTCTTGAGATCCAAAAGGACACTAATGTGAGAAGGAAATGACACAGAAGAATAATTAAATAATAATCACAGCATGTATTTATTTATAACACTTGCTATATGCCAGGCATTACTGTAAGAGGTTTACATGTATCAATTAACTATTTTTACAGCAACCTTATGAGGTAGGTACTATTATTTTTCCTTTTTACAAAAGAGGAAACTGGCAGAGGTTAAATGATTTGCTTAAATTCTACATCTAATAAACAGAAGAGCCAGAATACAAGGCAATATTGAAGTTTAAGATCTCTAAAGTAGTGGGATGACAACCTCCAAGACAACATGGAGATCACAAACATAGAAGAGGCCAAGTCTATTTGATCATCACTGTATATCTAGTGCCTGATCCCTAGTAGAAAACACAATAAATGTATTTTAAATCAAATAAATGAACAACTGTGCCCACATGCACTGGATAAAGTCGAGATTTAAACTTGAAAGAATGTCCATAAAGAAGGTATTAAAGTCTTCAATGACTGAGGGAGCACAGGTAAGAAGTGAGAACAGGGTTATAAGAAGGATTCAAAAGAATGGTTCACAGGGCCTGAGCCACAAAGGAAAATGATGGATGTGGCAGTAAATGGCACCTGGGCCCAGTGATTCAAGGATTATAAAGAAAAGCAGCCCCTCAATTCAGGAAAATAAGCCTGTATCCTCAGGGCAAACCAAGGTTTCAGATGAAAAGGCTAACAATTCCAAGAACGGGATGCGGATATGGGCGAGTTGAGTAGGGGATCAGAGTGTACAGGGGAACAGGCTGGGAGGAAGCAGTCAAGGAGTGAAATGTAAGGTACCACTACTACACAGAAAAGACTGACTGGAGACTAGGTCTTCTGACACTTACTCCAATGCTGCCAAGGCATCATACCACCTTTACTTCGTCATTATTGTTTCAGGAGTCTAGGATGCTTGCACTGAATTACCAAATTAATTGATTATTATGGTTTGGCTTAAAGAACTAGTTTCTCATTTAATTAATCGCTAGTAACCACCCACACTGTGTCTAACATCATGCTAAGTGCTCTGTGGTTCAAAAGGGTGCCTGGTATAAGCTCTAGGCAGGGACAGCAGCCTACTTCGTAAGTGAAACAAAAAAGGGGAGTAGGGGAGAAAAGGAGGTAAAACTGGAAGGAAATTTTTTAAAGTATATACACACTTAATGTAAACATTAGAATGTATGTACCAAATGAGTGTTTACTGCTCCAATAAAGTTATGCCCTTACTCCAACGATTATGTGAGACTTATTATCTGAACTTCTGTTTTGAATCTATCCCCCAAGAGCCAGCAGCATTCTTCTGAAGCGCCCCAGGGGTACCTAACCTATACCCTCTGAGACTAATTTCTTAGTGTCGTTCACAAATTGTGAAGGCTTTTCAAAATGCAAGTTCTAAAAACTATACCAAAAAATGACAGCATCATTAAAATAAATGTTTAGTATACTCATATAACTAATTGCAAAAATAACATTCAATTTTAGTATTTAAACCGTGGCATAATCATGGCTACATGCTGATAGAGCAATAGCTAACTGTTCTAGGTACTGTTCTAATGCTTCATTTTCTTTACCTCACAACAACCCTGTAAGGTAGGTACTACTAGTGTTTACATTTTGCAGAGGAGAAAACCCAGGCTAGAAGAAGCGGTTAAGTAACTTGTTAAATATAACACAGCGAGCAAGACATGGAGCTGACATTCAAACCCTGGCAGCCCAGAGCCCACACTCATCTGCTCAGTCTCTGGACTTTTTAGGCATATTCCTTTGCTGTGTATAACGCACACCCATGGCTTTGGTGCCGCCCATGTGTTAACGTGCATCCTTTTATACCACCCATGTACAAGTGCATCCTTATTTTTCCCTCAAAAGTTTGGGCAAAAAAGTGTATATTATATTCAGTAAAATATGGTACATATGTTGAATACATTAGTGCAAAAATAAATGAAAACTCCCTACAGACTCTCCACAGTTTTATTCTTACAAGTAGAGAAATTAAAACATTAACTATTTTTTCACCTATGACATTAAAGATATATGTTGACTAAGACACTGCTACACAAAATGACACAACCTTGAGAGGTATAATTAATTCTAAAGAGCATCACTTTAGAGCCAGACAGTCTGGGTTAGAATCCCAGTTCTGCCACTTACAATTACAGTTGTCTTAAGCAAATTACTTAACCTCTCAAGGCCTCGTTTGTAAAACAGATGAGAACAGTAGTCTTCTATAGAGTTGTGCAAATTAAATGACTTTATATGTGCAAAGCACAGAGAACAATGTAAGCACATGGCAGCATTCAGTGAGTGTTAGCTATTATTATTACTACCTTTCTGTCAATTTGGTAATACATATCAATTATGGTGAGCCCAGTGATTCCATAATCATAAATGAGTTCAAATATTTAAATGCCTAGTCACAGCTACATTATTTATAACAGAGTAAATGTGGATTCACTGGAATGAATCAAAATACCTGGCAGTAAGGAAATAATTAAGCAAAATGAGGTGCTATAGAGTATTGCAGTCATCAAAAATCATGCTTTCAATATATTTAACATGAAAATATATGTATGATAAGATATAGTTGTTAAAGGCAGAAAGTAAAATGATATTGTACCTCACTTTTACTGTGTGCTTACATGTGTATGACAGATTAAAAGGAAACACATCAAAATGTTACAATTCCTATAGTGTTACAGGTAATTTTTATTTCCCTATTTATAATTTAGATATTTATTAAGTTTTCTATTATGAATATGCATCACTTTTATAATTAGAAAATAACTAAAATGAATTCATTCTTTTGACAAATTATGATTGAACAGTTTTCACAATATACTGATAGGCACTAACTGTAATTCATATTTCATCTCAGTGATTTGTTCTTACTAGTAGTAGCACCTTTACTTTTTAAATTGATTTTACAATGGACAAACTATTCTGAGTTGCATTATTTAAAACTACAAATTGTCCAGCAAGTTTTATAAAAATCTAACAAAACTGCGAAAGAACATTAAGATAATCTTGAATGGCAATAAGAGCAAAAAACTATCTCTAAGGTCTCCCAATTTATAATACAAAGGGAAGCCATACTACTTGTTCTAGTCTTAATTATAAAATCTTCCTGAACTAGACAAAAGGCTGTTACTTAATGAATGAATGGTGTATGTACAAGCAAATGAAGCCTTCTTATTTTGTTTGAATGAATTAACCTTGTGGCTAATCCAGAATTTAAAAGAACAAGTTCTCACCATTATATTCTATACTACCAAAAATAATTTCAAATTCAATAGTGGTACTAATAATTTTCCAGGTTCCTCTGAACTGCTATCTACAATAGTGCAAAATAAGCGGTAATATAAAATAAGCACTTTTACTTTTCAACTTCTTACAGCTACACCACAGCTGGCTGTCCTAAAACTATTAAAAAGAATCAGTCTAAGCATAAGCAACCCTTTAATGAATCTGCTACACTTTTACTCCAGAATTTCTCTATAAGGACATAGTAGAATATGAAAAACAAACTTACAGTTAATTCCCCACCTTGTGTGATTTGCAAAAACTATTATTATTCAGGTTTCCTGTATGTAGAGCCCAGGTAGTTCTAGACAACGATTACTTCCCCTAAGAGAAACCCAGTATGAAGATCAAAACTGTTCCCCCAAATCTGGCAAGTGTTAGGTACCTAGAACAAACAAAAACATTAACTGTCCCCATTTGTTGTAAGTTCTTATGCCCTTAAATATATCAAAAATAGCGCTAAAACTTAATCTCTTACTAATGTCAGCTACTTTGTGGGTTCCACCTAACAGTAACCTCCACATCATGCCCTGTCCAAGCCACACAGGTAGAGCGCTGGTAAACGCATCTGGAACGATGGAGTGGACATCACAATCAGAGATTCTTTATCATGACTGGCATGCTTCTATAGACTAGCACCTGAAGCCATTTCCAGATAACACTCTAAAGACAAATCACTTTCAAAACGTCTTAAACTCTGATGGCTAAGCCAATTAAGGCAAACTGAAGGACAGGCCAGCACTTTGATTCAAATATATCCCTTCCAATCCAACCAACTTCTCAAGTCATGTGGACAAAACCCTAGACAGTACAGATGATGAGGAATGGCTTTTCAGAGATAAGAACAGAAGGTTCATCTGACAGCAAATAATCCTACATAGTGGAACATAAGCTCAGGAGTGAGACACATGGTAACAGCAAGGAAAGAAGAACAGGAACTTCTGGGGGGCAGCATTTTTTTGGTCCAAATCCATAGTTTCCAGGAGTTTGGCAACTACAACTTCCTTCCTTCCTTGAAAGTTTTGTAGCCTTTGCTGCCACTGTGGGTACCCCCAAAACAAAAAAGATGTTAAATGACATAGCTTGAACACTGCAGGAAAGCTTAAAAACTGGAATAAACGTTTCCTCTATCAACAATTTATAAATACAGAAAGTTCCTTATTGTTACCTACCTTAAAAAGAACCAACTTCCCTTCAAATCTTATAAAAAGGTCTAGTCAAAATGTAAATTGTACATAAAACTGGTATGGCGTAACTTCTATTTTTGTGAACAATGATGAAAGCACATTTAAAATATGCATTAAGAATACTAAAAAGAACCTGATTCTACTGATAGGACTCAATCTGGAAGAGGCTTACACAACTATAAAGGATCTTGTTAGTTCACTTACCACTCCTTTGCAATGAAAACAAAACATCCTCTAACGTATTTTTATACATTTTACTCATCAATTTTATAAAACAGAATCTGAAATGACTACTTCAGACCTCTGGTTAAACTATAATTTCCCTTAAATTATACTAACGATACCAAATGGTAATGTAAAATACAGCATTTGTGTGTACATACGTACACACATAAACAGTATTTTTTTCTTTATGGAACACTACACATTTACCACTTCTAACCAGCAATCCATGCAGACTACAGTTAAGCAAAAGATTACTAACCTGGATGAAAAATTTTAAATGCCTATAAGTACTCATTTACCAATGAGAAATACTGTACCAGTGAGGCATATCTCTATCTTAATAAAGGCTCAAGGAACTGTGACTAAATTCTATGGTTTTTAAAAACTAGCAGATATTAACTATTGAATATTGAACACTAGTCATAAATTTCATTATAAGGATTTTAGAACACTTAGAGGACAACAAATTAGAGATAGAAAGGATCCAAATTAGCTCATAACCATAATGCTACTTATAAAAATCAGTTTCAGTACTATCGCATATTATACTCTCCAACTCAAGGAATAATGAAATTTTCTCCCAACAATACAACATCCAGAAGCAGCAATCCTGGTCTTTCAAACTATATTGATGTATCCCAAGTCCTTAGAACAGTGCCCGAAACACAGCACTCAGCATCTCTTGAATGCATGAAAAAATGGGAGAACAGGCAGGAACAAGCAAAGCTATAGATCAGAGAGTTGACGCTGCACAGGTTAATCAGAATTTTGAATGAGTTGATGTCAAATGTGCGCTAGCCCACATTTCAGCAATAATCTGAGGTAACGGCACACTTTCCTAGAAAACCTGTATATTACTTAAAATACTAAATAATTCTAAACTCTGCTAAAAAATGGTCAGCACTGCTTTAGTAGGAAAACATTACTCACAAATTCATCAACACAGTTCACTGTTCAATCCCATGCTTTTTGGTCAACATTTCTCACTTTGTAGTTTCTCACATTTACTTAGAAAAAAACTTCAAAGATTCAAAAATTCCTTCAAAATACTTAATTCCCCTGAGTATATCCCACATATATATAGAGAGAGAGAGAGCAGTCTCCACACACTGACATTAGTACATATTTTTATTACAATTTCTTTTAAATTTTAAGAATTTAGAGAGGTCAAGTTCTTTGGGTGAGTTTCTTACTTAACTACAATTATATTAATAAAAATCTTTCTCAGCTGAAAAATTCCACTTTAGAAAACTCATGCTTTAAAAAGTAAGTACAAACCCCTTTTCCTCCTCATAGGATGTCTATGATTCTAAGGAAGGAAACCCCAAGAGCTTTCTCTAGTTTTACTATTTTAAAATCTTCTGTTCAATTGTTAGTTTGTCTATCTTGATATATGTTACTGTAGCGATATGAGCAAGTATGTCCATTTCTCGGTTACAACAGAACATTTTAAGTGCTTGCCATTGACTACCTGAATCAGATGGAGCATCCAATGTTATTACCCTATATACTGAACACCGCAATCGGACGACTCAACGTAAGGCTAGAAGGAGAAAGTTTCTGAACAGAGTATGTTTGCTGTCTGTCACTAAACCCTACAGAGTAAAGCAACCCAGGGTAGTGACTCCTCATTCTTTTGGGCTTCCAGGGCTAAGAAATGGAGTATTGTCCAATTTGCTCCTGCTTGCTTCTCCCGACCCTCCTACGGGGAGAGGAGGCAATTCCTGCACAAGAGTTTGTAAAGTGCTTTGGAAGCTTGTGGGCAAAAGACGCTTTAAATACACCTGAGGTTATTAGTGTATTACTACTGAGCATTACGTGGAACCACTGTCCCTGCGTCGGGGGTAGACTGATAGCATAACGCCTCCTGAGGACTGGGGGAGAGAGAAAAAGGACAGTCCCCTTCATCACCGTAAAGGTTCGGGTGGCCGTCTTTCAGGGTGGGTTATTTTGTAAATCCACACGTGAAAAGTTACACGCAGGCCCCATACAAGGAAACTTCAACTGTCCCCGTCCACGCAGGTCTGAGAGTCCCGGGAACCGAAAGGGGAGAAGAGGACTAGAGGTTAGGGCTACACCCCAGTAACGTGGGGAAGGTGCAGGGACCGGCAAAGGGGTCCCAGGCACAACTGACGCCCGCGGGGCGGCTGAAACAGTTCCGGGCGGGGGCGCGGCGCCGGGCACGGGGAACGGCCAAGCCCCGCGCCGCCCCGTTGCCGGGAAGGCTCGCGCCCCGCGGCCGGCGGCTTGGGGGAGGGGAGACAGGGCCTGCGGCCTGTTAGGGGAGTTCAGCCCGGGCCTCGCGTGCGGCTCTCAGCCGGGCCCCCGGCCCCGGGATCCCGGGTGCCAAGTGGAGACTCACCGGAAAGGCCCGGATCCGCATTTTGGTGTCCTTCCGGCTGCCCGTGCCTTTGCTCAGATTCGACATGGTGCCCGCACCCTCCCGGCCGCGGCTGTGGGTCGCTCTCCGAGGCGCCGGTGTCACATTTAAGGCGGGCGGGCAGGCGAGGGGCAACGCTGGGGGCGGCGGCGCGGCCCCTGGGCTAGGCTGGGGAGCTGGCCGGCCCCTGGGCGGCCGCGGTGGTGGCGGCAGCTGAAGCTTCGGCGTCTGAGGCTCGGTTGGGGGTACTGCGCTGGCGCGGCTGCTCCGCGGGGTCCCCCTCACGTCCGACTCAGCTCCTTTTATCGCGCTTCTCCGCGATGGCGGCGGCGGCGGCGACGGACAAACATCTCACTGCGCAAGCCGAACGTCCTCCTCCTCCTTCTCCTCCTCCGCCTCAGCGAGACGAGATCCGGCCCAGAGGGTGGAGGGGGTGGAGGGAGGGAGGAGAGCCGGAGAGCGGAGAGACTGGGGGGGAGGGAGGTGGGAGGACGGGAGGAGGCAGCGGACGGCCGCCGCGTTCGGAAAAGGGACGTTCAAATCTCGCGAGAAGAGGACTAGCGCGCTACCCCAGAGGAGGCGGGGCGAAGGCCGGGAGCTGGGGCGGGAGGGGGGCGTGGGGAGTTGGGAAAGTGGGAGGGATCAGAGGGGCGGGGAAGTGGAAAAGGGGCGGGGCTGAGGGCGGGAGGAGTAAATCGCCTCTTTGAAAGGGGAGCACGGCGAAGAGGGGGTACTGGGCAGAGGTAATTGCTGATTGGTGGAGCGCGGAGCGGGTTTTGGTCACGTGGACTCAGTGGGCGGGTAAAGTTTGGGG
This sequence comes from Artibeus jamaicensis, assembly GCF_021234435.1. Lineage (NCBI taxonomy): Eukaryota > Metazoa > Chordata > Mammalia > Chiroptera > Phyllostomidae > Artibeus > Artibeus jamaicensis. The sequence continues at coordinate 4,207,058 of NW_026521194.1, read as the reverse complement.
AGCCCCGGACGGATTGTAGTGGGCCGGGTCCCGCTGAGCTGGGCCTGGGCGGGGGCTGGGGTTGGGGGTGGGATTGGGGCGGGGATTGGGCGGGTGGATAGTCTCTGGAGGAGCGTAGGGTGCAAGGTAGGTAACTACGTCCTAGAACAGGTTCCTATGTTTTTCTAGGGCATGAGGACTAGGGATGAATATTGAGCAGAAGCCATCAAGTTGAAAAGAAGAGTTTGCAGGAGCCACCTGCAGTTTCACATTAGGGTCCTGTATGCTTAACAAGGTATTCAGATTGGATGTGCATACCCCAACTCTAGGACTGAGGGGCGGAGACATTAATCCGCGAAATTTCCTTAAACTGCAGAAGCTCCAGGGCCTCTTCAATCACTGATACTCTCTGAGGGGCCCAGGACTTTTTAGTTTTAAAATTTCTTTTCCTTATCATTGAAATAAAATGACAACTCCCTTAATGTAGTGCAGTGTTTTGGTAAATGGTGTTAAACGGAAGGTATGATAGGAAACCTAACAATCAAGAGTATTGTTAACCACTACCAAGAGTATTTTGAAAGACAGAATTATTGTCTTTGATTCAATTTACTGCAAATTTGGAAGTTTTTTCCATTGTAGTCAAAACACCTAGTTTGATTCATCAGTGATGAATTTTACTTTCTAATTTGCTTCTTTGCCCCAATGATGTTATATTTGCAGGTCTGACACTGCAGAGAAATATATGAGTTCCCACTAAAGTTTGTGATCTCATTTTAAGTAAGAAGCTACTTTGGGATGGGTATCTACATTTGGAAGTTGGGGTTTTATATGTGTGTGTGTGTGTGTGTGTGTGTGTGTGCCATATATATTTTAATAGGTAAACCGAAATATACTTTTCTATATGTTTACTTGTTGAATTTGCCCTAAATTAACTTAATCTTAATGACTGTATTTGATTGTATGCTTCATCTCCTACTTGGTTGAAATGCCCCATTTGAAAATATATTTTCTTGTTTTGTTTTTCAGTATTTGTTAATCAAAACATGAGCTTAAGAAATGAGGATGTTGCTTGAAGATTATAATGTCTGTGTAAACACTGAAGCTAAAAATAGGTCATCACGAACTGGGTTGATAAGGTAAGATTGGGAGGGACTCCAATTTAAATATAAGATAATATGAGTCTTGGATAGGAGTTTACAATCTGTATGGTGATTGAACCTTCATTTGTATGGTCATTAGAATACAAGAACCAATGTTTTTTTAATTGATTGTAATGTCATATGGCCCAGTTTCTTAATATAAGAATGTACAAGTATGTTCTGGAGCCATGGGTTTGATTCCTAGCTCTATCAGCTTACTAGCTAGCTATATTTTGTGCCTTCTGGGGCAAAGACTTGATTTTTGTGCTTGGCACTTCTCACCTGTAAAATAAGGATAATAATACTTTCTTCTTGCGCTGCCATGAAATTTAAATGAATGAATATATTTCAAAAAGCCTGAGAACAGTGCTCAACATAGAGGAGCCAAGCAACACCTGTTGGCTATTATTAGCATACATAATTTTGGCCAAGTTTATACTCTCTTCCTTTATTCAATATATATGTTTCTAAAAAGAAATATTTCTATGCTTTTAGAAAAATGAATTTTATTTTAAAATGGAGCCAGTCTCCAACACTTGGATTTCACGGACCAATAAAATACTTTCAAAAACCTGGAGAACAAATATAGATTCCCCAACTTTATGTTGGCAAATAAGGGCATTAAAAAGGAATAACTAGCATAAACTAGGTCCAATATGGTTTGTTTGTTTTTTAGTATTTTAACCACATAAATGGGGAAAGGTTAATTTTTGAATAGAGGACGGTATCTTAAGTTGATTAATTTAGCCTTATGAAGTACAATCCACTGAGCTGATATTTCTTATTTCACTGCGAACCTGAGAAGCTGTCACGGGCCCACATTTAGTAATCCTGTACAGTAAGGAATAGTTCCATGTAACTGTGATGCTATAATCACCCTTCAGTTTATTTGTTTTGTGAACACATATTTTTCATATGTTGATTTTGTTTAAGCAAACTTTGACTGCATTTAAAAGAATCACTCTCAGCTATGTCTTCTATTAGGCTTTTAATCACAAAGACCCAGAAAAAGTCTTTAAAATGAATTCATCTGCCACTGCCATCAAGAAATTTACTGCTCATTTGTTTGTCCAGTTATCTCTTCATTTATTCAAGAAATATGTATTCAATGGCTGCTATATATCAGGCACTAAGGAGAATAAGACAGCTGAGACCTTCCATCACAGACTCCATAGCTCTTTCCCACATCTCAAATTTGGAAACCACAGACCCACGTTGGATTTGGCAACAACTGCTCATACACTCCAGTCTAGAAATCAGACACTTTTTTCTTCCTAAGAAACAAGCATCCTCCAAATGTATGTGCAATACTCTCTAAAGCAGCAGCAGACTGTTCTATACTCAATGATATCCTGGACTTGCAACTAGCAAATTAACTTTCAGGAGATTAATTTTTTCTGTCAACTGCCACCTGATATAGCAGAGAAAGCAGTGTTGGAATTGGAACTCACTGGATGTTGCATGCCTGTGGGCTGGTATTCCCACTTTTGCTGACGGTGTCCTGACACAGGAAAACAGTGGCCCCACTTCCATTTATTCACGGGGCGCACATGCTGTCAAAGCTGGAAAGCTGAGTGGGCCAGCCCCTGTTCTACATCTCAGTCTAGAATCGGCAAGTATGCATTGTGAGAAGCCAGTGATAGGGGATAGCCTCTTCTTGGCCATGAGTTTCTAGGCATCCAGGATACTAAGCCACTTTAATCACTGTATCAGACCTGCTGATTTGGCTGTGCTAATATTGGTTATTAAAAGAGCTGAGGGCCTACCAATTCACTTAGAAAAACGTGTTCAAAGGTTTTGAATAGAAAAAGACTGGGTTCGGGAAAGATGTATGTTTTTCAAATTGGAAGGGGAAGATTTACAGATCTTCCTGTACACCTGTCCCACGTTCTGTGAACAGGAGGGCTAGATTTTCTACTTTTTTACTTGTCTCCACCAGGCAACCAATAAGTATTGTAGGCCATTAGATTTATATACATTTAACGCAGTAACATTCATATGTGCTTTCTGAGATGACGTGTTGAGGAGTGTCCCATTGAAACATAACCACAGATACTTATTCTTTTCCTTACATATATCATCAAAACAAGGAGCGTATGAGACATAAAGAATTAAAGAAAAAAATCTCAAAAAGCCATAAAAATCCATCTCCATTTTTCACCACATTGTCATGCTGCATAAAATCAACTCACTTGCAGCTCTAGAAACTTTCTAGTTGACCTGGACAGTGCTCTGTTTGTTGCCCATTTTTCTAGTAAATGACTATTTTTGAAATAAAAATATTTATATGTACCACCACAGAACGTAAATCCTCAGTTGAAAATTAGATGCACTGCGTCCATGTCATTTTGCTTTGAAGACAAAGAATTTCCTTTTATTGATAATAGTAACTGTATCAAGAAATCTCCAAGGAACAATCACAAATCTGTATTGCTTTCATTCATGATGAGGAAAGAGTGTGGTGACATAAGTCAGCAGTGAAGCTTTGTGAAGTCAGCATCTGTCTTTGTGAAGTCAGTTAATTTTGGACCTGGGAGAAAGCATGGCCCCAAAGAACTGTAAAAATCAACCGAAATTTTGTGTTAGATTTTTAGTGAGCATATGAATTATGAATACAGCAGTCAACACCTGTAATAAAATAGTGTTATATTTAAATTTCAATAAGCTATGCATCTTTAGTTCATGGTAAAACTGTATTCTTTCGTATATCTGTAACTAGTAAAAGTCAAAATCTGCTTAAAACAAGGGATTGCTGGTAGAGATTCAAAATAAGCTTTAAGAGACTAACAAATAAGGAAAAAAATGGGCCAATTTCTAGCCCAAAAGTGATATAATGAATGATTGTCTAGAGATAAGTTTATTTGTGGTTATGGTTTCTGAATCTTCTAATTCTTGGGGGAGCGTGTTATTGGGCAGAAGACCCCTTCAAGGTGCAGTCCTGAGGGAGGGACGCCATGGACACCTTGTGAGGATGAAGCTGGCAACTTTGTATGTAACCCAATTAAAACACCTTTTAAAGAATTTTCGTGTCTGAGGCCTTTTGAACTGGTCCTTCTCTGCTACTGCAGTCCCTGTGGACCAGTGCCTATCCTTACATGGACCTACGTCTTTTGAGAAAGATGCTTGTTAAGGCAGTTTCACATTCTTTTACTAATTATTATAGCAACAGCTGTCCTTTGGCAGAGTATTGCTCCCTTTTAGCCCCCTGATTTCTCATTTTAAAGGGTTTTCCCATTGGTTGGTGTTGGTGGGTAGTGGTATCTGCTTCCGATCACAATAGTCAAAAAGGCCTGGTGCCCCCCCCCCCATTCCTTAGATCAGTCTGGGGATGTATAATGCAGACTCAGACAATCAGACCCTCTCCCAGAAACTCTTGAGTAGGCGAATGAAGGACACAGCACCAGTTGGTGAGCACACAGGCATTGGCCATGGGTGGCCTCAGCTCTTCCCACTGAATGACTTTAGCTGTGATTCCTGTTCCTCCACTTCCCAGCAGTCCTTTGATTCCTGCTTGTTCTGCTTCCCTGGTCCCCCCACCTCCCCTGATTTCTGTGACTCCAAACATGCCTTCCCCAAATTGCATTTTTTTGCTTAAAATAGTCAAAGTTCGTTTCTGCTGTGTATCAATCAGGGTCCTGGCAGGAAACAGATGGCTCACTCGAAGAGGGACTTGGAAGCGACTTTAGTGCAGGGACTGTTTACAGAAGTGTGGGCAGAGTTAGGGAGTGATCAGGGACAGTGAAGCATCTCAGGGACTGGCCACAGCAGGGAGCCTTGCAGCACTTCTTAGGCTAGAAGGGCCAAGAGTAGAAGTGGCGGCCAGAACCCAGAGAGAAGATTCTCTCCATAGCTATGGGAAAGATCTGCCTGAGAAGCTGAAGCCTTGAGAAAGGACCCAGGCTACTGGTTCTCTATGGAGGCAGCCAGGGGACAAAAATACCTTGGTCTCACTCTCCTCCTATCTTCAGACTTTTGGCTGATACCTCTCAATGGATGAAACTAGCTGAAAACCAGGAAGCAAAGGAGCCCTTGGTGGAGCTCATGAAGGTCAGCCTTCCAAGACCCAGAGCGGAGTGAAGGGTGGATAATAGATCTAAAGAGGCATGTAAGGACTATCCATGTAGTGCTTGTGAAAAGACTTGGGCTGATGAAGGGAAGAGATACTTACACATTATCTTTTTAAAGCCCCTCATAATTGTTAGAGTCTTTGCATGGCAGAAAGGTGGCTTGCTGAGTAGGTAAATGGAGAGTGATACTCAAACCATGTGTTCGACAAGTGCTATCAATACTTGAAGGATGGAACACCTGTTTGCTTCCTTGATCAAAGATGCCAACGGCCTTTGACCCTGTGAAGCTATGAGGCTGAATTTCTCTGGGTGGTAGACAGGGCCCTCTGGCTGTTTTTACTCGCATGAGAACCATCGTATAGGGTAGCAGCGGCTGGCTGTGCTTTGCCAGTACACTAACATTTTCAACTATGAAATAATACAGTACCGTGGCCAAGAGGGCCAGCTCTGGAATGAGATGACCTGGATCCTAATCTGAGTCCTGCCATGTATCAAACGAGCCCCATTTATTCTCTTGGATAAAATTAGGTTAATAAGTACCGACTTCACAAGGCCAGTGTGAGAATTAAATGAAACCATGTAGCTAAGGTATATAGCCCATCTGGCTGTAGTCTGAACTCCAGGAATATTAACAACTCTTTTACGGGTAATTTTTAATTCCATTTTTGACTTTTACTCGTGCAGCCCCCAAGTCATCCTATTTGCTTATCTGTTTCTCAGTGCCCAGTCCCATCACCCCTACGCGTGGGTGGCCTCCCTGTCAGGCGTATCTGGTATCTACACCTCAGGCTCTCAATCACATCGCTTTCCAATCAGTGTTCTTCTTCCCTGTAGATTTTGCTTCTGTAGGCCTATTCATTAGCTATCTCTTATCAGTGGAGGAAGATCCCAAATTACCTGTTCCTCCCAGGGAGGCCCAGGAGCACCAAGGCTTCTGAAAATAACTGACAAGAAGAACCAATGATGGGAACTCTGCTTTGACTTTCAAGCCAGGTCAGAATCTTCCCCAAGCTGCAAATCCCTAAGACACCTCCTGCGTGTGTTGGGTTCCCCACTGTCGTAGGATTGGCACTTTAAATCTGTTATGTTTATTTGAAGGATAAACAATGGACTTTTAAAAAATAAATGCACAAAGCTCTGGGTCCCAACTGTCACTTCTCATGATCTTTCTTAGACCTTACAGTTTCTTTTCAAAATGCACAATTACAAACTTGGGCTATGGAAAGTCCTCATCTGTGCTTGTGCACTCCTTTCCCCGCTGCCATGACACATTTTGTCCTGCACAAGAGGACAGCAAGGCTGGACCTTACATCATTACAACAACCAAAAGGCCATGAGTCTCACTGTCAATGGCAAGTCCACAGCAAATTAAAGGTATCCTTAAAATATTCATTAAGTATATGGTGCTAGCTAACCTGAAGTAATTTTTAGATCTACTGATAAGAAGGCCAGTCCTTTTTATAATTGTCTTCAGACTTTTAGAAGCAAAAGAAATGGGCCCTGTGGGTCTAGTTTGATCAACTCATTTGCCATCAGCCTTTGATGTAATGTTAGGCAGTAGTCTAACATTACACTAACCAGTGATATGCGGTAACAAGTGACCATGGGTAGGGATAGAGAAGAATTACAAATTAATTTACTATAAGTAATATCACTTTTTAAAACAAGGTAGCATGTAATGCTCCTCTGTATCTATACCGGGCATGTAATTTGAACTCAAAGAATATTAGCAATTATCTCATGGTTGTATCAGAGAAATCAAGTATATAAGCAACTCAAGAAATACATGAAATTAAATAACTGTTAACAATGGAGGTTGTCCATAAAAATAATGCATCTGAATCAGCTAAATTACTTTTTGGTGTAAGTAACAGCAAACCCAACTGAAATTGGCATAAGCAGTAATCAAATCTATTATCTCACCCACAACAAGGAGTCCGGAGTTAGCATGAGCTCCAGGCGTGGTACGTCAGGGCTCTGGCCCGGCTTTGGAGCAGCTCTCTTGGCCCTGACTTTGGCTGGTGGGAAGGTGGCTGCAGACATTTCAGGCACTTACAGATACAACAAAGTCTAGACTAGAGGAAGACGAGGGACAGACTGTCTTTTTTCTGGATCTGTGTTATGAGCCAGAAAACTATTTCCAGAAAAGGTCCCAGGAGACTCTTCCTGGTTTGTTGGCCAAGACTAGGTTACATGTCTCAATTAACCCACTCAGTGGCAAGTGGGAGTGGGCATCATTTATACTAATCGGGGTAGAAGAGTTGGGAGCCAGCTACTGCCACCTACCAGTACAGAGCACGTTTATCTCCGAAGAGATTCTCCTTGGTGATGGATGGGTCTCAGGGAGTACGAAGGGAAATATGTATATGTGTATGCACACGTGTGCATGTGTGTGCATGTATGTGTAATAATAGGGTGTTTGGCTAATGACGAAGGCATGACCTCAGCTCCAACTACATTAAAAGTGTAATTTCAAACACGGATGAAGAGATCAAAAAGAAACACACCACAGCCAGGGACACACAGAAAGGTACAGCGTACCTTCAAAAAGGCACGATGGGCTTGCACATTTATACTCACACCCACACCCCCCTCTTAGGGAGCACAGGCTTCTCATTCAGAGGCACTGGAGAAACCTTACTCTCCGCTCCTTGCTTGTACGAGGTTGATAGACAAGGGTAGCCACAGGCAAATGAGGACAAGGAGGTTGGTTGCCCACACAGAACAGTGTGACAGCTGATTAACGAACCCCTTTCCTCTTCAAACTCTCCACTCCAAAAACAAAAACAAAGCCAAGCCCAATGCATAAAAACACGGAGGGACCCAACTAGCTCTTCACTGAGGTGTGCGAGATAGTGAGATAGGGAACGTAGTGTGAGAGGCCCCGTGCTGTCTCTCTGAGCCCCGCAGTACCCCACTCGGAGCCCCACAGCCAGCAGCTCTGCTCTTGGATAGAGCCACCAGCACCTTGGCATTCGTTATTACATCATGGGAACTAAGTGTGCCAGGATATGAACAAATTCCCTAGATGGGTGTGATCTTCAAAAAAGGGGAAAAGCAACTTTTTTAGCATTTTGCCTGATTTCCATAGCACAAACATAGCTATGTAAAACACATGGGAAAATAATGTGGCCAAGAGACTCAAACATGGGCCCTACTTGAGCCAATATGTGGGGAACAGCCACACACTTAAGATTCTCAGGCCACCCTGGCACTCTGGGAGCTCCTCCTACCCTGCCTGGCTGATGAGGGGTGTCCTGGTACTCCCTTTTTCACTCTGCTGCCTGCTTGTTGATAAGAGGTTGGCTGTTGTCCATGTTACAATGGAAATTAAGACATCGCTGCAGAATGAAGTATGACCTTTGGTTCATTTTAGATCCTCATCAAGGGAGTGTGTAGGTCTGTGAACACTTTGTATTGGGATGTTTTGTTCAGAAATGTTTATACTTGATTGATGCCAAAATGTTTACCCGTCATTCTGGAACCTTTCAAACTCTTGATCCTGCCTTTACTATTTGGTAGCAAAGGTGTATATGTCTCCCAAAGACATAAAGAGCTTGTGTAAAAAAGGAAATTCCCTTGGGTGAGCTGTGCTCACTTTATCTTCACAGCACCTCTGTGTGATTCAGTATCGTTAGCATCCATGTGTAATTCAGTATCGTTAGCATCTCAATGAAGAGTTCTGGGTGTGATACCAGGCACCCCGCCAGTTGGCTGGATGGCCTGGGTGCTCCTATATAAAAAGGGAATAACAACAACAGTTTTTACAGGCATGAGAGAGTTTTGAGAATTAAATGAGTTAAGGAAATTTAAGGGCTCTTAGCACCTTGCAAATAATAAACAGTTAATGTCTTCTCTTATTTTATTGTTTTCCTTATTTTACAGGTTGGAAAGTCATTTCTCAGAGGAAGTAACTTGTCATATCTGAGAGAGGTTAAGTAATTTGCCAAAGCTCACCATGTAAGTAAGTTGTGAGAGAGAATCCATACCTTTTAAATCTACTATAAGCTTTCTCCAGTTCTACAATATGTACATTTGTCTATTGAATCATCTATTTTCATACTCTACTTCATGCAGTATAGCAGGACAAAATGCCTAAAAGATGGGGGTCAAAAATAATTTATTTGGGTATCGTCCCGAGTGCTCTGTACCTAGAGGGCACCAAGAGAATTTTGCTGAAAGGCCAACCCAGGGATGGAACAGCTATGTCTCAGACCCTGACAAACTATCTCGTTGTAATTTTGAGTGATGTCCTGAAAAGTGTAGTGGTATTCATGCCTTGGGCAAGGCTAAGTGGTTTCCTCGCGGTCACCTAACTGCAGGTGACAGATCCCTGGTGGGAAGTGCGTGTGGCTGCATTACCCACAATCCTGAGCACCTGCTGGACCACCTGCTCTGCTTCGAAAAAGCTCTCAATGCATGCAGAATAAATTTAGCACAATGGATAGCAGAACCTTAAGTGACAAGAACTGAAGAATCAGATTTGGGCTCTCTAGAAAAACAGCCAACAAGATACAGCTAGCTTGCTAGATACATAGATAAATACATTTATTATAAGCAATGGGCCCATCATTGTGGAAGCTAAGAAGTCCTACCACTAGCCTTCCATCAGCCGGAGAACCAGGTGTAAAAGCAGTCTGAGTCTGAAGGCCCAGGAGCCCTGAAGTGCCACGTGCAAGGGCAGGAGGGGATGAAAGTCCCCAGCCAAGCAGAGAGTGACCTCTGACCTTTGTTCCACTGGAGCCCTCAAAGGATTGGATGATGCCCACCCACACTGATCAGGTTTATCTTCTCTACCTAGTCTGCTGAGTTGAGTACTAATTTCTTCTGGAAACACCCTCACAGACACACCCGGAAATAATGTTTATCTGCTCTCTGGGCATCCCTTAGCCCAGTCAGTTGACCTATAAAATTAACCATCTGATCAGACTTTGTTTTCTGGTGTGACAGAAACATACAGGCAAACCAAACAAAACATACTAGTGACAAAAGCAAACTCCCTTGTGGGGTTACATTGGGGTCGGAACGAGGTTGTGCAGTCAGTCATTCTTCATGTCCTCTGTAGCTTTATTAATTCCATGTCACTATGCTCTTTCCTCATGAAGATCATGCCTGTGTACTTTAAACATAACCTAGCATGTTAGAGAAAAGAACCAAAGTTTCAACAGAGGTCTTGAAGCATAATGAATTTCCTTAGTTCACCAGAAACCTTAGAAATAGATATCCGAGTGTCCCGGCTATGGTTAATTGATGTTTTTCAGTAACTGTAGTTGAACTGGGTTTGTTTGTTTATTTGTTTTTTGTTCTGTCCAGGGTTTATTTTGTACCGAAAACATATTATGAGAGGTGGGCAGGGTAGATGAATGATAAAACACTTTGAACAGGTACACTTTAGGGCATAATATTGTCAGAATCCTTTCTTTTAAAGTACATCCAATAAAACTCAAGATTGCTAAAGCTCTTTCCTTTGGTAGGGGAACTCTTCCTCATCTTTCTCTTAGTGCTACTCATGGGCACTGTTGAGTTTGAGTGCTTAAACATGGCAGAATGAAACAAAAAGTCATAGAACCAGAGTATGAGCTCTGCCTCATCATTGACTCTCAAAATTCATTTTTTATGTCTTATTACATGTTTATTTTTAATTGAGATATAATTGATTATAACATCATATTAATTTTGAGTATACAATATATGATTCAATGTATGTGTATATTACAAAACAATCACCACAAGTGTAATTGACATCCATCATCACACATACTAACAATTTATTTGTGTGTGTGATGGAACATCTTTTTATTTATGGGTTTGGATATATGACACCAGGATCAAATACATGTTCCCAGATAAAACAACCACCAAAGAAAAATGTGCTTTGGTCCAGCTGACCTACAAGGTAGGATTGCCCTTTGACATCATGATTTTAAAGGCATTTCAATGCATTATGAGATTATAGCAAATATAACTGATGATTTGATTTTTGATATGTAAGTCAATACAAAAGAGTCAATTTAGAAGATTTAAATCACCTCCAAATATAAAAATAAATGCATACTTTTGTTGTATGTTAAGTTCTACCTCAAGTAGGAAGAAGAGGCACAAAAAATTCTGGACTCTATTTAATATATGCAGTCTGCTATGTTTAGGAGGAAAATGTACTGATGTCTTCCAGCGGATTTCAAAAATCAATAAGGAAGTCTTGTTAGATGTACTTAGAAACGAATAGACAGATATGTGATAACACAAATTTAGTGAAATGTTAATTGTAGGATCTAGGTATTCACTGTCTAGTTCTTTCAACTTAATAATAGGTTTGAAATTTTTCAATAAAATGTTCGACAAAACATGAATGCATGGATTGACTTATAGTGAGACTTTATTTAAAAATAGAGAAAAGTCTAGGATGTGTTTGTATTATAGGAAGTCTCACAGTGAGTGAACTTGATACATGAAGACGTAGAATTAACAATGATATAGATTGTAATTTATTGAGTGCTGAGTATGTACCAGGCACTGTATAAAGTGCTTAATAAGCATTATCTAACTTAATTTAATACTCAAAAGTATTATTTGAAGTGTGTATTATTACCCCAATTTTACAGGCTACAAAAAGGTGTAAGAAGGTTTTGTAACTTGTGGGAGGGGGAGGGTGAACATCCAGTATGTGGCACAGCTGAGAGTTAAACCACATCCGTCTACAACCAATGTCCTTATCGCTTCACTCTAGGAAAGAGAAAGCTGAATTTCAGACACTTGGAGACTATCTAGTTCAATTTCCCCATCTCTTAATACAAGTGACAGAAGGGTCAGTAGTACCAGAATACCCAAATTTCTACTATTTGGCCCAGACTTTTCTACTAATCATGATGTCTCTTTAAGTGCACTGGATTTTTTTTTCCCCACAAAATGGATTCACTACAGGATTCCATTAAGTAACACATTTCCATAATGGGCTTTAACAATATTGTTCTATAGTACAATTTGATCTATACTTTCTTCAGATATCATATATGTCATAAATGATGGCACCCTGATGCTATAAACAGTGTGTCCTAACATGTAACATTAGCTCCAGCTTTTGAATGCATTCAAGTTGGGCATATTTCCCTGGTGGAAAAAAAATGCATGGAATTCTGCAATAAATATTCTATCTATTTGAGTGAAAAATGCTATAATTCTGATAATTCTAGAAATTTTTCACTGCTCACTTCCAAACTTGTGGCATTTCTGAGACTTTTTTTTTTAGCAGTGACTGATCTACACAGTGCAAACTACCTTTAAAAAACATAAACACAGAAATGAAGAACAGGCTGACAGTGTCCAGAGGGGAGGGAATTTCAGGGGGAAAAGGGAAGGGTTTATAGGAACAAGTATAAAGGACACAGGGACAAAAACTAGGGGGGATGGAAATGGGAGGGAAGTGGGGAGGGCTGAGGGAGTGAGCAGGGACAGGGGTAAAAGACAGAAAACTGTACTTGAACAACACTTAAAAAAACTTTATTACTAAAAATAATAATAAATAAATAAAAGCAGACTATTCCATGTTTAAAAAAAACATGAACAAAGAAAAGAGGAGTTGAGTATTAAAAGCTAAAAAGGACATATTTCTGTCCTTTCCTCTGCTTGTATCTCTCCCTTCACCCAACTCCTGTCTTATTCTGACATGAGAATGTGGCCGCATTCAAGAAAGGAAGAGATCCACTAACCTGTATGTTTTGAGTTCTAGGCAATTGTCATCTACTCTAATGCTATTAGTCAAACATCTTGCAGCTTTGTAGTTACAAGTCCTGGGTTGAACTTTTGGCTCCACCAATCACCAGGTGTCAGTGAAGCTCCTATTCTTTTAAGTCTCTTTTCCATCAGCTATGACATACTTACCTGAAAGGATTACTGTGAAGATCAAAGGAAGATGTACTGGTGCTTTGAAAACAAAATGACAAAAACATCCAAACGAAGAACAACACAAACAAGTTTTCAAATTTTGTCATTCATTTCTGCCACTTTCTGTAAGGCATTACCGTGTTTTCCATTGTGTAATGAGTCAGTGAAAATCTTTCTTGATTTCAGAACACAAAAAAACAATTCTCCATGGGTTTCTTGTATATCTGCACACTTTTCTAGTGGGACACTGATTACCTTTATTACAGACAACCTTTTCAAATTTTTTTGTGTAGATAACATCCCTAAAAGACAGAAATAGTGGCTCTGGAGCAAAGATCAGGCATGCTTACTGTCCAGTATAAAATATCTGGGTCCCCTAACCTCGGGGTTTCTCTTCCATAGCAAGGTCCACTGTCTGTGCAGTTATTTATCTGGGCTCACCTGGGCATCCTGTGGGAAATGGGCCTAGTGAAACTGGTGCCAATGCTGCTTCTCTAGCTACTGCTATTGCTACGTGTAACACAGTCTCTTGTCTCTGACCCAGGAATCTCATGTCTTCTACCAGCCCTCATCAAACCGTGGCAGGCAAGGAGAGTGAAACCTCAGAACTTGCACAGTTCTTGACAAGAAGTTAGGGTGTAAAATAGATACTATGCCTTCTGTCATGTCTTGAGATAATTTTTACAAAATGTACATGAACTTCGGGGGAGAACAGATAGGATATTGTAGTAATGAAACTCACAGACTGTGTGACCGGGCTGTCTGGGTTCTAATTCTGTGTGGGTGTAGTTTGGGTTCTCCTAGACAGAGACTCTATGATGAGGATATGAGTGAAAACAGTTTATTTGGGAAGGGATCCCAGGAATCACTGGTAAGAATTGAGGAAATAAGAAAGGGGAGGAGAGGCAACCAATAACTGATGAATTTTCAAGTAAGTGATGACTGTGGGTAACAAAGTTTTACCCTACTTGGGAATTATAAGTAGCAAATATAGAACATGCAATTCTGAGTTACCCTACCTGAGAGAAAAGGAGGAACCTAGGACATTTTATACCAAATCCTGTTCATCACTGATTGAAGGGCCCTGGGCGGGGCCAGGATTCTCACTCTGGCTTTTCTGGTCTGGCCTGCACACAGCACGAGCTGGGCTGCAGTGAGCCCTGGCAGTTGGCCCTGAGGTCGGTGTGCACTCCATTGATAACACCCGGGGAGTAGAGTTGGCACACCCACAGCCTTGGCTACAGACATCCTCTAGCAGTGTATTTTTAGGAAGCCACTCAACCTGCTTATGCCCCTTGTTTCCTCATCTGTAAAGTGGGAACAGTAATAGCACCAGCCACAGAGGGTTGACAGAAAGATTAAGGAAAAATTCAATCTATGTAAAGCACTTAAAAGAATCTATAGGATTTCCTAAGCCCTTAGTAAATGTGGCTGTTCTCTTTAATAGAAGAAGATGGCATTTACTGATTGATTGATAGTTTGTCTTTATCATTTTTTGATATTCTGGAGGTTGACTTCTAATTCCTTAACACTGCGAAATTTTATTTTACTAAATTTCCAAAATGGACTTTTATAGATTCAGAATATATTTATGCTTGCCATTTGTCAAGGGCCAACATTGGCTGCCTCATGGGAAGCAGCAAAAAAGATGTGCTTAAACCTTATTACTCCTATTTAAATTTCCTTAGAGGATTTATGGGGCTAAGCACTCCTGAACTCTTTAATTTAAAGATTTACTGCTTTGTCAGAGAAACTAATTAAATCTTATTGAAGTGTCAGTAGCACAGCGCATTAGACTCAATTTTCTATTCTATTACGGGAATGAGAATATAAAAGAGGAGTGTATTTTCAACTCCATTTTCTAGCATTATGTATCATTTATGTCAGACTCCTGTGAATCAGCATCCTAGTAACCATGGAATTCACCAAAACAAACACTCAGGAATTTTAGTAAGCCTACTTAAATCTTGATTAAGGTAAAATTCTACTATTAAGCTAAACAACATGAGCAGAAAATTACAGTATGTCAGGGAAAAGACTCATATTTATGGAAACCTTCCAAGGTCTGAGATTCACCTGTTTCCTACTCTAGTAACTGTCCTGACCTCTACCCCCTTTTATTTTCCCCAGATGGTCCTCTTGGGCTTGTTCTGACTCTCTTAAGATCTTGTTCACATTTATGTGTTTCCTGAGTCTTTATATTAAGGAAATTGTCTCAAAAATGTCCCCCAAAATCCTTTTTTTCATTTTTGCAGTTGTTTATTTAGGTAATCTTTTCTTTGTCTAAGGACATCTTGATGAAGTATATATCTGTATATATGTGAATATGAAAAATTAAGATAGTTATACTTTTTAATAAATATTTGATCAGTGTATATACTGGAAACAAGGTAACCAAAATCTTCCTTATTAAAACAGTTTTAATAAGACAAATTTACATTTAGCTATATTTTAAATACTTTATTATGGATAAAGGTGAGTTGAAAAAAATCTCTCAACTTCCTCTTTTCATTAGTCAACTTAAAAAAAACTTTTTCTGGCTGTCTTACTGCTTTATAAAACTTTTTAGAGAAAAAGGTAGGATCAAGTTTCCTATAAATTTAATCCATATGTACTATGACATAATTTTTATTTTTTCAAATTTTCTTACCATTTTCTTTCTTGCTGAGCCTCAGTTTAATAAGATACATTGTTATAAATAAAGTGAATCAAATGTTTTTATCTTAAACATAGTATACTCAAGCTATTTGGGAGAAAAATTTATGAAATCCAGCACTTAATCTGTGCTTTTATAAAGAAAGCATAAAATAAAACAAGTTTTAAAAAATAAGTTCAAATTATATTACTGATTTATTGATGTTAAGAGTACTTTAAATGGTCTTTTAGTGCATATAGGTAATTGTAAAAATAATGTGATTTAGTGATAACTGAATTCAATCTTTGCTACATTTATTTTAATTTTAAAAATTCTTCTAAATTCTTATAAAATATAGACATCAGAAAAAGAATTGCTACTCTTTCCTCTCCTTTGAATGCCTTCTTGGGCTTTAAACTCTACTTTAAAAAATTCAATATTTATGGGTTGCTCTACTTACTAATGCTATGGTATTTATTGAATGCTCACTGTGTGATAAGCTCCAGAAATACCATGATAACTCAGCGTGCTTTTTGACCAATGAGATAAGATAGTAATCAACTAATGCCACATAAAAAGCCCATCAGAGACAACTGTGATAATTGCCATATATGAAAGCTAAACATGCTGTGAGCACATGCATTAAGGAGACCAGACCCAGCCTTGTGGAGAGAGAGAGGGCTTCCTAGACGAAGGGGCATTTGAACTGAGATCTGAGGGTTGTGTAGCGGTCAAACATAAAATACAGTTTTAGCTACAACTGCAAGTCTGTAGCCTGAGAGTCACTGTACAAAATTCTGTTTCCAGATTTCACAGCTGAAGTAAGCAGCCCATCACAATTAGTGAGCCCACCCTTGCAGTTTCATTGGAGATACTTCCCTCAATTACACTTCAACTATCTGGGCCTTAAATTACTCTTTTATTAATAAACAGATTATAATATTAACTCTATTTCTGAGAAGATTGCTGTAAGAATCAGTTGAAGTAAGACATGTGAAAGTGGTTTTTTTTCATAGCATCGTTTTGTGCAGATACTACTTTATCTCTGTGTGATCTCCATCATTATTATTATTGTCACATAGCAAGTAGAGAAAAGAGTTGGTGCTTTAGAGGAAAATGTTCTTTGTTTCCACAACTAAAATTTCTGGGTGTTCTTGCCCAGTTGCTTATTAGCAAATAATTTTTAGTAAGTAATTCCTTGATATAGCTGTCTCCCATGGAGTAAAAGCAGATCTTTTTAAATCTTATAATAACAGCCTTTTTCATTCATTTAAAACTGTTTAACTTTCATTAATAATATTGAACATATTTTGGTGTCTTTTTAAAAAATCACCTAATGGTTAAATTTTATGGATCTATGATTGTAATGCAGAGCCAGAGTTTCTAATAAAAGCTAGGAATTTGCTTTTGTACAACCTGAAATATTGTCTAAGATTTCTAAGGAAAAAATTGAGAATACATTCAAGTATATTTCTGAGTGAAGAAGACATGGAGCCAAATCCAGCTTATTTGTTTTTAAAAGAATGACTGCAGCAAAAATACACAATCAACATAAACTATATAACACCAAAAGAATAAATAAATTCATTGCTCGTTCATTCATTCATTGAATCACTATTTAGCTTCAAGGGTAAAAGGAAAAATAAGACAATAGAAGTGATCCTGGTCTTCGAAGAGCTAATAATCTAGTTCTAGTTAAACGTGGTGAACATGTATAAGATGTATATGTAATTTCAGGAACATGTACTAGAAAGAACATGAGCTAAGAAGTATATTCCTTATAGAAATTACGAGGCCAGTGATTCATACAAAAATGTATGTGTAGACCTCAAAGCCACCCACAAGTTCTGGAAGACACCTAAGCTGTTTGCATTACTTCATTCCACTCCCTGGCAAATGTCCCCTTTGGCATTTGTTTAGATTCCAGCTGAGAGGAGATTAAAGTTGTCAGAGGCATGATCACCCCACCTCTACTCTGTGAAAAGGGAACAGGATCACTCTCAGGAAAAGGCTAGGTTTCTCACAAGGTAGGTCATCATTTCAGTGGGAGATGGCAGGCCCAGCTCAGTGTGCGGGCAGAGTGGAGACCATCTCCTGGCAGACCCACCCGCCCACTGGACTTTGAGCAGGCTTTGCAGGAGACAGAGGCAAAGAATGCATCCTCAACAGCTTAGCTTACAGCCAGCCCCGCTCAGCATCCTAAAATGCCATAGGAAATGTTAGCTCCTTTCTGGAAGGTCATCCACCTACTGAGACAAATCCAAAGAACCTCTGAGACTTGGGAGACTCCTACTGACTTTGAAGTCCTTAACCTCAAAGCAGAGCTATGCAATTGGACTAGCAAAAAGAGTATCACTAGCAAAGCCCAAGTTCCATTAGAAAGATAAAGCAGGCAAATGTACATTTGGAGACACTGCTACCCCCTCTTCTTACACTGTATTTTACCTCCTCTTCCCTGGCTGATGCCTACGGTCCTCAGCCACACCTGGCTGCACCATGTTCCTTGCAGAGCCCCATTAAAGTTCATCTTGCCTGGACATGCTCTGAGGCTAAACAAATCTTACCTTTCAATGAGAGTTATTATCCTGTCTTCCATTCTTTATGGGCCACTTTTTTTTTTCTGGGAGAAAGATCACCTGAAAAATCTATTCATGGTTAATTGTTAATGGTGATAATGGATAGAGGATCATATCTGATATTAAATGCTTCCTGAGAAAATATAAAAGTTGGTAATCTCTTTAGGTTTTATGTATATTTACATATAATGTATATAGTGAATATATATATACATACATATGCCTCAGTGTATCCACAATATTGCAATTTCAATATGTAAACAATATAAAAATTAATAAAACATTTACATTTTTATTTTATGGTAAGTCATGATAATATATATTTTATATCTATA
Organism: Artibeus jamaicensis; assembly: GCF_021234435.1. Taxonomy (NCBI): domain Eukaryota; kingdom Metazoa; phylum Chordata; class Mammalia; order Chiroptera; family Phyllostomidae; genus Artibeus; species Artibeus jamaicensis. The sequence continues at coordinate 4,188,446 of NW_026521194.1, read as the reverse complement.
TGTAATACATGTATGTATACACATATGAGGTACGCACATGCATGTATGTGTACACACATCATCTTAGGTTTTTGATGGTGCAATGCAAATAAAAGTGAGGCACAAACACTTCAAAGAAGGTGGAGAATCTGTTGAAAGTGATCCACATTCTGGAAGACTTGCAACAAGCAGAACACCTGAGAATGCTGACTGGGTATGGGCTGCAGTCAACAAAGATCGACGACTGACAGTGTGAGCAGCTGATCTGGGGGTTCCACAAACTACCGTGTCCGAGATTTTGATGCAGGATTTTGGCATGAAACGTGTCATGGCAAAATATGTTCTGTGGCTTCTGCTACCAGAGCAGAAGGAACATCGTGCTGCAGTTACTAATGAACTGATTCAAACTGCTAAAAATGAACCAGATTTCCTCAGGAAGGTCATAATCAGAGATGAATGGTGGATCTATGTTTATGATCCTGAAATAAAGGCCCAGTTGTCCCAATGGAAGTTATGTGGTTCTCCATGCCTGAAGAAGGCACAGCAAAGTCTCAGCAAGATCAGGACTATGTTAACTGTGTTTTTTAATTGGGAAGGTGTTATCCATAATGAGTAAGCCCCTCCAGGCCAAATAATTAATGGGGAGTGCTACCTCAATGTTCTTCATTGGTTAGGAAGAGCAATACGATGAGAATGGACAAAGTATCCAGCCATGTAATATGAAAAATAGAGACATTTACTGAAGAAGGTACAAGAAACATTACACATAGGACAACGATGCCTCAGTCCCCTTCAAAGAAGGAACCTTGGGGCCTCACACAGTTCTCCTAGTCACATCGGCTGCCCTGTCTCATCCATCAAGTTGGTGCATATTCATTGCTCTACTTGCTCAGTCGTTGTTTAATGCAATGACCACACAGTACATATACTCATTCCATGTATTGTCTCCACTGACTAGTACAGTGAAGTCGTCATTGTTCAGACATGCACATTCAAGTCCACTCTCCTTGGTTGCTAGGTTACATTGATGTTGCACAAACCGTTCTCATAATATTAACAGTGGCTAGACTTTTTCTAGACATACATATATATATATACATATTCTCATATATACACATATTCTTATATACATACATATATATTCTCATATATATGAATTTAAGACATTTCTTAAAATCCAGAGAATGGTACTAAAATTTAAAAGTTTCAGCCTTACTTAATATCCAAAATTTACAAAAAACTTATAAAATTTAACACCAAAAGGACAAATGATCCAATTAAGAAATGGGCAAAGGACTTGAATAGGCACTTCTCCAAAGAGGACATACAGACGGCCAATAGATATATGAAAAGATGCTCAACACCACTAATTATCAGAGAGATGCAAATTAAAACGACAATAAGATACCATCTCACACCTGTCAGAATGGCTACCGCCAATAAATCAACAAACAACAAGTGCTGGAAAAGATGCGGAGAAAAGGGAACCCTCATGCATTGTTTGTGGGATTGTGATTTGTGCAGGCTCTGTGGGAAGGAGGATGAAGGTCCCTCAAAAAATGAACTATGGAATTGCCTTATGACCCAGCAATTTTGCTTCTGGGAATATATCCAAGAAACCTGAAACACTGATTCAAAAGAGTATATGCACCCCTATGTTCATTGCAGTGGTATTTACAATAGCCAAGCTTTGGAAGCAGCCCAAGTGCCTATCAGCAGATGAGTGGATAAAAAAAGTTGTGGTACCTTTACACAAGGGAATATTATTCAGCCAAAAAGAAAAAAAGAAAAAGAAAGATATCTTACCTTTTGCAACAGCACAGATGGACCTGGAGAGTATTATGCTAAGTGAAATAAGCCAGTCAGAGAAAGAAAGACAATCACCATATGATTTCATTTATATGTGGAATCTAGTAAACAAAATAAACTAACAAACAAAATAGAAACGGACTCATAAATACAGAGAACAGACTGACAGCTGTCAGAGGGAAGGGTGTTGGGGTTGGATAAAAAAGTCAAAGGGATGAAGCAAAGGAAAAAAAATTTTATAGACACTGACAATGGTATGGTGATTACCAGGAGGAAAGATGGGTTAGAAGAGGGTAAAGGGGGGATAGGTGAGGATAGAAGAAAACTTAACTTGGGGTGGTGAACACACAATACAGATGATGTATTATAGAATTATATACATGAAACCTATACAATTTTATTAGCCAATGTCACCCCAATAAATTCAATGAAAAATAAATAAAAGTTCAAGCCCTAAAGAAGAGTTATATTTAGAGATATATCTCCTATTTGTTAACTCTACCTTCATATAGTTTCTGCACATGATTTGATTAGTCTGGTACTTTGAGCTAAACCTGGTGTTATACAAATACGCATTGAGCCCAAGATGCACTGTTGGAAATTCTAGACACGTCAGTGAATTTGACTGTTTCTGGGCACTTGTGCAAGCTCCAGCAAGAAAGATTAGTTACATGTTTTCTTTAGTGATGACATGAGCTAACTAGTGATAGCCTCAGATTAAATTTGTCACCTATTCAACACAGAGTTCTTACAAAAGGCCTCAAAGCAAACGTATAGTCTATTAAGTGTAAAAATTGGGGAATGTTGACAGCTGCCAAGCCCATGTGACATTTACACATTTTACTTGCTGAGCCAACACGTCAGTCAATTTGTCTGACCTTCTTTTGCCCCCTTCTTAAGAAGCTGTTCCTATTGCTTCTAGTGAATGGGCAGCAAGCCATTTGAACCTACCCTCCTGACCCCAGGGATGAAAAAGAGAGAGAAAGAGGAGGAAAGCCAGTAGGCATGGAAAGAGACAGCAGCGACTGTGTGGCTTCAGTAAGGGGGTGGGGTGGGAGGAAGAGAGAGAAAGCAGAAGAGAGAATGCTCATCGTGATTCCAGAAAGTTTCTGATTCCTTTTTCTGATCCCATGAGTGGCCCAGGTGTATTCCTTATCTTGATTCCGTGAGATGATTTGCGTACAAAAAAGGCTGATTTTCATAGCAGTGCTATCCAATAGAAAAAGAATGTGAGGCACATGTGTAATTTGAAACTTTCTAGTAGACACAGTAAAAAGAAACAGGCAAAATTAATTTTAATAATCTTATTAAACCCAGTATAGCCACAATATTGCCATTTCAATCAGAAATCAATGGAAAGGTTTTCAATGAGGTAATTCTATTTTTAGTTTCATGCCCAGTCATCAGAGTCTGGTGAACATTTTTCATTATGGCACAATTCAATTTGGATCAACCCTATTCTAAGGGCCCAAAGACACTTGGATGTGATAGAGTCTACCATATTGAACAGTGCAGGGATGGAGCAATCACTGGAAGTCAGCTTCGCTGTCAGGGATTTCATTTCTCAGTGACCTTGCATCCAGGAAAGGTTGGTGACTAAGTCTTGTCAGAGGCTTGGAAGTAGACATTATGTATGTCACTTCTGAACTAAGATGGGTAAGAAGCAGGTGTAGCTTCTCTGCTCTCTGTCCATTTATATCAGCTTGATGCAAGTGGACACTGTCTCTTAAATATGGCACAAGAAGGAAGAAACATGGATTTTTGAATCATCACTTGAAGGAGAGCCAGCCATTAACTGGAAATACTTGTTTTGGATGTTACACAAGCAAACAAAACAAAACAAAACAAAACAAAACAGCATGAAAAAAACAACCTGTTTTTGTTTGAACAGTTTTGTTTAGGTTTATTTGGTTAGCCATAAGTCTACCCTATTTAATATCCCATATTTTATTTTATTGGTGTCATGGGGATTTCCTATTTCTTGCAGCAAGTGATAATCTAACACATGAATGTGGGTACCTGGGTGTACACACACACACACACACACACGTGTACAGGCACAGGCACAATAGCTAATCACCTTTGGGTTTTACAGATGAGTGATACATCTGTGTGTATGTTACCCAGGACATGTTTGGGCTGCAAACTTGATATGAGAAAATGAAGCTCTAAGAACAAAGCAAGAGTAAAAAATGAATAAACTATAAAACAAGGGACTAAAGCTTCACAACTTTATGCAGTGACTTTTTGGCAGTGATTTTTGGAATATGAGACCAAAGGCATGGGCAACAAAAAATAAGCAAATTAGACCTCATGAAAATAAAAACCTTTGTGCATCAAAAAACACTTTTTAACAGTAAAAAGACAATTCACAGAATGGGAGAAAATAATTGCAAATCGTATATCTGATAAGATAATAACATACAGAATACATAGAGAACTCCTAAATCTCAAGGACAAGAAACCCAAACAACCCAATTCAAAAACAGGCAATGGCATTGGATAGTCATTTCTCCAAAGAAGATATGCAAATGACCAATAAGCACAGGAAAGATGCTCACCATCCCTAATCATTACGTAAATGCAAATCAAAACTAAGGAGACACAACTTCTCACCCATTAAGATGGCAACTGTATACATTCAACAAAAACCACCCATGTTGGTGAGGACATGGACAGACTGGAACCCTTGGGCACTATTGGTGGGACTATAAATCGATGTAATGCTATGGGAAACAGGATGGCAATCCCTTAAAAAATTAAAAATAAAATTCGGTGTGATTCAGCAATTCCACTTCTGGGTATAAACTCGAAAGAATTGAATGCAGGGTCTTGAAGAGATAGTTGTACAACCGTATTAATTGCAGCATTATTTACAATCGCTAAAATGTGGACACGACCCAAGTGTCTGACAGCAGCTGAGTGGGTGAGAAAACTGCAACGTATACACACATATTATAATATTCAGCCTTAAAGAGGTAGGGCATTCTGACACACGCTACAGCAGGAGTGGTCCGTGAGGATGTTATGCTACGTATATAGTAAGCTGGACACAAAAAACAAATACTCTATGATCCCACTTACGTGAGTCCCTAGAGGAGTCAAATTCCTAGACACAGGAAGTAAAATGGTGATTTCCAGGGTTGGGGGACAGGGGATGGGAGGGGTTATTATTTCGTGGGTGCAGAGTTTTGATTTTGCAACATGAAAAGTTCTAGAGATGGATGGAGGCGAGGCTGCACGGTGACATGGATGCACTCAGTACCGCCATGCTGTACGCTGAAAAGCGGTTAAGATGGTAAATTTTATAGTTGTGTGTGTTTTACCACCGTAAAAATGTTTATTAAAACAATTTGTTTTTTTAGAAAAACTGAGAGAATATGATAAAAAGCCTTTAGAATCCTGAGAAATTCGACGAGTAAATATGGAATTCATCACTGCCAAGAATTTTCCCAACCCCAGAGTACACATAGGATAAGAAAGAAACAGATACTGCTATGATTACTCACCAAGTTTTCTCATTGTACAAACGTAACTATTGACAAAGTACTGAAGGCATCTGTATTTTTGTGGAGGGACCTTCTGAAGCACAGAGTTGTTACATAACTGCTTCAATGTCATGGAGATGTCCTCTCTAGGGCCGTTTCTCAGCTTCGGCCTTATTCATATCTTGGAACGGCATCTCTGCTCTCTACCCAGTAGCCGCTAACAGCACCCCTCCCCTGCTTGGCCGTGATAACAGACCTTGCCAAATGTGCGCTGGGTGCAAAAGGGCCCCCAGCTGAGAACAAGTGATGTAATACCAAGAAGTTCCTAGGGTGAGGGGGGTCTGGCAGAGCCCCTCCTTAGAACCAGCCTTGCAGAAAACAACGGGTCAGGGCAAGGTAGAATCCATTTAGGACGATCTCACTTACCAAATTATCAGAACGAGTTCAGTCACAGAAACAAGCTAACTACAGTCTGACGTCGAACTCTGATCAGAGCAGTGCTAGGTGATTAAATGAGGGCTTCTCCACTGATCTCAAATGGTAAAGCACAAGCCGTCCTGGTGCTCAGGGTGGGGCTGAGCCTGGAGGAGGGGTCAGTGACTAGAAAGCAGGGGGAATGGGCAGGCCATGACAAAGGTAGCACTGCAAGGCAAGAGCGGTCCCGGCTGAGATGATTCCAAAAGTATCATAGAAGAGTTGTCATCTGAGGGGGTGTATTTTTTAAAGGCAAACTCGATGGCCATAAGGGACAGACACCACCCACATGACTTCCAATTGAAAAGGAGGTTTAGTTTCAGGATCTGGAGCTCTCATATACCTGGGTGACAGTTGGGGATGGAACTGCCAGCTGAGGGGCTGCCAGGGCCCCACAGGTGCTTTTTCCTTCAGTGGCTGTATAATTCTCCTGCGAACGAGTTCACAGGCGTGTTCTCTTCTGTTTACCAAACCAGCTTTCTCTGCTTACTCTTGGTCTCTGATGCCTCCTAACTTTATCTTGCACAAACATGGCTTTGGGTTGACAAGGTAGTAGCTCAAGAATAGACCACAGCTCAGCTTTTATATAGCTTTCCATGTTGACTCACTATGTTAATTCCGACTTTCCAGTCAAAAAAAAAATCTGATTGCTTCAGCTTTGCTCGGCTATGCACCTAACACGATTCATTCAGCTCAGAGTAGAAATGAGAACACGTGGTAAAAACAGTCCCATATACCCATCCCTTTAGCAGCCCTAGTAGGGCTGTGGTGGACCGGGGCAGTCCCCAGGAAGGGGAGTTTGGGAAGGCTCATTTCTGAAAACAGGTCCACAACAGCTTTGGAGTGTGAGTGGACTGTATCAGATGGTCAAGGGTATTGAGCAGTGGGCTGCGGCATTTAGACTTTCCAGGGCATCTGTCATCTTTGTGGACACACCGTGGAGGAAAGCTGTTCTGTTTTTCTAGAACATATTCTTTGGCTCCCAGGCTCCAGAGTCAAGTAGCAGATTAGTTTGATTTGATAGTGTGTTTACAGAGAAGTCAAGCCGTGACAGAACAATCAGATATAAGACAACTGGAACACCAGCTTGCTTAGTAAGCTCGTGAGAAAGAGAGATTCTCTGATATATCATCTTGTAAAAATAAAGTTAGCAGATCACTAGAAGATATTTAATTAAAAAATCTGCAAATAACAACAGCAATAAAACCTACCACTACAACTACACACAACACCAATAATAAAAACGAATGTTTATCAAGCTTCTTCTAGGGGCCAGAAATTGTGTCAGGTATTTGTGTGAATGGAGCAAGGTGAGCTTTATCCACTACCCAGTAAACTTGTGTCACCTTCCTCTTTCAGGGGCTAGAGTCACTAAACCTTTGAAGTGCAGGGCCTTTGACGTCCACACCAGGGGCAGGCCCCTCTAGCGCTTACCTGTGACTGCTCTAACAGTTAGCAGAGGCTCCCTGGTAACTGGCTAACCAGCGGGACCCTAACCAGCCCAGAACTGAACTGGCCCCAGATGGCGCAGCCTTCTAAGTGTGAGGGCTGGACTGGCGGTTCCATGCACAGAGGTACAGTTGGCGTGGATTCTACAGTTTTGGATTTAGAGCCCACATTAGAATATCAAAAGAGTTGTGTAAACTGTGTGTCTCTATAGAGAATAAAAGTCTATTCTAGGATTTAATAAGCCTGCTTCTTGCTTCAAATTTAATGCTAATGGCAAAGTGAAAAAGCTTTCTAGTGACAGATAATTAGTGATAATGGTGATTACCAGCATTTATGTAGTCTTTCACCCAAACAGATGGTGAAGAGCTTAAAAAAAATGAATGCTCTAAGGCATCATTTCCCCCCCTTCTTAGATAAAAGTTCCTCTAGGGTCAACGGTAGATTGTATTTAACACAGTGCGTTATGTAACCCGTACTAACTAACAATTCCTGGGCAATGCAGTGAGTCTGTTAATTTGTTTAACAATTAGCTCCGAATAGATTTTTACCCTGAGTACATTACAAATGTGTGAATGCATGTGTGCCGTCTTTATTTTTCGTAGTCATTTATTTTACTTTTACAAGCCTCTGTGGTTACCATCACGTGGGTGGATGACTTTCAGGTCACGGGAGGCTCAGGTTGCTGAGCGGGCCCCTCTGGTTGCCTGCAGAGCCCCTGCCTCCATTAGGAAAGCTGCCCAGTGCGCGGGGACAGACCTGGGTGTGAGACCTGCACGTGTTCTTGGAGCCCTAGGACCCAATACCAGGACGCAATTTTGGTTATCTTTTTTCTCTTTCTAGGTCGACTTTCAAAGACGTAACTTTAAGAAGGTTTAACGTTTAATCAAAATGTATCATGTATTAAGTTATGAAAGGAAACATTGAGTCCTTTCCTTGCTCTCTTTTTCCTTTCCTTCCCCCTCTCCTCTCTTCGGGAAGGTGATTCCAGTTTTGTTTTATCCACTGTCTGGTTCACATGGCTGCTTCCCAATGTGATCTGGGGAAAATTTCTGGCAAACGCTTTTTGGCCTAATAAGACTAAGATATTAATTTGGAAGCAAAAAGTCAAGGTGATGGTAATGAGGAGAATATGAATTTCTATTCTAGAGTTCGGACCAACCTTTGGAAGGAAATGAGTCTTTGTGTTGGTGGACGGCTTTGGTTTTGCCTGTCAGCAGAGAGGGGTGGCAGAGGGTAAGTGGGGCTGTTGCAGTCTGGAAGAAAGACTCCGGCCTCCTGTGCTTCCACCCTGTCCCCCGGTCCTTTTCCTGCCTTGGGCAGACTTTCATATCTTGAAGTTCTCACCAACTCCCTGAGCGTCCTCATAACCATTTTTTGAACCCTCTATCTGATGAATTTCTTGTCTCCATTTCTTGAGTCAGAGACCAGCGCTCTCCTCTTTAGAGCAGAATATGCTGGATGGCTGGTTGGGGTGGGGTTGGGGGACGTCAGGGGAAGGGTTGAGAGGCCCGGATAGGTGATCTGGATTGGAATCCCAAAGTCTGGTGGCACCGAGAATGTCATTCTCTGCCTGAAGCTTCAGCTTCTTCCCTATGTAAAATAGGCTTCATAAATTCCCCGAGCATCATATAAAATACGAAAACACTCAGCTTCTAGTGCTGACCACATAGTATAAACTCTATCATGTTAGTTTTTCTTCTTAATCACTGGCACCCAGTGCCTGGAATTGTGGCATATACTTGGCTAATTCTTCACAGAGGGGTCAGAAGTCCTGGGAAAGATAGGAATAGGTTGTTAGAAAGGAAGGGGTTAAAGGGAGATAGAGGAGATAGGAATGAAGGGAGTCCCAGGCAAGGCACCCTCTGAGGACTGAGAGGCTTCCTCTGGGGCCTAATCCCCTGCCTAGGGGAGTGAGACACAAAATCCTAGCCACAGTGAGGCTTAAGAAACCTGAGCGTCTACAGGAGGGGTGCCACCTTCATCTCTACACTCCCTGCTGGGAACTGTGACCAGGAGGGGGGGGCCTGGTGCAGGAGCAGCACGTGTTAACGTCTCCCGGGGCCACAGAGGCAGCTCAGATGTCGGAGACATCCATGTGGAAGAGAGTTGGGGCTGTGATGAGTGGGTGTCTCATTCAAGGAATTCAGATTCACCTCTTTGGGGGAAAAAGCCCTTTCTCCCCATCAGTTCTGCCCATCTTTTGCTTTGTTGGCAAACTTTGGCTTAATTCTTCAAGCAGTCCTGTGCAATGTCGCTTTAGCCAATGGTACATGAGGCAGTAACTGTATAAGGGAGCAGAGACAGCTCTCTTATCCCTGCCTGGTCACACACCCTCCTCGTGAGCCACTGGGCTCCAGAAGCATCTTCTGGTAGACCCAGAATATGTCAGAGGGACAAAGAGGGAGAAAAAGTCTAGCCCCCGGGTTACATAATAATGCATTTGTATGGGGAAAAACTCAATTAATATTGTCTTGGAACTGCATAGGAGGGTAATGAGAAGAAAAATGCCATATGATTTCATTCATATGTGGAAACTAATGAACAAACTGGACTAACTAGCCAAATGGAAACAGACTTAGAGAGCAGGATGACAGTTATGGGGCAGGTCAGGGGGTGGAGGGGTCAAGCAAAATGGAAAAAGGACTCATGAACACAGACGACAACAATGCGGTGATTTTTTGGTGGGGGTGAAGGGGGCAAAAGCGGGATACATGGTAATGGAAAAATTTACAATAAATAAAAAAAGAAGGTAATGAACTCAGTGAGAAGAATGGTCAGGAAAAACTGCACCCCCAAAATGTGAATGACCGATGGGGCATTGCGTAGAATTGGAGTCTAGGATTCAAACACGACTGGAGTCTCTCCAATGTTCACGTCTCATTTGTAAAACAAAATCATCACTACACCCTCCTGCAGATGTGCGTGTCAAACGAGGCCACGCAGAGAAAAGTATTGCTGTGTTAAAATTTCCACTATCTACTTATTTGCATTTGTACTCGCTGTCTGCAAATGTTTCCTTGATCCTTTTATCCCTTTTAAGCACAAAACTGTTCCTTTTTCTGAAAGCTTAAGTACAAACTCTTAATCTCCCCTCGAAAAATTGCCTGTTTTCCGGATATTTTCATATGTCTTTGACTTTCCTAGGAGGGGTAAGACAAACTCCTCTTGGTAATTACCCTTATGTTCTCCCACACCAATGCCAAAAAGGTCTATAATTTCTGCAATTGTATCATCTTAGTTAATTGCAACTGAATTGAACCAAGACAGTTTTCAGTTCTGACACATCTACCCCAACTGCTGCCTGGCTGGTATTTTAATCCACAGCTCACTGCAAAAATGCATGTATTGTTCATTGTGGTTGCAGTTATCTGCCGTGGCTGAAGGGAGGCGCTGGAAAAGTTAGCCTCTTCTCCTGGTCTAGTAAGTCTGTTTATTTATAAGCAAACCTTTATACACAATTCATATCTGTCTCTATATACCAGGTGAACGGAAGCACAGTAAACACTCGCTGCCATTCTAGAAGACAAATCTGAGGTTCATTAAAGAATATGTGAAACAAGTCGGAAAAAAGAAGCTGGGATAGGTGGATTTCTCGGTGGTGTTTTCTAGCCGGAGTGTTTGAGTGCACTTCTGAATCATTTTTCTACCCTGATATAGTTTTCTGTCAGATGAGGCCACTTCTAAGAGTTGGGGCATAGCATTATCTGGGTCTCTCAGCTTCTCTGGGATCATATTTCTTTGAACCTGGTGTTAGTCGAGTTTTCCAAAGAAACAGCACCAGAGGGGTGAATGGGTATATATCCTAAGAAAGAAGGAATTGCCCCGGGTGGTTTATGGAGACTGTGCTCAGCAGCTGCAGACCCGGAGAGCCCGTGATGTGAGTCCGGCGACTCTGGTCTGAGGGCCAAGAAGCTCAAGGACCAAGAAGCACCTGCGTTTAAGTTTGAAACATGGCAGACATATTCTAATGACAAGTCCTTCTTAAATTTAAGTTTAATTTTTTAAAAAATCATCTCTCTAAATATTCTGTAATTTAGGCTGCATCCTTAATGACCACCAAACAGTTGAAAAAAAAGAGAAATGCAGTCAAACAATAGAAAGACTTCAGTTTCTGTCTTTGAAAAGACTTTGCTTCATCTGACCAAGTTTCTCTTGACCAAAATTCTCCAGTTGAAGTTTTCGCCAATCTTCCTAAAGCCACGGAGAAGCTGGTGTTATTTTAGAGGGCATCTTTGGGTAAAACTGAACTCCTTGACAGTGTTTTTTTTTTAACCAATCACTTCTTTCATTACGTCTTTATCACAGGAAAGCCAGAAAATGTAGTTCAGAGACAGCTGCTGTTAACGGCCCTCCTCATTCTCTCTATTTTCAATGTTTATATGTGGAAAACAATGCAAATGAGAACCTTATATGTTGCTTTTTTAACGCTTTTGGTTTTGTATTTGTACTTATACTTTTAGAGAAATTTTTTGTTGTTAATTTTATTTTATTTTCTTTTTATCTTCATTGTATTTTTTAAAATTTTGACACATTTTACACTACGCTGTTCTTTTGGGCGAAAAAATAACCAATGCAATAACAACTTAGTTCTCTGTGAAACTCACATTGGGTTTTTACTGAGTATGTTCCTTACTTGTTCTTAAAAATGGCCAAACTAAAAAAAATTATAGTCCCTTTGCTTTGAAAATAGTTTGTGAATAATAGGAAATGAATATTATATGGTATTTTGGGTGATGGTATTACATAATTTCTGTGGAAGCTTTCATATTATATTTTTGGTCATTTATCTCCTACTTACAATTTTTTTAAATGAAAATTTCTAGAAGTCAAGACAAAATTCTTTAAAAACATGAGAAATGGTAAGAATTTGGTAAGCTTTAGTGGCAGGAAGACAAAAAGCCCTGGTCGAACTGTGTGGGTCTTTACACTTTTTCCAGACGTACACACACACACACACACACACTTTTACCCAGGTGAAATTACTGACTGACGTTAAGCACTCAGCAGTGCGGCTCTGAGTAAAAAGTGACGTCACAACACATCTCGTCCCCGAGGGCACTCGTTACATGTGGTTCTGTTTATGAACCCGGGCCTGCCTCCACACCTGCTTTCTTTGATGTACTAATTGCTTTCTCAGTTATTGTCCAGAAGCTTGGTAGGCAGCTCTCAGTACTTTAAAGAGATTTTGGGGGTGGGAGTGGGGGAGTGAAAGGAAGTATAGCATAGTCTCAGAAAAGACCCCTAATCTGAAAAATGGAGACTCCTGAATAATCACAATAATCATTAAATATGTGTATATTGCATTTGTATCGTATAGTTTGTAAAACTGAGATGTAAATCACGTTCCATCAATTCATCCTTCTAAAGTCTACAATTCAGGGGTTTCTAGGATACTCGCAGACTGCGACCACCATGCTGCCACCACCGTGATCTAATTTAAAAACACTGCCTTGACCCCCGTCCCCATGAGCAGTGACTTCCCAGTACTCTTTCCTCCCAGGCCGGCACCACCGATCTACTTTCTCTCTGTGGGTTTCCCTACTTCGGACATTTCATATAAATAGATAGAAGTGTGGGTTGTTTGTTTTGTTCTTTTGGTGTGTGTGCTGGCTTCTCTCACCTAAAGTTTTCAAGGTTCATCCGTGTTGTGATGTGTATCAGTGTTTCATTCCTTTTTATGGCCAAGAAATATTCCACGAAAGCTATTCTGCACATTTGGTTTATCCACATATCCCTTAGTGGACATTTGAGTTAGTAATTTCCACTTTTTGGCTATTACGAATATTCACATACAAGTTTTTTGCTTGTAGATGGATGCTTGAGTGTTTATGATGTGCTTTCAGATCTGATTTGGACCTCACAAATACTGTGTGAGGTCAAGGCAAGGCTTGCTGTTTCTGGTTTCTCAGGTAGGAAAACAGAGGCTCTCAGAAAGAAATGCCTGCTAAATAATAAAGTCGGCAAACAGGTCCAGTTCGATGATCGAGAATAGCTTGAAGAGTGTCAAAAGAAGCTTACTGTTCCCAAAGAAAGACAAAACTTGTCGTCCATTTCAATTTTATAAAGGTGTTTACCTGTGCCTGTTGGAAAAACTTGCATAGGTTAATTTCCAGTTTTCAGGAGAATATGTTTCCATAACGAGTCGTCAAAACTTGTGAACACAGAGTTCTCTGGCTTGCATAGGTACAGGCAGTCTTGTCCTCTGTCGGCTCGTGACTTTCAAGGAAAATGCGAAGACATATTGCAGCTGTTCAGGATTCTGACGGCTCACGAAGAGTAACATCTCCAGATTATTTTTTCTCCTAATTATCATACATCTTATCTTGGAGACGTGTTTATGACTAGATTTAAATCTTTACACACTCTATTAATATTTCAGTTTTGGCATCAGACACGTGGAATAGTATTATTCATGAAAACCTTGCCAAAAGCAGTCTATGAGTCAAAACTTGACTAAATTAATAAAGTCCTTTTTGTGATCATTTAAGTCGTCATATATCAAAATTTTGCAAGGCATTTTGAAAAGAGTTGAATCCAAACTTCTTACCTAATGCATATGGCCTGATCCAAGAATTGAATTCTCCCTGCCCACCTGCCCTCTTATAGACAAGGGCAGCATCACCAATAATAATAAAGAACAGAAGCTGAATAACAAACAAAAAAAGCCCTGTTCAGTTTTCCCTTGTTTGGGATGTCTTTGTCACACACTGTATTTCTGATGAGTTCTCACTTGTTTTTGCCTTTCTCTGGCTTGCTGGGGTAAATGACTCTCACCTTGTATGAATACTTTTATTCCACGTATCACACTGTATTAAAATGATCTGTTTAAAGGACTGTGTTCTCTATTAGAAGATGCATCTTTTGAGAATTTATGTATTTTGTTCTCTCTGGCATCCTGTGGAATTCCTAGTATAGTCATGCAGTAAAGATTTGTTGAATTGGGTTGACTTTTTAATAGGATCTCAAGAACTCTGAGTTCTGCCCTTGACTGCCGATTGTGAAATCACTCTCTGTATCACCATCATAGCCCTTAGAGCCAGAAGAACTGAACTGGACCTAGAAGATTGTAAAGTATCTTGCACCTGGTCCCTGCACCTAGGACATTAACAAAATCTATACAAAGTAGCAGGCAAGCCAGAGAAAACTAAGTTCAAGGTTAATAGAATGACTACACATACGATGCATGTAATTAGTGGGATACCAATGTGTGGGACATGTGAAAGGATTTGATGTGTAAGTATTGACATTAGTCATGGTATTTTATAGGAATTGGGTTATGTTATTAGCAAATTTCCCCAAGATCAATCAGTCCTTCTTTCAACATGAAATTATTGAGCAATTAAGGTGGAGCCTGACTGATTGCTTGTAGGTGTGACAGGTAAGAGTCAGAGAGGCCTCCAGTGTTTCTGACCAGGGCCACCGAACAAATGAGGTTGCCATCGCCCGAGAGGAAGAATCCGTGGTGAAGCAGGTTGTGGGGGAGGATTAGGGGTCAGTCCTATGCTCTAGGTGGGCACTTCGGACTCCTCAGTGAACAAAACACGAAAAGCCTCCAATCCTGCCAGCACATCCGCATAGGGGACAAAAACGTGATACGTAAGAAAATGATACAGGTACAAGAAGGAATGAGAGCTAAGAGACAGCATAGAGCAGGCGCGGGGATTGGAAGTGCTGGAGGGGGGGTGGGGGATGTCTGAAGAGGAGTGATGTCAAGCAGAGAAAATAGTTGAAATGCCCCAAGACAGCATTTGCTGGTTTCTCCTAGGACCCCTGGGGCCTAAAGAACAGAGTAGTGTAGTGAGAGTGGAAGAGACCCGACAGGCCAGGGGGACCAGACCCTGTGGGGCTCCTAGACTATTATAAGGACCTTGGTTTATGCTATTCTGGTTTAAACAGGGAGGGTGGGTAGGTCTCCAGTGGTGGCATGATCTGATTTATGTATTTAAAAAATTTCTCCAGCTGCTGGGTTGAGCATAGGCTCCAGAAAGGTGGAACAGACTCAGGTGGAGGAATGGAGACTTTAAAAAATGCTACTGCAGCCCTGGCTGGCATAGCTCAGTGGATTGAGCGCGGGCCTGTGAACCAGAGTATCGCGGTTCGATTCCCAGTCAGGGCACATGCCTGGGTTGCAGGCCAGTTCCCAGCAGGGGACGCATAAGAGGCAACCATACATTGATATTTCTCTCCCTCTCTCCTTCCCTTCCCTTCTCTCAAAAAATAAATAAATAAAATATTTTTAAAAAAATGCTGCTGCAGTCGTCTAGGCAAGGGATGGTAGTGGTGGATCACTGCGGGTGGCGAGAAGAGGTTGGATTCTGGATATGTTTTCAGAGTAGAGCCCACTGGATTTCTTTAGATTGAATGTGGGGTGTGGCTGATAAAAGGATTCAAGGTGTTTGACCTGAGCAACTGGGAGGGTGAGGCTGCCATAAATAAAACAGGATGTTTGTAGTGAGGAGATTTGCAGAGGAAGATCAGAGCTGTTTTGCACTTGTCAGCCTTGAGATACCTATCAGACATCCAGGTGATACAAGGGCTGTGGGAGTGGGGGGGGGGGTCCATCAGCTGAGAGGTTGCTGGGGAAACAGTGTCCTCAGGTGAGAACCAAGTTACAGTGAGAGCAAGAAAAAGAAGGGAATGTGCAGAGACAGCTGGCAGATAGAGGGCTTTTACCGAGGATAGACGATGAACTGCAGAGGGCGGTGGGGGATGGGTTGCAAGAGTTGGGAGGAGCAGCAGATGGGGTTGAATAGGGGCGAGAGCTTTATAGGGGTTAGAGTGAGGAAGGTGCCAGGTGACCTGAAAATCTGGGCCTTGTTAGGGAGATGGACATGCGCAAAGATATGGGGCTTAATGAGATTTGTTCTGGGGGATTCAAGGCAGTGGTGATGAGGCTTTGACTCTTAGAAGCCAGGCGAAAAGGGCTGTCTGGAGCTCCCTTTTGACCCTGGCGGAGGTGGGGAAGTCAGAGCAAGATGCTTCCCTTTGACCCCTGCTGATGTGTTTAAGAACCTCTGCGGAAGACTCAAGTTTCTCCAAGCAGGCACCTTATATTGAGTCCTGTTTATGTAGGGATGGAGGTATAGGGTAACTGAAGCCCTCTTATACTTAAAGCACTAGGCTAAGCCATGTGGGGCAAAGAAATCATGTGGGTGCTGCCCTTAAAGTATTTGCAATTATTATATTTATGTTGAAATAATAGTTTCACTATAGTGACAACCTAAGTTAATCAGTAACAGAGTCTGTGTCAATTTGATATTCCTCAGATGAAACCCCCAGAGAGGGTACTTTGTCAGGATGTTCTTCAGGCTGGCCCGTGGTTTTACAAGGACTCTATTTTTTTTTAAGGTTTTATTTATGCCTCTAGCATGTCCCCCACAGGAGTCTGGGCCTGCAACCCAGGCACGTGTCCCAGAGCCAGCGGCCCTTTGGTTCACACAGGCTGGCACCCAGTCCACTGAGCCACACCAGCCAGGGCTATTTTTAAAGGCACTAATTGGCAGAAAACTTGAGTTCAGGTTTCACTTTTTAATTTACTCATTGTGAACTTTCATGTTCATTGTGCATTCACTTTTCATATCTTTTAACGTTGTCCTAATGAGACCTACTTCACAGACAAGGGAAAAGTAACATGAGAGTACATGCAAAGAAGTGTACAAAAAATAAACAAGAAAGTGTCAGGGAAAGCAAAGGTGGTATTATCATAGCAAGAAATGGTAAATATTTTTCTGTGTATTTAATGTGTGAGTACCACGGGGGCCTCAAAAGCACCCTTTGAATGCTCCGCAGATCCTCTGCCACATCACCACGGCTGGGCCTACCAATGGTGTTTTGAGAAAGAAAATCGCTCCTTTGATTTATAAATAAATGGAACAGCGATAAAGAAAAAATATGCAATCTCTAAATAGAATTGTCATTACTTGTTGTACTTAGCAACATAGACTATCATGAGTAACATTTAAATATTTTTATCTGCATTAAAGGTTGATGTTAAAGTATTTTCTTTTCAAAAGAAAACTCATAAACATTATAAGATTTTATATTTGATGCATTTTAATTAAGCATTTCAGAAATTTTAAAAAGTTAAAAAATATTTTTTGGCATTTTTGTGCTCCACTTGATATAGTGGCTCTACTCTCCGAGTGTTAAATGCTACAATTTGGTCATTAAATAATGACCGCTTGCTCCAGATGGATGGTAGATGTAATGTTGAGGGCCCCAGGCTGTGTATATATACATATATACACACATACACACATACACACATACATACATGGCAGTTCACAGTAAAGGGGAAGCAAGGTCAGAGATGGCAGGTAGAATGGGATTTTATGCCATTTTCCCCACTTAATCTTCGTGTGGGCCAGCAATCGATCACAATTTTCCTAAAATCAGTTCTGGGATATTTTCCCTTTCACTCCTCCCTCCCCATTTTAAATCTATGGCGGTTTGCACACAGAACAACACCCCTGGCAGTTGAGATAGAAATACTGACAGGTGAGAAACCAAAGCCACAGCTAGTTCAAGACCAGTAGATAGTCAGCTGCTTAGGTGATCTATCCCCATGTCTCAGTTGAGCTAATGTGTATGTCCTTCTGTGTTCAAGTACAGCACTGTCCTACTGAGAATATGGAATTCCACTCATTGATGAGTGGGATTCAGCTAATATCTCAGCTGTGGCTGCTACACAAACAGCCACAATTCACAGATTCTCAGGGCAGGAACCACTCTGGAAAGACTGTCTAGTCTACCTGAGTCTACTTTCTTTGGCTTTGGGCCAGCATAACTATCCTTAAGCCATGTCAGATGATTGCACCTGAGTTCTACTTTTAAATATATTTTCACTAAGTATGCTTTTTATAACTGAAAATATGCTTTTGGAAATAGTCATATTCTGATCAACTTTCCCACACCTATCTTCCATTTCTCACATTGTAGTTTAGATTAAATTAGCTGGAGAGAAAGGAAGAGGTCTTGCAAAAAACAAGGACAAAGAGAGGGGAGAAAGCATCCAATAACCTCAAGGGTCATAAATGAGAGGTAGAAGCACAGTTAATGCAAATGCCATGTGACGTTGGTGATTCCCTGCCACTATCGCCACCAAGAAAACAGTGGCACAAAGCATGGGTCTTCTCACGGCAAAAGCTTTTGGTAAAAGCATGCCAAACAGTTTTGTGTGCAAGTACAAGGAAACCCAACTCAAGTAGGCTTAAATGACAAAGAAATTCATTGGCTTCTGTAACTAGAGGGCCAGACAGAAGACAGACTTTCAGTTGCCTTCACCCACAGACTCCATTGCCCCGTGACTCTCTCAGCTCTGTACCTCCCCGTGGGTCAGCTCCATCCTCAGGCTGGCAGTGAACTTGAGGCAGCAATTTCATGAACACTATCATCAGAGGGGGAAAAAAAAGAAAGCTCCAAGAAGCTCATTCTGAAGAACATGGGGGAAGCCCACAGCATCCCTCTTCTGCCAACTCATTGGCAAGAATTTTCTCCTGCCTAGTCACTGGTAGGAGGAATGGATTTAGTTTTCAGCCAGAGTTCTGTTGGGAAGGCTTGAGGGGGAAATTCATGCTAGATAAGGAATTGCCAATGTCCACCTACTCTCTTTCTTTCTGCTAGATTTTGCTGAGCACGAGTGTCATGTTTTACTCATTCTATTATTTTTGGTATCTATCACAGTGGCTTGTACAGAGTTGCCATTCAAAAATGCCATTGAATAAATAAATTAACAAACGAGTACCCTGAAAGGTGGCAAATCTGATTTGTATTTGTCCTGTAGTTGTTTTTTTTTTAAAGTCCAAATAATCCTTGGTTTCCTGAGATTAAATCGGAAGTCATTCATTGGGAGGGAACAGAGGATGATACAATAATATAATCAGAACTCAAACGACATAGGATTTTATAATAGACCAGATGTCAACCATTTGAACATTTAGCAGTAAACAGACAGAAGCGCTGCATTTTTTAATGAACAATTTGGATCCTGAATCAAACGAGCTTCTGAATTTCACACAACCAAAGCTTCCAGATTTTCAGGCTACATTAATAGCTTCAGAATCATTTTGCTGGAAGTATGGGTCAGCAGTTTGCAGGTATTTCTAACAGATTTTGTGATCAGCGGGACTGAGAGCTGCAGAACGCAACAGAAACTCAATGGAGAGCAATT
Source organism: Artibeus jamaicensis (assembly GCF_021234435.1). Taxonomy (NCBI): domain Eukaryota; kingdom Metazoa; phylum Chordata; class Mammalia; order Chiroptera; family Phyllostomidae; genus Artibeus; species Artibeus jamaicensis. Next base: position 4,169,078 of record NW_026521194.1, on the reverse strand, counting down.
AGCACCAACTTGTAGGAAAAACTCCCTGTTGAAGTAAGTTTTCTTCTGCCTTCCTCGTGATTTACCCAGAACAACCCGCCTGCTACAAACTACCAGCATTGGATTACAGTGAGTGGGAGGCAACGGAATATTCACCAATGCTTGGCATCAGCCTTTTGGGCACCCTCATGTGCCCAGCCTCCCGCTGCTGTTTTTAGAGGTTAGCCTCTCATTGCATCAGTGATACCTTGAAGTTTCATGCCAAGCCCTATAAAGTAAACAGCTCAACAGGTGGGTGGTTTGGGAGGGGCCCTCAGCATTTCATGGCAGCATGTTCAGCACTTCCTCATTACGGCTGCCCCCTCATCCCGACTGAAAAGAAAACAAACAAGCTGGGCTTCCACGCCAGTGACTGTGCACCTGCCAGGCTGCTGTTTAGGGGCACGAGCTGTAACTGTGCTGCTCTGGGCCCCGACGGGCTCACCAGAGGTTGCAAATCTGTGGGGCCAGCACAGTGATTGTGGTTTCCCTTTCTTTTTATAATATTTGAATTTGAATGACTTCAGGTGAGGCATGCTCTTTTCTTTACTGTAAGTCTCACTTACAGTAAGCGTCTTATTTGACTCGCGCATGCGTATTGCCCGCCCAGCCCCTGTAGGCACGGAGCCCTGGCAGCCCAGAGTAAACCGCAGAAGGAAACAGACATGAGGCTGAGCTCCTTTAGGTTAGGTAGGGAAAGCACAGAGGAAAACAGGTGCTACTTTAGCATCCTAGGCTGAATGTAACCATTAGCATTTTCAATCACTGTTTCTAGAACTGTGTTAAAACCAGCTTTGGAAGGTGCCGGGGCATGTCATCCAGAGGACATGGCCATTGTTTGACCCCTGTGCTGGACCTGGGCCAGCAGAGGCTCCACACCCGCTTCCCCTGTCCTTGGAATGTATGTTCTGCCCACTGTTCCCACAGTGGGGAGGTTTTCAAAGACTCAGCTTTGAGTGAGTGAGATGTTATCGAGACCAACTCGGTGGTATACATTACTGAAGATTTTGGTGACAAATGTGGAGACAGACTTGCCTTGCTGTCACCCAAGATAAGCCTTCCATGTAAGGTCCTTTGCTTATTACACATGCCACCCAACTCCTGCCTCTGTTTTGGGTCTCTTCTAGCCTTCCGTGTGCAGGGCAGGTTCAGATTTCATCCAGGGGGCTCCCAAGATTTCGAATAGAGTTTCGTTGTCCTTACATCTATCTAGGTAGACCCCTGGTTTGGAATCAACCTGGTACTCAGGGTTTCCTGCTACTACCCTAAGAATGTGGCTCATGTTAATCGTTTCTATCAGAATGTCTGATTTGGGGACAACAGAGTTTTCACTGCGTACACAAGGCCCTATGGCGCTAAATCAAAAACCTGCTGATCCCCCATCCCAGTCTTTATTCTCTGCCATTATGAGTTCTTTCATTTATTACTTTCTTTCCACATTTCTTATGGAGGTTGCCATGTCGATTTGTCTTTTTCTATCCTTCTATACCTTTGCTTACTATTCTAAGTTCATGTCTCCACTCAGCCAATATTTGCTGGGCAGCTTATGTACAGTGGGCACTCCCTGAAGCAGGACGTCCCATCCCTTGGTTTACTGGTGGAAGCTAACTGTGGGTGAGGACCTCTGAAGAATGAGAACTGTTGTGGCCAGTCAGTTTATTCAGGGAAAGCTTCGTTCAGGTCATTTATGAGAATAGACAGTTTTAAGGGATATGTTATAAATCCTTATCATGTATATGAAATGTTAGTTATTCCAATTAGAGGATAAGTGGTCTGTTTTATGTCAGCCATTCTTTAGCCAGCTACCCTGAGTGACTTAAGTATGCACTTAAAAATAATTTGAAAAAAGTCACTTGTCTTGAAGTTATTGCAACTTCACAGGGAGTTGCAAAGACAGTAGAGAGAATCCCTTTGTCCAGGTCACTCAGTTTCCCTGGTGGCTACACCTTACAGAGCTGTAGTACCATATCACAACTTTATAGCTTATCACACTTATACCTTACACACACCTTAGACACTTACACACTTACACCTTACACCATATCACAACTGGAAAGCAGGCATTGGTACCGTAAATGTGAGCGTGGTTCTATGACATCTTATTACATGCGCAGATTTGTGTAACTACCCTGGTAATCCAGATACAAAGCTACTCTAACACCATAGAGATTTCCCTTCACATAACTAGACCCTTGCAACCACTAATCTGTTTTCTATTTCTATAATTTTACTATGTTAAGATAATTACCTAAGTGGCACCATATGGCATGTGACCTTTTGACTGGCTTTTTGCACTCAGCTCAGCACCCTTCGGACCCATCCAAGCTGTGTCACTGGACCACTCCTTTGCATTGCTGAGTGGTGTTCCACGGCGTAGATGTACCACAGTCAGTTGGCTATTTTGCTTAAGGTTGCTACAGACAATTGTGTAGAGTTTTGTGTGCACATGTATTTTCGTTTCTGTAGGATAAGTATAATTTCTGGATCATATGACAAGTACATATTTGGTTTTTTCTTTTAAAAACTGCCCAACTGTGCCTATGCTTGTATACTTCCCACATGCTATTGTGTTTTTAGAAAATAGAGCATTAGTTCCTTAGGAAACCGATTCTCAATAAAGGCTCTTCAAACAGGAAAAGCCAATTCGCTTATAGTATCGTGATCATTCTGCTTTGCCACAGTGTGTTCCCTCTGCAAGGTGAGACATCATGATTGATGGGGAGACTTAGGATCCTAGTACGTGACTTACTAGAGACCGGCTGATACAGAAGCTGGGTCAAAGGGCTCTGAGCAGGAGCGGACACATCAGGCCTGCAGTCATTGACCTCACTTTATCAACACGGGCTCAGTTTGTTCTGGCATTCCAGATAATGAAAAGACACTTTGCTATCCATGGGTGCTCTTCTCCCAGGACACTGAAACAATTTTTGAGCTTTTTTTTTTTTTTTGCCTGGGCCACATTCCTAGGATTTAGGAGGCATGTTCTTTTCAGTCAATTTCATAAAGGAGAAAGTGAAAGTGTGTAAACCAAGTCACAGCAGTAACTCTCAAAGGCAGTAGTCAAAGTCACAGGGTGGTGGGAGGGAAAAAACATCTCTGGCTTCATGGACAATTGTGTTACTTTCCAGCTGTTTGAGTGGCCCATATTAGTTAACACTTCAACCTCAGTGTCCTGTTCTATAAAAAGGCGGGCACTCATGTCTACCTCATAGGATATATGCAGGGAGCAAGTACAATTCTGTGTGTAAATCTGTGGGCATACAGTATCGACAAGCAGTTTGGCTGGGGACTTAAGGTGCTTACCCCCTTGTATTGAATATAGGTGCTTTAAAGACGGAAGTATGTGCATGGTTCTATTGTGATTGTGTTCCGTTCCCTCTTTCTAATTCCTTTATCTGTGTTCTCACTCTCTTTTTTATCTCCCCAAAGCCAGACACATGATGGTGATGTTAGAACTTTGTTCTTTCAACAAATATTTACTGAGCAGCTACTGTGTGCCAGGTATGGTTGTAGGTTCTGAAGATACAGCCCCCCCCCCAAGCTAAAGTCTAGGTTCTCATGGGGATTATATTCAAGTGGAGAGACACACACAAAACAGGTGAGCAGATGCCTATACTAGATAACTTCAGACAGTGTGAAAATGTTGAGTTAAGGAAAGGACAAGGCGTACCGAGACAGCTGGGGTGGGACAGAACGGATGAGGAATGAGGGCTGTTTTAGAAGTGGTGGTCCAGGAAGCAATCTTGAAGGACAGGACATCAGAAAAGAAACTTAAAGGAAGAGAGGAAGTAGCAATAGAACAGTGTAGGAAAATAGAGTAACGGGCCCAGTGTTTGCAAGTGAATTTGATGTGTTTGATACTTAGTGTTTATAAGTGTTTGGTATAAACATGAGCGAATGAAGATAAAGTTGAAGAGACTGGGCTTTCCAGGACATGGTGAGAAGTTCGGACTTTAAATATGATGAGGGGGTTTTGAACGTTGTAATGACACAATCTGATTCATGTTTCACGGGGAGTATTTTTTTTTTTTTGCTGGACTGAGGGGTGACAGTGGTAAGAAGACACATGAAGGGACGGCTCAGAGTCACTGCAGAGATCCTGGGGGGAGGTGACCGTGGCTCGGCCAAGGGTTTTGGCAGTGGAGATGGAGAGAAGGGGGATGGACTTGAGGGAAGTTTTAGAGAAGAGCTGATCAGACCTACATAGACAGAACACAGGAAGTGAAATGAGCCACCAAGGGTGACGCCTACGTTTTTTGGCCGAGCGTTTGGTAGTTGGGAAATCCGGGGCTCTAGCCATTGCCCCACTGTATGTCTTAAACAAGACTGGTTTCTTGCACTGTAGGAGATGAGCTCATTGAGATGTGCATGTGCTGTATCCGATGACAACTGAGATTGGGCTGTAGGTGGATTTGGCAGAACAAGAGAAGAGATGTTAATCCCTTCTGACTCCTTTAGATTTTTGTCCCTTCTGTGCACCAGTGGGGGACTGCTTTGTAACCTTTTGCTTGGTGGTGGACTGCTTTGTAACTTTTTGCTTGGGTTGCCTTCCAGCTGTCCCAGTTTCCACAGCTACTCCCGGGCTCCCACTTCTGCTGCTTCTGCCGTGTCTCAGCAGAACAGGGACCTCTGTGCAAGGCCCGGCCCATGCAGCAGACTTCGTGTGGGCCCTGGTGGTTGAGCCCTGCCCTTCAGGTGCCAGGCCTCCTGGGTTGGGGACCTGGCATGCTATCTATCCTGGCTGTCTATGATGACCCCCGCCTGGCTTGGGGGCTGTAACAGAGCAGAGTGGACCTCCCCTCGTGCTTTCTTCGGTTAGGGTCTGGGGGGAAGGGGGCTGCAGCCCTGGGTGCATCTAGTACCGAAATCCCAGCACTGCTCTGGGACTGACTCTGGGATGCCGACGGAGGCTGGTGACGGTTCCTCCTCTGCAGAGCGAGACTCGTACTTTCAGGAGACTTCCTTAACTTCTGGGAGCAGGATTTCCCTCCTCCGTAAAGGCGAGGACAGAAACACTGGTTGCCTCTCAGAGTTACTGTGAGAGCTGACTTAGTTTGGGAGGCAGTAGCACCCAAAGCAAGCGGGGCAGGCTTGGTCTGGACTCTGGGGTCAGACCACCCAGGTTCTTCCCCATCCGGATCCTGACATTGGAACGCGTTTGTTTACCCCTCTGGGCCTCAGCACCCTTCCCTCTGATAAGGGGATAATGACCGCACCTGCTTTGGATGGTTATTGTGACAATTAGTTGAAATATTTTGTGTAAAATCCTTCAAGCCATGCCTGGCATTTGACTAGAAGACTTCAAAATAGTGCTTGAGGAGGCCCCCGCTGACCGTCTGTCAGAAGAACGGGGTCTGTAAACAGTGCATGAATGGCCTCACGAAAGTGTTGTTTTCCTTTCTACATCCTCCGTTGGCCTTGCCCATTCTGTTTCCCAGAAATAATTACATTTTCGGCACGTGACTCTCCGAGATCCAGAGGAGAGGATCACAGACTCGGATGCCCGAGGGGAGAAGCAGGTCTCAGGACCCGAAATGGGAAGCAGGCCCAGGTGAGCCAGGGAGCGTGGGATCTCGTCTGCCAGCAGGTCCTGGTGACAGCCTCCGTGGCGTGATTGACAGCTAAATGACTACTTCAGTACAGGTTGTGTCACGTGCAAGTTTTTCCAGAGAAGCTGGAAACTGGGCATTTGGAGGCAAACGTTCCAGGCTTATGAATATTGGAAGTTAACTCAGAATTTAAAACACCTTGCTGGCTAATGAAATGTATGTTTCAGGGGGCAGGCCTGGCATAGGGCCACCAGCTTGGAAACTTTGGTCTAGGTTAGTGTGTGAGGTCGGTCGCAAATGGGATCCAAGAGAGGTAATTTAAATGAGAGGACGGTTTAAGCACTAGAAGCCACTGGGGCGGGGAAGCCCAGGTGGTTGATGCCCCAGAAGCTCCTGCAGGGTAGGAGGCAGGTTGGACTCGTGATAAGGGAGCATGCTGAAACGATGGACCATGTGATCCAGCCATACTTCAGAACCTGATGGAGGGCTGGCCCCAATGCCACAGATGTCTGTGCTTTGAATCCCCAGGTTGTTTTTGCTTCCTCGGCAGTCAGGTTACACAGAGGCGGCATTGTTCAATTCCCACCGCTTCCTGGGGCCCACGCTGCAGCTGCTGCGGGTGGCTGTGGCATGCCCTGCAGTTAGGCAACTGCTGCCTTTGTCTCCAGGCTCCCGCAGGCCTCCCGGGCTGGAAGGAGCAGCACGAACAGAAAGACGGCTGGAGTCGAAACACGTGCGCCCCTGCACTCACCTGGATGACGTAGACCAGGCTCCTGGGAGACGCTGGAGCTTAGTTTCACTTTCAATGACCCGGACTGTCACACGGCTATTTGGGTGGAGTTCAACTGTGCCAATTAAAGCTGTGTGATAGAATTTTTAGAATTTTTTTCATCCACTGACAGAGAAAAAAAAGCAAAGCGTAAAAATGAAACCTTGATAATCACTACTAACATTCAAAATGAGAAGCAAACATCTAATGTTATTTAAAAATGGTATAGGACATTATTAGCTGATTGGTGGTCCTTAGGGGCAGTTTTGTCCCCCTGCCCTACCTGCCCCCCCTACCATTCCCCCCCAATGACACTGAGTGATGTTTGGAGACACTTTTGGTTGTTATAGCTGAGGCAGGGGGGCTTAGTTCCAGGCATATGGTGGGTAAAAGGGCCAGGGATGCTTCAAAACTCCCTGCAATGCCCAGGACGGTCTCACAGAGACCCACGGCAAAGAATTAATGGGCCCAACGTGCTCACCGTGAGAAGGCTGAGAAACATGCAATAGAGTGGAAACAATTCATATGAGTGTGAGAAGGTAACGTTAGAAATGAAATCCAGGGTCTAAGTTATAGGCTGCCACGCACTGGGTTAAAGGTGTGTCTGTGTGCAATTATAGCAGATTGCCCTCTTCATGAACTCTTACTTGGATTAATTAAACTGATTATACGTATCATATTTTTATGCTTTATACATATGAAGCAGCTTATTTCCTCTTATAATAAGAAACTATTTTCACTGCAAAGGAGCTTAGGTTGCATATAGAAGCCCCCAAAAGGGGAATGTGCTGATATGCAGAACAATAATCATACAAACGGGCAGAACCTATAAAGTGAAACCGTGGGTCTTTGGTCCTCCTAAATGGACCCACTATGTCATCGCCACCAACTGCTCCCAGTAGGTGTCGAGTTTATCTTTGATGCCTTGCTTTACTGACAGGTGCTTTCAATATAAAGGAAATTCAAAGACAAGTAAACAGAGGCTGCTATGGAGTTTATGCAATAGACATGCCATGGATTCATCACCACATCAAGTTCAACATTTACCAGGAGTTCCCCATGAGTGGACCACACAGGCCATGCTTTCCAAAGGAGAGGCTGCTCCCTGAAGCCCAACTGGAGCTGTTGAGGACGGAGGGCTATGCAGAGCGGATGGAAAGGGCGGGACATTGAGATGAAATACCGAGTTTTGTGAAATGTCCGACAGAAAGGAAGCAAGATTGGCATAATTTTCTTTCTTTCTATTATTGGCATAAGATCTCTTCTCTTTTTTTCTGTAAGATTAATGTTGGTTTCTCTGGAGTATTCTTAAAGAAGTAAGTCATTGCAATTTCTCTGCAAGAGGGGAGGGGAGTGGTCCTGGCACTTGAGATGAAATACACGCACGACCTGTTAAACTAGGGAGACTTTTATTCTTGCCCGGAAACAGCCTCATTAGGCAACCACAGAGCTCACGTCATCCACGTGGACCGGACGGAAACCCAAACTCAAACTGGCATATTTCCATGGGGTCTTGAACAAAGTCTTAGTTGTTAAGCTCAAATAATACACACCCCCTTTTCCTCAGGTTGGTGATTCCCTTTCCTGTTTCCCATTATTAAACCTCTCTCTCCTTTGACCTTCAACAAAATAATGAGAGTTTGTGCTAAGTACTTACCAGGTGTTGTAAGCACGTCACACACAGCTGATTATTTAAGCCTCACCTGTGAAGTATGTGTTATTATCCAGTCTCCAAATGAGGAAAACGAGATCCAGGGATGTTCAATAATTTGTTAAAAGTAATTCAGCTAGTAAAGGAGGAGCTGAAATTTCAATGTAGGCTGTCTGGCACCAAAGTCTGTAACGTAAACACTACCCAGTATGGTTGGAAATCAGGATTTAGAATTTTTCTAAGCAACGTTAGTTTTGCTAGGGAGAATGTTGAGAATATCCATGGTTTGTGTCCCTGAGATTCCTTTTAATTCTCCACTCTATTTTTGCAAGAGAAGAGTACTTAAAAGTGTATAGATTAGGAGAGATTTAAGGGGAGCCTTCCCAGGTTGACAAAGCAACAGTAGACGAGAAAGTAGACTCTGTGTGAGGCGGTGATTTGAATGCTATTTAAATTTACCAGCTGAGTGATGTTGAGCAAGTTACTTTCCATTTCTGAGCCTTGGGGTCCTCATTTGTAAAGTGGATAATGAGACCATCTTGTGTTGTCGTAAAGATTATAGGATATATATAATTTAGAACAAGTGCTTAATGCAGTGCCTGGCACCAGGTGCTCAGCAAATATCAGTTCTTGGTTTTGCAGAGAACCTAGCGATGGGATTACAGAATTGGGGTAGATCGGCAAGCAATCCTCAGATAAACATTTTAAAACCACGAGATTAAATTTTTGTTCTGCCACTGAGAAAGACGGCAACTGTTGGATAATTATTTGCCTTTTCAGAAACTTTAATTTATAAAGGACAGGTATGTCATATTGTGTGACTCCACAGTATATGGTCACTTTTCTCATCTTAAAAACAGTACCAGGCAAAACAAACAAAACCCAGGAAGATGAAGCTGGAGATGAGACACCTAGTGTGTCAATAGTGTGACGTGCAGCAAACAGCTGTTACTAATTTGGTGCCAAGAGACAACATCACACAAAGGAGGTGATAGGATTTATATTGATAGAGGGGGCTTTTAGAGATTATTTGAATTTTTCTCAATACCAAGATAAAGGTAGTTCAACTTGTTTACAGATGTGGACAGGAAAAAAAAGACACTGAAAAATAAAGACTGGAGTGATGTGTGTGTCACAGGTAATGTGAGAGCAGTGACAGGTTTTTCCTTTCATAGTTTTCACAGGAGCTGAGTACTTGCAGCTTCCGGCACTTGGTTGATTTCTAGGCTCTTTTCCCGGAGTCAGGTCCTTTCAAAATGAGGAAGGATCGCCCTCTAGAGGTCAAGCTAAAAAGAGAAGAACTGATGATGAGATTCACATCCGGGAGGATCTGGGAATTGGGAAAAAAAACAAAACAAAAAAAACCCCTCCTAATTTGAGAGGAGACAACTGTAGGTTCTGCAAAGCGGGAGGGACGTTGCCATGTCAGGTTAATTAGTATAATTCATGGAATTAGGTAATCCAGAGCACCTCCTTTCTGAGGCTTTCCCATGACATAATTAAATAAAGTGGCAACTCTTTAATGACAAATCCCTTTCATGAGCAGGAAGTTCAAGAACACTAAGCAGAAGACACAACAGTTAATCAGCCACGGTGGCCCATTCTATTTATTTACTCTCCTCACCACCAGGAAGAGGGATTGCTTTACTTTTAGATGCATGATTTGGTTAATCTGTCAAGTCTGGACAGAATGTATTGAAATACTGGGGCCACCACGTTTTGCTTGTGCTCCTCTTGTAGGGTCTGATTCCGACAGTCCTGAAGGAAACAGTTGAGGTGTCTGCAGAGCCGGGCGAGAAAGGCATGGACATGGGGGGAGGGTTGGAGCAGAGCAGAGAAGGTGTCCTTTTGAGAACATAATTACGCTGGCATTTAATGAGGCACATTTATGAATGCTTGAACACAGTGAAAACGGACATCCAAATTTAAGGGAAAATTCTTTTAGTTTTAATTTTTCAGTGATAGTTTATTTTCGGTGTTAATCTGAATTGGTTTCAGGTGTACAGCACAGTGTAGACAATTATATACTTTACAAAGTGGTCACCCCTGATACTTCCAGTACCATACATAGTTATTACAATATTTTGCCGATATTCCTTATGCTGTACTTCACCTTCCTATGACTGTTTTGTAACCACCAATTTGTCCTTAATCTTTTCATCTTGTTCGCCCAGTCCCCCAAGTCCCCTCCCCCCTGGCAACCACTTATCCGCTCTCTATGAGTCTGTTTCAATTTTGTTTGTTTATGTTGTTCACATATAAGTGAAATTATATGACATTTGTCTTTCTCTGACTGATTTTACTGAGCATAATATCCTCTAGGTTCATCCAGGCTGAACCAGATGGTAAGAGTTCATCCTTTTTTACAGCTGAGTAGTATTCCTTTGCATGTGTGCACCAGAGCTTTCTTTAGTCTGCTGGTCTATAGACTGGCATCCAAATTTAAGACATGTTTTTATTCAAGATTTACTTCATAATGGAAATGGCACTCACTGAAGATACTTGTATTGGTCCGTTCTGATCACTAATGATGCAATACACTTGTTTCAATATTAGTAACTTTTCAGCTATGGAAAGTCATCTTCAGACCAATATAATTTATATGTAGCGAGCAAGATGGTAATCTAATGTTGAAGTTTTGTAATGGTTTATCAATCCTTAATAAAGTGATGATACGTAAGTAATGGAGTCTCCAGTCATTGTCACTTAGTTCTGCGCTATTTACCATCAGTATGTTCAGAAAATTGCACTAAAAGAAAAGAGACAAATCATCTTTCTTTTAAGGTGTTGTATTTTGATTAACAGTTTCTCATTGAAGATGAGCTGAAAGCTGATGGGATCTTAACTGGAAGCTCTTTCAAGGCCATAATTTCTAGGAGTCAGACACAAAATCAGTAAACAAGACTTATAGCATCAGTGAAGTACAAATCTGAGGCCCCTTTAAAGAAAAAAATGTGAAACTGATTTGAAAGATACAGCACAACACCCAGGATACAGGTGTAAATAACCAGAAAGAAGAGAGTCTTTTTTTGTGGCAAAAAACCCCAGAAATATTGGACCACTGACTTAAATCTAGCAAGGCATGTGGAAAATACTTCTTGCATTCCAGGCCTGACCTGCAATTTTAGGGAAGTTAAAATACCATTCTAACTTAAATAACACATCGACAAGTGCATTTTCTCCATTATATGCCTTATAAAGCCATGTAAATAAAGAAAAGCATCACTCAAAAAAATGACCTGGAATCATCTCTGTTGATCTTAAAGAGTGTTGTGTGAACTTATTGTTAGCCTGAAATTGGTATTGATCAATTTTTGGTGATGAAATCACTTAGCATTTGTTAAGCATTTGAAATTATGAAAAGTATAATGGATTGTGTTTTGATGTGGTTACTTTTAGAAACAAAGGATAATTATTATACATTTTGTATTTAGTACTTGTTAAAGGACTGGAACATGTTTTGTGATAAATTTAGCCTAAGAAATACACACACACAGATGCACACACGATATCCTCCATGTAATGTACTGGACATTGTCTTTCTCCCATCCAAGTACTAACCAGGCCCGACCCTGCTTAGCTTCCGAGATCAGACGAGATCGGGCACGTTCAGGGTGGTATGGCCGTAGACTGGACATTGTCTTTCTGTACAGCTAACTCATCTAATCTAGGTAGGATATGTGACATTGTTTGTCCAACCAAGCGATGGCTTAAGATAAAAATGCACATTAGAAATGTGCATCCCCCAGATAAAATACCTTTTATTTTATACACTTGATCAGTAACAATTAAGTGCATTCTTATGACTAAAGGAACACTTTGTCACAATGGATAGAATCATCTGCATCAATGTAGAATGTTTTACATTATAAAGATCTTTGTCTCCCAAGTGCAGACTAGGTTCAGACACTGGAGTCTGATTTTTTCCCCCCTGCTTCTGGCATTGAACCCAGTGGCCAACCAGCTGCATTTCCCCTGAGGTTTGCAGTCTGCCATAATTAGGCCAGCAAATTAATTTCTAGTGGATGTGGTTTTGAGGATTCTCACAAGAGCATCCTCACAGTTTTGAACTTGAGTGCTCCCAGCTTCTGAGGAACAAATGCAAAGCCCTCCGTGATGGCTTATTGAATTCAGCACCTTGTTTGGAACAGCTCCTCCAGCACCACGGTGCTGCTGCAAACTGCTGGTCAGTCCTGTGGGTTGTTGCACCAGGAAAACACAGGAAAGCCCAATGACATGGACCTCTGACCAGTGATGGGGGATCCATATATATGGCTGTATAGCTATTTTATTTTATTTTTGGCAGAAGAGATTAATGAGAGAAATATTTTAAATTTCTCCTGAGTGTTTAAGAGCAGGTTGTGTTTGCTTAGTGGTGGTGGGGAGGGGGAGCTAAGAAAGAACAGTTAATAAGGACTAAAGGAATCATGAGGTCTGGAAGTCTGGTGGGGAAAGACAAATGCCATGTGATCTCACCTATAAATGGAATCTAATGAGAAAAACAAACAAGCAAGCAAAATATAACCAGAGACACTGAAATAAAGAACAAACTGACAGTAACCAGAGAGGAGGGGGGAGGGGATGACAGGGGGGAGAGGGGAAGGGTCATCAAGGAACACGTATAAAGGGCACATGGACAAAGCCAAAGGGGGGTAGGACTGAGGATGAGAGGGGGGATGGACAGGGGTGTAGTGGGGGGGGGAATGAAGATAACTGTACTTGAACAATAATAAAAAATAGAAGGGAAGTCTGGAAAACTGTGACATTTGCATGAAAGTGAGGAGAGCTGGCATGAATGTTTCCTAGTGCATCGGATTTTATGTTAAAACTTATTTTTAGTTTTAATAAAGGAGGAATGCCCGCCGACTGACCTGAAGCCCAAGTGCTAGGACGTTGGATTTGTTTCCTAACAGTGCTGTGAGATGGACATGAAGGACTGTGTGTGTGCAGGAGAGAAAGGAAGAAAGAGAAAAATGGGGCTGGTATTTGGATAATATGTTTTCTTTTTTCTTTTTCCTGCCAGAGTGTCCCCTTTAAAATCCTCTGTGAGTTTTAGCATTGATGGTCAGTTGATTCTGAGTTGTTTATTTTCAAATAAAAGTTTGCCTGTTGGTAACAAGGCTGGGACCTTTACTTCAATATTCCATGAGTACCAACGCTTAACCATGTGGCAAAAGACGCTAATGTGTTGCCTACTCCCACCGCTGCCAACGTCTCCTCTTACTCCACTCTCAGGAATTAGAGGTGACTAGTGCCCACTTGCCTCCTTTCATTCAAGCAAGATTTATCTAGAGAAAGGCTTTTCAAAAATAGACTTATGCATTTCTGCCCTTCCCCTCTCCTTATCTCAACCCTCATGGTTGTGCCCAGCTCTTTTTGCCATGGAGTATAATGATTGAAAGCTGGATCTGAACTAAAGTGGCAAATGGTCACTGACATGATCAGAGAGGCTCCTAAAAATCCTATCGTGTTTTCATCGGCTCTCCCTATTTTCAGAGGCTTATAATTTGGTGGTAAAATGTTCTGTAAGCTCTGTAACATAAGTTGGTGGAAGTGAAAATCTCTCGGGCATTATTTCAGTGGCTGAAAATATGCAGAAAAGTTTTTGCTAATGAAGGATACAGCCAATCTGTTAGCTTTGATATTTTGGGAGAGCCAAGAAAGAAGTCAGATAAATAACTCAGTAAGCAAAAATTCATTGCTTGTGGATGATTGTAAGTACTGATAGTTATTCATGGGTAATAGACACAAACAGATATAACATGGTAGTTCTATAACTGTAGTATTTATCTGACATTTCTAGAAGAGGCTGTCTATGCATATATATACAACATACACACACACTGATGTATTATACCTTCAGACCATGCTCAAGCGTGACTATAGATTTAATGTGCTCCTGTTTTGTGATGCATGGTGACTGCACAATGCATTACGATCCAAAATACGAGCTGTTTTTCAAAGCTGCTAAGGAATTGAAGGTTGAGCTAGAATGGGACATAAAAATATTCTTTGTTCGTAAATTAGGCGCAAATCTTCTGAAGCTGCCAGAATGTTCTGTGACTCGAAGGACTTCAAATAGCTTTTCAAAGTTCCCGACTTCAGTAACCAGAGGAGCTAGCAGTGAAAGAACCTGGCAGTTTTGCCATAATAATTCTATTGAATTTCTGAAGTCTGACTGACAGTGGCAATTTTAGTTCAGAATATACACTTTTTAGTATTGATAAAGTTGAGATGTTAAACCAATTGTGAAAAAGTCTGACCAAGGATTGAGAAGCCTGTGTGATATTTGCTCTCCACATTATTTCAAGTGTAAATCCATAAAAACCCGCCCAAAGTCACTGGTAGTGGAAAAGTGGGGTGAATGTGGTGGATAATACTGGGGCTCTGCCCTGGCATTTCTGTATCACCTTTTACTAGTTTTGAATCCTCTCCTCTTTCAGTGTACTTTCCCCCCAGTGGCTATGACCTTTCAGAGGCCTGCCCATTCCGTCATGGGCACCTCTTTCTGTGCAGAGTTTATATTCTCTGGGGGCTGGGCCAGTGACTGACAGGTGCAGGGGTGTGAAAGCCACAGCTCCTTGTCTCAAATGGAACCCCCTCTGAGGTGTGACTGACACTTTGGAGCTCTCTAGCAGGGTCAGGCAGACGCCGCCCCCCAGGGGCTCTGCCTGGCATTGCACCTGGTTCCTCCTTTCTTTCGCCACCCTCCCCACTTCCTTAATTCATTCTTTGCACGTGAGTTCTCATTTCAACATCAGCTTCCAGAGAACCAGCACCGAGGTTGTGAAGGAAAAACAAGAAGGAGATGAGCTGATTTACACAGTCACATTGTTTCTCTAAGCATGTTTATTTTTGACATATTGAATCACGGTGAGACCACGGGAGTGGAGGTGATTTCAAAGGGAGATCACAGTTCAGCGGCTCTGGTCCCTGTGTCTGGATGTCCTTCTTAATACCAGGAACTTTACGCTTCGTTGTTAATTAACTTAGAGGAGACCTTGGATGACCCTAGCATCAAATAACAGAAATGTTACTTACACTGGCTGAAAAGAGAATAGTTTTTGCCTACATATCTGAAAAGCCAAGCAGTAGCATTTCAGGCACAGGGACATGCAGGTGCCAGACATCATCAGTAATGTTTCCCGGTCTGTTTCTCTTCATGTTGGCTTCGATCTTGGGCAGATTTTCCCTCGTGGTGACAAAGATGGCATCATCCCATCTTACTGTCTTCTGGAAAAAAGACATCTTTTCCAACAGTTCTAATGAAGAGACTAGAGTCTTTTCTTTTCTTTCTTTTTCTTTTTTCTTTTTAACATTTTGAGTCCTGGATCCATCCCTGAATCAGAAATCTTGGCCTGGAAATGGAAAGCTCCTACTGGCTAATTGAGTCACATGCTCACTTCTAGAGCTGGGGGGTGGGTATGGGGTGGGGTCAGCTCATCTAATCACATGGCCTTGGAGTTGGAAAAGAGATCGTTCCCTGAAAGAAGACCAGGTGCTTATTAACAGAAGGGGTTGGACATTGGCCAGGCCAAAACAATGGGTGTCTCTTACAAGACTGCAAAATCTAATGTTTATTAAAAGAAGGAACAGTAAAATGTGCTTTAACTTACTTGACAGTATCAAATTCAATCCTTTGAGTGAACTTCAAAAGTTATAAAGGATTTTACGAAGGCCAGGTAAAATGAGTTCTCTTTCTCAAGTCTACGACTAAGGGACTGTGCAGGGAGATATTACTAAAGAGTCGGTCATACCCAATTTCTTTATCTCACCAGACATTGACTCCAATGTGATTTTGAAGGAGTTGGGAGAATATGTCTTCAAGTTCTGCAAAAGGTCAGACTCTGACCTTGTGCTGATGTTGCTAGTAGGAAATCTCACTAACTTCATGGAAAACTCAGGGCATTACATAATTACTTGTCCCTGCCCAGCCAGGCAAAAAATAACAGATTTTAAGAGCTTTCAGACTTTCAAAAAAAGTCACTAGAGGGTTAATAGTAGAGCAAGTAAGTACCTTAGCTCTCACTCTCTCTGATAAGAGTTTAAGTTTTCAGTAGATAATCAGCAAAGTAGATAATTGGCTGGGAGATAATGGAGCAGACACTGTTACTCTGAGAATTGCTCTTATACAAGTCTACTTATTTTTCAGTGGTGGGTCTTTGGAAGGAGTGCCACATTATAGGGGGGGTGCAGGAAATTTAATTATTAAGTTAAGCAATAAACTCTTTAAATGGCTTGAATTTCCAAGGGATTCAACAATTCTATTAGTCAAGGTGTATATAAGTAAATAAAACCTCAAAGCAATCAGAAAACCCTTGTACAAAAGGCAAAAGATTAGAAAGACTATACCTTGGGGCCTAAGTAGTATAATTAAGAGAAGTATTTTAAAAAGAAAATTGTCTTATAAGGTAGAAGGCAGTTGTCCTGTTTCCCAGGCCCTGGGTGCATTAGTAGGACCTGCACAATTGTTATCTTGTCTAAAATACAGAAAGCATGAGATCACTTATTTTTCTAGCATATGAGAACATTTCAAAAGGACCAATGCTCTTGTTGAAGTGCTGTGTATATGTCACCGTTTATAGTAAAGTTAGAAGGGAGACACATGCTCCCAGCATCGTGGGAGACGATGAATATGCCGATAGTTAGAAGCTGTCCTTTACCAGGGCTCATGAAGCAGAGGGTCTTTCCCTTGACTATGTCATTGTTATCTTCTCTTTTAGACACAGAATAATTAATGATGACTTATCTATTTATTTATTTGATTATTAGAGATGAGTGCACCTTGTCTTTGAGTAAAGAAGAATGAGGATGGGCAATGCATTGCACTCCTTCTCATTCATGTGGACTTTACCCTATTGTTGCAGACACCCCTGACTGTGAGGCGCTGTAACGTTATCATTTTTGTCCTAGTCGTAGATAGGCAGGGTCCTTCCTTACCTGGATTCACTGAAACGTGCAGGATGGTGATATCAGTTAATTATTGCTGTTGAGCAAAATGCCCCAAAACTTAGTGGCTTAAGACAATGATTTACTGTTTTTCCTATTTCTAAGGGCTGACAGGGCAGGAAGTCAGGCAGTGGCATTCAGCTGGATGTCTCGGGTGCACAGTCCAAGACGACCGACCTCACATACACAACGGGCAGGTGCTGGCTGTTGGCTGGGGTGCCTCGGTTGGCTTCTGCAGTTTCATGCCCCCCATGAGGCTAGAATGGCTTTCTCTCATGGCAATTTCAGGAAGGTTTCCCACAGAGGCAAATGTGGGAGCTCCAAGGCTTTTTGAGGCCTATGGGTTGGGACTTGAATAATATCATTTTCAGCACATTTTATTGGTTAAAGGAAGATGCCAGCTCAGGTTCCAGAGTTCAAAAAGTAGACTCTGGTTTTGGATGAGAGAATCAGCAAAGTCGCACTCAAAGGCACAGCGTGAGATGGGAGGCATTTTGGGCCTTGAAACAATTTACCACAATGGTACTCTGACAGGTTGCCATTATTCTTAAGTTAATGTGGGTTTTTTAATAGCAAAGACTGTGTTAGAATTGTGTGAAAGGCTTGCTTGGAATGACAACAACATCCAAATGTCAGTAGAATCTGTTTTTTTAAATTTAATCTTTATGTAGTTTCCCATTAGCATTTAGTTCTCTAATACCCTCTCCCTGCTCATAATCACCACACTGTTGTCCATGTCCACGAGTCCTTTTTCTTTTTTGCTCAGTCCCTCCACCCCCTCACCTGCCCTCTGCCCCCAGCTGTCACGCTGCTCTCCAACTGTGAGTCTGTCCCCATTTTCATTGTTAGTTCATCTTGTTCATTAGATTCTGCATGTGAGTAAAGCATACAATATTTGTCTTTCTCTGACTGGTGTATTTCACTTAGCATAATGTTCTCCAGGGCCAACCATACTGTCACAAAGGGTAAAATTTTCTTCTTTTTTATGGCTGAGTTGTATTTCATTGTGTAAATGTCCCAGAGTTGTTTTATCTACTCATCTTGTGTTTGGCATAACTAATTAAGTTCTTGCATAGAGCAAGCAGAAGAGGATTCACAGGCGTTGTGTTTAAAGACAGGGTGCACAGTGTGTGTAGATCACCTCTGAGCGAAGGTGAAAGGTATGTAGACTTTTTTCAGACCTGAGATGGGTCAGGATGGTCTAATTCAAAGTGTGGTTTATGGAATAAAAGCATCAGCAGCACTTGAGTGCTGCTTAGAAATGCAAATTTTTAGACAGCATCCAAAACCTGAATGAGGATCTCTGGAGTGGGGCTCAGGAACCCGTATTTTAACAGGCTTTCCAGGGGGTTCTTGGTGCATACTGAAATCTGAGCAGTAGCAAGGTAGATCAGACCCCTCTCCGATAGAAGTGCTAGATTAGCGATACTTTTTCTCAAATCTCTTTTCTTCATATACCTAGTGTTAATCCAATGATCTATATAAAGTTCGGTTTATGTAACAAAATCATCTAGTTTGTTTCTCAACAGGTTTGAATTCAAGTAACTTATTGATAATTATCATTAATATTTATCCTGCTGTATATGTAAGAAGTCAACGATGAGAGATATATATCGTCTTTTTGATTTGAGATCAGAGGCGTCACACAGGATTGTTCCAAGAGGGTGTGTCCTGAACAACCAGGCACGGCACTTGGTGAGCACAGGTGGAGCTCATCTTGCTCAGAGGCAAAACAAACACACCCTGGCAAAGCCCGACCAAAGAGCACGCCGCTTTTGAAAGGAACTTCACGGCGGCAGACAGCTGTTCCCACTCATTTTCTAAAGGGAGGGATTTAGGCTTACTCACAAAAATAAACATGGTATTGTAATCCAGAGTCTGTGTTTTTTCTTTTAAATAATGAAGAGTTTATTTATTAAAGTAGGAGAGACTCATCACAGCCAATTATGTCCTAGAAAAAATCATTTGTAAGAGGAGATCATCATAAACAACATTACGGGTAATAGCTAATTTTATCAGCACATTTTCTGAAAGGTTTTTTGCTAAGCAAGGGATGAGCATTCCCATTCTAAATGAGGCAGTTTTCCCAGATTTAGACTTTGTATTCCAGAAATCAGTGAGCGTTCCTGTGATGCTCAGTATGTTTCAGCCCCAAAACCACCATGACCTCTGACCTCCTTATTTTCACTGATCCTTCAACTCTGGGCAGCCTGCCTCCTCTCCCACTTGAAACATTGGGAACCCCACCAGGCAGGAAAGAGTTAACTTTCATTTCAGACTTAGTTTGAAGACAGGTTCTGACTGTGACAGAGCAGGGGGCTGAAGGGCTAGACTCCGTGTTAAACCCAAGGGCCTTGCCTCCAGATGGTGCAGCTCCTCTCAGCCAGAGGTGGAGCCAGTTCCCCTGCCCTGGATCCTGGGCCAGCCTCGGGACTTACACTGACCAATAGAATGGACAGAAGTTACACTGTGAGTTCCAATGCCCCAATTTTTTAAAAATATTTTTTTATTTTTCAATGTCAATGGACATCCAATGTTGTTAGTTTCAGGTGAAAACCCAGTGATTAGGCACTTATGTAACTTACAAGGAGATCACTCTGATCAATATCTAGTACCCATCTGACACCTTTCTTAATTATTGATGATATTTCCTATACTGTCCTTGGTGTCCCCATGGCTGTTCTGTAACTACCAACTTGGACTTCTGAATCCCCTCACCTTTGTGAATGCCTAAACTTATGAGACCTTGCAGCTTATTCCTTACTCTCTGGGAACATTACCCTGAAGTCACTCACCAGAGAGGGAAGCAGTTCTATCCTATCAGAGGATGAGCAGCATGGACTTCTATTTTGTTGAGTGCTCTTAACAAATGTATGTTTGAAAAGATTATAAAACTGATGAGAAATAAGAATGAGAAAATTCACTCACAACTTATTAGAACCTTTCCTATTACTACTACTTTGAAAGTATATCAAAATGAGCGGGCTAAATACTGGGTCCCTCCTCCCTCTTGTAAATAATAGCAAACAGCAGTGTGGGCATCACGCAGAGTTTGTTGAACACTGCTCTGTCCCAGGAACCAGGGACATGGTGGAGAATGGGAGGGACACAGTGCCTGCCCTCAGGGGGCTTAGTACCAATGGTGAAGGCGAGAAAAACAAGTGGACAGACCGAATGATTATATATTAGCATAAATGTTACAAAGAAAACAAAGAGAGGGCTGAGGATAATGGTGGGTGGTGCTAGTACGGGGTGGTCAGGGCAATTGTCTGACAGAATAACATTTCAACTGAGATCTAAAGGGGTGAGAATAAGTCAGTTACGCAAACAAGCTGGGGAGGAGAGTTCCTGGTGGAGGGAAAAGGGAGCGAAGACAGCAGGGCAGGAAATAATTGGGGTTCGCTAGTGGGGGGATTAGCATGCTGGCTCTGGGGTCAGAGTTTAAACCCAGCCTCTGTTGCTCTCTAGCAGGGTAACCCTGGTGTGAGTTTCCTAACTTCTTTGTGCCTCAGGTCCCTTATCTGTAAATAGGGTACTCCATGAAGTTAGGAACACAGAGGTTATATCACACACAGGACTTTGCAGGCTACTCCGAGAGATTTGGGTACCACCTGACAAAGTGTAATGAGAAGCCATTTAAGGGCTTTTAGAAGAATAATCTCATTGGTTTTATATTTGAGAAAACGATTTTTTGCTGCTGTACAGAAAAGAAGAGGAGGAGGTATGTGTGGACCTGGTGGGAAGGAGTCCCGGTAAGAGGAGAAGGCTTTGCCCATGGACATGACCTGCCAACGGCTGGGTGGGGAAGGGCAGGAAGCAAGGCGTCCCAAGTGAACCTTAGGTTTGGCTTCACAACCAGGTGGTTTATGTGGACATTTACTGAGGTGACATTTACCTGGTTTGAGGACCACGGAGCCAACAGGCTGAGCTGGGCCCTCCAGACCATCAGGCCCAGACCCTGCACGGAAGGTTGCACCTTAAAGGCCGGTGGTGATTCCAGCCATCCTTTGTGTCCTTGAGAAAGAACACTTCCATACTGTCCTCGCTGGGCCTGGCATTGATCGAGGGCTGTCTAGATGCTGACTCTGCTAATGCTCAGAATGACGCTATGAGGTAGGGACTGTCCTCATTACCTTTTGACAGAGGAGGAAAGTTTCGTAGCAATAAGATAGGGACCATGAATTAGAGTCCAAGAGAGTCCAGCTCCAGGACTGCCCTCGACACCGGTAAATTCCTATGGAGGCTGTGAAGTATGGGGAGCAATTTTGGCTTTTTATTAATAAACTTTAACTAAAACCTAGTACACACACAAGAAACTGTAAAACTCACAGGGGTGCCGCTCTGTGAGCTATCAAAGTGGACTTGTCTGAGAGCAACACCCCAGTCCAGCAATGGAAGCTTCCTGTGCCGGAAACCCGCCTCGTGCTCTTTCCCGGTCACTCCTCCCTGCTGCGCCCCAAAGGTCACTTGCCCGACTTCCACTACAGTAGCTAAACTACAGTAGCTAAACCTTGCCTGTTTTTGCCTTAACATAAATGAAATGATAAGATTTGCCTTTTTAAAAATAACAATAATCAGCCTTATCTTGGGGTCATTAAGTGCAAAGTAGAATAACTTGGTAGGAATTGTCTCTAACTTAGTAGGAATTATCTCTAACTTGGTAGGAATTGTCTCTAACTTGGTAGGAATTGTCTCTAACTGCTGTGCCCACGCAGGGCACTTAGGGCCAGGTGTGGAATGTACTTCCCTGCGTCTGCCGGGAATAGGTGGCGCAGTTCATCTGGGGAGAGAGGAAAAGAATGCAGAAAGGACATTTTAAAGGAGACATCCTGAGTGTGCATGAACCAAACCGGAGGGGTAAATGCCAAATGGAATTCATAAAGTGGGTAAATAACAGGAGGTGAAGTCCCTACTAAGGACCAGTTATAGAGGGCAAGTGCAAGGTCGCAGGACATTCATGGTAAAATCATTTTCTTAGTTGGGGTGGTTGGGGGGAGGGGCCACTTGGAGTGGTCCTCTTTTTAAACTCCATTTTGAAAAACCACAAGGGGAAGCTTTGAAAAGGCAATAACACGGCCCTGAGACTGTCGTGGATCGTGGTTTATGAGGTGCAGTAAAGAAGATGAAGGCTAGTACAAGCCTGCAATTGTCGGTTAATCACAGGCCTTGTGAGTGATGAAAGGGACTTTGTAATCTGCCACCTGCCGTTGGTAGAAGCCCACGCTAGCTAAGTGAACCGAGGTGCAGGTGACTAGGGGACACCCCGAGGGGAAGCGAGCTCAGACCCTGGGTTTTATGAACATCCAGGTCTTCTTCACGCTGTACGGAATTGTCTTCCTCATGAGGTTAAGATGTATGCACAAGAGTTGTGGTCCAAGTTCTTAGAAAGTGGAGCTAGAATCATGGTGCGGGGTCATTTGCATACTAGTTTTCTGCCTTCATGAAAGACCAAGGGCCCCTGGGAGTGGGAACACGGTCCCTGTGGGTCTGGGGTGGACGGCTGCCTGCACCAGAAGTAGAAAGTATTCTTCCCACTCCTCAGACGATCTTTTCCCATTTTGTCAAAAGCTGCCCCATCTCGGCCTTCGGCCTCCGTTCCTAAAAGCGACACCTAATCATTCTCTATTTAGCACTTGATGCATTTTCCTCTCCACACTCATTACAACCAGCATCTATTTTATGTGTTGTTTGAATCACTTGGTTGGCAAACCTCTGCTTCCTCGGCTACAGTGTAAACACCAGCCCATCAGGCGCAGCGGGTCCAGTTCCCTGCAGGAATCCCAGCCCTGGCACCGCACTTCGCCTGTAGTGGGCGCTAAACTAGGATGTCCTAGATAAATAAGTGGACTTTCCCCAAGGCCTGCGTGGCAACCACAGGCCCCCGAGTGGCAGGCTCTTGTAGGGGCAAATTGCTGTTGAATAAGCCTGTACTATAACCTTCACGCTTTTGAAAGCCAAGTCTCTATGAGCAGGTTTGAGCGTTTGTGGGACCTTGTCTTGGTATCTTTTCTAAACTGACCCCTCAGCTTAAAAGAATGAGAGAAGCCGTAGGGGATCAACCACCCTTTTATTCTACTTTTCCTCCAGTCTATCCAGTTGAAAAGGCGTTGGCTCTCCCCGTGTGCTTAATTAACATCCAGGATGTTTTCCCCGAGTGCGCTTGCCCTGGGGAAATGCAGCGCGCGCGCGCGCGTGTGTGTGTGTGTGTGTGTGTGTGTGTGTGTGTGTGTGTGTGTTAGTGGGATTTTATTTCTATTTCCTGGGTCATCCTAGTGAATCTGAGATGTCTCTGGCACTGCCTCACTGGCTTATTTACCTAAGTGTGGCCTGGAAATTCTGGGGATCTGGGGATCTGGAAATTCTGGGCTACTTCGAGCTGGAGCCCGTCTCCATTTGGACCCTCAGTGGCATTTCAAGGTGTCTTCAAGTCCAGAGAACAATGTGTTCCTCCTCTTTGTTCAGCCCAGTGTGTGGGGCGTGGAGGCGGACTTATTTTACAGCAGCAATGCACATGACCATGACTTCTGAGGCCTGGGCAGCAACGGAATAGCGCGGTGAGTGGCACAAATAGAGGTTTATCCCATAAAAGCCAGACTGCCTGGGTTCAAACACTGTCTTTATTGCTTAGTGGCAGTGTGACTTGGGGACAGTGACTTGTCCAGTCTGGGTGATTGCTTACCAATATTGGTATCTGGGTTTTTACCTTCAGGGGCTAAAGTCCATGCCCATAAAAGTCCTTTCCTTTTTGAACCTGTTAGACTGAAAGGCATTTGTCATCTGGCAAATGGTATATATGGATATTCTCCTTCTCAGGAAAACTCCAAAGTTCTGGCTTAGAGTTGTTTATAGTCAGTGGAGAAGCAGTACTGCTTCTAGTGAAAGGTATTTGGCCCACGGTCCAGGCTTAGGGGCTTGCTAGAAGCAAGATGGCCCAGATCTTGGGCAGGGCAGCAGGTGCGCAGGTAAGCAGGATTAGGCTGGCATAGGGCCAGGGGTACGGCTTTTCATTTTATGTTATTTTCTTAGCTTAATCCACCGATGCCTTTTTTCTAAAGCAAATGTAATACATATTGGCAAAATAGTGCAAATGTAACCGACACCATATGGCAGAATATTTATTTTCATATTAGGCAAATACTGTTAATTTAAATAGTAAGTATCTGTTGTGAACATATTTTATTTATTTTTCCCTTTTATTGAATCTGTTGGGATGACACTGGTTAACAAAATAAGGTGAACAACACATAGCTAAAATACCTTTAACAAAGTAGGCTTATTCCATCCTCTTACATTTATTTAATTATTTTATTGTCGTATAATATGTATGTCTTTAAAAAAACATCTGTTTCACAGCCTTTTTAGTCGATGGCAAGTTTAAGTAGGAAGCTCAAAATAAAAAATGTTCCAGATTGGGCTAATGATTTCTCTCTTGGCTTGTTCATCTAGTTAAAAGTCAAAGTTAACTAGAAATTAAATGCTTCCTATCATCAAGTATCAGTCAACAGTCGGCTGGGTGAGGTGGTGTAAGGGGCATGAGATAAACAAAGATAAATTGGTTCTCAGGTCCCTGACATTTCTTTATACTGCATTACACTTTATGTAGATTTTGCATATGCTCTTAAGCTAAATAAAAACATAAGCTTATGCGTTTGATTTACTCCTAAATCGGTCTGTGTATATGAGACCCACTAGCAAGTTATGAATTCAGTCTTAGTAGCTTGGATTCTCTTGGATTCCGTCCTGTCTTCATGAACCCTTTTTACAAGCTTGAGAGTCTCAGGGTTTTTATGGAGATTTCCGACCTCAATGCCTTTCTAGTCTTAGAAAACTTTATTTTTTAAAATGGAGGTGTACTTTATACACAAGTAAATGCACAAATCTTAAGTGCGTGGTAGACAGAATAACGGACGGCCAAAGAAGCCCACATCCTCATCCCCGGAAACTGTGACTCTATGACTACCTGGGACTAAAGGAATTGTCTAGAGCTGCTTAAATGAAGGTCCTTGAGATGGAGAAATTGTTCTGGATTATTCGTGTGGACCCAGTGAAATACAAAGAGTTCTTAAAAGCAGAAAAGGGAGGGAGAAACAGCAGTCAGAGTGATGTGACATGAAAAGACTCCGCCAGCCCCCAACACTGGCTTTGAAGATGCAGGGAAGGGACCAGGAGCCGAGGAGTAAGCGTGGCATCTAGCAGCAGGAATAGGTAAAGAGCACATTCTCCACTAAAGCCTTCAGAAAGGAACCCAACCCTGGCAGCACCTGGATTTTAGCTCAGTGAGACCTTTGAAAAATACTGGCTCACAAAATTGTAAGAGAATAAGCTTGTGCCATATTAAGCCGCCAGATGTGTGATGATTTGTTATGGCACCAGTAGGAAACCAATGTGACAGCAAAATAAAATTTTATACGTGCATAACTCTAATCTGTGTAACCACTACCCGTGACTAGACACAGGACATTTGCAGCACCCTAGAAAGTTCCTTCATGCCTTTCCCCAAAATCATCCTTTAGGAGGAGCCACTATTTGGACTTTGACCTTCATAAATCAGTTTCAACGGTTTCTGACCTTCCTGTAAATGAAATCACGCCCCACACTCTTCTGTGTCTGGCTTCTGTCTTTCAACATAACATTTTTGAAGCTCATCTATCAATTCCATTTATTTTTATTGCTATGTAGGTTTCCCATTGATGGATGTATCACTCTGTGGATGGAAAAGAATGTATTCTTTTTTCTTTGTTTCTAGATTTTGTCTATTAGCAATAAGGCTTTTAGTGGACATATGAGTGGACTTATTTCTGTTGGAGCTATATGAGTAGCAGAATTGCTGCATTTTAGATAGGTGTATATTTAACTTTAATAAAACCTGCCAATAGTTCCCCCAAGTGATTATTCTATTGCAGAATGCTTTTGCAAAGATTTGGGTCAGATGCAGAAACTCTCTCAGGAGGGACACGAAAATTCTGTAGTGGGCTGCCTGTTGTCATAATTATTCATGAAAAGGATTTTTCTGCAGCACCATATGGCACAGGGCTCATTACCAGGTTGTGTGGTGGAGAGCAGAGAACAAGGGGAGACCGTGACTGGAACTCTGTGCTTTAGACTTTCACCGCCATCCGAAATACTCAGCTCTGTTCAAGGTACTTGTCAGAATCAAAAGCAGATAGTATGAAAACTCACACTAACATGTGTCAACCACTCTTTGGAAAACTATTGATGGCAGATGTAACCAAGACAGAAGGAAGGTGAGAAAGAAGACAGAGAGCCTTGGGTGTGGGGTATTGCCATTTATTGCACAAAATGGAGCATGATGAGTATGATGACCCTCCTCCCTAATTAGGTGGTGGAGGCTTCCTGCCAGAACTGTAAGCGCCAGATTCTGGAGACATGAGGAGCAGGGTGACCATCATGCATCTGTTTTTCAGAATTCTTGGAGCTCACAAATACACTCGTCCCCCAGTCTTCCCTAATCCTTCTCATCTACGTTTCAGCTGGCGATGAGATGTCAGATATGGTTGACCCTTATTATTTACAGACTCTCTGTTTGTGAGGCTACCGTCTCACTAAAGTTATTTACAACCCTCCAGTCAGTGCTCACTGCCCTGTCACGGTCATTTGCAGGCATGCATAGTGACAAAAAATTTCAGTCCCCAGGCGTGTACCCAGCTGATAGCGAAGACGCATTATCTTCTTGTTTTAGCTCTCAGGCCGCAAACACCTGTCCTGTCTGTGGCGTATCAGTGCCATGATTTCTGCATTTATGTACTTTTTGTTGGTGATTTTGATGGTTAAAATGTCCCCCAAGCTAGTGGTGAAGTACTGTCTAGTGCTTCTCTAGTGAGGTAAGAAACTTATAGTGAACATTAGGAAGAATACATGTGTTAAATAAACTTAGCTCTGGTATGAATTATAGTGCTCTTTCTTGGCTGTGAGTCCCTTACTGAATCACAATATATATTCAACTAGGTGTCTTTTAGACAGAAATGCACATAAAATAAGCTTGTGTATGGACTGAATGATGAAAATTTTGTGATCGCAGGCTCCCAGGACCCTAACCTTGTGTTTCCCTTAAGAGGAATTATTCAGTATTTTCTAATCCAGTTCTTGGTGAGGTTATAACACCACGATTGATAAGAATGCATGTAGGACAGTCTATGTATATAGGACATAGACCCTCAAGGCCACCAATATCCTTGAGAAATTCTCAATGATAAAACGTACCAACCTCACACAGAAACAAGAGGAAACAGAGTTCTTACAGACTTACCGAAGGGATTTCTTTAGGTTCAAAGACCAATTTCATAAAAGCCCATCCTGATCTCTTTCAGGTTCAGGCGTATGGCTTCATATTTGCCCATCACTGTTTCTCCTACCTAAAATAGATGACACGCCGTGGCTATGCTCATGGAATCATAGAACATCGGTGGGGGCAAGACCCTCAGAGGTATCATCCAACTCTGTCTTTAGCAGACGAGATGTTTGAGGTCCAGCAGAGTCAAAAGATGGCCGTGGCCTGGAATTACATTCCTTTCACTGCCTTTTACTTAATAATATACATAGACCTGAGGAGAGGAGGTGGCAAAAATAGAAATCTATGAAACTCATGTTAAACGGCCAGTACAGGAAGGATAAGTTCTGGATTATCAGCACCGTGTACATGTGGGACATAACCATAGATAAAAGCACTAGTTTGTCAGATAACTGAGACCTCTGTCAGTGCGAGTCCACATCCCCACCGACAGTGTCACCCTGCAGAGAAACCCTGGGACTGGATGATGGCCAGCTCACCCTGCCTCCCGTGAAGGGCATTTTGGATGGGCCATTAGGTGCAGTGGAGCTGAAATAACTCTGGGGGGCGCCCTGTTTCCTGACCTCCTGGACATGGCATTGAGTCTTTCTACACTGCTCCGCGTGAAGCAGACTGGAGTGATACTTAAAAGGCTGTTCCCGATCTTCAGAAGACAGACATTTGATTTGACCATTAATTTCATATTGTATATCCTGAAGTAATTTGCAATATCTCATTTGAAAAGTACCTCATCTGAATAGATGTCTATTAATAGCCAATATGTTTATTTTTCTTATATGTCATTTTTAGCATCTATGCCTACTGTATATGTAGATAATAGTGTTGTATATCTGATATTCTTTGTCCTGAGAGGAGGATGCTGCCACAGTCTGGGCAGAAGTGACCACACCAGAAATGTGAGGTCCTGGAATGTCTGAGCGATGCTGTCATTCCCGCCCGAAGGCGGTGCCACCAGCTTACTGCGTCAGCCGGACACAGGCTCTGCACGGTGTTTCCGTGTGATCAACAACATTTCCTCTGATAGGAGAGTTCATCACAGATATTTTGGAGAATAAAAGGGTGAAGAAGAAAATAATTTACTAGTAATTCATAGTAACTCATAGTAACTAGTAACTCATAGATGAGTCTCTGGTGTTTGGACGTATTTTATCATTTGTGTGTATATACTCACAGATACTTGTATTTTTTTATATGTAACAAAATGGCATTATATGCTATGCTATATTTTGTATTACCACTTAAGATTAATATAGCATGTGTAAATTCCTAAAACTATAAAATCCATCATGCTCCCAAATTTGCTAAAGTAATCCCCAGTTTGGGGCAAAGAGGTTCTTTTTTTGCTCTTTAAAGTAACATTACAATGAGTAGCTTTGAATGTGTTTGGCATAACTCTGATGATTTCCCCAGGATAAATTCCTCGATGTGGAGTTAGATGAACTTCTAGATGTGGGGAAGGGGTCTGAGGGACTTCCAAGTGTCAATGCAGGGCTCGCTGCCTGTCGCAGTGGTAGGGTCTTTTCACCTGCGGTGGGGAAGAGGGTCTCGCTCCTTGTCGTAGTAACTACCCCCCGAGAAGCTCCAAATGGACCATTTGGGTAGAGCCTAATACTCTGTTTTGTTAGAATAGCTCCTAGCCATTTTCCTGCAGGTGGTACCTGTGGTTAAAACTTTTTTTCATTGAGTTTGAACATTATGATTTTTTAAAAAAGACTGAAGTGGATATGTTGGTTAGAAAAATGATAACAGTATACACAAAAACTGTTTGATTATTTTAAGGAGGAACATAAACTTTTGAGGCTCTTTCCCTTTGTCAGGCAGTAGAGTTAGAGTTGGAGAAGGTCGGGGAGAGGAGGAAGAGGAGGAGGAGGAGGAGGAGAGAGAGAGAGAGAGAGAGAGAGATTGAAGAGAGATTTGAAGGTGTTACTCTGCTGGCTATGAAGAGAGTCAGGGGCCATGAGCCAAGGAATGTAGCCAAAGCTGGAAAAGGAAAGGAAATCGATTCTCCCTTGAAGCCTCCAGAATAAACACAGCCCTGCTGACACCTTGAGTTTAGGACATCTGATCTCCAGAATTGTAAGATAATAAATGTGTGTTCTACTTTGTTATGGCAACAATAGAAAACTAATAAAATTTCCCAAAGGATGTCAGAGTGATGGTAGGAGGTAGGGTGGCTTCAGGGACTGGTGAGTCTGACCACTTCATGACATGCTCAATATCCTAGATTCTTTGTAAAATTTCTCTTTGACATCCTCAATGTGGTTTTGCTTTTGTTCTCAGGCTAATCTACTCATGGAGACAAGATTACTGCTTTGGCTCCAAGCATCACATCTCACACCACGTTATTCATTCAGGAAGGAAGAAGAATCACTTATTTAGCCAGGAAACTATAGCATTTACAGACTCATTCACACCCTGCAGGGGACTGCCACCAAGGAGACTTAACTGTAGGAGTAAAGAACACTTTCTCATAACAGCAGAATACTTTTTGAACTACATGTCCACCACTTTTTGTATTGACCTGCAAGTCTGTATAGCTAAAGGAAAAATTGCAAAGAGTTGTATGGAAGTCGTGACATGATATTGACTAGGTAAGTGACCTCTGAACCCGTAAATGTTCTTGTCATGTTTATTAAGGATGAGAGTTCACATTCAGGGCGCTCATTTCCAACTGAAGTATTTGTTGAGAAGATGTGCATTTATTAAATATTTGGAGACACGGCTAATGAAGCATCTTTCCTAAAGTGTTATGGGATCCCAAACAAAATTTAATTCAGCCCAAGTGTTTATCAGTGAGTAGCTGTGGAAATGGCCATTAACTTAAAGGCTTGTAATCTTCTTTTGAGAGCTCTGAATGCAGATTGCCTTTTAAAACGACCAATATGTACTTATTTGCCTGTAACAAATATTTTCCAGTGATTTTTCTCCATAAATAGCTTTCATGGGCCCATTTCTTTTTTCAGCTTGTTCAGATAATTACACCCCATTTTGTTCTGAGGTCCTGATGAGCGGAGGATGATGTCATGGTTTCCTGGTGTAAGGTAGTCAGTGTAGACATTTGGCCAGATATTTTCCCAAGAATGACTGCAACTTCATCAAGGTTTCCACTGCAGCCCAGCAGCCCTTGAATGGACTGTCCCAGTGGAGGGGGGGAGAGGTCCTTGGAATGAAACTGATGAGAAATGGCTCAGAGACCATTGAGGCCTTTTGAAGTTGCTCCAGTCTTCAAAAAAGAAATGAACTCTTTCAGTGTATTTTCAAAAAGTAGATTTCAAACATATTTTTCTGTGTGGGAAAGGGCTCTGGGGCCATGTTCTGTCTTATTCACCATATAAATTCTCTGTTGCCTCCGAGCAGCAGCAGGAGGCTGAGTTCCTGACCTGCGTGAGGGCCTATGGACAGGGTGCAGCACCGTGAGTCAGGAGACCTGGATGCCCGCTGTGGAATGCCACTGATGTTCTGCGTAGGGTTGGAAGTGGAACTGAACCTCTACTTTTCCTTGAAGGCAAAGACCATGCCTTATACATATTACTGCTATGACTATTCCTATTAAGAGTTTTTCCTTGTCTTACTGGGTGCTAGGTATGGTAGTAGGCGATTTACTAGCTCATGAAATCTCCGTATGGCAAATGATGTCAGCATACCTCAATTTTACTATGAAGTAACTGAGGTTTAGAGAGGCCCAGTGACCTTGCCTGAGATCACAGGGGCCTGCAAGAGTTAGGGCCTGGGGCTGTCTGTTTTCAAGGCTGGGCGCTTCTTCAGGATTCATGATGGGGAGGGCTGATCTTAGCAACAAGTACGGGTGTAAATCATCGTTACAACCGCGATTCTCAACCTGGCTTGTACTTTGGAATCACTGGGGTTGCTTTATTTGAAAGAATGTGAACACTGAGGTCCACCCACAGGGATGGCGACATAACTTGTCCAGGGTACAGCCAGGGCAGTGGGGTTTTTAATGCCCCCCCCCAGTTTATTTAATTCTGCAGCGAGGATCAAGCACCACTGCTTTACCTGAAGTTTCAGGGATTGCGGGCAGGAGGCTGGGAAGACTGGGGTGCTTTCCACTCTTGGAGCTCTAGTTTTCAGAGGGCTGTCTTTTTTGGAATGGTATGCAAAGGGATCCATTAATTGCTAGGTTTCTGAGCTTCAATGCCACTCTAGAAATGTAAAGCACTTGTGGATGGAAGAAATCAAATATTTGGGAGGAGTGGTTGACTGAGTTGGTTCAGGACAGATTTGATGTTGGGACTTTGTGTTTCAAGAGAGGAAGTGTCATTGTAGATAGCTAGATATTAATAAAGCGAGCAAAGGTAACTGGGCATTGAGTTTAGTCAACTGGAGAGCATAAGCCAACTTGCCTAGCCAGGAAGCCACAGCATTTACAGACTCACTCACACACTGCAGGGTCTGCAACTCAGGAGACTTAATCCAAGGGGCACAGGAAATCTCTCCAGGACCACTGTCCACCCTCTGGTTCCCAGATTGTCAGGGGGCCCTGGGGGAAGTCTGTCAGTCTAACTAGGGGTGGATCTACCAGATGCCTGCAAAAGCTTGGGAAGTTGATTGGTTACTTTGAAAAGCACCAGGTTCTCCCCAAGCTTAGCTAATATAATCCCAGGGATCTCTCTCTCTCTCTCTCTCTCTCTCTGTCTGTCTCTCTCAGTGACCCACACTTGCCCTGTTCATTTGTATGGTCTCCCTCTCTCGCCCAGGAACACATGCAACCCTGTGGACAAAGGTCCACAGCAGACTGCATGTTTTCAGAGAACTACACTTTAATATGAAACAGAAACCCTGGACATCGGCCTTTGTTTTGGCCTTGCTATGAAGACAGAGTTGGGCTTCTTCCATGGTGGGACAGATGGAGATAGGATATTGGAAACCCAGGGGCAGACTTCCACCAGATAAACCTTGCCACGCCACACTCTCCTATGCGTGGGTCTGTGAAATGCTTTTCTCATGATCTCGTGGAAGAGCCTGATTTCCACCGTCAACAGAAGGAGTGTCTGTGTTTAATAATGTGATGGCAGATTTCCACATAATCTATTCAGAGAAGACTGTGACTAACAGCAATGGCAGAGGGGAAATGGCCACAGTTTGGGTGGATAACACAAAACCATTCTCACAGTAGATTAGATAAACAGGAGGAGAATGGTTGACTCACTACATGGACACCCATTTAACTGTTACATGTGACCCAGGGGTCATTTAGCAAATTACTTTTTCTAGTGCAATAAATGGTATAACAACTGATCCAAAGAGTTGCTTGCTTCTGAGCTATCCATTTACTCTGCTGCTCCTCAATGTCAAGTGCTTTTCTTACATTGAAGAATGGGTTTTGTTGGACAAAATAGCCTTATAAACAAACATGAATCTTCTGGATGATTTATAGAGTGAAGTTTCTCATATTTAGAGAGTCTTGGTTGTACCCCTGTCTTTCCATCAGAAGTGAGTTCCTGGTCTGAAATAACCCCATATGAATTAAAAATCCTCGAGGTTAGAGGTTTCCCCTCTAGGGGAAGAGGTTAGAGGAAGGGGAAATGAAGGAGGAAGGGTGTGTCTTGGAAATTCATGCTGCATGAAATTAGGGACAATTTTTCATGAATGACTATAATTATGATTGGTAATTGTGTTCGCTAAAGAAAAGGGGTGCTGTGTTTCTTGGAAAGCTCTTAACAAAGATGGGTGTATATATATGATCATCATACAATGGTAATGTGCAGATGGCAAAATGAATTCCCTTATCATTGTTAAGAACAAACTTTTAAATCATTCTCAAATTCAGACATTTCAAGTGTAAGAATTTTGAGGTGACTTCAGGGGGAGAAATTCTAGTAGAAAAAAATGAGAGATATTCCTTGAATGTAAACCCAGAGCCACAGGGAATTATCTTTCAGTAAAACCTGGACAGGAACAAGTTTAATCTCTTTCTGAGTTCAAGGTGAATTGTGTTTCAAGTTCTACTCTTCAAGGAACTTTTAATAATGTCAAACTATTAAGGATGTATGTATGGGATTGGATAAATTCAGTCTTTCTTTTCTCACCTTTTAGAAAATTAATT
Source organism: Artibeus jamaicensis (assembly GCF_021234435.1). Taxonomy (NCBI): domain Eukaryota; kingdom Metazoa; phylum Chordata; class Mammalia; order Chiroptera; family Phyllostomidae; genus Artibeus; species Artibeus jamaicensis. The sequence continues at coordinate 4,135,769 of NW_026521194.1, read as the reverse complement.
GTGAGAAGATTATGGTAGTCATGAAATAGTTCAACTGTTTTGTGGCTCTAAGGATGAAATCAAAAAGAATTAAAGGTATGGTAAGTCTTTTATTCTTTCCTGTATAAGGAACAGTATTCTCTGATTATAGGCTTTTTCAAATACAGCTTGAGTGAATGAATGTTTCCCTGCATTGATATTTAAAAATCAAGTATTGCCACAGGGGGCAGAGCTTAGTCTCTTAAGAAAGGAATACAACTGAACATTACTTTTTGATTGTAATAACCACATACTTCTCTACCAGATTGTTTTATCATATTCTTCAAGTTCTACTGATGGTGGATTTCCATAATCAGCAGATATTACTGTATTCTGCATTTTATTTCGGTGGCAAAAACTATCAAGCTCAATGGTTGTGCCTGCCAGGACTCACAGAGGGCCCTATGATCTGTTTTCTGGAAGATAAACTGGAATTTGGACTAAGTAATCAAATGAACTCTGTAATGTTTCACATTGTTCCTGTACACAGCTATCTTTTTGGTTACTTGTTCTAGATTCACAGCTTAGGGAGGAGAAGGATCTCAAGGTAGTGGAAACAGACAGAACTGGGATGCTAGAAAAATTGCCAGGGCTTGCTATTTAAATCTTTTTTGTTTCCATACACCTATTTGGTAAAGCAAATTTGCAGAAGACCACATTGTTTTATGAAAGCAGATAGCTCTGGCAGAGATTGGTGTACATTGATAATTGATGTAGTTGTTAACCTTTGGCTTTTCAGCACCCACAGAGTTATTAATTTGTTGTCATTGGTAGTATTGATGACCATTAAGAATTCATCATGGGGTGGTTTCCTCTTCCTACTTCTTTGTTCCCTTCTTCACAGGTTAAGCAAGGACTGAATGCTAGGGAAGAGTTTTGCTGTCCATCTATTATTACCTGATGCCTCATCAATTTAACCAAGAGAAAAATTAAAAGCTAGAAAAAAAGCTAGCAATCTGACATATAATTTTTAAAATTAATTTAACACCTTTATTTAAACTTAGGCCTACGTTGGAAATCTATGTCTTGAATGGAAAACAATAACAGTGTCTCGTATTTGTTTAGTGCTTTAGACAATTATCCACATACAGGATCTCATTTGATTCTTAGGTACCTTGGACACTGAGAATGTAGAGACCACCTTCATTGAATTGGGAATGCCTCAAATTACAAACATTTTGAATTGAATGACTGGCTTAGTGTGGCCAGTTCAGGGGGCAGCATGGAATCCTATAGGACTGTCAGACTGGAATTACCATGAATTCAGTTCAGTTCACAGAACATGTACGAAATGCCAATTACAGACCAGTCCTTGAGCTTGGCATGGGTGGTAATTCATTATTATAACTTTGCCAGTTATGGCAATTTAATTTGGGTGGTTGTCATTGATTGCTTTTTCTTGTGCTTGGGAAATGTTTCTTTAAACTAATGTTAACACAAAATTCTCCATTTTGTAAAGATACAGATAATATAATTGTGCACAAACTAAAAATAGCTGTTGTTTTTAAAAATCTCAAAGGTTAATTACCTACTTGGTATGTATCTTTGTTCCCAGATTAATTGTTTTACATCTCATTTGTACCTTTTCCTTCTGGTTGTAATCTTGCCTCATTGTGTAGCTCTTACAATGTTGGCAGTAAATGAAGCATTTGCCCCAGTATGTAGCTTGTGCCTCGGCATATTCCTTAATTCAGCCGTCTTCCTTTAGGACTTTTTTGCGACCACTGAAATCCTTTCCTAGAAATGGATAGGACCATTCCTGCGTTTTCCTTGTTTCAGCTGCTTCCGCTTCAACTTAGCACTGGATTAGGGGAGCCTTGGACTATGTTCTTGCTTTCTCAGATCACAAGCATAACTAAATAGCAGAAATCGCCTGGAAAGGCTTGCTTAAAGGTTGAGAGTTGAGTTTCTAGTCTTCTCTCTGCCTGCTTCCCAACCTCTCCAACCACTTTAGTTGGTCTGGGGCAGGGCCCTGGAATCTGCATTTCAACACTCTAGACATTTTAATGTATTTGTTTAAAAAGGGTATTGGTATTAAAATGTGATTGTTGCAAACCAGGAAGTGGAGATACTCTGTTGACTAGAAGTTCTTGAGGTAGTTCTGAGACTTCCAGTCCCAGGGAATGACCCTGAGCCTTTTCTCTCTCCTCCTAACCTGGTTTATTGTCTTTGCCCAGCCAGCCCACAGTTGTGCTGAGACCACAGTGTGTGCCATTGACATGGGATATTAAAGGACCCACTGAGAGAGTGTCAGTGAAATGACAAAGCACAATGAAGTGTAAGGACATCACTATTGCTCTAGATTTGTTAGTTTGATCTGGAGAGTGACACTTATAATGGGAACGGTGGCATTTTCTGATGACATAACACAGATTCTGAACACTGAGCAGACAAGTGAATTTGCTCACGTTTAACGGCTTGTGTGCTGCATAGAGAGACTGCCACAGCTGCCACGCACACATCAGCCTTTGCATTCGGCACCAACACAAAGTCATCGCTTCCATTTCTCAGCCAAGTCCATTGACAAGTCCACTGACCTGACGCCGAGTATGTCTTACTGGACGTCTTGCCAGAGCTCTTTGCAGGAGAGGAAACGGACCCAGTGAGGCCCTGGTGTTCCCATGTCTTGGGCATCAGTTGTTTCTTAAATTTTACGACATCACACATTTTACGACATTCTATTCTGCAATGGTACTCAGCTGGTTTGCACTCTGATTTGCTGGGTACTTCAAAGAACTTGAATTTTTGGAATATGGAGTTATGTCCATGGGTAACAGGAAACTGACAGTCTTTATCTTGTCCCTAAAGAAAGCAGAATAAGGGGAAGAGAAATAAAACTTGCTAGTGGCTTTTACACAAAACATTCAGTTTTTTCCAAGTCACCCACCACTGCCTAGAGTGTTAAAACTTCATTTAAAATATATCATAATATTTTCTTTTTGTGTATTTGCTCAATGATAGTTCTAGACTACATGTTGAAACTGGCCCTCTAATGAAGTCCAGAGAAGAGTGTTGATAACACTAAAATTTGTAAATACCGAGAAAGGGTCCATTTGCTTGAGAATCATCGGCTTGATGTTTAAAATTGAAGACTATCCTGCCCCCTCAGGCAGAAGGTCTTTTCCCACCCAAGCTCTTTAATTGAAAAGCATGAATCTGAGGCAATTATTTTATAAACCAGATCAATCTGCAGTTATGGACTTTGCAGTAACTGAATATCCATCATGTCCGAACAATAAAGGGGGAGAGAATATCAACAGCAATAACCCGGCACTACGTGAGTGATTATCTTTTCATTTTGCCCATTTCTCTCTTCCCTCTCACAGCCCTGTGTAGAGTTTTGACATAAAGCAGGACAAACTGCTCCCAGGAAGAAGCCTAGAGAATAGTGTTTAAACTTACTGCCCCTTTTCCAATTTTGTTCTCTCTCTTTCATTAAGTAAGGCCATAATCCCAGTGAGTGGCAGTTAGTGGCCTGCGTCTCGGGGCACACATCAGCTCCCTCCCTTGGGAGGGAGGCCAGTGGTTCCGCTTATTGGGATCCATAAACTAATACCTGCCGGGACTTAGGAAGCATTCCCTTGGCTGCCTTATTTCTTCTTCACAAAAGCATTACGGTAACTGCTATCATGACTGCCTTTTTACAGAAGAGTAAACTGGCACAGGATATACCATGACTTTGCCAAGGCCGTGTTGTTGGTGAATGGTGGAGCTGGAGTTCCTGGCACGTGAGTCCGTGGCTGCTTTGTTAACCCCCTGGTTATAGGAAATGAAGACAGTGCATCGTGTTTGATGTGTCTGGTTTCTCCTATCAGTAAAATAAATAGAACAGCACTTGTAACTTTAGGTGTTTCCATGGGCCATTTCTCCTAATCTTTCTGACAGCTTGAGATTATTATTTTTTTCTTTCTAAACACAGGAGGAAAAGATTGCATTTCTATGTTGAAATCCAGGAAAAATTAAAATCCTATGTCTAGTTTCGCAAGAGCGTTGGTTCTTAGAGGTATTGACATTGGCATTATTCTATAAAATACTTCCTCAACATAATAGTGGAGGAGTTCACAAGCAAATTAGTTTTTATGTCTGACTGTTCCAAAAAGCCAGTCCAGACAAACCGGTCTTCATAAATCTTTGTAAAATTCTTGGAAAGCTGTTAGAAAGTAAACAAATCTACCAAAACCACCAGAGAAATAATGCAATGACATGTCACTTTACTAGTTAATCCTTGAGAAAGTAAAAGAAAAAAATCTGAAAAAATATGTATAATTCCTAATCAACTGTTCTCTCTCTATTTGCTGGATTTTGTGCCAACCTAGCTGTTGATTTTCATCCATCACTTAGCTTCTTGTTTTAACACAGTCCCAAAATTGGCTCAATCTTTCAAATTAAAGTAGATTCCAAATTAGAAATGGGTGGTGTTCCAATAGTTTATTTGTTGGCAGCTCGGAAGTTGGAAAATGTTTTGTTTCAGAGAAATAATACATCATAAACATTGGGTAGGTTCCCAAACTATCACAGAAAATATATACACCAAAGTGGGGAAATTGATACTACTGTATTTCTCAATGAACACTGTAGGTCTGTGAGAATGTAATGGTTTAAGAGAAAAAAAACATAACATTATAAAGCATGCACTGTGCAACTTCAGACTGTGTGGACCTGAGCCTGGAAAGGCATCGGTCACAGCCTGAATGATGCTTGTCCGTGCATGGGAATATGGAAGGTGTTCCTTTGTAGACGTCTTACTTTAATGTTGCATTTGTATTTTGTAATTTGTAATGTTTTACAAAGATTACATTTTGTGTTTTCATGTGACCAGAAGTATATGTGTATCTATGTATGTGTAATTTCTTTAGGCAAAGGGCACATCTGCTTCTCCTCCCTCTTTGAAAACACACAGCCATCGGAACACGATAGTTGGGTGAGTATTTTTTATTTCTACTCCCACAGCCCCTGTGGCAACACGGATGTGCTGGCTTCACCTTCAAAACACATTCAGAAAGTGTGCTCACCGTTACAACCCTTGGCCAAGAAACCATTGCTTCTTGCCCAGATTACTATTTTTAGCCTTAAATCTGGTCTTGTTTTCTGTATTGTTTGTGTAGAGTTTTTTTTTAAAAAGCAGGGCTACTGATATGATCTTTTTAAAACCACGTGGTAAGAGTATGCTATGCACCCCAATTCACGTGGAATAAATCCAGAATCATTGGGGGGATTGGAAGTCCACCTGGGTGTTTTCCTTCACTTCCCTCTGCTTTCTCTCTTTCCCACTCCACCGCCTCCACACCTGCCTCCTCACCTTCCTCAAACACCAGTCATGAGCCTGCTCAGTACCTTGCACTCTCTGTTCTCAATGCCTAGAATGTGTCCCACCCACCTGCACCCCAAATCCTCAGAATCCCCCTTTCTTCTGTACGTACATGGTGAGGCATTTCCTGGCCATGATATAAAAATTTCAACAATGCTTGCTCCTTGCAGCTGTCCAACATATTATATATTTTATGCATTTCACGTTTATCGACTATCATGTTACAAAGGAACAAGCCCATATAGGCAGGGATTTTTGAGAATTCTGTGTCCTGCTGGGTCCTCCGTGCCTGGAATCCTGCCCGGCACATGGTATATCTTCAGGATGTGTTTGTTGAATGAACGAATGCATGTAATGAAGGCATAAAAAATATACTCAAAGGATAGAAACTAAACTCATATAATACTTGCTCCTCAGGACTGGGGAAGAGGGTTATAGGTTCTCTCTTTTTATTCGTAACATTTTTTCTTTTATATGTAAAAATGAAGAATATATGACAAAACCTTACAGATGCATGCATTAGTATTGGTAACATCAGTTTCTGAAATTTTCTGTATGTTGAAATTTTTCATGAACACATCTTTGTTAGATCTCCCATAATTACTGGATAAAGCGCGCACTCTGAGCTCATGGGAGGTCTTTCTTGTTGGATCTTGCTCACCTCTCCATCCTCAATCACTTCACTCACCACAGTTATAATTCCCTCTGCCTCGCTGTTATTTTTGCTCTACCTGGGACGCACTCCCCACTTGTCTCTGCCTGGCTAGGCCCACCTGTCTGCATGAGTCTGGTTACCCTCTTTGCTCCTGTAACAGAACTTCCTATAAAGTGAAATACAGTTTTCATCCTGCCTTGTGCAATTCACATAAAACTGGCTCTACCTTTGTACCCCACATCCTGTGGCAAGTCCATTGCTTTTTCCAACATTTATGAGAATTCCCACCAGCCTGTTACTTCTGATTATCTCTTGATTTGACTGCCTGCCACTGCCAGATTAGATGCCTCCCTTATTCTCTCCTCAACCGTATTTGTTCCATTTTCTCTTCTTGGCAATAAGCTAATCATGAAACTCAGGCCCAATTTTCTTTATTCTCCTCCTTCTACTTTGAGGAGACCAATGTGTACAGACTCTTGATAAAGACTTAGGGCTGAGGCGGGGGATGGAAAATAGAAATGCAGAGTGTGGGGCAGGGAGGTCAAGATCTAGCTGTTTAGAGCAGATACATTTTGCTTGATGGTAACACTCTCGTTCTGAAGGAGCCCTTGGCTCTGCCCGCCCCAGGGGGCACTGGCCGGCCAGCATTCCTCTTAGACTCCCCAGCTGTCTCTCCGGTGTTTTTCCCAGGCCCTCCAGCTCTCAGGCAGCTTCTCACTTCCAAAATGCCAATTTGCATATTTTGCGTTGCATTTAGTTTTCACTTTGTCTTCTGGCCATTTTAGGTTATGCTTCAAGGGCCCTTTTTATGCCCCCCAAAGCCTGTTAAGACACCTTCCTCCACAAGGACAGTTCTCTCTCAGAGGGGACTTCTGGGCTCGGCTTCTAAAGTAACTGTCTTCTTCTCCCTGGGACATACTTTATTGTAGGGGGTCAGTTTATGTATGTGTCCTTGTCAGTTCCTCAAAGTTTCAGGTACAATGTTTTATTTTTGTTGCCTCTTGTATCACTGATTCCTAGCTCAGAGAATGATCATTAATAATGTTTGATGAGTAAGTGAAGACTGTTTTCCACTTATTAGAGTCATGTATTAGAGAGTGCCATTTGACTTCAAATAAATGTGTTCTTTTTGATACCAGAAATGGACATAAGTAAGATAGAAGTTATTTTGGCCCAGTAGCCTATTTGGTTTTCTTTCCTCCACTAGATATGACCTTGGCCATCCAAGAGAATGTCTCAGTAGCCATCACAGCATACGTACGTGTAAACTAGCTTTAGGGCAGATTGGACCTTACCTGCAGCCAGGAACGGGCTCAGGAAGGGCTCTGTAGCGGCAATTCTTGCTGGTAAAAGAATCTTCTGCAAGCGTTTTTTCTTCATTGTCTTTCTTCTTGATTGAAGAACATTCCAGTGATTGAACTGTTCCCCGAGCTTCTAGATTTCTACTATTTAGATGTCTTTTCCCAGGTTTCCAGGGATCATTTGCAGCAAGTAAATGGATTGGCGAGGACGCAGAGTAGCGCCTAACAATCATGACGTGGCCTGTACAGGAGACACAAAATTTAAGTTTAAAAACCCTATATTTAATAATGTCCAGAAATGGAAAATTGTGTTGATAGATTTTCTTGAAACTAACTACACAAAACAATTATTATTTTTTTGCATAAAAGACATCCAATCATTGATTTATTTTACAAAAACTCTCAACATTTTTAAGAGAGGGGGATGTGCTAGTGAACAGAAAAAATTCTTGCCTGCATAGAGCTTACCCTGTTGTGTGGCAAGCAGACAATTTACAAACAATGAAATTCAGGTTAGCGATAGATTCTAGGAAGACAAATAAGGCTGATGAAGGCAAGGGGGTGGAGACAGAGGAGGGAGTGGGTCTGAAGGCCATATAGGTGTGTGACCAGGAAAGAACTTTCTGGAAACATAGCATTTAAACAGAGATGCTGGTGCTGATGTTTTCTGCATGGCTCTCTCACTCCTGAGTCTCAAGATCCTGCTCATCCACAGTCCCTCATCACCTGAGTGGCCACAGGTATTCGGTCTGGCTGCTGCTAAGCGGCCTATAATTGTGTGCTTTGGCTCTCGTTGGGAGAGTCATTATAAGGCAGCTTGTTGAATGAGGGATGAAAGAAAAGTGGACACATGGAAGGAAGCAAAAATGTCTTTTGTGAAAACTGGAGCGCTGCTGAGAGAGAGGGAGAGACTGTGGCCTCACTTTCTGAAGGTTTCCAGTTCAATTTCTGTCCATAATGTCTTCTGATAAGCTCTTTTCTTGAGGTAACCCAAATCTTTTAGAACCATTCCTAGTAACTAAAGCGCACTGATGAAAAGAGCTTCCTTTGAGGGAGTCCTGGTTTGTCTGAGTCTCAGCTCTAACACTGAGCCAGCTGACCACATGGCCTGTCATCCAAGATCCACTCAGACATCGAGTCACCCCCCAGGCTTACTGCACTAACCTCACACTTTGGTTTTATTTCTGTAAGATGGGTCCAGTAGTGCTTACTTGTCTTTAGCTTCATTCAAAACAATGTTGCTAGATTGTATTGTGATAGCTGTCAGATCAGAGTGCGCTTAAAAAATTGGTGAATTTTTGTGCAGCCATTTCAATGATTGAAAATGGAAGAAAATAAGTGACATGGTCAGCATATTATGCTTTAGTATTTCAAAAAAGATGAAAATGCAACTGAAATGGAAAAAAGCAGATGTGTGCAGTGTATGGAGAAGGTGCTGTGACTGATCAAATGTGTCAAAAGTGTTTTTGTGAAGTTTCACGCTGGGGATTTTTCCTGGGATGATGTTCCATGGTTGGGTGGACCGGATGCAGGTGACAGTGATCAAACTGAGACATTTGAGAATACCCAGTCTTATACAATGGGGGAGATAGCGGACATACTCAAACTATCCAAATCAATTAAGTTATTGCGGAAAATGAAGATGGGGCTTTTATTTTTCAGAAAAAAATTAAACGGAATTTTTGGCCAACCCAATAAATGTTTTCAAATCTCGAACATCTCTCCTCGCAGCTTTACCATGAACTAACATAGAAGCGTAAGGAAGCCCCTCCCTTACACCTCTGTTTGACGTAAACAGAAGTTTAAAGTATCGGATTAAAGTAACTAAACTGGGCTTCTGACCATAGATTTAAGTCATATTTCTTTCTGTGTTTGGTCCCTGTCAACAAGTAAGCGTTCCCAAAATTTATCAAATGTTTCTCACCTGCCCTTTCAAACATAATGTTAATATTCTTATTGGAAGCTATTCTCCATAGGCTGAAGAAGTGTTATATCAATTGCTTATTAATATTCTAAACTCCTTTCAGCTTGATGGCATGCTCCGTTCTTTGAACAGTATACTGCTTGTTTTAGAATAGCAGAAGATACACGAAGACCATGCTTTCTTAGGAGCATAAGCATCACAGAAAATAGGTGTGAAGGAGAGTTTTTGACCTTTGGAGTAAGGCAGTGGTTTCCAGCTGGAGGACCTTTTGTCCCCCAGGTGACATTGAGAATGTCTGAGGGCATTTCCGATGGTCATGATTGGAGAGGGGAGGCAAGTACTACTGGCATCTAGTGCTTGGAAGCCAGGGAAATGGGTGAACATCCTGTCAGGTCCAAGACAGACCCTTACAATACAGAATTACTCGGCCCCCAAAGTTGAGAATCCAGAGGTTATGAAGCCCTAGAGCAGGGAGATATAAATGTCCATTTTTTTTTACCAGAAGAAATTCAGACCTCCTCATGGGTTATGCTTTCAATTTTATTAAATAACCAGCGGACAGAACTACTCAGATCCAAACTTGTACTTGACAAAAAGGGAAAAGGCCCTGATTTAAATCTGTTTCCAGCTTTGAAACATAGGGTCGCATCCTAGACAGAGCGTTCTTTAACAGAGAGAAGCAGCTGGTAAGTAGGACAATGTCTCATTGCCAAGCTGCTCAGGACTTCTAAATGGAATTGCCCAAAGCCTTTGGCAGAGGATTTAAGAGGGCTTTGAGTGTTTAATTATGTATACCAATTTTATTTGGATATTCTGTTTGTAGGCAAGCACTGAAAATTTCAATGTAGGAGGTATTTTTTCCTCTGTTCATTTCTGACCTCATGTATAGCCTTCACAGTCAAAATTATTCTCAGTAAAAGGTGAGAGATTGGACGTTTAGAATATATTAACACTGACCTTGCATCTTGAAGCATTCAACTTGTATAGTAGGTTGAATTATGTATAACATACATTCATACAGGACAGTAAAGTTCTTTGTAAAACACGGATAAGCAACAATATCTGCCTTTTGCTGTGTGTTCGCCAGGTGCTAATACCAAGCACTTGATCTATTATTGCAGTTAATTCTCACGACTGTCTGGGATGGGTACAGTAACAGTTTCTCTTGTTAATTTTATTTTTAAATTACAATTCACATTCAATATTATTTGGTATTCATTTCAGGTATACAGTGTAGTGATTAGACAATTATGTAATTTATGAAGTGATACCCCACTAATTCAAGTACCTAACCTGGCATCGTACATAGTTATTAGAATATTATTGAATATATCCCCAGGGCTGTACTTTAAATCCCTATGACTATTTTACAACTATAAATTTGTACTTCTTAATCCCCTAAGCCTTTTCACCCAGCCCCCCAAATCCCTTCCCTTCTGGCAACCATCAGTCTGTTCTCTGTACTTACAAGCCTATTTCTGCTTTGTTGGTTCATTTATTTTGTTCTTTAGATTCCACGTGTAAGTAGAATCATATGGCATTTGTCTTTGTCTGACTTATTTCTCTCAGTATATCACCCTGTAGGTCCATCCATGTTGTAGCAAATGGTAGAATTTTATTTTTTTAATTTGCCAAGTAATATTTCATTGTATGTATGTACCACAACTTTCTTATCCACTGGTCTGTGTATGGGCACTTGGTTGCTCTGTATCTTGACTATTGTAAATATCACTGCAATGAACATAAGGTGCATATATCTTTTTGAATTGGTATTTTGGTTTTTTTTTTAAAGCTATACAATACCCAGAAGTGGTATTGCTGGGATATAAGGTAGTTTTGTAAGAGAATTTTGAGGAACTTCTGTGTGGAGGTGACTTTCTAGCAATGGTGCATAAGGGTTCCCTTTCCTTCACATTCTCAACAACCTTGTTTGTTGATTTATTAGTACTAGAACATTTTCAAATGAAGACCATGAAAATGAAAGATCAGTCAAGTGGCTAAGGAGTGACCAATCATTGGCATCTGTACTTGTCTGACTCTGATGTTCATACACTCAACTCTTGTGCAGTATCATTCACACTTAGTAAGTGAACACGCTGCTTGACGTGCATCCATTCAGTGTTCACTTACATAGCATTTAAATGCTTGAAGTAAAAACACATTGTTTGAAATATGACTGATCTTCACAAACCTGCCTTTGTTCTTTGTAGGAATATATGGAAATAGTTTTAATGTTGCCAAAACATGTTGTTTAATGATGCTAAAAAAAGTTTGCCCCAAGGCTTAAAGGTCACCCTACAATAGAAAACAAAAAAAGAAACTTGCCACTGTTAACATCAAATGATACAGTTACGTGAGAGGCACAGTAAGCCTGCCATTTAGGAGATAATTTGTGAACATGAGCACAGCCCGGAAGACCTGTGAACTTTTTTTTACCTTGGTTTTCACGCACATCTGATGCAGTGTCAGTGGAAATACAGCCATGAGGAGTTGCTGGAGGTTGTCCGGGCACTTTTCCTAGGTTACCAGAGTCGGTGACTTCCTCTTCCCTTTCATCTCCTGATTGTCCCTCTGAGCCTGGGGTTCTCTGATTGTTTGAAGTCAGCATCATCCGGAGGGCTCGATTCTCCTTCTCCAGAGTGTTGATCTTGGCCTGCATTTCCTGGACAACTCTCACGAGCTGGACATGAGCATCCATGGCCTCTTCTCTGGTTGCCCTGTGTGCAGCTCTGGGGAGACAGGTCAACTTTGGCTCATAAGCTGCATGCACAGTCTTCTCAGTGGGCCTGGCTGATCCACCCATACAGCTTCCTGAACAATAGAGGTCATTCTTCTCTGTGCCATCTTTCGGCACCTGGGGAGTTGGGCTGTCAAGGGAGGTAAAGGATTTCCATGACTTATTCATTCTGGGTTTTGTTTTTCAGAACAGAGCTTTTCTTTGTATTTTACATTTCATATCAGCCCACAGTTCTAGAATATTGTTCTGTGTCTGAAGAGAAGAGAATGCTCCAGAGTGTCCAGTGAGAAGCAGTTTCTTGTTTCTGTCATGAACTCACCACCCTACTCACCAGTCAGGCTTGTTCTCTGTTGCTATTTCTGGGATCAAATGTTTCATAAGATCACCAACGGTCACAAGCACATCAAAACTGGCACATAAGAATTATGCCTTGCCTGCTCTGTAACATGTCATGATTCTGTACTTTTGGGGTAAATCACTAATGTTGACATCTGTTGGTTAAGGGTAATAGTAGTCATAGGGGGTCATATAAATTATAGCAAGATTATTTAAATAAAATGCTTATGGTGATACTTATATCCCCCAAGATTAGATCAAGGATCATATAATCACTTTTCAGTAGGTTTCTATCTTATAAGCAGTTTGCTGCTATTTGGGGGGCTGGAAGAGATTAGCCAAAGAACATGTGTGCATATATGCATAGCCCATGGACACAGGCCAAAATGTGCTGAAGGCCAGGGGAGGGGCTGGGTGGAGGGGGGAAGGGGAGGAAATGGGAAGCATCTGTAATAATGTCGACAATAAATTTTTTTTAAAAAAGTGCTGGACAAAGGCTGCCCAGGGATATTTGGGGAGTGTGAGAAGATACAGGTTTAATGTTAATCTTTTTTGTTGCTGTTTATTTCAGTTGTCTCAGTTTTCCTTCATTGCTCTCCTCTGCCCAACCCCAACCCCTTGCTTCCGCAGTAACATCAATCTTGAATGAGAAAGATATGAAACAGTTAACAGCTTTCATTACCTGTTTCCTGAGGAGGTATCCTTGTTGGGAAGGAAAAGCACAATTCTTGAATAGTATGTGCTCTGATAGCAGTATCTGGCTGGAAATTCAAGTAATGCTTATATATATGTACTCTTTTACAACGGGGTAAAAATGAGTAGAACATTTTTCATGCTGATAGTTAAACCTGCACATCCATTTCTTGCTGTTTTCTAGGTATATTGATGGTTTTGCCTATGTTAATAAATAGTTGATTGATTAAGACTGCAGGTGGAAGAAATGATTGGAGAAAGTATTATTCCACATTTAGTCATATAAATTTATGATATATATTTAAATTTTAGGGTGTGCTTACTAAAAAGTTAGTCTAAAAATAGCAGGGTTGTTTTGATATACAGTTGACCCTTGAACAATACTGGTTTGAATTGTATGGACCCATTTATATGCGCATTTTTTTCTCAAAAATGCCTGTATTGTTTTCTAACCACAGTTTGGAGCCCATGGGTGTGAGGACCAATTGTATGCATTGGACGAGCATGCTTTACTTGAGCATACACAGATTTTGGTGTCCACCGGGGTTCCTGGAGCCAATTTCCCATAGATTCTGAGGGACAACCTCAGTTTGGGGGTAGTCAAATTTTATACATGGATTTTCAACTGTGTGTGGATTGATGCCCCTAACTTCCTCATTGTTTGAGGGTCAATGGCACTACTTCTGTTTGTATTTAAATAAATTTCAGTAAACAAAATAGTTGTGGAAATATGAAATATGAAGTAAGATGAATCTTAAAGGACGTCCAGTCTAACTACCTATCAGATGTTCAAATATTTCTCACAATATCTCTGCAATGGACTGTGGACCCTATATATGAATATATCTCCTTTGGGAGAGTGTCTTTCCTACCAAGGTATTCCACTTGCTTTTTAATTAAAATCATTTACATTGGCCAAACACTGGCCTCTATGTAGTTTGTTCCTAGTGCATCTCTTTGGAGAGCAGAAACACATGTCTATCTCCTGTTTTAATGAAAATTTGTATTTCATCACATTCTAGTGAGTGTCTACTCTCCAGAACAAATACCCCAATTCAACTTTTCATGATCTAATGTGGGTTCAAGGACCTGGAGTTCATCATGGCCACTCTCATTCAAACATGTTTCCTTTGACAATGGGCCTCTTGCATTAGGATGCCCAGGTCTAAATGCATTCTCCTGAAGGCATCCAACTAGGCTAGAGGATACTGCCATACCTTATGCAAAGAGTTTTGTGGGAAATATTCCCCAACTGTGGGCAGTAGAGATCACTCTTGGAATTGTATTCGGTCAACAAAGCAAGGAATAAAAATAGCTTATATAACTTGGAAATAGCAAGATATAATTATTTATAGGAAATTTGATTGTATATCTAGAAAGCCCAAGAAAATGAATCGAAAATGTTATTTTGTAATCTACCCTATGTTAGAAAATAAACATTTAAAAACCAGCAGCTTTCCAAAATGCTATTAATAACTGTGTATAGAAAAAATAACTGAAAAATAGTCCACTGATAATAGGCCCCCACAGAGAAGAAAACTGAGAAATTATTTTCTTTAAGCTTTTAAGGTTTATAATGAAGAAAATCTAGCATTTTACTAAGATAGGACATGTAAGAAAACAAAAGCTATGCTTCTGGTGAGAAAACTGTATATTTTAAAGAATGGCATAGTTTTATAAACTTAAAAATGTTGAGTGAAAAATAAGTCTGTCCAACTATATATACCGGGGTCCAGCTGCAGCAGGGTCCAGGGTTTCCTGAAAGGTGGGTAAGGTGTTGGACGTGGCAATATGTATAGAATAAAATCAAAACCATATAAAAAGAATTAGAAAGAAACACCCCCAAAGGAAAACAAGTTCTATCTCTGCGTGGTTAGATTTTGGAAACATTTTATTTACTTTGTGTGCTATCTGAATTTTAAAAATTCCATAGTTACACCAAGGTCTTCCATGATGGAAAAATTTAAAAAATGAAAATAATATTGATGTAAAAGAAATTTGTTAAAATGAATCAACATTATATTTCTTGGGAATTTTGACTTTTGTTATTTAATTTAATAATTTTCATTGCATTTTTTCATTACCATGTAGGCCCCTGCCACCCAGCAATCACCACACTGTTGTCCACACCTATGAGTCTTGTTCCTTTTTGCTCCATCCCTCCATCTCCTACCCTCCCCGCCACCAGCTGTGATCCGCTGTCCATCTATGGATTTGTCTTTATGTTGCTTGTTATTTCAGTTTGTTCATTAGATTCCACATGAGTGAAATTATATGATATTTAATTGTCTTTCTCTGACTGGCTTATTTCACTTAGCATAATGTTCTCCAGGTCCATCCATACTGTCACAAAGGGTAATCCTCACCAGCACTTGTTTTTTGATTTATTGATGATGGCCATTCTGACAGATGTGAGATGGTATCTCTTTGTTGTTTTAATTTGCATTTGTCTGATGATTAATGACACTGAGCATCTTTTCAATGTCTATTGGCCATCTGTATGTCCTTTGTTGGAGAATTGTCTATTCAGGTCCTTTGCCCATTTTTTAAATGGGCTGTTTGGTTTTTGGTGTTGATTTTTGTAAGTTCTTTATAAATTTGTGACATGAATCCCTTATCAGATGTGTTAGGTAATACGTTCTCTCATCTTGTGGGTTGCCTTTTTATTTTGTTGATGATTTCCAAATAGTTGTGCAAAAACTATGTTAGTTTGATGTAGTCCCACTTGTTAATTTTGTTTTTTGTTTCCCTTGTCTGAAGAGTTATATCTGATAAAATATTGCTGTGAGCAATGTCTGGGATTTTGCTGCCTATGTTTTCTTCTATGATGTTTATTGTTTCAGGTATAACATTTAAGTCTTTAATCCATTTTAAATTTATTCTTGTGTGTGGTATTAGAAAGTCACCTGGTTTCCTTTTTTTGCAAATATCTGTCCAATTTTCCCAATGCCATTTATTGAATGACAAATGGGCTAAAGATACTTTTTTGACTTTTGATTAAATCAAATGGCTAGTGAGAACTGAAATTTAATACCAAACTAGTTTTTGTCTTTAATAGTTGTCATAATAATGTTAAAACTTGATGTATGAGTAGAAGTTGTTTAGAAATAGTAAATTTTTATATAAATGCTAGGATTGGTAGTCCTACAATTATTTTTAATATGTTTTTAATGGTGTGAATGTCTTATGCAACGGAGTAGGCTGGGTTCAGAGAGCCCTGTTTTGGCAACTGACCCATTCAGTGGAGTAGATGGCGTATTGGGTGGGATGAGAAGGAGGGAGAAGTGGTGACTGGGGTTCATGGAGAACAAGTCCAGTGGCATACTCTTGGGAGTCCAGTCTGGTGAGCAGTTAGTGTTTGAAGTTCATGGCAATAGCTGACAGGTAATAATTTAGGCAAGAAACTGGTTGAGGGACGTAGCCTGAAGGATGGCAGAGCAGGTAGCTGTTGGCTTGTAGAATAGCTGTGGCCTTTGCCACCATGACTCTCTGATGGAGCTTTGGGCCTTTATCTAGAACTAGTTTAATCAGGACTGTGGGCCCTTCCTCTAGAGCAGGGCTCTTCCGACCCCTCAGTGTCGCCTGGGGGTGCTTGCTTAAAATGCAGCTTTTGGGTACAACCCTGGACCTGTTGTGAACTCTCTTGCACTAAATTGGTAAGTCACATGGTAAGAAGCTCCCTGGGTTATTCTTATACATATTAAAGTTTCACAGCAATTATTCCAGAACAGTACTGTCCAACAGAAGTATATTGTAAGCCACATATGCAATTACGAATTTTCTAGTAGTCATATTAAAAAGGAAAAGAAACATGTTAAATTAATTTTACTGTTTTTTTAACACAGTGTATCCACGATGTTGTCATGTCAACTGGCTAGTAAGTGTGAAAATTGCAAATGAGATGTTTTATATAGTTTTTCTCATGCTAAGTCTTTACAATACAGTGTGCAATGTTAGAGCCCATCACAATTCAGGCACTGAGCTTCCATTGGAAATACTCAATCTGTATTTAGATTTTATAAAATTGACAGTTGAAAAAGTGGGCTTGCCCGCTAATTGGCTGTGAACATACCAGGATGCACTTGGGTATTAGTCAGTCCTCTGCACAGCAGCCTCCAGTGACCCTCCAGCTCAATGGGAGTAGAGGGCAGTGGTCACAGGGACCGACAGCTCTTATGTGATCTCGCCTTTGGCTCTGCTCTGTTTTTACCTGCTACCCCTCCTCTTGCTCCATCACTCTGCTCTGCCCAGTCACACCAGTCTCCTTGATTCTGTAAACACTCAAGGCACATTTCTGCTTTAGGACTCTGGTTCCGGATGTCCCTGTGATTGAGAGTGTTTGCCCCTGTTGTCCACACAGCTAATTCCCTCATTGCCCACACCATCTAGCTAGTAAACCCCATGCCTCCAGCCTCCAACAGGAGTTGGCACCGTGGGGACAAAGTAGGTCTTTGGCTTTTCCCAAATCTGAGGGTAAAGTTATAAAATAGGCGATTGCATGAGCATGTCTGGCTGTCAGACAGTGGAGAGTTGGCCCCTACTGCCTTCCTTTGATCCTCCTCAAATAAATGAGGGCAGAGCTTGCCCCTTTTTTGCACATAAAATCATGTCTTTCTGGAATATGGTGTGCAAGGTTGAAGGTGGCTTCCTTATCTGTCAGAACCTTCATTTTTGGTCAGTGACAGAGGATGAGCAAGGTGAGATTAAAACTCAGGGAATTTGACTGCCTCATCATCACTTGCCCATGTGTCTTTCTGGATGGAGATATCCACTTCCTTACCCTCTAGGACATGACAGAAAAATGTCACATGAAATCTTATGTCTCACTCTTCAAGTAGGCACACATCCTACTGGTATAAATTATTTAAACAACTGCCGAAAACTTCTATTTTTGCAGCACTTGCTGAGAATTTACTTTGACCTTGAACTTGATATGTAACTATGGTCAGAATTATTTCCCAGGTGACCAGAAGCATCTGGTGTTGCAATGAGCCCACTGAGGAGCAGATTTGACAGTCTGTCATCTTGCCATTGTTTCTGACACCTGAGTGCCACAGAGTGACAGAGCGATCATGTGGAAAGGAAGGAGGAGATGAGATGTTTTTGGTGGGAACAGCACCCCTGAAATGCTGACAAGCCTGTGAGGGACATTTAAAGGTGCTTTGGGCCACCTCGCATGAAAGAAATTAGTTGTTTCCCTATACAGCCACATGTGGGATGACCTTGGCTCGCCTGGCTTTGTGTGCAAGAAAAAGACTTCCATGAAGACATGTTTGGAAAGGGATGCCCACCATCTGAAAGACCACCCCACAGTGCATTTCCAGTGAGAATAAGAATGTCGAGGACTCCTTGAGACTTGGCATGTGTGCAAAAAGTTTGAACTGATATAATGGACAGGAAGATTCTAGGTCCTAAGGTTCTAACTTCTGCTCTGTCACTGATTCATGGAACGTTACTCATAAAAATATGGGTTTTGCAGAAATTATAAATTAAGTGTCTTACACAGAGGAGCAACTAAAAACAATAACAACAACAACAACAACAATAACAAATGAAGATGCTGAGTTCAGCAACTACTCACTTCCAGCCCCTTGATGTGAAGGAATGTAGCGCTAGTGTTTCCTGTTCCTTAGACTTTCCAAAAGACGTTGGGAATCCAGAGTTTTTGAGGTCTCCACCTTTTTATGGCTGGCTAACTACTTGAAACTTTCAAATATACTGTGTAGATCCATCAAAACAAGTTAGAGAGAGTAGACTAAGTCCTTTGGTGGTACAGTACGTCCCTCCCCCCATGAGAAACTAAGGACCAGAACAGGAACAGAACTATCCAAAACCAACTTGCTTTCAAGAACATTTACTGAGGGCCAAGTTTAGGCCTCTTGGCAAAATATCCTGTAAAGATTTGGCTCTGTGAACTTCCAGGTGCAAGAAAAAATTCTTCTTCTTCTTTTTCTTCTTTTTTTTTTTTTTGAGTCTGAATCTTCATCTGTATTGGGAACTTAAGGACAGTTATCTCCATGGATAATTATGAAAATTAAATGAATTTATGCTGAGAAGTGCACCTTAGTGCTTTGAAACTGGTAAGTTCTCAAGACATGTTTGTTGAATGACATCAAGTCTTAGAATTGAAGATTGCTGGTTAATTGTGTTATTTGCCACCTAGCATTAGTCACGCAGGGTTTTGGAGGTGGAGAGAGAGGAAGGCTGGAAAAGCATAGATGGTAGAGGAACAGAGTTGACGTGTTGTCCCATTCAAGTGTTGGCACTTAATAGCTGTGTTACTCCTCTCTGCTGAATTCCAATATTTTTAGTTTCATAAAAATCCACCTTGGAATATATGGGCCTATTGGGAAGAAGTGACATCTTTATGATTAAAAAAACAGGCAAATGATTTATACGATCTGAAGAGAAACCAGAGTTATGATATTGAGTCTTTATTATGACGAAAATTATTCAGATCTACTTTTAATTACTTCAATAATGTTCTGTAGTTTTATCCATAGAAATCTCCCACTTATTGTATTATGTGATATTTTCATTATCCTTTAGCTGTAAATATTTAAAATTTTCTATTATTATTGTCTCATTCATCCATTTAATATTTATTTCTTACCATGTGCCAAGCTCTGTTTAAAGCATTAGACCTTTACTAGTGACCAAAAAACAGAAATTCCTACTCGTGTGGAAAATGAATAGTCAGAAGACAGCAAAGAAACACAGTAAACAAATGTAAAGCATGGTAGAAAGGGTAATGGGTATAGAGAAATACAAAGAAGAAAAAAGGAGCAAAGAATGCCAAGTGAGGGCAGAGACAGTTCAATTTTAAATTCATTTTTAAATAGAACAGTTGGAAAGAGGTCATTGTGACAGTGACCCGAGGGGAGGGAGGAGGAAACTGAGGGGCACAGGGTTTTAGACGCTGTGAGAGAGACAGCAAAGGCACGAACGGAACTGTGTCTACTCTAGCTACCTTTGCAATGTCCACAGACCTCAGGCAATTTCAGTGAAGTAGAGAAAACAATAGAAAGAGTCAGCGAGGTAACGAGGAGCCAGACACTGTGGGCTCTGCAGGCTGCTGGTCTAACTGGGACTTATTTTTCCAAATAACAAACTTTTCAAATCCATTTACATTTATTGTTATTATTGATAGACTTGGATTTATTTCTCTTTTTCTTCTCTATTTGTGATTCTTTTGTCTTTGCTTCCTTTTTGTCCTGTATGGCTTAATACAATTCCCTTTATTTAACACTGATGTTAAAACACATCTGTGAAAGCCCTCTCTGGGTTTGGGTCTGGGCTCCACCCCTTCCTTGCTACGTGACCTTGGGCCAGTTACTTAAGTTCTCTGTGCCCTTGGCTCCCATCTGTTAGAAAAGGTGCAGAGGACCATATCTGGCACGGGGATGCCGTCAAGCATCCAACAGTATTCAAGACTTCTTTGCGGTTATCCTGCTGGTTTGGAATCAACATATGGGTTTTATTTCTGTTCTAACTATATGCTTAATTTTTAAATGTGCATATTTTTCAATAATGTGAAAAGGTATTCAATATTTTTTCCTCCTCTTGACTACTGTAAAACCTGATATTATTTACCTTTCCTTTAAATATTTACTATTTGTGTTATTTAGAATTTGGTTTTGAAAAACAGGATTTGCTTTTTGCAATCATCAGATTATTAAATTTAACAATAACCTTTGTTTCTGTAATTACCTTGTTTTTCCCCTGGGTTCATCTTCTTCCTTTAGTGAATATTTTATCAGTTCTTTTAATGAGGAATATAAACTATATTTATATAGCTAGATAAGCTTTAATTCTGTCCTGACTTGTGATTGAAGGTTTAGCTGGGTATGAAATTCTATAACATCTGTAAGGGCTCCTAAAAATCTCCAGCCATCATTGTCCATTATTGATTTTTCTTTTAAACGTCATCCGTCAAGTATCAGGTTGTGCAATGGTTCTGAATGCTACAGCGGAGAGATGCAAGGAGCGAGGGAAGGAAGGGCTGGATAAGGAGGAGCATCAGACTGCAAACAACTTGGCCAGGCCCGTGTGGCATCTCCAGCAGAAGCTGCTCCTTAGAGAAACCTGGCCATGGGCGAGAGTCCCCAGCACTAGTTAACCCCACTGGCTTAGCACTGACACACGGTTCAGGGAAGCCAGGTTTTGGCGTGTTCGCTACAGTTCTGGAGGTGCAGCAGCTCAGCTAGGCTGTTGGGCAGCAAAAAAACCTCCCCGCTGCAGGTTCTTTACAGGAGGTCCCGTGTGGGTCCTTCATGGTCACCACGTCAGGGTGCTACATGGAGTGGGTTCAGTGGTGTCTCCCAAAATGAAATGTCTATGTTTCAATCCCTGGACTCTGCCAATGTGAGCTTACTTAGAAAAAGGGTGCTTGCTGACATAATTGAGAATTTTGAGATGAGATCAGTGGCCGAGTGAGACTAGCAGCTTCTGGACTGGTCAGTGCAAACACATAACTCACCCATCATCTTGGGAGGGCCTTTGAACAATGCTGTTCTCCAGTATGTCCTTTACATTAGGCAGCATGACAGTAGTGTGTGTGTGTGTGTGTGTGTGTGTGTGTGTGTGAACATACGGGCAACTGAAATCATATTGAAAGAATATTTGAAAAATGCAAAGTTACTGTACTTGGCTGTGGTCCTAGTGCCAGTCAGTCTGGTCTCTAAGGCCGGCCATTCCCTGTTCCTGACTGTACAGCTTCCTCCCTCTCCTCCTACATCCCCAGCTCCTTCAAAATCCTGCAGGATTTTGTTTCCCATTATTGACTCCACATTTTGAATTAAAAAATATGTTCTCTCTAAATAATCATTCTTGCACTGGCTGGTGTAGCTCAGTGGATTGAGTATGGGCTGTGAATCAAAGGGTCACTGGTTCAATTCCCAGTTAGGGCACATGCCTGGGTTGCAGACCAGGTCCCTGGTGGGGGCCATGTGAGAGGAAACCACACACTGACATTTCTCTCCCTCTGTTCTTCCCTTCTTTCCCCTGTCTCTAAAAACAAATACATCACATCTTAAAACAATATAGTGATTCTTAATTTTGGCTGCCTGCCTGTGTTGGTGTGCTTGTGTTTTTAAGCTGTTGGAGGAGATCATTGACAGTATGTGATCACCAGGTGACCCAAGGGCTGGACCTGGCCAGCACTTGATCTGTTTACAATGGCCTTTCTCCCCGGTGTGAAGTGTTGTCTCATTGTGGTTTTAATTTGCATTTCTCTGCTGGCTAGTGGTGTTGAGCATCTTCTCATGTTTCTGGGCCCAAAAAGACTCCGAACTGGGCACAAGAAGTTGAAAGTGTGAATGTCACACTGAAAACGGGGGATTAGAGAATCTACCGCCTGAATTGGGACAATGTTAGAAAACTTTATTGGCAAGACAGGCTTCTAATTCTTCACTCGTTTTCTCTGGTTTATGAAACATTTACAGCCCAATCAGAAAGATCTGCAGATACTGTCAGTTGATGGTGCCATCGATGGAGATGCAGCTTCCCTCTCTTCCCCTCCGCTTCCCCCCTCACCCCCTGATCCCACCTTCTCTCGCTGCCTGGTCGAGTGGAGGGATTCAGTGAAGACATGTCACAAGCGCCGGTAAACACCACCGATGCTTCTGCTGCCTGTTCTCTTTCCAAAGGTGTGACGTCATTGACCTTGCTCATTCAATGTTTTTCGATTCAGGCTCATGGGATACCTAGTAGCTTCGTATAAAGTGACCACATATCTGAAGGTCTGAACTCAGTGGAGCCACAGCTTGAAAAGTTTCCTCACCATAAGCTGAAACCCTCTGTGTGTATGTGTTTGTGTTGTTCTCTTTGAGAGATTGAAGCAATTCATTCATTTGTTCATTCATTTATATATTCAGCAAATTGCTTACTAAACATCTATCTGTCTAATATACTATACTGGGCACTGGAGGCAGTCAGGTTTCATGCCTTAATAAGGGAGACAAGCAAATAAATACATTAAGAACATGAAGGTCAGGGCCCCGCAGACACTCAGCTAGGTCGTGAAAGGCTTGCGGACCACGCAGAGAAGTTTGCCTTTTATTTTAAATCTTTAAGTTTAAAAACAGCTCTTGGGCCTTGGGTAGAGAATGGATTGGAGTAGATAGTAAGTAACCAGTAATGAATGTGAGGAGACAGAATAATTTATGAGAAGACGTGTTTTGAGTCCATCACTATGTAATGCCATACGAGGCACTTCTCCTACAGCTCCTATTTTAGTGACCAGTTTTCAGCCCCAAGCTTGACAACCTGTGTGAAAGGGCCCTGCTTTCTGGGTGACTGCCTGACTGCTTTGCTTCTGGTGGCAAAAACGATTTTATTTCCATGAAGGATTTCTACTGTGTCTGTTATTTTAACTGGCAAGATGTTCTTGGATGTGTCTGAGGGTGAAACGTCTCAGTGAAGTTTGTGGTCTGCATGGTGACGGGAAAGTCTTATTCCAAAGAGGAGAAAAAATGAACGATTCCTTTTTGTTCTCTTATTACTTTATACCAGAGACAGTTCAAAATAAACTGTGCTATTTTGACTAGTGCCATTGTATTAGAACAGAGCACCTTCTATGTTCCTTATACTAATAGAGTGGGTTTGGCAAAGAAAGGAATGCATAGTAATTTTCCGCGAATGTATTTTAAAAAATAAAGGGAGGGTGCTCTGCAGTAGAAGGAGAACGAGGAATGCTGTTCAGTTGGTTCTTCCAGGAATGGCTAGTGTCCTTACAAATTGGCCCTGTGGCTGGTTCTTTTGTAGGCATGAAAAATGCAAATGACAGGACTAGTCGACTCCGCGTGGAATCTCTCTGAGGTCAGTGGCATGTGGTTTCACGTAGCCTGGCTGGGTTGGGCGTCTGAAAATAGCCTTCCCAAGACCTCTTCTGTTCCCCAACTTCACTGCTATTACAGCGGACTATTCACAACAATAGTCAGCCCACGGAAATGGGTTCACAGGGCAGGAGAGTCATTTGACTAGGAGGCTGTTGCGTTTGATGATGTGGAGGGGCTGACTTTTCTTTTTGACTTTGCTGGGAGTGCAACTCAGTGAAGATGTGGTTGGGGTATGAATCGCTTTTGGTCTACTTTTTATATGAGATGCATGCTAATAATACACGTAGTAATATCCGAGTGGAACTTATTATGCAATCAAAGTATGCTGTCTTTGGTTGCATTTGTGATTTTGCTAAAAATATTTTCTGTCAAATATTTAAGTGTGTTCTTGTTTTTTGTTCAATTCAAACTATTGGTCTCTGGAGAGAGATGCTTATGAATGGAGCAAATGGCCATCTGTTTTCGAGAGAGCCATTTACCTACTGAAGCAGCATGGAGATCTCCAGCTCTAGGCTTTTGTGACTGAGGCAGGGAAATGTATCACTTTGCTCAGAGGTTCTCCTCTGTGATTTGTGATATGTTGCTATGTAGAAAATAGAAGTGTATCAGAAAGTGGGCTTAAAAAGTGTCAGAAGAACTAAAGAATACAAATAGATCCTTGTGTCTGTTATAAACATTCTGTGTCTGTGTTCCTATTATAATTTTTCCCTATTTATTTTCAACAAAATAGTCAATCAAATTATTTCTTGGAGTTGACCTTTTGGGCCCTCTATTCTTTCTTTTTAAGAGAATTTCTTGGCAGGAAAGTATTATTCTGAGTTTTTAGTCTTGCTTCTTTTATGTAACTCATGTAAAATGATTACTCTAAAAGGCCAAAGCACACAGTTATTGGCTGGTGATGAAGTGACCCAGAAATGGGGAATCTTGTTGTGCTCTTAGTTATTTCTTCAGGTTTTCTTTGAAAACTAAATGCAGTCAGCGATTAAATACTGTGACACATTTAGCTGTAATTGCAAATGCAAATAGCTCACAGATATGAGCATTTAGAAAATGTGTTATTTTCTACCATTAAGCTTTTCTCCGCTCTACATTATTGAACAAGCATTTCCCTGGTTTCCTATAACTCTCTCTTTCTTGCCTATTCTTCTGTTTATGTGACTGCTGTATGTGTATAGGTTTTCTGTAAAAGACTTAAGAGGTGAAGGGTAGTGTTACCTCTGCCCCCACCAAAGGACAGCCAATGACCCTTTTGGTTCTATGTCAGATGTGTTCAAAACTTTGCCATTCACAAGGGAGTGCAGCCAACATCATTATAATTATCTAGAAATTTTCCTCACTCTGAAATGAAACACCCTACCCCTTAGCAGTCACTCCACATGCCCTTCTCTCTCCCTCCCTCTGGCCATCATTAATCTATCTATTGTCTTGGAATTTGTATATCCTGCACCTCTTATGCAAATGGATGCAGTCTTTTGTTTCACTTAGCATTGTGTTTTCCAGATTCATTCTTGGTGAGTCTTATCTCATGAAAATTCTATCTCAGTAAAAATGTACATAAAAATCAGGGGATTTAATTAAATAAATAAATAAATTTAAAAAGACCTCATCATTTAAACAAGAGAGCACCATCTGTATTAAAACATGTACTTAAAACCAATGAACACACTTACAGCTCTACACTGCTAGGCACCCATTAACTTCATGAATTATCTCCCCCCACATATATATTAAAACTGGATTTGAAATAACTCTTTTTCTACTATATCAACATCAGTTTCTATCACATCAATCTTGCAATATCTTCATTTTTTAAAAAAGATTTTTAAACTTTATTTTTAGAGAGGGAGACTCTTACCTGCATTTGCCTGGGGTGGACGAGTGACTCCTTACACAGAACACAATAATGACTATGGCACCTTCTCACTCTTTTCTATTTCTGTAGACAGGTAGAATGAAAATTATTTAAGCTGCATGTTTATTTTGCTGAATTTTTAAAACTTTGAGGTTGCATAAAATATAGGCAAATAAAAAAGTCATGATTTCTAATGACTGAATCTTGCTCTCCTTTTTTTATTACTCCCCAACAAGATGCAATTTTTATGAACAGTCCTTTGCAAAGTCTTCTGTAGAGGTTTTTATTTGGAAGCATGGAAATATAAATTATGGGACTGAATATTTCTATGATACCCCCTCTGCCAGCATTGTCTCTGAAACAAATATAATTTTAATGGGCACCGATGAAGTGTTGGAGAGCAAAATTTAATTTGAAAATATGCCACCAAGTCTTGCTACAGCCTATCACCCAGTTTTCTTCTTAGTCTGCTCTCTATTATAAATTACATCTTGGTATAAGCTGTGAAGCTATTTTTACCTTCTCATTTGTGGCCCTAGGGTCCAATAACATTATTAAAAAGAAAAGCAGAAGATAATCCACTGTAGTGCTAAACTTTAAAAGGACTAACAACCCCAGTTGGTGAGGGTGCGGAACAGACAGAACTCACACATTGTCGGTGGAAGTATAAAATGAACTAGGATAAAGGTCTGGTAGTTTGTATAATAAAACTCAAAGTACATTTACCATCTGACCCAGCAATTCCACTGCTAGGTGCTTACATGAAGAAAATGAACAGATTTGTACATAAGTGTTTATAGTAGCTTTATTTAGACTAAGCCCCCAAATGTACTTAGCTGAGCTGATTATCAGGAGAAAAATAGAAAAACAAATTATGGTATATTTATACAGTGGAATACCGCCATGCACTAAAAAGAATGAACTACCAATTCATGCATAAACTTGAATGTATCTCAAAAAGATTATGTGGAAAAGAAGGCT
The DNA here is from genome assembly GCF_021234435.1 of Artibeus jamaicensis. Lineage (NCBI taxonomy): Eukaryota > Metazoa > Chordata > Mammalia > Chiroptera > Phyllostomidae > Artibeus > Artibeus jamaicensis. The sequence goes on along the minus strand of NW_026521194.1, from coordinate 4,109,126 downwards.
TATCTGAAAGCCTTTATGTAATTCCATTTATAAGTTGTTATATGCAAAATTAACTGGTGGATAAACATTTCGAACATTGTTTGCCTCAGAGGAGTTAGACACGGAAACGGCATGAGGGAACTTTTTGGAGTGGTGGTTATGTTATATATCTTAAAAGTTGGGGGGGGGAATAGTACTCAGGAGCAAGCATTTGTCAAAAAAGATCAGAGTACACTTAAGATCTGAGCATTTCGCTTCATGTAAATTTTATCCCCTCAAACTATCAGTAATTACTAATCTCCAGCAGTGATATTCAGGCAGCAGTCTTTAGGGCTGAGACTTACTAATGTTAGCAATTTACCCTAAAATATATTTTTGAAAAATAAGATGGATCAATGGGTGGTTATAGGCATGAATAGATGGACAGATGAGTGGTAAATACAGGAAACGTTTCTCGTGGAATCAAAGTGAGAGCATGTGGGTGGGCTGCTTTCAAACTAGTTTTGTGTATCAAATTCCATTTTTCTTTCAAGGTCTTCTTGGAACACGATCAAGTTCACAAAACCCTTCTCATTATCCTATACCACCTTGTTTTTTTCTTTCTCTGAATTCTTTTAATAAATGTGGCAAACCACAGTTTTTTGACACTCAATGATACACTTGTCATGCATTTTCTGAAATTATATAAATAGCATTTATCTTCTTGAGTAAGATAGAAACTTCTTCAGAGGAAAGACTAGTCTGATTGTTTTTTGTTTCTTTTCCCCAACATTCCTTCTCCCACAGCCACAGAACTCACAAGAGCACTGTCACATCATGATAATGTTGGTGGACGTAGCTCAGCTTCGAGACACACAAAAATGACCTCGCCTCCTCTGTAATTTCCGGAAGAGCTCGTAGTTTGTGTTTTAAGGACGGCATAGCCCTGCAGAACTGGACTAATCTGTTTCCTGGATGGATTCCAGTTTCTGACCCTTTCTATTTACAGCTCAGTAGTGTGCAAAGAGAAGAGGTTTTGAGAGAGGAGCCAAACGGAGTATCACCAGTGAGCAAAACACAGCCCATTGAGCTACATATGCAGCGCTTGGCAGAGTGGTCTTTCCTTGGCAGTCTTTAGAGACACTAAGACAGTGCGGAAAGGGGGTGAGACAAAATGATATGCACACCAGCGGGCTACAGATACCCTCATTCAGCAGATGAAAATTGACCAACAGTAGCAAAATTATCGGAGGGTGGGTTACTGCAGGACTGCCTTTTGGGACAATGAAACTGACCTTGCCTTTCCTTGGTGACTGATGACCCCATGGAGACAGAACTATTGAACTGTGAGCAGCTAATAAGAGCCCTTGCTGTTAATTCCAGGAACAGTAACCTCTAGGGTAGTGAATAGGAGTAATTAATCTATACCAACAGGAATATTACAGACCCAAAGCAGATGACTAATCCCAATGGGTTAAATATCATAAAATATATGTTTTGCTCTCTCTTTATTTGACTTTTATTAATTATAATTATAAATTTCTCAGTTTTGGACACATTTTTGGAGTAAATTTGAAACATTAAATGCAAACATTTTTTGTTACAGTTTTGAGAATGAGATAAAATTATAATATAAAAATGCATCAGTTTCAGCTCTAGAGAGCATTCATTTATTCATTATTCAAAAGGCTTCTTTTGGACCCTGACTTTGTCTTTGAACTTGCTTAATCATGCTGGTATGAATGGGGTTCTCCTCTCCACCAGGTGCCCAGGGCTCCCAGGCAGCCTCTGCAGAACGAGACACATTGCCTTTGTATTTCATCTTTTGACCCCACCACTCTGACCTTTGAAACAATTAGAGCAGATCCCAAAGCACCTAGCAGACTTGACTAAGAAATTCCTTTTTCAAAAGCTATTTTTTATTGTGATATAAAACACAGAGCCTGAAGTTTACCGTCTTAACCATTTTTAAAGAGTCCGTCTCAGTAGCGGTAAGTGTATTCACATTGCTGCACTGAGCTGCCGAACCCTTTGGTCCTGCAGAACTGAAGCTCCGCCCCCGTAAACAGCAGCTCCACATCCGTCCATTCCCCGGTCCCTGGCAACCACCATCCTCCTTTCTGTTCCCATGATTTGTCTACCTTAGATACCTGATAAGTGGAGGCATACAGTATTTGTCCTCTGGTGCCTGGCTAGTTCACTTAACATTGTGTTCTCAAGGTTCACTCACATTGTAGCAGAATTTCTTAAGACTAAATAATATTCCAGTGTCTGTATGTACCATTTTTTAAAAATCTATTCATCTGTCAATAGACAATTGCATTGATCTACCTTACAGATATATTGTTTTAAAGATTGTATTTATTTATTTTTTTAGAGAGGGGAAGGGAAGGAGAAAGAAGGAAACATCAATGTGCGGTTGCCTCTTGTACACCCTCTAATGGGGACCTGGCCCTGACTGGGAATCAAACTGGTAACCCTTTACTTTGCAGACCAGCACTCAATCCTCTGAGCCACACCAGCCAGGGCTACCTCTTAGGTATTTTGAATAATGCTGTTATGAACACCAGTGTGCAAATATCTGTCTGCAACCCTGCTTTTACTTCTTTCAGACATATACCCAGAAAGGAAATTGCGAGATCACATAGTAGTTCTCCTTTGAATTTTCTGAGGAATTGCCATGCCGTTTTCTTTATGCTGCATCATTTTACATGCCCACCGACAGCCTACAAGGATTCTATTTTTTCCACATCCTTGCTAGTGCTTGTTATTGTTTTTTAATAGTAGCCATTCTAATGAGTGTTAAGGGTGAAATAAACTTTTAAATTGAAAAAATAACTTTCTCACCAAAGGAGTTTAAAATACTGAGGGTACAAGATCCAAATAAGATTTGTTTTACATTAAGCTTTTTTTTGTGGCCTATTATTTCTCATGTTGCTCGTGGATTTGTCTTTCTTTAGAGTTCTGAAATTAGCCATGTGCTCAAATGAGTCACCCACCTCAGTATGGACTGAGCAGAGGTTGGATGGTGAACTTTTCCATCTCATTTTCCATGGTGAATACATGCCTGTAAGAGAAACTACTTTCTAAAGCTGTGAAAAACTGACCATGCAAACTTGGCCTTTCATTAAAGAGATAATGAGAATTAAAGTTGGCCATCACCATGAACCCCAGTGTTCTCCTTGCTATAACACACAGGGTTTGCCCAGATGAGAGGCTGCAAACCTGTGTACCTACAGGGCCCAGTGCTCCCTGGAAACGAGTGAGGCAGGCTGGTTGTGAAACACCCCGGGGAGCGGAGCGGGAGGACAGTCCTCTGAGAGCAGGAAGCCAGCCCTCAGCCCTGACTTTCTGTGCCACCAGGGAGCCTAGGCTGCTGTCCCCATGGTGTATTGTTAGACCTTCAAACTTGTCAAGCAAAGCTGACCATTTTAAAGATGGCAGTTATTTTAATGGAAAGAACATTGTTGTGCAGGAGAAACCAAACACATTTCTGGGGGCGGGGTGTGGGGTATGGATGGCGGTGTGTACTCTGTGGACTGGATGAGGTTTCAGGTTCTTTGAGGTCTAAAATTCTTTGATTGCCAGATTGCAAGAACAGATTAAAAACATTGGCAATTACTGGAGGCTCTGATTCTACTGTCAGTCAAAATGAGAGGCTGTTGTCTTGGTTTCACTAGAATGGATCAAAATAACTCAATTGTCTGATGGATAGACCCTGTCTCCTTAAGCACTGTATTTATCTTCAGTGAATTGTCCTAAGAACGATTTGTGTGACAACTCAGATCACATTTGAAATGATACATGGCTCTCTGTGGCAGAAAACTGTTGCTTTTGATTGGATTCCTCAGATCTGTATTGAATTGCAGCAAAATGAAGGGACAGAAAAATCAGTTCATGTCTCAATTAATTTCATAAACTAAAAGACAGATGAGAATTCTCTTTGACTCCAGATTCTCCTGTTCCTGAAGAATTGCTGGAGGACATTGGTGGTCACCTGATCTCTTCCAAGCAGCTGGGATTGATATTTGCTCCTTCTTCTTTTGCTTCCTTTTTTTGTCAATAGAATATTGCTTTTCCAATTAGCCACTCCTGTTTTGCACTCTTAACATTGATCAGTGAGCCTCAAAGTGGATCAAAATTCCCCAGACCAGCATCATCATCATCATTATCTGGCACCTGGTTAGGACCGGACGTTCTCAGGCCCTGTCCTACTGGTTTAGCTAATTCTGGGGTTGCTGACCCATCCCTCCGCTCCAGGATGGATTATTCATGCACTGTGATGAGTCTGAAAATGAACATAGGATCTAGGGTCAGTGGTTTTCAAAATTTTTGGTGAATCTGAATCACTTGGATGGCTTGTAAAACACAAAGTGCTGGCCCCTCCCTCGGTGTTCATGATTATCTAAGTCTGGGGTAGGACCTAACTGAGCATTCTTTTTTTCCTCAACAGGCAAAAACTACAAGCGTTCCCCTTAAGATGGGAACAAGAGAGGGATGTCTGCTTTCATCTCTTATTCAACATAGTACTACTGGAGTCCTAGCCACATCAATCAAACAGGAAGAAGAAATAAAGGGCATCTAAATTGGACAAGAAGAAGTAAAAGTGTCTTCATTTGCAGATGACATGATACTGTTCATAGAGAACCCCAAAGATTTCACAAACTACTAGAATTGATAAATAAATTCAACAAACTAGCAGGATACAAAGTTAATATCCAGAAATCAGTTGCACATTTATATATCAATAAGGAACTAACAGAAAGGGAAATTAGAAAACAATTTGATTCATAATTGCTTCAAAAAGAATAAAATGCCTAGTAATAAACCTAAGATCGTAAAAGCCCTATACTTGGAAAATTGTAAGACACTGAAGAAAGAAATTGAAGAAGATACAAATAAGTGGAAGCACATACCATGTCCATGGATAGGAAGAATTAGCATCCTATTTCATCCTATTATAGGAAGAACTAAGCATTCTTAACAAGTTCCCAGGTGATGCTGATGTGCTCCTAGGAAAGAGATGCTGATGACCACACCTTGAGAACCACCCATCTGAACTGATGAGATTAAAACCTGGACATGTTGTGGAAATGCCACCTGCATTAGTTAGCTGATGCCTCATACTTGCTGTGTGAAAAATGACTCCAAATCTTACTTGCATAGAATGATAAACATTTATTTCTCTTTTAGGTATGTGATAACTCAGTGGGTATTTCACTGAGTTTGGGGGTGCCTGGCCTTGGCTCCAAGTTGCAGGCTCAGTCCAGCTCTTATCCATGTGTCTTTCATCCTCCCTGGTCCCATGGCTACTCAACTTAGAGCATAGAACTTCAATAACAAAAGGCCAAGTGCAAGGGGGCAGGTCCCGCTGTGCCAGCTTATTACAGCTCTAGCCCATGCCACTTACACCCACTGATATTCCATCTGCCATAAGCCAAAGAAAATCATATGACTAATATCAATATTAAAATTTCCCAGGAGAACTTAAGGGGAGGATAATAAATATTAATTGAATGGTAATATAATATATAATATCTAGGAGAATGTGCTTTCTTTTCACTGGGTTTTAAGCTGGTAAACTGTGGTCTTGAATCTGTTAGTTGCTGACTTTGCAGCCACACTGGAGAAGATTGCCTCAAAATAAAGCCAACAGAGAGAAGGGCAGAGCTGAAAGCTGGAGACAGAGCTAATCCTGAAGATGCAGCCGTGTTGGGAACCAGGTCTACCATGGGGCTCGTTGGTGAGTCAGTACTCTGTTTTTCTTAAGCTATTTCTTGCAACCCAAAGTCCTTAAGAACCTTAGCTTTCTTTCTGTTTATAAATCTTCATCAGTCCTTGAGACAATGGGGATTTCAATAAATACTATATAATATATTTACATTAGATATGGAAATTTTTTTGCCATGTTTTTAGTACAGTGGTATTCTAAATGATTGATTCAAAGTTAAATTTACCACAACAGAATTTGTCCTTAATTAAAGGTTTTCAATACCCTATAACATTGCACTTAGTCATACTTTGAAATGTTCTATAAAAGTTCTGTCAGATAAAAATTAAGTGCCATAAACAACCAAAAGAGGACTCTGTATCTTCAGCAGGACACATTTGTTAGAAATTGCGTAATGATGCTAGTACAACAATGCTGGCTTAAATAGGATGGAATTTGAAGGGTTTTTTTCCCTCTAGCAACAGGCAGTGTAAGACTGGCATGGCGCTCCACCACCATCTCTGACCCAGCATCTTTCTCGTTTTCTTCTCCGCCATCTTTATTGTGCAACTACCCATCTCTCCCCAGGGCTCAAGGGTGCTACTGGAACTCAGGCTCTCGCCCCAGGTAACAGGGAGGAAGTGAGGAAGAGAGAAAGGGTCCAGGCCAACTGTCTGTGGCTTTTTTAAGGAGCTTTTCTGTATGTGTCATCTGCCGGACCTTAGTCACATAGGCACAGGAAGGGTGGCTGAGAAATAGAGTTTTTTTTGTTTTGTTTTTTTTTTTAACTATTTTTTTTTTTAAATTTTATTTAGTTATTTTTCAAGTACAGTTTTTTGTCTATTTTTCCCATCCCAGCCTCCCCTGCCCCTTGCTCCCCACCCCCTCCCATTTCCTCCCCCCCCTTAGTTCTCGTCCCTGTGTCCTTCCTATTTGTTCCTCCAAATCCCTCCCCCCTTTTTCCCCTTAACTTCCCCTTCCTTCTCCCCCTCTGGTCACTATCCCCTTGTTCTCTATTTCAGTGTCTTTGTTTTTTTGGGGTTTTTTTTTCTGCTTACTTGTTTGTTTTGTTGTTTAGCTTCCTGTTAAAGGTGAGATCATATGGTATTTGTCTTTCAGCACCTGGCCTATTTCACTCAGCATAATGCTTTCCAGTTCCATCCATGTTGTTGCAAAGGGTAGTAGCTCCTTCTTTCTCTCTGCAGCATAGAATTCCATTGTGTATATGTACCACAATTTTTGGATCCATTCATTTACTGATGGGCACCTAGGTTGCTTCCAACTCTTGGCTATTGTAAATTGTGCTGCTATGAACATTGTGGTGCATAGGTTCTTTGATATTGATGTTTTAGGATTCTTAGGATATAATCCTAGCAGTGGAATTGCTGGGTCAAAAGGCAGGTCGATTTTTATTTTTCTGAGAAAAATCCATACTGTTTTCCATAATGGTTGTACCAGTCTGCACTCCCACCAACAGTGAACTAAGGACCCCGTTTCCCCACAACCCCTCCAACATTTGTTGTTTGTTGCTTTGTTTATGATAGCCATCCTGACTGGTGTAAAGTGGTATCTCATTGTGGTTTTAATTTGCATCTCTCTGATAGCTAATGATATTGAGCATCTCTTCATGTGTCTCTGAATGTTCTGTATGTCCTCCTTGGAGAAGTGTTTGTTCAAGTCCTTTTCCCATTTTCTAATTGGGTTGGGTAAAAGGCATCCAAATAGGAAAGGAGGAAACAAAACTGTCACTGTTTGCAGATGACATGATAGTGTACATGGAAAATCCTATAGACTCTACCCAAAAACTCCTCAAACTAATTGATGAGTTTGGCAAAACAGCTGGTTATAAAGTCAATATCCAGAAATCAAAGGCATTTTTGTATACCAACAGTGAATCAGCAGAAGCAGAAATAAAGAGAAAAATCCCATTTGATATAGCAAAAAGAAAAATAAAATATCTGGGAATAAACCTAACCAAGGAGGTAAAAAACCTGTATGCAGAAAACTACACAGCCCTGAAGAACGAAATCAAGGAAGACACAAACAAATGGAAACATATACCTTGTTCATGGATTGGAAGAATTAACATTATCAAAATGTCCATACTACCCAAAGCAATATACAGATTCAATGCAATACCTATTAAAGTACCAATGGCATATTTCACAGACATAGAACAAACACTTCGAAAATTTATATGGAACCATAAACGAGCTCGAATAGCAGCTGCTCTTTTGAGAAAGAAGAACAAAGTAGGGGGGATCACAATACCTGATATCAAACTGTATTACAAGGCCACTGTAATCAAAACAGCCTGGTACTGGCATAAAAACAGGCACATAGACCAATGGAACAGAACAGAGAGCCCAGAAATCAACCCAACTCTCTACAGTCAATTAATATTCGACAAAGGGGGCAGTAACATAAAATGGAGTAAAGATAGCCTCTTCAACAAATGGTGTTGGGAGAACTGGACAGCTACATGCAAAAAAAATGAAACTTGAGCACAGACTTACACCATACACCAAAATAAATTCAAGGTGGATAAAAGACTTAAATGTAAGTCATAACACCATTAAAGTCCTAGAGGAGAACATTGGCAAGAAAATCTCAGATATTTCACGCAGCAACTTCTTTACTGATATGTCCCCTAGAGCAAGGAATGTAAAGGAAAGAATAAACAAATGGGATCTCATCAAAATAAAAAGCTTCTGCATGGCTAAAGAAAACAGTATTAAATTAGCAAGACAACCAACTGTATGGGAAAACATATTTGCCAATGATACCTCAGACAAAGGTTTAATCTCTAAAATATACAAAGAAATAGAGTTTTTTGGCTCAGCACTTTCATCCCCCGCATAAAATCAGGGCTGCGTCACAGAGAAAGAAGGACAGAACTTGGGAAGGTGACTGATCATTGCTGCCACAAATGAAAATTTCAGAAGTAAACAAGAATGGAGCATCTTTGATGGAAATAAACAAGATCAAAAGTTAACAGGAGACAAACTGAAATGGCTATAGAAATTGAATGGGAACCTATCTCAAAGAGGAATGGGAATATGAAGTTCAAGTAGAGATGGGTTGGAAATGTACATTTGAATGGTCATTAGAACTTCAGGAAAAAGGGGGTGGTAAGAATATCTTTTCTTGGGGTTTAATGCACATAGTTCTTGGAAGAGAAGTACATGTACATGGTTCAGTTCATAGGAAGGTATAACACTGAGAAGGAGAAGAACTTTTTAAATAACATAGGTCAAACTGGTTTTTCAACAGGGTTTATCAGACTTACCTTAAATATCTCTAAAAAGATTCATTTCTGGTATTATTGCCTCCTCATTCACTGGGTGATAAATTTGCCCTTCCCAGTAGACTTCCTCCCCTTGCAGGGATCTATAATAAAGGCAATGCGAGCATTAGAGTTTACTCAGAAGATATTTCTTATTGTAAAAACTTGTGACCTTTGGCTAGAAAAATATCAGTATGGAAATTTCCCTAGAGTGAGAGTGATAACATGGTATCAAGGACTCTTGTACCCCAGGGATGGGGACACCCTCAGACAGGACATCTGATGACATGGTGGACAATGGCTAACTATGGCCAGAGCAGCTGGGCTCCTGCTGACCAGGATTTTGGATTAGGTTCAACCAAATTCAAGCAAGTGGCAAATGGGCAGGTAGAGAGAACTGACCACAGTCTAGTCCTGTTTCTTATCATATTATATCATGATGTTGAACTGATTTCTTTACTCCTCTGCACTTGCATTTCTTCATCTATGAAATTAAGGTAAGGATACCTATTCCCAGTGATGCTGAGAGGATTAATGAAACTGTGCAGGTAAAGTTGCTTAGTGAGGTACAAATAGTAGATACTCAATGAATTCAATCCCCGTGTCTACCCTCGGCTCTGCCCTTCACCCTGTCTTCTTTTCCTTTCTCACTCCAGCCTTTTCTGAAAGACATCAAAATCTCCTAAACCACCACAACAAGGCACAGCTAAACCTCAGCCTTGTGAATGAGCACAGTCCACGCAGCTCACTGGGTTCTCAGGGGTAGTTCCTGAGTTACCCTGCAGTACGGTGGGAGGCCTGGCTGGAAGTTCTGCCGTTATTCTGACTACATTGTACACATGCATCAGTTTACTTACCCAATTTGTTTAATCTGAAATGCAAAGCATAGAAGATGAGTCAGGTTTGAGCCGTTTGTCATTTTAATATCCATTTCTTCTGTTTTCACTCATTTGTTGTTTGCCTAAGTTCTTGCTCTCTAGTCAAAGTTATACTGTTCCTTGTGTGTGCGCCTGTGTGTGTTCACACACTTGTGTGTGCGCCCATGTGTTGGCTTTCAGAATGAACTAGAAAAGGAGCAGTTTGCCTTAGGTTTTCCTGGCTCTTACTTCCCCATGTCCTGACCTTCTCTGCCTGAACTGTGTTTTACATTTCTTTACAATGATGTCTACTTATATGTATGTCTCCTTAATTACTTCACAGCACTGCTCTGTAAAGCTATCAATTTAATTAATCGCTGCATTTTGAGTAACATTTTTGGTGTTAATTATGGTAAATGCTCCCTGAGAATATTAATCAGTTCAATGAATGATGAGTCTCAAGTTCCGAGACACCCATCAGGTCAGGGTTTCCCATCAGTCTTCTTGTTTTCCCACAGCTTCTAGGCATTTTTCATACTATGAAGCCTCACATCTTCCTGCTGTTTTCCTGTCACTAAGGAAGATCAAGTTCTCTAACACAGAAGGCAAATTCTATGCTGTTATTTTGACAGCACTAATTAAAAAAGGAAACATCTTTGAGCAAATCATTGCTTCATTTACCTGAACTTTAGAAAGCATACCTTTTCTGTATTCACTTTCTCCATCAGTGATTAATTTCACTTCTGTCTTTTATGGGCAATTTTAGAGGATTTATGAAAGCATACCTTTTCTGTATTCACTTTCTCTATCAGTGATTAATTTCACTTCTGTCTTTTATGGGCAATTTTAGAGGATTTATTCAAAGCCAAGCCAATGGGTAGCATCTTTTTTAGGTATATATGCAAATAAAAAGTAGCATTTTAACAACACCTTCTTTTTTTTAAAAGTATTTTTTATTGATTATGCTATTACAGTTTTCCCAATTTTCCCCCTTTATCCCCCCTTCTGCCCTGTCCCCCATAACCCTTCAGCATTCCCCACCCCTTAGTTCATGTTCATGGGTTGTACATTTAAGTCCTTTGAGTCCTCTGTTTCCTACACCATTTTCTATCTCTCCCCATCTATTTTATGCACACTAATTATGCTTCTTCTTCCCTGTACCTTTTCCTCCCTGTTCCTCCCTTCCCCCTCCCCACCAAAATCCCTCCATGTGATGTCCATTTCTCTGATTCTGTTCTTGTTCTAGCTGTTTGCTTAGTTTTTGTTTTCATTGTTTTTCTTTTCTTTTACGTTCATTTGTTGATAGTTGTGTTTGTTGTCATTTTATTGTTCACATTTTTCCTCTTCTTTTTCTTAGATAAGTCCCTTTAACATTTTATATAACAATGACTTGGTGATGATAAACTCCTTTAACTTGACCTTATCTGGGAAGCACTTTATCTGCCCTTCCATTCTAAATGATAGCTTTGCTGGATAGAGTCATATTGGATGTAGGTCCTTGCCTTTCATGACTTTGAATACTTCTTTCCAGCCCCTTCTTGCCTGCAAGTTTTCTTTGGAGAAATCAGCTGATAGCCTTATGGGAACTCCTTCAGAGGTAACTGTCTCTTATTCTCTTGCTGCTTTTAAGATTCTCTCTTTATCTTTAATCTTGGGTAACTTAATGATGACGTGCCTTGGTGTGTTCCTTTTTGGGTCCAACTTCTTTGGGACTCTCTGGGCTTCCTGGACTTCTTGGGAGTCTATTTCTTTTGCCATATTGGGGAAGTTTTCCTTCATTATTTGTTCAAATAAGTTTTCAATTTCTTGCTGTTCTTCTCCTTCTAGCATCCCCATAATTCAGATATTGGAACATTTTCTGAGCATGTAGCAGGGGTGTCTAACCCGTGGCCCATGGGCTGCATGTGGTCCAGGATGGCTGTGAATGAGGCCCAACACAAAATCGTAAGTTGACTTAAAACCATTGTTTTGCTCATCAGTTTTCATTAGCATTTGGCCCCGTATGTGGTCCAAGACAACTCCTCTTCTTCTGGTGTGGCCCAGAGACACCAAATGGCTGGACACCCTGACCTGCAGGACAGTGTGCACTGCGCCAGCAGTCTCTGAGGGAGGGAGACTGCCTGGGCCTCCTCTGGGTACTCTGTTAATTAGTGACCATAGAACAGTTACCCACTTCTGAGTTTATGCACTCAATTTCCATTAACTTTAATCATTCTCTTAATAAATAGTATTAAAATGATTTGAAGTCATAAATCCAACTTCTCACTTGAGTTCTGTTTGTTTGATACATTATTGGCAGTTACAGGTCACAGGTATGGAGTGCTTCTTTCTGCCAGGCTGTGTGCTAAGTACTTTCTGTTCTTTAGTTCATTTAATCCTTTTAACAACCCCTATGAATCAATCAGTGCATTTGTTATTGCCATTCTACAGATGATGAAACTCAGTGAAGATACTCACTCGACATCACATGGGCAATTCGCTGCAGAGCTGGTGTGTTCAATCTGCCCTAAGCCCCGTGCTAAAGGCCACAGGGCCATTCTGATTTGACACTTTTCAATGTTAATGACATGAGTAAGAAAATTAGAGTCATTAGTTAGTATGGAATTGATCAAGGAAGCCTAGCTTTGATAAATTCTTTGACTTACTTACTCCTTCATTCACCCATATATCCAGCAAGTATTGATGGGGACCCCTCTTTGCAGCCAGGCAGTTGGCTAAACCTCCAGAATACAAAGGCACACAAGATGTGATCTTTGCATTGGAGGACTTACATGCTTGGATTCAACTGTTTATTTTCTGTCTGTCTCTATGAATTTCTCATTTCATATTCTTGAACCATGTAACATCTTAGCTGTTTGAGACCGGGAGAAGGTGTTTGCTGCTGACCCTTGGCAATGAACTGCTATAGAAGTCTTTCACATATGACCTAATTGCATATTCAAATGTGAAGATATCACAGCACCTGAAACTTAAGTGGGGAATTCTGACAAGGAAAATGTTACTTCTTAATTTTTAAAAAGAGAATATGCTAACATTTAGACCTCAAAGGGCATATCATCCAGTTTGGTAAGTAGATAACTCAGGAAGTTGCTAATTCCAGTGAAGTTGCTCTTTCTTAGTGGCTGTTGAAAAAAGTATTAGAAAGTCTGCATGTTTGATGAATGAAAAAATCAACAGCAGCTCAGATATCAAAACCTGTTATTCAAGTTTAAGACACCTTGTTATCTTATTGACAACTTGAATTGGAAATCCAACCTTTAATGGCGTACATATAAATAGGGACAAATGGAAGCGATTTTGAGACGTGTAAAATCACGTTGCCACGACAGCCTCCAGAAACAAACAGATGCCTCATTTTTTGGGAGCTTTTGCAGAAGGGAAACCTCAGACTCCCCAGGGCTGGTGATGTGTCTGGGAGTCAGGGAACTCTTGGCTTACTTTGCTGGGCTAGATTCATTTGTGTTTCAAGAATTTTTTTAAACATCCATTGCATTCCTGCCAAATGGATGCTGTTTGGAAATCCCCAGTTCTTGGTGTGGCAGCTCTCCATCCCCTCTTGGGGCTCTGACTCATTTCAAGCAGGACCAATAGTCAGATGGGCAAGGGAGCTACCCTTTTAACAGGGTCTCTTACTGGTCCACACCCAGGTTACACTGTAGAAGGCAGGGAATGTTGGTTTTAATAATGCTGTTATTGTCTGTCCTCAATTTTCCCAATAATCACTATAAATATCCATAGTATCTGAATCTGGGTCCCCTAAAGGAAGAGCAAAGACTGGTTTTCATCATCACTTGCAACTTTAGGGCTTCCCATCCTAATGGGAAGCATTTTGTTCTGGAAAGGACTCCTATTTTCAAGCCTTCCAAATGTGACAGGCAAAAGAAGGGGCCATTCACATCCCAAATCCCTTAGCTTAGGAAGGAATAACCATTTCAGTAAACTCAGGGGAGTCAATGGCTTTTATGCCCAGCTGTTGAGGAGGGAGAGACTGAAAACTGGACACCACTTGATGGAACCTGCTGGGCTTCAGGAGTCCAGAAGAGTGTTTCTGAGCTGAGGTGGTGGAAGGCCTCCACCCAGGGTGGCTGCTTGTAAATATTTTTGTAGAATACTCAGAGCCATTCAGGCCAGATTTCCTTTTTAGTTGACCTTTGTTATAAAGTAAAAATTCCATTTCTTGGTTAAATTGGTTTCTAGAACTTTACTATTATTCCTTATTTCTTTTTTTAAAACAAGTTGTCCACCCAAAGGGAAAAATAATATTACAGAAGATAAGTCCCCTAGAAATCCAAAGGAACTCACTAAACTCCCTGCAAGTATCGTGAAACGGACTTCCTCAATCAATGGGCCATTCTGTTAAAAAAAATATCCTGCAAGTACCATGATCTTATTTATAACTTAAAAATGTCCACCTACCCTGGATTTAGTAGGTATAGTTACATTGCTGTTGGTGAAATACAAGTAAAGTCATCAGCGTTGAGAGTAAATAGCTTTTGTGCATTAGGCATATGTCCAAGAAACAATGACTTTATAGTGGAGTATTAATATTAATGATGTAAGAAAATTGCTGGGAGATCCCTCTGGAGAACCCTTGGCATTCGTGTTATTTAAAGCTATTCTTTGTAAACCCTCTGCTCAATTACTCAGGCTCAATCACCATTACTTTCTTCAAATGACCTTCATGAACCCCAGTTGGGCATGTTTTGATCTCTCTCTCACTTCTCTGCGTCCCTCTAAGGTCAGACTTATGTGCTTACTGGAATGTCTCTCACGAGACTTATGATTTACAATCTCTCCATCCAATTAGTCTTCTCTTACCTTCCATCTTCAACCACATGCATTTGCTACAGGAAGATCAAGAAGCAAGGGGAAGGCAAAGGAGGTCAGAGCTTTCATGGGAATTTCTTTCTTTTGCTGATGTCTCCCAATCTCCGTAATTCACCTGGAACTTTTTAATTACCCACGTTCTGAATCCAAATGTGCTCTCGTTCTTATCTATCCTCCATCCGTAGCAGCTCCTCTCATGTATACCCAGGTAAGTCAATACTTACCATGTTCCATTTCAGGCAACTGAACTCCCGTCAGGATGGGACTGTGTTCTTGAAACAGAACATGGCTTTTCTCATTAAGTCTCAAGGCATAACCAGGGTGTTGCTCCAGAGGATATGCTAAGGGGGCTCTCAGATGCCAACTCTTACCATTTCTTGAACTCCCTTTCACCCTCTTAAACAATGCAGGATCCCATGTAAATTTCCTTATGTTTTCAAACTTCTTTTATTGGCCTTCTACACGAGACTCTCTCAGTAGCCATCAGACTTTGAAAGCTGTCTGAGAATCAGATCCTGATTGCTTTGGACTGATGCAGGAAGACAGAGTGAGTTGCTCACATTGCTAAACTAACATATTCCATATGTGTATACACCACTTCACAAAGTCCTCACACATCTGTTTTTATTTTTGGATTTGGACAGGCAACCTATTGCTGACAGAGTCCATGGATCAGGGGTAATGGGTGGGTTGGGATGGGCATGAGGGCTGGAGCCTAGAGATAGAATTGGGTGAGAGGCAACAGCAGAGACAGAGTCTTCCTGGGTCCTGGGACAGAAATCATGCCTAGGGCATCCTAAAAATCCAAAGGTGGAAGTGGGAAGAGAGGAGCCATGATACTGATCCAAGTGGTAAGTAACCAGGAGAGCTGGAGCTTGAATGAAGCCTGGAGTAATGCTGTGATCCAGAGGTCAGCTCGTCACAGATACACGAGTCTTGAAGGATCAGAATTCTCATCTAAATTACATCTTTTGATCACTTCAGTATATACAATATTTAAGTGGCTTCCAGGTGCTATCCTCTAAACTTAGGGAGCAGAAAGATGAACTCAGCTAAAGGCTCTTAACTTGAAGCTGGGCCTTTGCAATGGCTGCTGGGGTGAAAATAAAAAAGATGCTCCCAAGCTGACCTTCCACATCTGGAGGCAGCTTTGTTTGCTGGTGTTGGCTGTGGGAGGCAGGTGGCTGAGAAAGGGTTCATGGCTAGGAAATGTGTTCGCGTTTCCAAAACCTGGCTGAATATGAGTCACAGTCTTGAGAAAAGTATAGATCAGCTGGGATAAGCTCATAATGCTGCAGTAAAAAACAATCCCTGAATCTCAGGCACCTTAACACAATACAATGTACTTTTCACTCAGGCTCTATGTTCAACAAAGTTGGCAGGGTTGCTGGGTGTGACCGTGTGCATGTGCACCTGCTCACTGAGGCTCCAAGTCCACGTGCTTCACGGGTGATGACAGCAGGGAAGAGACGGGCAGAACCGCTTCCTGGCTTCTAAGTACCTGCCTGAAAGAGACACAAGCCATTTCTTCTCACAGTTCAATGGCTGAAGCAAGTCACATGGTCGAATGTAACTTTGAAAGAGGCAGGAAAGTGCAGCCCTACCACAAGTTTACAGAATGTAGAGATGGAATATTTGTGAATAGCCTTAATAATTGCAAACAGCCTGCGAGATTCTGATTCATTATACCATCTCCACATTAGTCTACTAATCCCCTTGGTCTGGAAACCTCTGGCATGTCTAATTCATCTCTTTGGAAGAACTTCCCAGCCAAAGTTTGAGTTCTCTTCCTAACTTCTTGGGGTGGCATCGTAAGTAGTGAGTGTGGGACTGCATTCAACACATGCCCAGTCCAATGAACTGCCTGTAGCAACAACTCACCCACTCTTCAAGAGAGAACAAAATGCAAAGTAATTGTAGTTTTTATTTCTATTAACAACAAAATACTTCTGTAATTTCACAACCCATTGCTTTTAAGAGCACATATATTACAAATAAAGGAACTCCACAAACTTTAAAGATTAGTATTTATCAACACTTTTGTACACATACACAAATATTTTAACATTATGATATCTGAAATGTTATTCATATAATCTTAGCATGTCCTAAGTATCAACTAAAAAGTTTCTTTTAAATTTGGTAAAAACCATATATTTTACAATCTCCTATTTACATTTGAAATATGCTTAAATGTTACAAAAACATTCATTTTGACCTTTAAAATATGTGTATGAGGACTTGGTATTAGACACATTGTAACTGACAGCAAACTAAGGTTTGCTTTTGAGCTGCGATCACTGAAATTCCATGGCAAATACTCAGCTTGGCTTGAAGGCTTGTTTAACACTGCTCAAAGAAAAAAATATCTTAAGAAATGTGCAAATCCAGAGACTGGCAAAATTCTCAAGCTAGAGAGGTAAAAAAAATATTAACATTAAAAACTTCAAATAAATTAAATCTGGCTTCTCTTCCCCGAGATTAGCTGCAAGTTCAGAAAGTTCTCTTAGAGGTGTGTCTGATGCTGCAGACCTTGGCTCAAACTTCCGCACTAGGCGAGATGGAGACCGTGGGCAGAGCGGGGGTCCCCTTGCTAAGTATTCGAGAGCACGTTCGCTCCACTCCTCGCTTTGACGGCTCGTCCCGGCACATAATCTTCAGGCAGCACAAAACGCAATACGACAAAAGAACACAACGCATAGGTTCACGTTAATGTCTCCAAACACAAAATTAAAACCCAGAAAAGTGACTTCTAAAAAATTTCTCCCAGGAAATCTGCAAATTATGAAAATGCACTTATCGAAGTAGATCTGAAGACTTTCCAAGCCCGTGTCATAGCTGTTTTGGCAAGATTAGAAGTATCGTCACAAAACTCTTCAACTATTGGATATAAATTTATAGATGTTTGCATAAACCTTATGAATATGTCTGACTAATTCCAGAATTTTATTTTATGCTGAAAGTGTACAATTGATATTGTCAACGACTATCAAAAGGGGGAGACAACTGAGACCTCATTTAAATGCATCAATGGAAATATGAGAAAAATATACTTTTGAAAATTATGTTAATATGTTTATGTAATACTTTCCTATGTTCTAATGATATGTAAACACAATAAACAACGATAAAACACCCCAGCATCTCTGAAATGTATCTCTGTACAGAAGGGACAATGGGTGTTTTTAAATTCCTAGTTACGGAGCTTTCCCACTAACTCCACACACTGTTATGCTTTAGCTCTGCTCTTCCGAGATGGAAGGACCACTGCTATCCCCACTGAGCACCCAGCATCCTCTATGACCAATTCATGCTCATTATCAAAGTCACAAGTTCTGCTTAAATAATTTGCCAAATAATGTTTCCAAAGTGTATGTAAAACCCTAAGAGCAATATGCCTTTGCACCCATAACAGAGTCGGTCTGTTCCTCTCTCTGTATATTTTCTTTGATGCCCATTACCATGGCTGACTCCACTATGCCTCTGTCCTTCCAAATGTTGAAAAAAAGTCCAGATGAATATGTTATATTCATGTTTCACTCAAATACTTATATGCGTTACCTTGGCTTCCATCAAAGAAGGCTTTATGCTTTTTGCATATTTGTACCATAGTGTGGCATTTTGGCTGCCTATCAAGGCAATTATTGCCTGCCTATCACTTTCATCACTCAAAGCACTTCACCCCAAGATGTCCATTTTGCACACTAGCATCCACTCCATCCTGTTCCATCCCTTCCCTTAGACTGAATGTTCGTTCAGTAAGTCAGTGACTCCAGACTGCCCCTTTAGCTAACACTTTGCTGACACTCTGGGAGTGAATGGCATAATTAATTCTATTTCTGTTTTTGCATTTCTGTGTCTGTCTCTCCATTCTAACTATGCTTCTATTTTTAAAGTTCAATGATAGGATTTCTCTCTTCACTGCAATTATTATATATGTACCTGTTTCCAGAATATCTGCGTGAGCGTATAGGTACATGAAGGTACTTGCACATTCTGGGTTATGGTTCATTCCTGCGCTACAGGATTATGCTAAGATTTGCCAACCCTTCCAGTTCTGTTAGAGTTCAAACTCAAACATTCTGATCCAATGCATTTTCATTGAAAACAAATAGAGAAAACCATCATTGTTTTTGTTATAAGCATAGAGTAAAATAAATATCCATTTTTAATGCTACGAACTTTACCAACCCCTATCTTTTGTTAGGTATTTCTGGGTTTCAGGAACTTGTTCATTATGACTAACTCAAAGCACATGGTTATCATTAAAATGGCTTATTTTGCTGTAAAGAGCATAGTTTTGCTAAAGGTAATTAATACTTATGATTGATCATTATCAATTAAACAGTCCGTCCTCCAGGATCTCGGCTACAGTTAATATTTTGTCCTCATTTTAATTAAGATGGGAATGTAGTAGCCCTGTAACAGAGTAAATCATTTTTTAAGGAGCACCCAGGGTGATTGTGCCGTAGACAAAGACCTATGGACAAATCCCTGTAAAAGCTTAGGACAAAGGGAAAGTTTATCATTCCTGCCGACAGGTCTTATTCGATAACCGAATAACCAGACCTGTTCAGACCATCAGTTTCTTTTCTCTGCATCAGTGTGCAGAAGATACAGAGTCAAATTTTCTCATAGAAAGAGAGAAAATGCTTCTCATAAAAAGGTTTTCTGGAAAATCAAATATTTTTTTCTCCTGTTAATCACCAGGTCCTTGTCTTTGTCTTTTCCTTTTAGCACTTTGGAGTACAGTGAGTTTTTGTTTTGGATACAAATGAGGTCAAATATGTTTAAAAGTTGGTAAAGTATGAATTCTCTTTTTAAAAGCTAAGTTGTTAAATTTAACTTGGATCAGTAAGCTTTCCCATCATTGTGCCCTACCTCGAAATGGAAATAAAGCTGTTTTAATGAAATAAAAACTTAGAGAACACTAGCCACTATGGAGGGGACTGGGGAAAATGACAAGAAGAGATGGACCGGAAGGCCACAAAAGACAATAGACATAAGGAAAGAAAGACATACCACTTTTGCTCATAGTACTGAGGGAAATACTAGACACAGAGGAACAGAAGTTGTATAAGCACGGACCGCAACAGAGCTGCCAGGAAAAAAAGAGAAAAAGCATTTTTGCCCAAAGTGTGAAGGTCAGTTGCAATTTACAGTTGGAAACAAGCATTTCTTCACCACCTTTTTCAACTTTCAGACCCACTGTTTTTCCTTCTGTTTCACGCTCAGAGTTATGAGTTCCCCGTGCTATCCAGGCATCTCTCCTGAGCATTCAATTCCCATCAGCTTCGCATTAATCCCAAACCAACACTCCTCTTCTAGGAATCCTATCCATAGGGATTAATTCTCTCTAACAGTTGTCAACTAGCCAGTTCTTCCTCCAGCTTTGATGGATGGTTTACAATGTGGGTAGAAAGAGATGGAAAAGAAGAAAAAAGAAGCATATATGGAAAAAAGCGATTAGAATAAAAAAATTCATAGGAAACATTTCATGTTTCCTGAGTAATTTTGATAGTGTTAGGCTATTTAAGGAAAGGAAGGGGATTAATGTTTAATGAGTGGCACTATGCATGAGGCACTATTTGTAGGTAAGTTCTCCCCCTTAATTATTTTGTAAAGAACACATACATCTAACTCCTGGAAGGAACCACGGGAGATGTCGGGGGGTGGGGGCCTATAGATGCTGGGAAGCCCAGCCAGCAGCACTTGCCTTTCGTCTACTTGATTTTCAGCACTTTGAAAAGTACTGTGATTATTGAATGCCCACATTTTGTGCACAGCCTGATGGAACAGGCTGGGCAACATGCCAGAAGTCATGAATGACTTGTTTGTAGGGTGGGAGATTGAGTTTTATCCCAATTCTGCACATTTTTTAGGAGGCCCAACCTCTGTAGAGGCAATCTTGACCTTCAAAAAACATGTCTTCCTTGGTTCTGATGTTCTTCTTGAGTATGGTGCAGAGACCCCCCAGGGGAAGAACTATGTAACTCCACCTCGCAGCCTGGGTTGGGGTGTGAGGTCCTAAACCAGGGGTGAAGGGAGTGGTTGTAAACCCTACTGGGAGTGGTACCCAATGTTTCTTGGTGTCTAATAGGGCCCATATGTCCTAGAAAACCGACAGCTCATGTGGTCTGGAAAAACACCTCTGAAAACTGGAAAGTATCTGGGTCCTCATCTTTTTTCTCCAGCCTTTTCTCTTCCCTGACCTTTGCTTTGTGGCAAGGGGTGTTGCACACAGGGTATAAGACAAGTCAGCCTCATGATGTTCATGCAACGTGCAGTGATTTCGGCAGCAAGAAAAGAGGCTCTTTCCTGTCCTCCTGGCATTAAGGAGAGAATGGGCACTTTCTATGAACGGACAGCTCAAGCCACCCTAAGGCGAGCCTCACCTGCTCATTCATGATTGCAGAGAGTTCGCTGAGCATGTCCTTATAATGGGACCTCAGTTCTTCCTGGTATTCCAGCTGGTCTTCTTTGATGAGGCGCTCATTCACGTCCAGGGCCTGCCCACATGCATCTGCAAATTGCCTTTTGTGACAACAAAAGCAAATGAACAAGCAGCCACAGCAAGAGGCAACTCAAAGGCAGGCTGCTGATATCCTCTGCCACCCCGAAGGGGCTAGGTCAGGTGACTCCCCGTTAGAAGGAGCCCAAGGAAGAACATGCCCACAAAGAAATGCTTACCTGAAGATTTCCTTCAAAAGCTTTACTTGGTTGTCAGGGTATTTCTTTGCATTGGTTTCTTCAAGAAAAGCCCGCGCATAGGCCATTGGCCCAGCATTAACCTATGGGGGAAAGAGAATTTGCTGAGGATGGCCCCACTTCCTCCACGGAGGAGCCCTTTCTGCAACCGGAAAAAGTAGCCACTTGTGTCCCAATCACGTGGGACACCAATTCTCTCACATCCTTGTGAAGTCCACTAATCTGTCTCAGCAGCAGTCAATCAGCCGCTGCAGGGCACATCTCCATCCCACGCGTCACTGCTATCTTCCCCAGCATCGGTCCCTTGCCTGCCACTTCCCGTCTTTGCCTTATCCAAATACAGCTTGAACTATTTTTTATTGAATGCATTGGGGTAACACTGGTTAATAAAATTACATAGGTTTCAGGGGTGCAGCTGTATAATACATCATCTGTATATTGTATTGCGTGTTCACCACCCCAAATCTCTTTCCATCACCATTTATCCTGTTTACCCCCTTGAACTGTTATTTTCTTACTGTCTTTGAAAATTAGATTCCCTTTGTTTGTTTAAACAAATGAATGTAAGTTAAACACCTGTGAAGCCCAGTGTTTGAAGGGCTAGTGTTTTTTCTATTAGCATTGAAATCAACACGCAACTGTCAATAAAAGACATGCCCTGGTGGCAGTGGTGTGTGCTCCATGCAGAACATCACTGCTACGCTGTGTTCCACTTGACAGGCTGGCTCAGGCTCTGGCCCAAGGTGGCATTTATAGGAGTTGTGTGTGAATGCTCAGTGCCGGGCCCTGTTCATGCTCACACTGAGAGAAGGCTCACACTAGAGACGGCATCCATATTCCTTAGTGCTTATGATCTTTTAATGTGACGGTGGAGCCTGGAGGGAGTAAGGGCGAGGAGAAGGGAGCCGGGGCTGTGTCTGGACCATTCTCAGGTGTCTGTGACCTCCAGGCGCTGCCAGTGTGGGCGAATGAGCCAGCCTGCCTCCGCCCAGCTGTATGCGGAGGGAAGCTGTCCCTTCCAGAGGCAGTGGTTCCTGTGCTTCTGGCTTTTGAAAATTAATTATTATTATTACTATTATTATTGTGTTAACTATGGGAAACTTAGACAAGAGGTTGGTAGGGAAGAGGGCAGCCAGGTTGGTGTCAGGCTCAACATTGCTGATTTTTTCCTTTTGCCTCTGGCTCCAATATAGCACTAGGTGATACCGTTACTGGCCTGCTTTTATTTAAAATGCTAATATTTTGTCCAGCATGAATTTTTAACATTTTTGATTTTTAAAAATAGTGCATTATAATATGATTTTATCATGGTTACTGAGTTTTTTTGATGTGCCCCCACCTCCCACGAGGCAAAATTTTCTGCCCAAGGTGAGAGCCTCACTTGCCTCACCCAAGTCTCAGACTGGATAGTGTATTAAGGAAGCCACAGGGCTTCCTCCTTGCAGTCCTCTAGCAGAGACTGTGCCTGTCTGTCTGTCGTCACCAGGCTCTGTCAGCTCTCTCGGTGCTTTCAGTGATTCTTTCTCCTCAGCTTTCAGGTCTAGGAAGGGGTGGCGGCCCCACATCTTGCTGGCCCCTATGCCCGCCCCTGTTGGTTTTCCTAAATACTGCTTGCATTTTGCAAATAGTCTATTTATTCTACTTTCTTTAACCACCCACTGTGAGCAGGCCATCTGCTTCCTATCAAGACCTTGACAGTCCAATAAATATTGATGTGCATTTTAGGAACAAATATACATTCCAAACATATTTGTTTTTAGGAAAGTTGAGTAAGGCTCTTAGTGACAGATATTTACAAGAGAGACATGTTAGAATTTAGAAAATAAAATGTACTTTATCCAGAGGAGATGAGAAAGGAAGGTGAGGAAGAAGACATTTTGTTTCAACTAAACTTAAGAAAGGCTTGTCTCCAGGTGTTTGGCACCACTGATGAGCATTTACAATGAAACACAATTTGAAAGACTCTGATGGAGGTGTTGGACGGTACCACAAACAGAAACATATCTCGTATAGCTTTTGTAAAAAAAAATGTCAAGGGCGGATTACACCAGGGCCCGAGGGCCACGTACGTCTGGGCCCTGGGCGGTGCTTCCTTACCTTCACGCTGACGCTGCCCTGGAGTTTCAGCTGCAGGCGGATCATGTCCACCTCCTCCATGGTGCAGAGCTGGTTAAGCTCGGAGACTTTCTTGGACATCTCGTCTATCGCCACTTCAATAGGATTCAGCTCTGTGCTTGACTGGCTCACGACTTGGATTCTCTTCTTCACATAGGGAAACATGTGACTGGCTGCAGAGGACGAAAGGAGGGAATGGAACTGCTGAGGGGGAGTGTCCAGTGCAGGTTCCCCTGTGTGTTTCCTCTGCACACGGCACGTCCCGTCCTGCTTGTTTCTGCATACGTGAGTTACCCTGTGTCCTGTGCGCCCGCGTCCTCCCTCCTCTCAGCTTCTGCCCCAGCCTCCTTCACCCACCACCCTCTCCCACACCTCACTCGCCATGTCCTTGTTCTCAGGGCTGGAGTAAAACCTTGATTTAGAGTCACTCCACACTGAAAAGATGATAGCTTCCACCACAGCTTGTAATTCAGATAAAAACCACACTAAACCACAATAAAGAATGCTTAAATATATGCAGGATAGCATATATTATAATAGCTTTGATTTATATATATATTTTTTTAATTAGAGAAGTTTTAGAAGACTTTACTGAAGGTGAATGTTTGCCCTAGTTTGAACGTCACTATTATTTGTCTATTACATTATCCAGATCTGCCATCCCTCAAACACCTGAGGCACCATTTGTCCAGAACGCCTCTGCCTACCTTCCCCCTCAGTCCACCTCGGGAGTCCACCCTCTCCTCTGTTCCCATTTCCTTTCTCATGCTGTGCTCAGCTGCCGGCTCTTTCTCCTATCATTCCATGAGCACCTCACGGCCAAGAATTGTGCTCTATTTATTTGAGTTGCCAGAACAGCGCCCAACACCTAGCCGGCACTTCTTAAATGTTTGTTGCCTACATGAAAGGAGACTAGCTCACAGAATAGATTTAGATGGTGCTAGAAGGGATGTTGACCATCCTTTGCATTCATTCTACAGATGAGGAACCCAAGTTCCAGAGTGATTGACGATCTTGCCCCAAAGCAAGCCATTCTGAGAGCTGCTAATCCTGAAATAACTGGGGGTAGGTAGATTCAGAGGGACAGGAGAGGGAAGCTGAGAATGCGCTTCCCAGGACACTGACGTCATGACCTTCGCGACTGCACGATCTGAAGGGAGGAGTGAATAACTCCGTGTCAGGTTCTGGTTGACTTCTCGAGGGCGTCCGTCTGGACAGATTATAGTGCAGGGGGAAATCTGCTGTTCTGGGCAAACATTTCCTTGTTGGCACATTTGGGGACTTGTCTGTGAGATCGAACTGTGCTGATTTTAGCTAATCGAGCCCACGGCAGGGGCCTGTGTGGGGCTCTCAGCGCGTGGCCGCTGGGCAGGCCGGCACCTACTCGTCAGGACGGTCCTCCGCTTGCACTGCTCCTCCACGCCCCCGTGCTTCTTGCCCGACAGTGTGAAGGGCGTCTCGAACACAAAGCGGTGGATGTTGTGATGCGTTTCAAAGTCTGTCTTCCGCTCCTCTATTTCCTTTTCCTCGAAGAATGGTGTGACATAGGTCACCTGGATGTAGGCATATTTGGGGTCCAAATCCTTGGGGTTTACCTGTGTGAACACGTTATGGTGAAAGGGTGGTGAGCCCTAAGGGACTCCTGGAGGAAAGGCAGGAAGCTCCGAGCCCCCTCAGCCAGCACCCTGGGGCGCTGTCTCTGTGCCCCTGGAGACGAATGGGCAATCATGTCATTGCGGGAAAAGTGACTGCCTGGACTGTGGTCACATCGCCAGACAGTGGTGGGGGGAGGATTGGAGCAGCTGAGGCTCTTTGAAACGTGAGTACCTGCCTGTGGCCTATTATTTAACCCTTTATGTTCTTGTCTTTCTGTAATGCATGACCCCTCACCTTTGGAACATAAGCTTCTTGAGAGCAGAAACATACCTCTTAGTTCCTCTACTTTCTAGCTATGTACCTAGACAGCCCATCATTCTGGGCTTGTTAATGCGGAAGGAGGTTCCTAGTTTGTTTAGCCGATTAACTTATCATCCTGCCACACGATTGCAAACATTTTTATTTTCCATTTCTCTGCTTCCTTCTCCTATCTGCAGTAAGTCATTCTGTACAGTTTCTTTACTACCTCTGCTGTGGTGACGAGGCTTGCCAAACACCCAGAAAGGCTGAGGGTCTCAGGAATGGCCAGGGGGTGACTCTCTCTGTCCTCCGAGGCTGAAAGAGCTGATTCTCAGTCTCTTTTCTAATGATTCCTTGAAGAATTTTTGAACTTGTTCCATTTTTCAAGCTCACAAACTTCTTTGTCATAGCAACTAATGATCACTCTATAAGACCAGCGTCATCACAACCATTTTACAGAGAAAAGACTAGAGGCTCAAAAGGCCACCTCATCTCTCTGGGAGGGACAACTAAGCTGGTGAGTGGTGGGTGGCATGGGGTGATGAAGACTTCAGTTGTTCTGACTACAAATCTGGCCTTTTTCTCATCCCATTTGCTAATCTGTCTATACTTTCTCTTTAGGAGTGCCACCAAGACAACCGCCGTGGCTCTGCCCACCTTTATGAAGAAATGGATTGTACCTTTCTAGATAAGGATAAGAAGGATGAACACACGTGCAACAACTTTTGCCCAGAATAAGCAGTCGCATGCCCAGACTCCCCTGAACACCAGCTTTGTTAAAAGAGGACAGGGGAAGAAAATCTGTATTTTGTGACCCAGCCCCATCTACTGAAATACTCTTATCCAACCTATGTTTTGAAGACTGGCTCTTCTGTAAACATACCTCCCCTTTTCATTCCTCCCTGTTATTCCATGTGCTGGGCTGTTCAGAATGCCCTTTTCTTCTAGCAAACACCTTATCACTGGGAAATTTCCAGCTCAAACATCACCTCCTCTGGGAAGCACTGCCCAGCCCAGCCCAGAATGAGCTGGTCAGGAAACCCCTGCCCCCAGCTCCTCTGTTTGACTTGCAGTATGTCTCCTGTGGCATTTCACTGCACTCTATTTAATTAGCTATTTGCACACATCTTTCTCTTCTTCACCCCCCAATGAGCTGGGAGCTAGAGGGAGAGTCTCTGCCCCAGCTCCCAGTTCTGGCGAAGGCAGGCAGTAGGTTCTTGATAGAGATTGGCTAAAGGAATGGAAGCTTATTAGAAGGCTCTGAATAATCTAATCAGACACTATAAGCATTTACTTTCTGGAGCTGTGAGGAGGTTAATTAGATATTCACAGGGTAATACAATGTAACCAGCAAGTCTGTTATTATCACAGAGAACATCATCAAAACTGCTATGACCCGGAAGACCTCCATGACAAAAGAAATACATTTTTGCTTTTCCTCCAAGTCTACCACTGGGTTCCAATCACTTTAACTCTTTGGTTGCTATACCAGTGCAAATAACTTATGGGGAAAAGTCGGGAATTTAGAGGTTACTCAAATAAACACCTATGATGTTTTCGTCAACAATAATCACGAACCAACCAGCCAGTAAACAAACAGGCAGAAACCACCTTTAGGTAGTTTACTTCATGTAGTCAAGCCCAAACTTAAAGTTTTAGTAAATGTAGTGAAAAAATAAGATAAAAATAAAAATCCAACATTTGCACCAATATTGATTTTCCTCTACCTTGTTGGAATCCTGGATTATCTTCACATTGTCTGCTCCGAATTTATCTGCATACAGCTTGAGCAGTCTTTGCGAAATCTCGGACAGACCGGTCAGCTTAGGCTCTTTATAAATATACTCTTTACCTTCTTCTTCCTCAAAAAAGCCCTAAGGAAGACACATAATGAACCACCAGTTTTATTAGAAAACTCCGTTTGCACATCACAAGCAAAATGAAAGCCATTTACTTGGGCAACATATCCAGTCTTTTGGTTGTCATCCAAACCACAAACTAGCACCTTATAAAATCAAAATCAGAGACAAATCAAGTGAAGAAAACAAATATCCTGTTAGAATACATCACCAGTAGAAATACCCCCTAGCCAGGCCAAAGAACCTCGTCGGGTATCTTACACATATTGTCTTTGTAGAAATCAATGGTATTACCTGCTGCATGTATTTTGGGGAAAGGACGCCCTCATGTGGCAGCCCGGGAAAGAACACAGAGGCTGGAATAATATTCGGCATTTTTTTCCCAAGAGCAGCATCATTTCACAAGATCCTCTCAAAGTCTTTGAAGCTAGCCAATACAGGTATCAGAATAGGTGGCTGTGCAACCCCACAGCATCACTGCAGGTAAACAGCCTCCATACTTGTACTGCTATCACAGAAAGTACATGTGGTGTGTGCCCGACTTCAGTTATTTTAAAATTAACTTTATGTTATTATCCTTAGGGGCCTGGTGCAACCTAGCTGTATGCAGTTTCAGCACTCAATTTACTCTCTTATTTAGCATTTTACAAAGCTAGACCTTGTAGGGTTGAAAATAGGAAAGTAACTGTGCCTTCATTCGATGTCATTGGAGCGAGTAGGTCTTAGCCTACTCTATTAATTTGTCTGTCTGTTTTGAAACGGGGAAGGAAAGGATTCTATTACTTGCAGATAACTAAGTGAGGCAACCTTTCTAATTCCTTCGCTTTGAAGAGACACAGTGTTTTTCCTGTGGGACCTGTGGCCTTAGTACTAGATTAAGTCTGGATTAAGAGCCCAAGTGCAGCTGGTTTCTTCTGACTCACATTTACCTCAAGGCTGTGGCTTCCAAGAGCCTGGCAAAGACACTGGAGGTCTCAAAGAATCTTAGCTCTACTTTTAAAAAATGGTTGTTTTTGATTATTTCATAATATTCATTATATGTGAATGGCATGGGTCAAATGTTCCCACACTGGATTTTGCACAGCTAATGTGAGCTGATCTGAGAACAATAATTAAACTCACGTCTGTATGGTGCCTTTGCACTGGAAGGCACTTTTGCCGACGC
Organism: Artibeus jamaicensis; assembly: GCF_021234435.1. NCBI lineage: Eukaryota > Metazoa > Chordata > Mammalia > Chiroptera > Phyllostomidae > Artibeus > Artibeus jamaicensis. Next base: position 4,080,745 of record NW_026521194.1, on the reverse strand, counting down.
ACGTTTGACCATCAGGAAGAGTGTACTTTGTGTCAGGAGTTGGGTGTTGCTGTATGTTTGCAGAAGCCAAACACGGGTCTTGTCAAGCACAAAATTAAGCGCCTCTCTCCTTGCGCATTTCCTGGAAGGACTTTGGGCTTTTCAAGGTCAGGAAAGGGTCTCGTTCAACATGGTATGTCTACTGTTTAGCACGGTGCCTGGTCTATAGGGGAATATCACTCTACATCTATGAAGTGGATAAACAGATGAATGAAATAGTTCTAGGGGACACACATTTTAATAAAAGGTCTATTTGCAGCAGGTATAAATGGAAACATTTTTATTGCTTTTAATAACAGTTTTCCGTTGACCTTTGTTTTTGAGAAATGTTTAAGAACAAACACAGATGATTGTTTTGAGTACTCAATGTTGAGAGGATGGGAACGAGCTCCCCGCTGTTTCTCTAGACTTGGTGTGGGTGGGGAGGTCTGGCCTCTTTCCCACATAACTTCCCGCCTGCTCTGCTTTCTCCGTTGTTGTGGGGCTTTATCTGGTTCAGGGTCAGGAGTTAGCGGCTAAAACTGACAGACTGATGGATACAGAAATAGGACTTCTGAGGCCCCGACCAGAATCCCCCCGGGGCAATAGCTGAGGCAACATTGACCACTTTCATTTCAGTGAGAAAAATGTCTCTGAGTTTCAGGAAAAGATTTTCTCACCACAGTGTGAAAACCAGCACAAAGAGACATTTTCACTGGGAATGCTTGCCCCTGTAACACATTTCAGAATTCAGCATGAGCAGAAAAGGAGTGTGGGAAGCAAGAATTTATTGCCATTACTCTGGCCTTTATGGCCTTGGTCATGACCTGTGACTTTCTTTCCTCCCCACTCCTTGGAGGATGGGAAAGAGTAGACTCAGAACTCCAGTGGGAGGTTCTAAGGGCAGTGCCTGAGTGTTACGTATGATGAGGAGGATGACAAGAATAAAGAAAACACGCCTTTGTCAGTAAAGCCATTGAGTTCCAGCTCCTATGTAGGGAAATAACTGAGTTTTGAGCACTTAAAAATACATACCTTCAGCTTCTCTCACATAGAAATGATACTTTTCTTATTAGAGGAGTCTATTGATGCTCATTTCAATATTTTGGTATGTGACTGATCAGAAAGAAATGGTGATTAAAATCTGTTTACCTATCTATTATCTATCTATCTATCTATCTATCTATCTATCTATCTATCTATCTATCTACCTATCTATCTATCATGGAGATAGAAACTTGTTGAGACTATTTTATGAAGCCAGTAGAATGGAGCTGGAATAACAGAGTAAAGGATTTAATCTGCTGCTTGCCAGGGACAGTGTAAGGGCTTTTGGAGCCAGAGAAGCAGCTCTGGGGACTGCGGCAATGTGTGCTTACCTTTCACCCCAGGAAACCATCAGAGCCAAGCCCCCTGAGCCACCGGTCACTATCTTAAAGAAGGTTCCCATTCCAGCTCAGTCCGTGAAATAAATGGTTTGCAAACAGGGACACAGGGTGCTGAGAACCCAGGGGCAGCTTCTCTTTTGTGTTAGCCACCGGGTCATGAGTAGACTGTGTTTCAGGGTGACAGGAATTGAGGTCTTTGCCTTTCTCTCACTAGGCTGATTCTCTAAAATGTCACGTCCCCCTGCAATAAACAGCCTGATCTCAGTTAAGAAGCACCACTTGTTCTAGTTAAACAGGGATTTTGAGTCAGTAGAGATAACGTGCCTGCATTATAAAACTGCAATAGATTGTGATAAAAATATTACTTCAAAAAATGACAGTTAACATCACCGACTCCTTCGGCGATTCTGCAGGTACTTCAGAATTTTGCAATAGCTCTTGATCATTGTTGGAGTGTCATATATAAATCCTCTTGCTGTGATAGTCGACTGAGTTCAAGGTCATAAATAAAGGGATGCATTAAAATTGGAATCTAATAAATAAAAGATGGGCCAAAAATATTAATATTAGGCTAAATTTAAGAGAATAAAAGCTACCAGAAGGCAGGGATATGGTTCCATGTAAATATGCACTCAATTATACATGTATGTGGTCTATATTAGTGACTTTCATATAATGGGGGGGCCAGAAGGTTCTATCACACCCCCAAATGGAGATGGTGGTTTTGGAAGCTGCACATGCATCATCCCTCCTTACCCAATATCCTTTCTATCAAGATTCTGAGATGCACCTTCACCCACGAAAGCGTGGCCGAGAACCAAGGAAACTACATCCTTTGGTGAACAGGTTAAAATTCCCCAGGCCTTTCACTGAAACTCATTCCAGGGGCATCTGGTATTTTAAGTCAAGCATTGGGCACAAACTTGTTTGCTTTCATGCTAAATATCAGAGCCCAAGGATTGTATTGATTACAGTTGATGTTTGATCACTACTGCTGCTCATTACTCTGGAACTAAATACATCAGGGACACTGGGGATGCTTTAGACAGGCTGCTCTATGTCAAATTTCCATAGGCAAAGATGCCAGGTATTGCAGTAGAAAATTTACACCATGCAAGACTTGTGTTTTTAAAGGTCCAACTTGTTTTCTAGTGTCTGGCTCATTGCAGACAGACATGGCATGAATTACTCTAGTCAATACTGTAAAATGAAAATGCTAGTCCACCCAGGACCCTAAAGGTTTACCCATAAAGGCCTTTATGGAGGCAAAGAGCCTCTTGAATATGCTATTTACATAATCTTTGAAACATGATTGCAAGGCGTGCCAATGTGGATATTGAATGGTGAACCTTACATGGACATCAGGTGCTCTCATGATAAAAAGGAATTGTTTTTGATCATGGGGGTGATGCTAATTAAGTAGTCAAGATTTTATCTTAGATCTTTGGAACCTTCATTCTGCATGCGTCTGGGGGAATGTTCAAGGCTATTTGGTATTCTTTTATCATCATGTGTGAAGTACACTGTCTGCTCCTGCTCAATATCATAGTTTCCATCTCCATTTGGTGTCTTTGGACAGGTATCTGAAAACCATTGGACAACAATGACCCAGGCTCTTAACTGCTGCTTATCTGGATGACCTGCATGCATCTCCTCGGTCAGAGGAGGCTGGAGACTGACCTTACAGAGGACCATGCTTAGCCATGCCCTCAGGTCTGCGGGTTTAACAGACCCCTTTGCCTTTTAAGCTCAAATTGGAATCAATGAAACATAATCATGAATACTGGCAGCACTAAAATAAAAATAAAAAAACTAGGCACACAATCAGCATACTTTATTGAGGAATCTGTAAAAGGAACAAAGTTAGGACATTTGAAAGTAGCTCTCCCCAGTCCTTCCCCGTTGCCCCCTCAGTCTATTTAGTACAGGGATTTACAAGTATTCTTTTAGTAGGTGAGTGAAGCACCCATCACCCCAACTTTGTAAGTGAAAGTAGAAAATACCGATGTGGTATGGATGTGGGAAGGGACTGGAAGAATTACAAAAAAGTATGTACTGGGCAGACAAGCAGAGCTGAATGCGGACAACATGTGGCTATCAAAAGAATTTGTTTTTCCACTTAAATCAACAATACTTATGTTGAACCACATGAAGTTGCCATTTTTTGCTGGTAAACTAAAGGTTGACCATGGGCAATTTCATATGGTTCAAAATAATATAAAGACAATTCTATGCCCCAGAGTTCCAGGTACTGGCACGTTATTTATGCCTCCCTTTGTCCCCCCCAAAAACTCTTACATGGTTTCTTTCTGCATCTCAGGAGACTTAACTTGACCTCCCATTTTTCAGCTTGTGTACTGGGAATTATTACCGTCACTTTTGAGAATGCACAGAGCCACCACAACAGGGAGTCCTGTTTCTCCGCAGACTCACATGGGAAAAGGTGGTGTCCTTTGGGGAACCTAGAAAGATGCCCATCAATGGCCACCACTTCCAAATTTGAAATTCTGAGCACACCATGCTCTTCCTAACCAGCTGCAACAACGTGGCCCGCTTAGCTGGCCATCTCCAAGGCTGAGTCTACCATCCGCGTGTTTCAAATACACGATGTCCATGTTTATCTGTGTGAGTGTGTGTGCACGTATGTAGGTTTTCAGACTGCACCTACGGTTGTGCAGAAAGAGATTATATACGACCAAGAAAGGATACATTTTTGTAATTCAGATAATTGGAGTAAACACAGTTTAGTTCAAGAAATGCAGGATGAATCCCAAATGAATGCAAGCAGGATTTATCTCACTTTTGGACCAAATGTTGATTGGCACAAAAAAAGTTAAGGTTCAGTAAAACCATAGAGAGGGAAGTGTGAGAATTTTTAGAACATGCAAATGAAGAGAAAGAGAGAGAATGGACTTACCACAGCCTGGAACAATGAAGACCAAAAGAAGAAAAGAGTAAACATTTGCGTTAAAATCTGGTGGGAAAGCAGCCTGATTTGTTTCCACCTGTTCAGCAGCCAGTATCTTAGGTGCTGGTTGGAGAGGCCGCCAGGAAGGCCAGCTGGTGTTCACAACCACAGTATTTTTGGCAGTCCACCACTTCGTCATTGGAAAGATTGCCAGAGGGACGTCACCTCAAATGCAATTTGGCTGATGCACATGTGAGTGTCATTCCCTGGAGACCCTGCTCCCCTTATAACCCCCTGATTCCCACGTCCCCTTCTTATTGTTGTTTGTTAATGTTTCAGCAAGGTCAAAAATGTTTATTTTTTTGTTTCTTGTTGACTTTCAACATACCACTTCCATTTCTCTCTCCTCCTCTCTTGCAGATGTCTACATTTCTCTGTCCCCGACATGTTCTATCATTTCGGAAATTTCAGGTTCTTTCCCAGGGACCCCCCGAATGCCTGAATTTAGCTTCTTTCCACAGACCATCTCCCACATCTGTTCTCACCCCCCTGGCTTTCTCTGATGCTTCTGTGCAGCGGGAACACTGGGGCAGGGTCTACTTGTTCCTGGTAGGTGGCTGCTCAAGGACATTTCCTTTCCAGCTAGAGAGCAGCTGTGTTTTAAAATATATACTATTCATTTATTTATTTTTAGAGAGAGGAGGAGGGAGGGAGAAAGAGAGGGAGAGAAGCATCAATGTGTGGTCACCTCTCACACACCTACAACCAGGGATCTGGCCCGCAGCCCAGGCCTGTGCCCTGACTGGGAATTGAACCAGTGACAGTTTGGTTTGCAGGCTGGCGCTCAGTCCACTGAGCCACACTAGCCAGGGAGAGAGCAGCTATCTTGATGAATTCAGAAGTTAGCTTTTAAGCTGCCTTCAGTCATTAGCGGAAAATACCTATGTTTCAAAACTTCGATGGGAAATGATCTACAACCACGCTGCATTTGACCCCTTATAAGCTTCCGAGGGGCACAAGAGCTACAGTGCCTTACACAGGGGGCTGGGGGAGAATAGAAAGGGAATGAGAAGGCTGAGAGTCATTCCAACTGCGAAAACACAAGGACGGAGTGTTTCTCCACAAGAGTTATGGCCTCAAATATGTCTGCCGAAGTGCAACAGTTATAAACCTCCCTGAAAAGAACAGGATGGTGCCAGGGTCTATCCCACTTAAAACCCTAGTCAGACACTTTCATAATTAATATGTAATACATTCACTGCACTTGTAGGTCACTACTGTGGCCAGCTAATATTTTAAATCCTTGTTATCTGTGTACGTAGTAAACTGAGAACGGCAACCTTAAAATTATATCGACCTGCCATGCGGGAAACAAAATAACCATACGGTGTTCTGACTAGAAGCAGTGATAGTTTGAAAGAAGGAGAAAAGAAAATGCCTAATTATAAAATCCAGAGTTTGTGCCTTGGGTATGGTGAAGCCCTAGGAATTCTTTATTACTTAGAAGGCTACAGATTTCATTTCTTAACATGTGTTTAATTCAACTTCACTTTGATATATGACACAAACCTACAATTAGATCTTTTGAGATGAAATGAGAAGAAGAGGATGTCAAAAAAACAAATGACTTTCTCCTCCAAGAAGTCAGACATCACCATTTAAACTCATCTGTACTAAGATCTCTGGGGTTCTCTGCTGGGTACCTTCCTCCGGACACACATACACTTGTACCCAGAGAACAACTCAAATATACCCAGACACACCCACAGCCCCTCAGTCCTTTGGCTTGTGGAGTTAGATGCCTCATACAGAATTAAAGACAGCATTGAAGTGATCGACAGAATTTACAGGTTACACCGCTTCTAGTGAACTCACCTGCCCATAGAATGCCACACGGTAGTACCGCCCAAAGAGCCGCTTCTCTGAATTCACCACCTCTGCGACTTTCAGGTACGACCGGTGAATGTCGTAGTAAAGATCGGACAATTTCTGAAACCATAAATCCAAGGGTTTCATGAGGATGATGCGGGCATCAAACACAGGGGGTTCCTACTTTTGCAAATGGGAAGCCATCAGCCAATCTAAAGTAGGGCGTTGTAACTATGGTTTTGGAAACATACCTTGAAGTCTCTCTGTTTCTCGAAGACGGCGATGATGGGCTTGTTGACATCAGCGATGAGTTCGTATCTCTCAGACTTCCAGAGAAACTCCACACACATGTACAGCTGCTCCACCAGGATGTTCTGCAGCCCCCCCACCAAAGCAAGATCTCACATGACTAACACTGTAGCTCATTCCTGAACCTTAATTTCAAAACTGCTGCACTGTCAATTTTTATTCATCCTGGGATTTCTGTGTTCCCTAATCTCAGCAAGCGCATCTGGATCTTGCCCTTTCCCTCACTGCTGGCCGCTGACTAGCCCCTCAGACTTGCTTATGTAAACCTATGAAGAGCCTCCGGTTCTGCCTAGTTCTTTCCATTCTCATTGTCACTGACTGACATCAAACCCCTGTTCACTTCCACACCCCCACAGGAGTCAGAAGACTCCGGTCTGACTGCTCACTCCAACTGGTGCTGTGGCGTGCTCTCCAGTAATCCTGCCTTCTGAAACATAGATCCGAGCCCGAGAGCTGCACTACCCTAAAGCTCTGTGGGAACTCCGCTCTCTGAACTGTCCGCACTCGCTAGCCCGGCATTCAAGGAGCTCCAGCATCAGGCACCAGCGTCCCCTGCAGAGCCTCTCTGTCGGCACCCTGCCTTTGACTTTGCGCTTTGGCCATGTCAGATCATCCACACCACTCTTAGGATACTTTCTTACCTTGATATATTATGCTTTGTTTTTTGTTTTCTCGCCCACATCTTCAAGTCCTATTAAATGTCAAGACCCAGTGCCAAAGTCTGGAGAACTTTTGTTTATGTCTCATCTGTCTCTGTCTCAACCATTTTCACATACAAAGTGGTTCCCTCTTAATTGTAGCCATATATGATGCCTAGATATACAGTCAGTGGGTCTCAGACTGGGGACTACCTGCTCTGGAGGAAGCTTGTCTTTCTTAAGATCCTAAACTCTTTCTTTGAGAGCCAGAATCGTATCTGATTCATCTGATCCACCCACTTTTAACTTCCTGCCTCACATATACCAGTGGTTTAATAAATGTCCACCTGAATCAGATTGTATACTCTCTAAAGCAAGTGAATATACTGTTGGAATGTTTCCAGCTATGTCTTTTAAGAAAAGATTCTTAAACGTTATTTGAATTAGTTAATATAAATATATAGTTACATTCAATATCTTTTTGCAATGTACATTAAATTAATGTAGAACCATATGTAAAATTTTCTTAAAATCCACTCCCAAATTTGTGTTCTGTATTCTTACTTTCAATCTATGCAGTATTATAATTAAAAAATTATTTATGTCATATTTTACTTACTTGATGAGGGGTGTTATTTTCTTCAATAGAACTGTTGCTAAGTTATTCCCAGTAGAAAGCTTATTTTTATTAGTGAAAAATAACCAAGGTTTACATACCAGGAGGTTTTCTGCAGAAACTAGTGTACCTCTCTGTTCAAAGTTTATTTGTAAATAAACTTCCTGAGGTATTAAAAAAGTTATGCACAGCTCACAAAAATTTTAGCATCCTTTACTAAATTTACAAAAGGACTAGACATTATTTATCTTATAGGAGAGCTGATCATATATATTTGGGTTCATCTTAGAGAAGTAAAGTTTAGCTTAAATTTTCATTGAAAATTATGCTTTATCACAAAATCTGATATTGATTAATCTTAGCTTAATTTTAGCCTGCATTTCATTTTGCGCCAGTCATGGTGTAACTTCATTTGACTTCTGAATAAGATTTTCTCCTCCCTATTTAGTTCAATGTTACAATTCAAAGCATCTTTTTCCTAAATTACTATACACTTGATTATTTTGCTCTAACCTCATTGTATGGTGTGTCTTGCATTCCTGAATCTTCTTTCATTGCTCCTTCTTCTTTAATATTTGGGGTAATGCTCAGAAAAGCTGGCCAGCCCATAGAGAACATACCTTGAGGGGAATAAGAGAAATGCAACATTATCATTTGAGTCAGATATTGCTTGGATTAGACAATGCCCTTCTTCATGATGTTACAGGTGGCAGTATAATGCTCGCACAGTCGACGAGATGGCTAGACTATGACTGTTGATAAACACTCTGTGCCAGGCAACCAGTGTCACCCTTTTGTAACTTTGTAGTACTTTCTGGTGACATGTTTTCCGTAAGAAGCTGATGGGCAGACCACACGATTCGCAGGTTGATGCTGGTCCAACATTTGGGTTTAGCTAGCCTCCTTGAGCCTGTCTCTTGCATTTGTTAAGCTGGAGGCATTAATATCTATCTATCTATCTATCTATCTATCTATCTATCTATCTATCTATCTCAAAGGGTGGTTGAAAGGATTGATATTTGAGAAAATACCTCTTACGGTCAGTGCGTTATAAAGACAATGCCCGATACTCACTCACTTTTACTTCTTGGTATTATCTAGAAAACTTCCTAATTGTTTTCTAGCATCTTTGCTACCAAGATTTAAAGAGGGCTGGCTCTGCGGATATATATGAAAACAGTTGTAATGGGTATGTTCCCTGAGGAGGGATTGGATCTGAATGGTGGGGAGTGTGAGTGGTCAGGAACACAGCCTGGACCGACAGCCCAGCCTTGAACTTCGGCTGCCACAAACTGACTGCGAGCTCCAGGGCAGGTTGCTGAACTTCTCTTGGTTTTCTTGCTTGTAATCAGGAGGGGGCAACAGCACCCGACTCCCAGACTTGTAACTGGTAACTACCTGGGATGCCGCCCCAGTGTGAAGCCCGGTCCAGTGCCTGACGTGGGCACAGGCTTTTGGAGCTAAAGCTTCTGTGGGAGTCTTCATTTTTAAGTATCAGCTTGTTGGCTGTGTGACTTAATCATCACCTCCAAACGTGCTAAAAATTATAATGATAATAATTATTGCAATCTAATCCTTGCATTAAAAAGTCTGCATTCCTACATCTGTATAATAATATTCCTGCTGTAATTAAGTATGTATTAAAATACATGAGAATTGATCATGGCAGGAAATGTCATGACAGACTTCTCCCAGGACGATGGTCATTATGAGAGCTGTGTTTTCTGGAGTCACCTGTATTTACCCATATTTTCCCATTCACATTGTAGGAAGGGGTAGTTTACTCCTCTGACTTAGAAACATTGTAACAAAAAGCGGACCGAGGACTTCAAATATATGGTATGTAAATATGCTAGTGCCTCATAAATGATCACATTCCTTAATTTAAAGTTTACTGAACAAATGCATTCTTTTTTCTATGGGTATGATATATTCTAATATTATTTCAGGTCTAAAAGTGGATATTTAAAATGCTTTTAGTATTAAAGTTTGCACAACATTTTGGGACATAAGTTTCCACAACTTCTCAATTGACACTTAGTTTTATCAGGTTTCTCCAATTTTGTGTTTTAGATAGAATTTCAAATAGTCTTTATGGAACTGTGTGGTATCTGGTAATGATTAAAATAGATGGGGAAGGAGGGCGTGTTAAACAGAACAATAATGATTTTGGTGACTTGCTCACCATAAAAGAAAGGCTCAACAGGACATTTGGAACTGAGGGAGCAGGTCCCTGGCTGTTAGTGTGGGAGTGAGCTGTGATGCTGGGCCTGGTCTCTTCTCCAAGGTCCCCAAACAAGTGACCGCACAGTCCCACAGTTCACGTTGGTCATTTGGTTCAAATGTCTTCTTTGTAAAATCCACTAAGATTTTTTAGAAAATACATCCGTATTTAAAAGAATAAGGGACAGGGGAGGGAATTCCTGGGGAAAAGGGGAAGGGTTTACAGGAACTAGTATAAAGGACACATGGACAAAAACTAAGGGGGTGGAAATGGGAGGGAGGTGGGGAGCACTGGGGGGGGGTTGGCTGGGATGGAAGTGAAAGACAGAAAACTGTACTTGAACAACAATTAAATAAATAAATTAAGAATGGGGAAAAAAACCCAAGTCATATTAATGTATAAACAGAAATAAAGAAAGAAATGCAAAGTAAAATAAATAAGTAAATAGATAAATAAATAAGGGACAAATTATATTTCCAAAATACTCTAACTAAAGGTCATTTAGCTTTTGTTTAGTACTTTAATCTTTATATCTAAAGATTTGTTTCTATTTTTTACACACTGACTTTTCCACAGCTTTTTGAAGCTTAAGTTGTGAAGCAGATTGCAGCTCATAAACTTTGGGTTTGGGCAAACTTTTGCAAAAGAAAACAGGTTACATGTGTTAACTATATTGTCCAATCTTTTTACAAAGAGTAATTATTTAGTTATCATTATAAAATCTTTTCTATCAAACAATGAAGATAGGATATTTCTAATAAGTGGAAATCAATATTATAAATTATTATATGTTATAAATTGTCAGAATCAGTTATGCATTTGGGAAAGGAAATGGGACATGCTAATTATAAGTATAGCCCTGTATACGCACTTTAGTTACGTGTTTTCATTTTACATTTTTTTAAATAGTTTTATTACATTTCAAAATTAAAATGGACTTCTCCTGCGATTTTAAATAATTCATCAATTTCACAATAAAATCCCAAAGGCAGACTAGCAGGCAAATTGGTAGAAAATATGGCCACAACTCATAATAATATAGGATAAGATGAAGTTCTATTTGCTGAAAACTTTTCAGTGATCTAAACTTCATAAAATTTGAACGGGTGGGATTTCTGAATGCTAGGAACTTCAAGATTTTACAGAGTAAGTTATGTATGTCTGACACAGTGTTTGCTTCCAGGAATACAGTCAAGAGTTTCTCTGAAGCAAAATTTAAGCTGCAGCTTCATTTCCTCCACACTGTTCTGTGGGGTAAAGGCGCTTGGTTAGACCACTCACTTCCGCCACCGGGACTTGTTAGTAATGGGATGCTATCACAGGGGTGGACATCCTCCGAGAGCAGGGACGGCGTGCAAATCTTTTCTGCTTTCCAGTAACCTATGGTAGTGCAAGATGAAGTTAGGACATTGCTACATGGTTGTGTTAATTCAAGCTTTCAAAACCACACATCGTTAACCAATGCATCACTCTCATTCCAACTAAGAAGCTGACAGTTAGCCTTGCTGTACATCAAATCAACACGATAACGGCATGAAAGAGTTAAAACTTCAGAGCACAATATGATGAGGCATATGTGTGACAACTAATGTTGCTTAATGAAACATAAAAGGTTAAAAAATCTAAAATTAATCAAGGACTTTTAAGTTGGGTTTCAACATGTGGATGCCGGACTTCGCCCCCTCCCCCGGTCACCTTACCCTTTCTCTTCAGGTATTCCGCAATGAGGGCAGCGATGTGAATGTAGCACATGGCAGCCTGTGGCGAGACAGACACAGTGTCAGCGGAAGGCGCTCCGTGCATTCGGCTTTCTGCCTGAATCTCAGATAAGTAGCGTCCCGTGTTAGCATATGGGGAAGAATCCTCTTAATAACAAAACTAAGAATCAATTAGATTTTCAAGTGATGAATAATCCACCCGAAAGCTGGCCTGAAGAATCTTCCCAGTCATCTTCCTTCCTTAATATCTAAGTTTCTCTCTCTCTTTCTCTAAGTATAATATACAGGGGTGGGCAAAAGCCAGTTTGCAGATATTCATAGTGAAAAAGACATGCAGGTTATGATTATGATAATAGCTGAATAAACTGTGTTTTGGATACTCACAGCTGCAAACCTACTCCTGCCCACCCATACCATATGTGTGTATACATATAGAAACATATATTTATACATTTATAAATATACATGTAAATCCACAGTTCTCTTTTCTTGTGATAACTGTAAATTGTAGGCTCTGGATCTAAACTGGAAACAGCAAAAGCTGCCTTTTTACTTTTCTTGCCTCCAGTAATGGTCTTCACTTGGATATGTATGCTCTTTAAAGTGGTTGCCTCGCAAGGTGGCCCTTGGTTAAATGGTGGGACCTAATGTATCGTGTTGTGTCTGTTCCCCTCAACCAGATGACACAGGCAACATTTCATTGTTCTCTACTGTCTCCTGTAAAGCCCTAAACACTGCTGAGCATATACTAGAACTTGACTTGTTGAAGACTTCCACTTCTCCCTTTGAAGGTTTATGGAGGAATTTTCTCATCTTTAGGGCAGTCCGAGGGAAATGGAGATTTGCATTCTTGTCCTCATTGAACGGCCACCAATAGAGGCTCCATTTCCACCCCAGAGTCCCTCACGGGCATTTAGAAGAGCTTTAGGACTACCTGAGACAAGTTAATCTCTTCCCAAAGGGGGCATATTTCTGAGAACAAAGCAGAACTTTCTTATTTGGTGTCCACAAGTCATCTGTGAATTGCTGCTTATAAATCCACTGAGCATTTAAACTGACATGAAAATGTTAGCCATGGATTTGTAACCTTCACCCAGTGGACTCTCTTCACTCAGGTGGCTCTTGGGAGTGTCGCTTTCTCCATCAACAGTGCAGACTGGCTGCAAATGAGGGCGGATCACTGCAGCCTGAGTTTACTCCCAAGGTGATGAGCTTCCCTGTCTACCTCCAATTACAGGGAAGAAGCTTTAAAACACAGACCCCTAACTTACATAAGTCTTAATGTCCAGAACCCTACAGCCATCCCCCTTAGCCTTAGGTTTGTAGAATTCATCTCGGTGTGGTACAGCCTACAATTGTCCCTATAGACTCGCCTTTATTTGGTTTCATTTACATGGGGTCAAGCAGCAAATTTAATGCACATAATGTATAATTAGGCCATATCCAGATTAGTGGGAAAATATCATGTTTTATATTCCCACTGTAAATGAAAACCCCATTGCCCTGATAGAAATGGCAATGCTGAAGAAGAATGACAGCCCTTGACAATGACCTCGGACAGGTCTCCATTTCTCGCATGAATCTTGGCCATGCTCTCCAGCCAGGTCCTCCGTAGCTCGGGGGTGCTTGCGTAGGAGTTTGCCAGGCTGTACTGGAGATCCACCAGCATCTCAGGGTCCTTCTCATGCTCCTTCATCTGAGCTGTGGCCATCAAAACAGTCCTTATACGTTTGGTCAGATCTTTCACTTCTGCTGGAAAATTGCTGTTCTTTGGAACAGAAAGAGCCCGAGTCATTATCTGCTTAGCTTTCAGAAGTTTAGGCTACTATTTATGGCTTGGCATCACAGTTTGGTGCATCCTATATATTGTTCAAAAATATGCACATGCTTTTTGCATGCATCCTATGCATTGTGATTGTGGTTATGCACATTCAAAATGAAGAATTGCAGTAGGTTACATTGTTTGATCTTCCATCCCACCTTCTTCTAGTAATAGTATCCTGATTGGCCTTTGAGATGTTCTCCTCTCTGCCTCATGTTCCTGTGATTTGAAAAGATCTACTTCATTCCCAGGCACTGAGGTCGGGGGGAGCACATGATACTGGCCGAGCCAATCATATTATTTGATCCCCCCCAGGCCACAGTGATTGGTTTAGGGATGGGCAACCCCAACACAAGGTTGGAGGAAAGAGATTCACTTCTGGGACTTCAGCTGGTTCTATGGGACAAGGTGCTTTTTTCTCTCATGGAATACTACCAGCATTCTTAGAATTTTTAAAAAAATATTTTATTTATTTATTTTTAGAGAGAATGGAAGGGAGGGAGAAAGAGTGGGAGAGAAACATCAATGTGTGGTTGCCTCTCACGTGGCCCTCACTGGGGACCTGGCCCGCAACCCAGGCATGTGCCCTGACCGGGAATCGAACCAGCAACCCTTTGCTTCACAGGCCCGCGCTCAATCCACTGAGCTACACCAGCCAGGGCGCATTCTTAGAATTTTTGAAAGAAAGAACTCGTGGGGAAAGCCTACCTGTAACTGGAATAAACAACTCGGAAATTTAAACCGAGAGGCAGAAAGATGGAGGAAAAATAGACAGGAAGAGGAGGGCATCTGAAAACATTATTTTGAGCCCTGAGTTTAGCCATGCCTGAAGCCAGGCTCAACCCCTGGACTTTTTAGTATCCTGGCTAAAGGAAAGTCTTCAGAATGTTCTAAAAAAAATAAGATAAATTTGGCCAAGAATGGAATTATGACAGATTTCTGGGTATTTGTGGGGTTTCCTTGTTACACACTATTTAAACACATATCTTGGAAATTCCACTCAGCAGATTACATTCTGAAAGTGTTAGAACTGATTATTGGTTCAAACAGACAAATTTAATGTAAGGATGCAAAATCTCAATACACAGAATTTGTATTTTTTATTGATTTAGATATCTCACAAAAATAATCTAGGTTAGTTTGTTCCCAGTTATTTAAAAAGCCCACAAACCATTTCTTACTTTCATTTGTTTGTCTCCATTAGCAAAATTATTGGTGATTGCAAGGGAATGTTGAAACCGGGAGCCTCCAATTCCAGCATCAGCTATCAACTGACTCACAGCCTTGATGAGCTGAAAGAGAAGAGACAAATGGGACCACAGCAATGAGTAACTCAGAAACAGGAGTTACAAAGAAATCCACTGGATTGGACGTATGTATCATTCATTTCTCCCTGTAGGACCAATGAATGACATTGTTATGTATTAAATCTTTAGAAGGCCCATCCTGGGCTTTTCTTACCAACTTAGATACTTAAGGAAGGTTGCAAGAATCTTAGGATGCCTTGAAGAAAGAAATTTATGCATTTAGGACCTGGTGGGATTTGGCATCCTAGAGAAGCTGTGGTTTCTTGAGTTGTGTACTTTGTACATTCTATTCCTCTGGCTGAAGAAAGGAGAAGTTCAGGGTGGAGTTATGGGCCTCGCTGATTTCTGCCCAGCTGCCTTCAGCCCATGAATCAGAACTGAGTGTGACGGGCACCTTTAAGGGCAGAATCTGGCAGAGGCATTGGTGACTGGTTGCTCTGCAGACAGCAGGCTCTCATCAGCGCTGAAACTGAGGAGTGGCTTGAACACAAACAGCATTACTGAAAATTAGCAGCACTTACTTGTAAGTGGGATCGGACAATTGACTTCTGCTTGTTAAATTCAAAATTCTTCCTCATGAAGAAGTAGAGGAGTGCTGATGCTTCTGTCTGAGTTGACCGTGACCTGTGGTTACAACATTTTAGGACTTCATAGCAGAATGATCCACACAGGTCGGCAGGCCCTTGGAAGAACGCGGAAGGAAACTAGAGAAAGGGAAACGCTGGTGAAGTCAGCGGGACTCCTTCACTGCGCTCTGTTCTCTCTGGTACTTTAAAATTCCTTACAATGAAACCCTTCTTTCTTTTCTTTTAACTCAGTCTTTTCTTCTATTTGCAAGTGGAAGAGGATATACTATTATTTATTAAAATCTATGTTAGTATTCCTCTTTTTTTTCTAGACATAAAAATGATTCTCTATGTTGTAAGTATCCCTTGCATAAATAAATAAACGATAACCCAAAAGGGCTGAGTGAGAGCTTTGAAATGTTTTCTGTTTGTCCCACATTGTAAAGTCATAGGGGCCCTCCAAGGTCATGGCTGTAGCTACTTGCATATGGAACCTGCACTTGGCATGAATGGACTTCACAGTTCATGGTGTACATTTTCCCTAATTCTGCCACAAACACTGAGCACTCAAAGAATTGGTGGCCAGATGTTAATTTCATTCCCTTTTGATATCCAAGCACATAGGCTGTCCGGGCTCTGAGGTTATGCTGAGACCACGAATCAAAGAGTTTAATAAAACCAAACAAACAGTTTACTAAAACCAAATATACCAAAATGAAAGAAAACATACCTTCCCTCCATACCAGAAGACTTAAGGATGAACGTGCATTGGTTATCACCTTTTGCTGAAGCTGGGCCACTCTTACCTTGCATACAAACAGTCTCAAGGAAGCAAACACGTGCTTCAGCGCTGCAGCTGACTGGTTGACTTGGAAAAAGAGCATGTAGGTATCGAAGACTCGTTTCATCAGTGAATTTTGACATTCAGATTGTTGGAGCTGTCTCTGGAAAGTTAACACAGAAGTTATTTAGGAGGAGGGAAAGGACACCTGAATTCTCTCAAAGATGTTTTCTTTGTGAATCTCTACAGTGGTAGCACAATTCTGGGTGATGGAAATAAAATGCTGATAAGAGGAGAAGGTCTATGTTCCTGGTGAAGCTGACATAGCAGTGATTTAAAAAATTACTAAATGAGAAGATAGAGTAGAATGATATGTTATGATTGAAAGTAATTGCTGTAGGGGTAGGGTTATACTTTAGATAGGGTGGTTAGGTAAGATGTATCTAATGGAAAGATTGACATTTGAGCTAAAGAGTGTGCCATGGGCAAATGTGGGGGTGCTGTCCAAAGAGGGAGGTTTGAGTCAGAGACAGGAGTTGGAAAGGAGCTTGTGACTTCAAGTTTGAGGAAAAAAAGATCAGAATAGCCTGAGCGCAGGAGTGGGCTGAGGTCATGAGAGGGGTAGGAGATACGGTCACAGACAGGCAAGTAAGTCATCACGGGCATTTGTAAAACCTGTAAGAGGTATGATCTTTGAGTGACATTTCCACTGAGCGATAAAAATTAAAATGCGTTGATTGCTTTGTCTATCACCATGCTGACCTTTTACCCTCAGGGCTTTTTGGTGTACTCATTCTGTTTGATGTAGACTTCATTCAACATGTCCAACTTTTCATAGTTCAAATCTTAACACCCGTGAACTCCTTAGGTGCAGCTAATGTCTTTAGCAGCTTTACTGAGGTTTAATTAACATGCAATTTCTATAGTTAGCATTTTATAAAATTTTATATAAATGGAACTGTACAGCATATACTTTGTTTTGTTTGGTTTCTTTTACTGCGTATAACTGAACTATATTGAGTATATGAATATAACACCAGTTTTTAAAGCCATTCTCCTGTTGATATCATTTAGGTTGTTTCCAGAATTTAGTTATTAAAAATAAAAGTTTTTATGAATATTTGTGCACAAAGGTTTGTGTGGACAAATGCTTTTATTTCTTCTAGGTATATTCCTAGCATAGAGATGGTGGGTCACATGACTGATGCAATGTGTGTTTAATTTTTTACATTGACATACCATTTTCCAGTGTTTATACCATTTTGCATTCCCCTTACTAGTAAATGAGAGTTCCAGTTTCTTCATATCTTTGCACAGTCAGTCTCTGTAACTTTAGCTATTCTAATAGTACTTTGTGGTATGATTTCACTGAAGAGATGTCAATTAAGCAATCGTCAACTTTTGCTCAATTAAATCAGTCAGATAACATCTGTATGTCATGGTTAACATGGTCTCCACTAACACTTAGGTTGATTTACATAGGTTAAATGATTTCGTAAAATATTTTAATTCGGGTTCTTGACATCACATGACTTCTATACCCTGCATTTTATCACATTGCAGAAGAGGTTGTGACCACACTCACCTGGTGAATCTGAGTGAAGAGAGACAGCAGGTCCAGAATAGTCAGGCAAACCTCTGTAGCTACATTGGCCTCCGTGTCCACATGGTGCACGATGTCTATTTCATTGGAACTGCCTAAAAGTACAGAGTAGAACATGCATGGAGACATCTAAGGTCCCTCTTTGTATCCTATAGTGGGCTTTCTTTTGTTATTACATATTCAGTGTTTACTAGTGTTTTACTGAATCGCTTATTAAAATGCTTTTGTTTATTCAACTTCATTAAGGGCTGAGTCAAAAACGCCAAAAAGAATCTTTAGTAGATTCTATAGGCTAAATGTGTCTCCCCAAATTCGTACGCTGATGTGAATTCCAGTGTGATGGTGCTTGGAAGTGAGCTCTTTGGGGGTCATTAGGTCACGAGAGTGAAGCCCCACAAATGGGATTAGTCCCTTCTAAGAAGAGACACCAGAAAGATGGTCCCTTTCTTTCCACTGTGGAAGGACACAGCAAGAAGGCAGCCCAGCCAGCTGCAAACCAGGAGGTGGGTTCTCACTGGACATTAAATCTACTGCCACCTTGAGCTGGGACCTCCCAGCCTCCAAAACTGTGAGAAATAAATGTGTAAGTCTCCCAGTCTATGGTGTATTGTAGCAGCTTCTGCTAAGACAGTGTATGTTCCTTTTCACTATGTTCAGCTGTAGAGAGTCCAAAGACCAGAGTGGACTACTTCTATCACTTCTTACATCTTTTCCACTAACTCAGTCATTGATAGATTTATATTTCTTCCATAGTTAGTCTGGGTCAAGTAGGCTCCCAGGCTAAGAGACCAAAAGTATGGTTTCAGAGGACTATCTGCACTCATGGCCTCCTCAGAAAGGCATTAAATATATTTATAGGGTACAGCATATACCTTCATATGGCTCGCTGTGGTCATGTGTCCACAATCACTAACATTTACATGATGCAAAACTCTGGCTTCGTTTTTTTCCCCAAGCCGAAGTGCATGCATCACTGGATTCAAGATGTCATGCTTCCTATTTCTGGGCCATGGACACTGTTTTCCTCCTTCCACAGAGCAGCCAATAAGTAACCCAGTTGAGAGAGGACTGCATAACCCTCATAACGCCAAAGGTCATGTGTTCAGAGGAGCTGCACTAGGCGGCTGAGAGTTTTGCTTTTCTTCTTCTTCCCTCATAAGAACACTGTACATTCTAAGCTCACTGTGGCGAGTCCCTCTCTAGAACCCTCAGGCTGCAGCAAGCCTGAAAAAATGGGGACCTCAGTGGTGCCACAGTGATCTCTCCATTTCTGAAACATTATAATGTACTTCACACCCTACAACTGTCTAGAGAAAAAACTGATAGTCATCTGTTCCTATTATTTCTCATTTACTTACTGGTCATGGTGCTGTCTAACATCTGTAAGAGTTTGGGGTTGGAAAGTGCATTTTTGCCTCGAATTATAGGTAAAGTTTGTGATCGGTGCTGCTTGTGTCCTTCATGACTGGGATTGGTGTTCATCCTGAAAATTAAATGGGAAAATTAAATTAAA
Source organism: Artibeus jamaicensis (assembly GCF_021234435.1). Lineage (NCBI taxonomy): Eukaryota > Metazoa > Chordata > Mammalia > Chiroptera > Phyllostomidae > Artibeus > Artibeus jamaicensis. Next base: position 4,061,465 of record NW_026521194.1, on the reverse strand, counting down.
GTAACAGGGGCGTGATATCCAAATGTGCATTCAAGTATTCGAGATTGAGGCAAATGCAAAACCATTTTTTTGAATTGAGACTCTTTATTGAAAATATTAATTAAAGTGGATATAATAGGAGGGACTTCAAAAATCCTTTTGAAGAAGTTTTATTTAAGCCAAAAGAAAGGTTCAGAAAGATAAGCAATACTGAAAGATAATGGAAGAGTAATAGTGAATTGAAATCTGTAAGCATATTCATTAGTATTTAATGAATCATGTGATTCTATGGATGTGAGGCTGGCTATTGGTAGGTCAGAAAGACAGAGTGGCGGATATTAAAAATGTATTACAATGCTGGCTAGCTCCATTGTGTAAAATTATTTTTAGGAGGCAAAATGTGAAAAAGTAAAATCTAGTCTAAAACAACTCTAGCTCTCCTAGATGTTCACATTTGAAAATTCTTCATGTTTTGTCTTTCCATTTGAGTCCCGTCGACACAGGATCCATGTGGGGCAGAGAGGGCTGGGGGCCTCTGGGTGGTGCCTTCCCCAGGGCAATGACCATGACCTGCAGTGGCTCTCACCCAATGCCTCCTTGGCACTTCTAGCTAGGGGAAGGAGCCAGTGGTACTCTGGTAGTAGGAATACTTCCCATTCTCGCCTGTGACTTAGACTACCATTTGGCCAAGGTAATAGAATATGCCATTGAGGATAGCAGACAATAGAAGGTACCCTAAAGGGTCAGACCTAAAAAAGAGGCCATGGTTTTTTCTGTGTCATACTCCTGAAATACTCTGATGAACCCAGGTTCCAAGAGATCTGACTTTGGCTTTCAGTGGCTAGGGGTGTCTGGGTCATTCCTGAAGCTACAGGGAATCATGGGGTCTGAGACAGAGGGCTTGGACCTTTGGGACTGGAATAATTTCCAGGATTTGGGTTCATGTCAGTCTTGAACTCCTGGAAAGCAAGTCCCAGTTTCTAGGAGGGGAGGGGCAGAAATGGTCAGGATATGCCCAGAGGGTTCAGAAAGGACACATCTAACATGTATAGAGCCACAGTGACCTCAGGGAGGTTATTATTGTCATTAAATGCAAAAAGTCATTGTTGATAGTCCTCTATTTTCTTACCACTATCAAAACACCACGATTACATTTTTTTCTTTAGTTTCTCACAAGGGGGCAATTTCAAGGGATCCTCATAGACAGAGAGGCAAAATTTGCTGGCTCTATACCACTTTAATATTTCTTTCTAAAACTCTTTCTAAAATATAGACATTTAAAAATATTATATATTTATTATACCTTTGGGAAGAATAAATCAAACTGGAAAAAATTTTAGCAAAGGCTTCTTATTTAGTAGACCCAGAGCAGCTTTAAGGTAGGATTCCAGGCCAAATGTGTCCCATAAAATAGGTTAATGAATATCCTACATGCCAGCGTAATCTGTCTAATGACAAGGAGTCTAAAATGAGCTTATGTGGCCATCCATACTTCCTCATTGCCTGTTACCCTTTAAAAAGCAATTTCAGCTCTAAGCACACTGCTAAAACACTAAAATTACTAAATATAATGGGGATACATGACTTCACATGTTACTCCATCACTAGGAGATTAGCAAACATTGAACGAGGCATTTATTGGAGTTATTCCTTTTCAGGTTCAATCGAATTTGGATAATCATCAACCCTTATTCCATGCAAGGCATTGCGCCCTTGGTACCACATAAATAAGTGATAGTCTTTGCCTAAGTTTTTACAGTTAGTGGGGAGATATGGAGGTATCTATGAAGTTTCTTCAGAAGAACACAGTTGAATTGTGCATTTGGTTTGAAATATATAGACACACTTACACACATATGTGTGCACATGTGCATGTGTGTCCACACCCCACAGATACATGCATAGACACACACAGACACATATGTACAATATAATTTTAAATATCAAGCAAATGCGGCATTACCACTGTGACAAGAGGCCTGAGGTCTGGCAGGAAGGATTGGACCCTTTGAGAGTTCCATTGTTCTGGGTGGACTGCACAAATTTAAATGCAGCAGCAATTTTTCTGCAAGAAAAACAGGTGTTTTCATCATAGCTCAGTATTTGTATTTTATATATAAATAAAGAATGGTAACTACAAATTCACATGCTGTGAAAAGGAAAACCACATTTCCTTCTGAAAATGGAGAACCGGGGGGCTCAGTGGCGGTGCTGAGGGCTGTGCTGTGGTGAGCAAGAAAAGAACATGGCACAGAGCTATTCCAGATTAATTTTTTTGTTTGTTTACTAGAACTATTTTCTTAAATTGGTATCATCCAAGTTTTATCCTGATATAGGTACATACATATGTTCAAAGATACCTGAAAGGTAGTTTCCTCTTAGAAATGTGTGTTTTGTGGTTTTCTGCCCCTACAGCTTTCTTTGCAGTTGTCAAACTTCTAATGTGAGGTCAACCTTATCATCTTCATTTGCATTTTAAGATTTCTACCATATATTTATAAGTCTAACTGGATGCATTAATATATGTCATAATTCTTTCTGAAAAACCAGACCAACCTATTGGAAATGAAAATTATTACCTTATTATATTGCGTTTTCCTAGGTACCTGAAACTTTGAAGACAAACTCTAGAAATGGGGAAAAAAAAGCCACATTTAAATTATTTGCATTTTTTATTTATGAAAATTATTCATTTAAATCCATTAAAAAAAAAGATTAAACTGTCTTTAAATATTTTATGTATTATTATTGATAAATAATTCAGCATATGGGTACTTAAAATGCAGAATGGTATCATGAACTACTTAGAAGGTTCCAGAAAAAGCAAGTGTTAACTAATCAACACTCTAACTTACTCCAAGATGCTGAAGAAGTCGGACAACTCTGGACTGGGTGCTCTTTGCCAGTATGCAATGAGAGTCTCTGAAAGGGAACACCACGGAGTATGAGACTCTTTGAAAGTCAGGTGTTATTCTTTTTAGATATTTTAATTTTAAAGAGCTCTCTTTACCCTCTGAAATGTTCTTTATAATGTGAAGAAAGCACATAAGAAGACTCCTGGTTTCTGCTTGATCTAACTTGTCAAATCGAAGCGTAGAGCCTATCAAAGACAAGGGTCTTGGGATCTAGGAATCAAAGAACCAATAAGCATTGAGTAGGGTACAAGATTTCTGAGTCCTGATGTGCTGCGTAGGACTGGAGGGGAAGTCCTACCTTTTCACAGTTGTCGGTTTTCTCACTGCTCTTCTCATTGGTACTTGGGTTGGAGTCAAGGCTTGCTAAGGATGCTCTGGAATCAGCGTGGTTTACTGTAGAAATAGCTATTGATGAAAATGCTGTAAACACAAGCCACAGCACACGGATGATAATGAGATGTATGGGCACAGACGTATAAAAAAGTTAAAATGATGAACCAAAAAGATGTTCACCATTGAGCAGTGTTTTGAAAGCTTGACATAATGGAGTCTGGGGTGGGCATGAGAGACATGTGACATTTGAGCATCATTACAATGGCCAGGCCAGCATTACAAATTTAGAAAAATTTAGACCATGATAAATGGAAATATAATAAAGCTTGTTTCTTTGCTATCTTAAAAAGCTTTTTAAAACAGCTTCCATTTTAAAAATGCTTTAATAAAAGTTCACGAGAATACTTTTGGGGGAAAAGCTTTCAGTTTTTGACAGCTTACAAGAAATCAAGATGAAATTGTCAAAGCTGTTCTTTAAATATTCTTTGAAGTTGAAGGGTTATTTTATCTTAGGAGGCTGCATGCAGAGAAGACTTAAATATTGTTTCCAGAATGAAGCACAATTTGATAACATCTGAGGAGATTACTCCTTGAGCCAAAGAAAAATGAAATCTGAGTAGAAGAGGAAATCATTGGATGGCATTCCAAAATGTAAACAGATTCTTCAGCTATATAAATAGAGTACGCTTTGCCATATAAATGATGTGTAATGGATTAAAGACTGGGTGAAAAGCACAGTAACATACAATGTAAACATGGATGACTGTTAAACACAACTGTACTCAGAGAGTCTCATGTACCTGCTATGGAATTTAAAACATCTTTAGAAAATGATGTATCCACAGAGTTTGCGTGTTTCATAGTGGACTGGCTGTGAAGTCCTCCACTCGGGCTGAGGTCATCTCTAGACCCCTGCATTCAAAGCACAGAAGAAATTAATAGGAACTGTCATATTTCAACATTGTAAACCCACAAATGCCATCTTCATTGTGCTTTCAGCTAGATGACATTTGATTTGATCTTTTATATTCCAGCAAAAGTCTTGTGCCAAAGCACGCAATAATAATGAATATAGTTAAAACCAAACTTTTGGTCATAGTTTGATTTTGTATGTGATTTAAAAAATTTTTACAATGTAGTGTAAACTATCTTTTAGGTATAGACTAAATGACTGAAATGGTTATATTCATGGATTATATTATACTGTATACATCACTTTTATTATAGGATATTTTATGAGTATTACTATTACTAAAAACTAGATTCTAAATACTTACTATGTACTAGTTTCTATGATAAGTGTTTCTATTACACAATTTAGTTCTCATAAAAAACCTGTGTTGGAGGTATTTTTATCCCATTTTATAAATAAGGAATTAGGTGCTTGAAGAAGTTGGATAATTTACAGTAGTAATATCACAGTTAGTAACTGATACTACTGGGATTTGAACAAGGTCCAAAAAGAAGTTCCTAAGGCATAGCATCTAACTTCTAGATGGTAATATCTTATACAGCTGCTGGCTTCAGCAATGCATTAATGCATCTGGGATTTGAACACAGGTGACAGATCCCAAAGTTTGTTGTATAGTCACTATGATGGCTCAGTGGAGAAGGGTGAAAAACAGGCCACTCATGGGCTGTGACTTGGCTACATGACAACCAGGTGGTCATGAAGCTGAGACAGAAAGGTTGTGGGAAAGGTGTCTGCCAAACGTGGAGCTATGGATGCAACTGAGGAACCTGGCAGAAGCTGGAGAGAACTGGAAAATGATGCAGAAGCAGAGGCACATGAAAACACAAAGTGCTGGAGAGACGAGCCAGGTAGAAGGCATCAGTGACCAATCTTGTGGCGCTGATATGAATGTCTCAGAAATATCTTGTAAGAAAGGCTGTTGAATCCTTAGTTGCTCACATTTGGATGGAAGTGGTATCCAGGCAAAAATATACAAAAGGCTACCTTTGTATTCAAATAGACATTGGAAATAGTGTGCAAACTTGCCTGGTTCGACGTATTGGCAGTGAAAGGAAACAGGTCCTTCAGGTAAATCCGTGGCATGTTGTCCAGAAGCATGCCGTAGAGGGGCATATATAAACTTGCTACCTGGGCCTGCTTTCTCTGGGTGAACGGGGAGCCAAAAGAAATGATACACGTGAAAAATCAATGAGCTCCTAGGTTTGATTACACATTTAATGCAGTGTGCCATTAAGTGGTGTTTAGGGAAGGAAGAAAGGAAGGCCACTTACTGGTTCTCTGTATCGATCATCAAATGAATGCTTAGCCATTAGATTTTTTAGGACAGCTAAAGCTAAGTGCCTGATATCTTGGTCTTCCTGCAGAGCAAAACCGACTTCTCGGAGCAGAATCCCGATTAAGAAGTGCTTGCGGCAAAATTCATTCGTGATGGAATATTCGGGCATATCTTTGTGAAGCAAGTAAAGAGATCATGTTATTGAAAAGCAAATGATCACTTTATAATTAAGATAGATTTATCAAACTACTGTCAATGGCTCTCACTTCCGGGAGCATTCAGTGATAATAGTCTTGCCACAGAGGCAGGAAATACGAGAGAAGACCATTAAGTAAGAGAGGGGGCTATTGGGTGGGTGCATGTGAATACAAGTAATGCATGATGTCAAGTATCAAGTTCCATGAAAGTGGCATATCATATCTTCAGTGTTAGAGTTGAGAAGAAAGAAACCTATTTTCTGTCTGAAGGAGTCAGGAAATGTTCAACTGGAAATGTGATATGTTGAAATGGGCCATTGAGGATGCTTAAGAACTGGAGGTGCAGAGTTGTGGGAACAGCTGGAGGCAGTGGGGGGAGAAGACACTGGGAGGAGAAGATCCAGGGTTTCAGTGGCAGGTTTGAAGGGCACACAGGTATGGGGCACAGTAAGCACAGCACCCAAAAGAGGAGTGATGAAAATTCAGATTTGAGCCACAGACTGGGGATAGATGATGAGAAACTTGAATATAAATTCCTTAGCTGGCATTTTGGCTTTATCTGCTGTTTGTGCATCTGTAGAAATCCCATTTGCATTTCTGTAGGAGATGATAGGTCACTAAGTTTGAGATCAGTGGCCCAATCAGAACTGTGCTTTATTGATTTACTAATATGGTGGCTGGATGTAATGAATTAGACTGTAGGAAGACATGGGGTGAGGGATATAATACAAGGGGTTGTAGCAGGAGTGGAGGGAGGGAGATGCTAGAGGGCCTGGGTGAGCAGGACTGAAGTAGCAGAAGTATCAGCAGGACAAGTTGTCTGAAGAATGTGAAGAGGCCAGGAGAAAGGACAACCAAGGGCGGCTGCAAAATGTTGAGCCTGCATTACCATGAAAAGGGTGTTAAGATTTCCAGGAATAATACATTTATGCAGAATTGTCCAATGTGTCTCCTAAATGTAACTATTAATTATAGAACTAGCACCCACCCATAGAACATGTACTGTGTGCCAACCCCAGGCTAAGCACTTTATAAGCATTACCTTATTTAATTTTCAGGACAACCGATAAGGTAGTTATGATTAGTATAATGAACCAGTGGAACATTCCAGTTATATTTAATTTGTAAATGTATGTGGTATTAATAATCTCAATCTTGAAAAAAACAACCCAAACTAGGTTGTGGTTTATTGAAAGGGATATACAGATCTAGTTACATGGAACAAGCATGCAATTCTATATAGCTGGGAATTTTATTTATGATATACTCTAAAGGAATTTTAGGTACTTTGGGAAATTAAAAAGAATTAAACTCTAGAGAATAAAACATGAAAGAATTCAAGCTGGGGAATCATTTAATTATCTGTGACTAGAAAAACATTTAGACAAATTTTAAATTATTTTGACTATATGGTATTAAATATATAGCTACTTATTTGCATTTGGAAACTAGAAATTTGTAATATCTGTACTCATCAGTGTTACTGGGCTGTGATGTGGTTATTGATGTTTAGTTAGTATCACATAAAATTCCATCATTACCTGATGCATGTAGTTCTTGAGTTGATTCTGAAGGTGTCAAAGGATCTGGATTTGATATAAATAAACAAAGTTCAGATATATCTATAGTTAGATACACACTGTTTATTACCTATGTATAATGTATACTGCAAAATTAAAATCTATTGTTCTAAAATGTGAATCACTTCAGTAAAACTTTGTTTTTCAAGACAAATGCCTTAGGTTGGTTGTCAAACCAACCATTCATTACAAAGAATGCCACGAACAGATCTATTTTAATTCTTAGCCTTCTGTTTGAGCACCTACTTTTCCATCAGAAATATGCTTGCTGTAAAACATATATTTTTATGTTCACTGTTGATAATATCAGATCTACAAAGAGACAATCAGGCCTTTTTGTTTGAACAACTGACCAATAGCAAACCACTGGAATGAAAATGACCCAATACAGGTGGGATTCTCTTGAGGCTCTTAACCAGCTTAACTAACCCAATAATAACCTGGTACTAGTTTATAAAACAAAAACAAACACAAAAAAGTAAAAACATTTTATTATACAAAATAACATTTCTATCCTTTTTTTTTCCTATGAAGGCATTTAGATTCAATGTGCTTAATAAATTAGAAAAAGAATGGAATAGTATATGTAGCTTATAGTTAAGATGAAAAGGACAAAATTTTTAGAGGCTGGATAATGTACTTTACTCTCACCCTCTCCCCTCAGATATTAGTGCAAGTTATAATACACAGAAGGAGGCTCTTCAGCATCCTACTTTGTGCTTTCTATGAACGTCAAAATTGCACTTTGTGAATAATTTACTCACTGCTTAGAAGTAAAGTATTTAAGGGCAAAGTAAGTTAATTATACAGGGTGCGGCAAAAGTAGGTTTCCAGTTGCTCACATGGAAAATAATATATTAATGAATAAATAATAATACAAGAATAAGCTGTGTTTCCTGTACACACAATGGCAAACCTACTTTTGCCCCATCCTGTGTGGGGATGGTGGAAGGAGATTTGACTTTGGATGGTGAACATACAAATGTAATATATAGATGATGTACTATAGAATTATACAAATAAAACTGGTTAATTTTATGAACCAACGTCACCCCAACTCGTTGAATAAAATTAAAATTTTTAAAGTTTGTAATCATTTTCGTGTTTTCTTTGCATCGTGATGTTGGATGAGTGACTGATATTTTGGTGGGTGATGATCCTTCTCTGCCATAATCATGCTAGTATATGATTATGGTAGAGGATGAACAATGCGTATGTACTAAATGTAATGAACAACAATACTTCCTGTACACCATTTACGCCATAGTAAGCATAGGAAACAAAACGTGGAGCACAGTTGTCACCTGCATGCCCATCTCTGTGCCCCTCTGACCCAGAGAGGCCAACAATTTGTGCCGTCCACCCACCTGCCTGCCTGCCTGCTTTCCAAGGTATCAGTTTCTTCATCTCCAACTCATTTTGAGGAATTGCACTCTGACATAAATACACATATCAACTGATAATTCTAAATGAATTTATACTCACAAAATAAGACTTTATCTCTCAAAATCAAAGGAGAGCTGTCTTTTGGAGCCAGTGTGGGGAAAGACAGTGTGGCTCTAGGATAACATTCTTTGAGCTACGATCACCAATTTAAAATTTTTCTTGGCCTTCTCTTTAATGAAAAGGGAAACATAGACAAAAATGGAGAATTATAGATCTGTGCTCATTACCACGGGCCAACAATTTCTTTTGCATTTTGATTATCTGGGTCTACTGCTCGTGTGGCATCTTGAGACCAAGCCAAAATTGAGGAAACGCAAAAGTAACAAACAAACAAAGAAAAGTGTTCACTCCGTAGGAGCTGATGAAAACTCTTGGAATTGTTACCTGGAATGTTTGCTGATCTTATAGGGAGACACAAAGGGATAAAGTGCTCATGCTGACATACTTCTTGAAGAAAATCAAATTTATACTGGCTTAAGGTCTGAAAAAGAGACAAACTGAATGACTATTATTTACACACCAAGAAAGTCAGTACAAGAAGAAAATCTGCTCTTGAATTGTATGCCTAGAAAGAAGATGTAATTCCTTTTGTGTGACCACCGGCTAATTGTTAAGTTTAAAGAATTTTGTCACCTCCCAATTGGTAGACGCAGCCGCCTTCCTGTTTCAAGAGCTTGGCCAAGGCCTTTCTAATCTCATTTTTAACCTACCTTGCTGACTCATTTTTTTCTGCTTCTTTTAGCTTCTATTATAACATGTTTATTTAGAGAAAAATAGTGCCTCACCAAATGCACAGAGCCCTAAAACTACACTCAGATCATAAAACAGATGACTACAATCAACTCCAATGCTCTCAGGACCTAGGAAGACAATGGTGCAGACAATAGAAAATGAAAGTGACTCTTTCTCTGTGCACCATTTGTTCTCAGGATGCATTATCAACTTGACCTCTCCTCTGCTCCCACAAGCAACTTTCCTTTGCAATAACATTCTACATAGGGCAGTGATAAATGGAGTCCAGACATGGTCTCAGACAACTGTGATACATAAGCTAAGAATACCCACAGAAGTCGAGATAATTAGCACATTCATAACTGCTCTATTTTCCCTTACATGCAAGATAAGGAATCACTTTTTAAAGACTCAGATGGCGTTCACTGTATTTGCTAACATCAGCTAATAAAATAAAATATATTCCTTTTGCTTAGATATTTTAGAATTATGTTTTATGGCCACTTGAGTCAATAATTTAAACTACTGCAATTTATAAATGATGAACCATTTAAAAAAACTGCCTCTTTTTGGTATAGAACTTATTTTTTTTTAATGCAGAGCATGGATAAGTTACTGTTCTAGGCAGATAGAAAGACCAATTATTTATTTATAATGCCATTGCTGAGAACGCAGTCCTCCCCACACCCGGGTCTCACCTTGAGATCCCCCGAGGAGAACATGCTGATGTAATTGTTCACCATCTTAAACACAAAGCCTCGGTCCATAAACGTAAAGCAGCGCTAAAAAAGATAACGTTTTAAATGCAAACAGTTCTACTTTTAGGGTCATTAAAGATTTTAGAAAGGACCATGAGATTTACTAAAATAAAATAACATTAAACTAAATGTGTTGTATCATAGTGTTTCAAAAATCTTTAAAATACGTTTAAGCACGTGTCCACCTATGGCAACTAGTTAAAGTACTGGATACAGTGTGCACATCAGAAGGTTACAACCCATGCTAATCAATTTCACACAACGTCGCTTGGAGTTTTGCAATTAAATATTAGGAAGTTTTGTATAGAAAGTTTTAGCTTTTAGTTGCCTATTTATTTTTTAAACAGTTACTTACATTTTATGATAGTTTTTTAGCAATTTGATTCCTGTGCTATATCTCTCTGGGGAGGCATGGTGGGTGGCAGAGATGGGTCAGGAAAACCTTTAAAAACCACACTGGCCTCTTTCAACAGATTAGCTATTCTCTAGCAAAGGCGGCTTGAATTTAAAGAGCAAAGGTAAGAGATTCTGAGATTTCTATCAGGAGCTGCCCCCTGCCTCTCTTATTCTGTTATCAAAATCTCTTAATAAGGAACATGTTCAGCAGTAGGGAGTTTGGGAGGAGACAGGTAAGCGTCCCAAGTTGGCACAGCACCCACTCTTCCTTCAAAACACGGGAGGCCATGCAACCAGTAACCAAGAGACAGTGGCCAAGGACTGCAGTGAAAAAGTAGGAAGTAGGAGGCATGAACCACACAGAGTGGGACAAAAGTACATCCAAAATAATGCAACAATTAAATAATAATATGAGAATAAACTTCGTGTTTCATGTACTCAAAACTATAAACCTACTTTTGCCTCACCCTGTATTTACCAAGGGGTGTGTTGAGGCATTATAGCAGGTCACCCTACGGAGGTCATTACTGCAGGTGTCCCATTTTATCCATTCCCACGTGTAAAACTCTTTAGGGACTTTTCCCACTGCTGTGCCACTCAGTATGGAATGCTCCATTCTTGTCCAAAAGAGTCTAGGATGGTCCAGTGCAACGGTTTTGCATTTTTTTGATCTCTGCTCAGAAAGGACTGGGCATAAAATCTTGCTATGTGTAGTCTACTGAGTGGAATGTCTTCCACTGAACTATGCCTATGCATAAACAAGAGTTGTTTGCTCAAATAACATTCTTCCATTTGTTGGGTTATTTGTGTTTTGGTTTTGGTTTTCCTTTCTTTTTTTGTCTTTATCCTTTGGAATGTTTTTAACACACATATTTATTCCATAATAGTATATTGCCTCATGTGTATCTTCCTTTTTAATACAAACTTAGGTTCTTTCGATGACTCCTCTCATTTCCCAGAAGAGCAGGGAGAGGTGGACACCAGAGGGTCACCTCAGCCTCAGGTGATGTAGAGTCCCATGGGGAGGAGGGGGGAGAAGAGGAGCTTTCGAGACTTCTGCACTACGCAGGCTCCCTGCAGGCATGCCGGGTCCTTCCAGGCGCTTCATCATCAATGAACGTGTGAGTCAAATAACACTGAGAACATCTTGTGTCCACTAGCATGGGGGCTTGAATGAACTTCAACCTCATATTACTGTACCTTAAGAAACCTGGCAACGCTGCTGTTGGCCCTTCTTGTTTCTTCAAGGGCATCTTTGTATTTCCAAATCACGTGGTCAGACAGGATCATGACAAGATTGTCCAGTTCATTTTGGTAAGATTCAGGAAATCTCTGAGCCCGAGGAAACTAAGGAAAGGACAGAGCATTTCTTTATAATGTGGCATGGGGAAATACTAAGCCTGGAAAAAAATAAACTGAAACAATTACTTCATTTTATATATTGCCAAACAAAGAGTCCTTTTAAAAACTTGAATGTGGTAATAAAATAGAAGCCCTTTTAATTTCCAGGTCATAATTTCCATCATTTTCATTGAATGGTTCCCTCTATCTTGGGCTAGTAAAATTTTTATGTTTTCATTAAAAAAGTAAATTATTACATTTAAGTGCCGACTGTTAAGACAGTGTAACATTTTCTATGACTCCTCACATTTTTTTCAGTTACAGTTTACATGTAATATTATATTGGTTTCAGGTGTACATCATAGTGATCAGATATTTGTATAACTGACTAGGTGATCCCCCCCGTAAGTCTAGTGTCCTGGGACCATGCATAGTTATTATAATATTACTGACTATATTACCTCTTACATCTTAATTCCCCTCACTGCCCCTTCAGGAAGTTAATACTATCAATAGTTTAATGAATGCTATTCTAGATTTTCTTTGACACATAGTTCTCTATTTAGTTGAAAATCAGTTACTTTGATTTTTTAAACTAGAACCACCCAATAAACAACTATAAAAATCAGTGAATGAATAACTGAATGAGTACAAATGTTGGTTTGACACCTCCTCTAGTAAGTAGTGAGTTCCCGCTAGTCATGTTGGAAATTTTATTTCAGCTTTATTGAGGTATAATTGATGTGAAGTTGTAAGGTATTTAAAGTGTACATTTTGCTATTTTGGTCCATATGTGTCATGTGAAAGAATTTTCCTCATCTAGTCACTGAACATATCCATTGCCCCTCATCTCCAGCTTTTTCTGTGTGAGAACATTTGCCATTTTCTCCTAGCAAATTTCATTACCAACCATGATAACCATGTCTCAGGTTAGATCCTCAGACCTTACCCAGAGCGGAAAGATTGCACCAGCTAATCTTAACCCATGGTCCCAGCACTTGCCACGGCGAGCGCCCGTGGGACCTCAGAGTCAAGGGATTTTTGCCACTAGCTGCAAAAGGGCTTGGCTGTGAGATCACACATGGTTCATGGAATAAAACTCCACGGGTCCCTGAAGACCACCCTCAGGTCCAGGAATCCACTCATCCTGTCTGAACTCCTACAGATGGGGAGGGTTCCAGACAACTGCAGTTGCTAGTCTCCTGTCTCTACCTGTGAACTTGCAGTCTCTTTGTACAAGATAGGCAAAATCCATTCATCCCACAAGCTACCTTCTAAATTAAACTCACATTGTTACTATAGATAAAAGCATAAAAATCACTGTTAGACTGAGCCATACATTTCTACAATTCTGAGTACCCAGCCTTTCATGGTACAGCAGTAAAGGCCATGGAGGGTAAGGGACACATACAATCATTTCTCCCATTTAAAAAGCAGTGAACATATATTGCTAAGTTTGCAAAGTAAATGAAAATGGAACTCCTGACTGCATATTCATGAGGATAATTGTTGGATAGTATTATATTGCCTATGATCTTACCTGAATTTTATTTGTGTCAATTAAGTGCTGTGCCATTGATTTTAGGATAATTGCAAAGAAGAACCAGGAATGCTGTTAGGAAAAGAAAAGACAGTGAGAAATTTGCTATCCTACTGTAAAATAATATAATTCTATTCTTTACAACTTGTAATATTATAAAATCTTTATCTAAAATGTACTCTTGAAAAGTAAATACATCAGAGGAATAATATTTTCTCCATTGTGTTAGGATGATCTTTATCAAAGTTCTAATGGCAAAAGTAAGTGGCGGACATTCCAGTTTCTCTGTAATCTCAAAGAACGTTTGAATCAAAACAAGATGCCAGTGTACTTGACATGGCCAATTAAAGAGTAGTCTTATGAGGTCTTTATCCATGGGGTTGTATTTGTTTCACTCATCTAAACAAAACTCAAACCTTTTTGTTTTATAATAGATCATAGCAGGCCTACCCCTAACATTTCCAGGGTCAGAGACAAGAATGAAAACAGATGTCTCATGTCTAAATATCTGAGTTCAAGTCATACTGACAAAGTGTTCAATAAAATGTGTTTGATCATCCTACCTTGACAAGAATAACTCCATGACAACTTGGAATCTTGTACCAGAATGTGGGGACCTGGGGAGAGAAGCACCCTGGCCTATGCCCTCTTGTTTCTTAAGGCTCTGTCCTGCACCTTGAGAGGCCCAGTTCACGTGTGACCGTCCAGCCCGCATGTCCAAGTGTTGTCCACAAACTAGTCCCTCCCTTCCACTGCAATCTGCTCCCTGCTTGGTTCTAGGGTTGCACTCTGGCATCAAGATTTTCTCTGTTAAGGCTGGATTTGGGAATGAGGTCTACGTGAGTAAGCCTGCAGGGCCAGGAAGTGCGACTTCCGAGAATACCCAAAGATTCAGAAGGGCCCCCAGCGAGCATGTCTCTTGGCTATTCTTACATCTTTTCCTGTTGGGAGGGTACAGCTGGCAGAGGCTAAAGTACATGCTTGTAGTGAAGTCCCCTGTTTCTTGGGGCTAAGGGTGATATTATCCTAGATACAAAAAGTACATTTTCGTGTATATACAGTTTAAAGAATGCACTCCCCCATCATCTCCTCTTTCTCCTCCCCTCCACCACAAAAATTTCTGAATTTTGGGTAGTCTTTCCCTTGCTTAACTTCATAATTTTGCTACCATTATTACACATTAAAACAATATATTTAGTTAAGTGAAATAAGCCAGGCAGTGAGGGACAAATACCATATGATCTCACCTTTAACTGAAACATAATCAACAACAACAACAGAAAAAGCAAACAAAATATAACCAGAGTCACTGAAAATAAGAACAATCTAATAATAGCCAGAGGGGAGGAGGGAGGAAACAGTGGGCAAAAGGGTTTTCAGGAACTACTATAAAGGACACATGGACAAAACCGAGGGGGAGGGTGGAAGCAAGGGAGGGAGGTGGGTTTGGAGGGGGTGGGGAGAAAATAACAGACAACCATAACTGAACAACAATAAAATAATTAAAATAAATAAAACAATATATTTAGTTTTGTTTGCCACTGAATTTCATATAAATGGAATCATCCTGTATGTATTCCCCTGTGATTGCCTTTTTCATTCAACAAATTATGTTTTGAGATTCCTTTATGTTGAATCATGAAGCTGAGGGTCCGATATTGTTATAACCTCATGTATCTGACCACGGTTTACCTAACTGCTCTACTGTGGATGAGCATTGGCACTATATCCAATGGTAGGCTGACACCAACCGTACTGCCAGGAACTTCTGAGTACACAGTCCTAACTCTAGAAGAGTGACTGAGATGAGGCTGAAGTTCCAAAGGGGCAGCTCTGACTTAATGAAAGGGCCACTTCTTAATAAACAGTATTGGAAGTCGAATTCGTGTTGTTGGGCATATTAATTCAAGGAACACTTAAAATCTCCTTTCGGTCATTTTGTCCAAAATGGCATTATGAACCATCAAGCAAATGTTCCGACGTGTGCCTCGGAATCCAGCAGATACCACTCTCCACCCTCAGTGCTCCTGCTGTCTCCTCTCTTCCCCACCTCAGTTTGCCAGGACTAATCAAGTGAGGCCTCTGTCTCCGTCCCAGTCAGACAACAGAAGAGGTCCCACCTCCTCTCCTGCTCTTGACTCCCCACATGTTTTGTATCCACATATCCCATGACTCCCACCTCCTGAAACCCACCTGTTTCGGAACACGTGGTTCACCATTAGCAAAATCCGCTGGAGATGCAAATTCCCCTCTAAACAGTCCCTTCATTTCATCTTTTAACTGAACACTAACTCTCCCCGGAAGACCCCGCTTCTGGGCAGGCTACTTCTCCAGTGGGCCCTGTGTGCATCTTCAGCCCACTACGTCTATTCTCTACACAGCCATCAGAGTGACCCTTTTAAACCCAGGTCAGCTCACAGCATTCCTCTGCTCAGCTCCCTCTGAGTGGGTCCCTGTTTCACTCTGAGTGGCAGCCAGAGCCCTTGCCAGGGCCCATATGGCCTTCTGCCACCCGCCAAACCACCCGCTGCTTCTCTGACTTCATCTGGCTGTCTCCCTCCTTTGCTCACTTGGTTCCAGCCACCCTGCCCTCCCCGTTATCCCCCAGGGACTTCTAGGTATGCTGCTGCCTTACTACTCCACACAGGCCTCCCCTTCTACCTTTCATGTCCTACTCTAAGCATCCACGTGAGCTCTTTCAACTCTCTCACATTTTTCCATTTTTGCTCAAGGACTACCGTCTCTGTGAGCTCTATCCTGCCCATTCTGTTTGAAACTGCAAATCTCACCGTGAACTCTCAGTGCTCCCAATTCCCCGTCTCTGCCTGACATGTTCTTTTCCCTCACCACTGCTCCCCTTCTAACACACAATTTAATTAACGTTGTTATCGTGTCTGTGGTTTATTGTTGTTATTTCCCAGCAGAATGTAAGCAGAATTCTTTATTTTGTTCTTGGTTGTGGGCCAAGTGCCAAGGATGGTGCCTGCTGCATGAGAGGCACCAAAGGCCTGTTTGTTGAATTAACTAAATGAATATACTCAGAACAATAACTTAAACAAATTGCTTGGCTCAGGATAATTTGATACTAGTGAACTCATCTTGATGCTTATTGATCCTGCCTTCCCTTTGTAGCTACTTACTAATCCATTATTCATCTGTCAAGTCATGATAGATAATTAATTAAGCTGGGGACTAAGTTTGCTCTTCTATGTGTAATCGTGTAGAGTTGCCTTTTCATAAACTGTTACCATCTCTTCTTTATGTGTTTCAGCTTTTTGGGGATGAAAGAGTGGCTGTGTCTTGGTTTCCTCTCTGTTGTCTGTATATTCATTCATTAACATGTCATCAATCCTTTTGTTGCTATATTTCCTCTTTATTACTGTGTCTAATAAACCCAACAAATTTTATTTTTGCTACACTTTGAATTTTTCAGTATTTTAAATAACTCTTCATAGACATTTATTCTGTCTTTAGGCCAAAGGACTTAACTTGGGTCCCTCTACTTCTGAAGGTAATCTATTCTGTTGACACAGATACCTCTTGATTAATACTTTTTATATGCTACAGTTACAATATGAAGCTCATGCTAGAAACTATAAGAGAAATGATCTCTGAAAATCAATGGATCCTATCACCTTCTGGAGGTAACAGTGAACTTCGTACTAACAATGAAAGAATTGCCTTTAAATTCCTTACGTTTAGGACATGCTTCACTGTTGTTGAGTCATTTGTTTTCAAAAGACCAGCCACGTTTTTAGCCAGTTCCTCATGTATCGTTCTCTCCTTGCATGTCCTGGTCTTGAACACAAACTGAAGAAAATCCAAAAAGAGAAATAAGTCAAATGCTTTAAGAAAACAAAGCTTCAAAAATTATGTTCCATGAGTAACTCATAACTCAAAATTGTCTGCTCATGCCAGATTTTGTCATGAAATAAACAAAGGCCCAATGACAAGAGTAGTGCACACCTGCTCCTATATAGGGCTTTGCGCAGGTAGGGACTGGCTCACCTAGGCTCTCCTTGAAACTCTTTTTGTAGAAATCAAAAGAAAGAGTCAGAGAGCAATGCAGCAGGTTGAAGGAAACATGGGGGGCTTTGACCCACCTACTTAGGATACATTTCCCCTTCTCCTTCCTTCCACTGGCAACACGTGGCATGGTAGCATTTCTTCATCCTGAAAGGGTAGAGCACCCACTCAAATAGCCAAGTGGGGAAGCAGGTGCCTTCCAGAGGCCAGTAGATGAGCTTCCCACATGCCCAGGGCCTACCATCTCATGCTTAGACACAGCCATCAAAGTCATGGACACTGGCCATCAGTGAGATAACACATGCTGCTCACTTTTTTATTTCTCAAAAGATGGGTTTGGGCACGCACCACCAAGTGCACATCACAGTCTTAGTTTTGGGTATTTCTTCATCTATTTTAAGGATATCAACATCAATTTGCTGATTACTAAATTATATTTGACTTATGAGTTGGGTTTGCCTCAAGGGAGTTCACTTCTTAAGGATATTCACAATTCAGACTTCATTATAATCAAGAGTGGAGGCAGGCAAGACACTCAGAGCAAAAGCACATTCACATTTAGATCAGTAATTTGCTTGAACTTTATAGGCTCTTCAACAGTTAAGTCGTCCTGATGGGGCCTGACTTCTCCAAGTTCATCCCAGAGGAGAAAGCCAAAGCTAAGAGATGTGTGAAACTAGCTAAAATCAAGAGTAATACAATTTTCCCCCATCATGGAGTATGACTCATGTGAGGGGAATGTCATAACTACCTAATACCATGCACAGATAGTTAGCCCCACGGGTATTACAACTAGCACTGAAATATTCTTATTTTAAAATTTTGGCTGTAACATGTCAGTGCCATGAATTTCTGTAAACCATGGCATTGCATTAATTAACTCTAGGCATACATTTTTGCAGAAGACATGGTGTATATGTGTGTGTTTTGGATATTGTAGATGGGTGAATTAGCAGCACTTAGCACCACTGAACTTGAAATGGTGTTTAGTTTGTTTCTGAAAAAATATTAATTGCATTGACTGTCACATCTCTCAAGGACATCAAAACATGTATATGTACTAGCCCCTCAGTTTCCATTATACTCCTAGTTGTGGGGCTTCATATCTATCTATATGTTAAATAATAACTTTTCTTATCAAGGGTATAAAGAATCAGATTCCTTGGTCAAGGTCAGGCTCTCAACCATGTACAATGCTACAGCAGGATTCCAATCACAGAGTCATAGAGCTGGATGTTCATCTGGCCCAACCCATCTTACTTCACAGAGGAGAAAAGAGAGGTTCGGAGACACTGACTGCTTAAATTAACTGTTGAATCTTGATGAGAATCTAGTTTCCCACTTGCTAGTTTAGTGCTCTTTCCAGAGTAAAATTCCAGTCAGTTATATTTGTCAGGTTGCATTTGTTTTAGGACTATGAAAATGTGTGGTAAAACATATTTAGATATTGCTATCAGCTTGAAATTTCATAGAGGTGTGTTTTTAAATTTGAACCTCTTCAGAGCAAGCTAAGTAAGCAGTCTCCTATATTACAAAATCAAATGATCTCATCAGGATAATTCAAATGTCCTGGTTAAAAATAAAGACCATCCCAGTACGCATTTGAAATATACCTCTCCAAGAGTATCACAGATGGAGTCTGAGAGCTGATTTTAAGGTTCTCATGAGATCTAGACCTTACTGTCACAAAAATGTCACAACACCGGTGGGTTCTATATGTAACTTCCAGTAATTCCATTGGAAAAAGTATATAAACCTTGTGTTGAAATGGAGAAGACTTTGTGTAATGCAATCTGGAGGATTTTTTTTTTTTTGGTCTCAGCCCCCTTGGAGAGTGAAATGGAAAACTGAAGTAAGCACTGAGAGACTGAAGGTTGTGTAGATGGTTTTGTTGAATGTAAACTCATCCATAAGCTATAAAAGTAAGCATAGACTCTATCTTAAACAGAGAGCAAAATAAAAAGTCATTTATAGGTAAATCTGGCCTTCTGCAAATGTAGATCTTACTGAGTAAACCTAGACCAGAGGGAAATGATTTTGAAGTAACTGACTATTTTTGGCATATGGGACATTTTAAGAAAGAGCATACACTTATGCATAGATATTTGGAAAAACATTTAACATTTCTGGCAGGTAGGAAATATATAGACATAAAACTGAAATAAAAATTTCTCAATAAAATTATTTAAAAATCAAGTTTCTAGCATAAAAGACCATAATTCTTTTCTAGTCCATTTTCTGTACATGTAAAATTATATGGGTACATGTCTATCAATATATACTAGTGTAATATATTCTTTTAATTAAAAAGGTCTATGTCTCAAAAAATTTCATCTATGTATAGAAAAAATAGAAATTTAGGTCCTCTATGCATCTCAAATAAAGTGAACTAAGCTACTCTTATTTATCTCTACATGGGTTCTTTCTTTTCATTCAAGAAGATGCAGGGACTACAATGTGCAAACATCATCGCAAGTTCACGGGCATTAATTCACAGGCCAACTGGAAATGAGACTATATACTTGACGAAGGACACTGGAAGAAGCAGTGCACAGTTGATGGAATGAGCTAGTGGTTCATGCCAGATGATAAAGGGCTTCACATACCAGAAGCAGGTACAAATATACAGTAACTGGGAAAATGAAATAATGCCTGAGAAAACAATAAGAAAAGCTAAGAAAACATTACAGAAGATACACAGAGCATTCAACAAACCAACAGGAAAAATCTTCCTTTAATTTACACAGAAATTTCATTCATTGCAATGTTGACTTCTAAAGGACAATACTTCAATTTTCTCCTCTAGCTCCTTCTTTGCTTTTTCTCCCCATATAAATATTCATTTACACCTGTACATGTTATTTATATCTTTATACATTCAAACAACACATCTAGCCCATCACTGCAAAGAGAAGGAATTCCAAGTAGCTAAGAGGAATGCTTGACATTACTGTGAGGGGGCACCATCCAGCTAAAGAGAAAAGCCTCCTACTTATTGCAGACAGGAAATGAGACAAGCCACACAGCACAAGGGCAAATGACCAGTGGCCAAGCAGTGATTCCATACCTTAATGTATGACTGGACAGAGTGGTCCAGCTGCTCCTCGTGGCACTTGGCCACAATGTCAGTCAGAACCCTGGAAAAACAAAGCTGGTCAGTGGCTTCTCTGGAGCAGGCAGGGAGATACCACTTAGTTTGTCACTGGAGTGCTTGAAAACTGGGTCCTTAATAGTTACTGAATAAATGAATGAACCAATTTCAGACTCTCCCTCATCCTCCCTATCCGCCAATACTGAGTACTTAATATCTATATTACCTGTGAGCCATTCCAACCGTGAAATCTCTAAATGCTAGGATGCTAGATGCAAGTACGATCTTATGGCTGCAGTATCTCACATTGGAGACTTTTTTTTTTTGCCTGAGTTGAATGTGCTATTGTAGTCTATGTGTTTGTGGGCATTGTCTCCTTCTTCAATGGATCATTTTTAGTACCTGATTAAATTTCAGATATTTAACCTTGCATTAATGATCATATTCCTTTTTTTTTTTTTAACAAGGCTTCCCTTCCAACCTAGAGTCACTAGATGTCTATGCTTTTGGAAGAAGTAAAGGTTCAGATGCAGGATCTTTTTTTTTCTTCCTTCGCTGGAATGGGGTTTCTGTAGCAGTGGTGGCCCTGGTAGGTATTTTCACATGAACACTTCCAGTTACTCCATGGCTAGTGTTGAGGAGTATCTCAGCATTTCAACAGATCCAACAGATGAAATACTTGGGCAGCTTATCACCACAGACCCATACATTCATGCTGTAAGGAGCATGCATTGAATACACAGTTGGGGACATTTAATCTGGCCCTAGAAATGGCTGGCTGTGGGACTGTTAGAACTACCTTAATTTTCCAGGGCTTCAGGGCTCTACTTAAAAACAAGGCCAGAGATTTATTTCATTCTGCAAAAGGCTAATAACATGCCTGTGAGTTCAGAAAGTACTGGAAATATTTCAATGCTAAGAGTAATTTTTTTCTGGAATGTTGTGACTAATATTTTTGAAATGAACATTAGGAATACATGATTCAGTAATTAGTTCAAGATGTGATATCTATAAAGAGGAAATTGTGATTGCCAAAGTCACCAGGGAGATTAGTAATGTTGGAAGGATGTGTAGCATAGATAAACTTAAAGTGAGTAGAGTTAAAAAAATTGAATATTTTTTTTAAAAAGGAAAAAGATCTGTTAGGAATGTGAAGTGGTATGGCCATTGTGGAAAACAATTAAATATTTTCTTCAAAATTAAACACGCTGCTCTCATTCAGCCCAGGAATTCCATGGGACATTTCTCTCAGATAAATGAGAACTTAGGTTAACCCCAAATCTACCCCAAACGTGACATAACACAACTCTATTCAACAGATAAAATTGTTAGAGAGGGGAACTGTGATATGGAGTACCACTCAGAAATAAAAAGAAAGGAATTATGGGTAGACGCAGCAACCTGGATGATGCACCAGAGAATTATGCTGAGTGAAGAAAATCAGTCCCAAAAGGTTACATACTATATGGTGACATACTGTATGATTCTATCTATATAGATAAATATAGAGATAAAGATACCTATAGATATGTAGATGAAGCATTGTGTGTATATATATATAGATAATTCTTATAATAAAGTTATAAAGATGGAGACAGATTAGTAGTTACCAGGGATAAGGAGTGGGGGTGGGGATGGGAGAGAAATAGTTCCAACTATAAAAGGGCCACACGAGGGATCCCTTTGGTGATGGAATGTTCCGTATCCTGATCCTATTGATGTCACTATTCTGGTAGTGCTAGTCTACTACAGTTTTGCAAGATGTTGCCTGCGGGGTAAATTGGGTAAAAGGAACATGGAGATTGATCTCTCTGCTTATTATTTCTTATAACCTCATGCAAATCTATAATTATCTCAAAATAAAAAGTTTAAAAGTCACAAAGAAAAAGTTAAAAAAGAGGCCTAATCTTTTACTCAAGTGATA
Source organism: Artibeus jamaicensis (assembly GCF_021234435.1). NCBI lineage: Eukaryota > Metazoa > Chordata > Mammalia > Chiroptera > Phyllostomidae > Artibeus > Artibeus jamaicensis. Next base: position 4,038,958 of record NW_026521194.1, on the reverse strand, counting down.
ACAACAGATGATCAGAAGGGACAAGGTGAAGAGTGAGCAATCTGAGATCCGTGTTCAAATGAAATGCAAGCAAACACAAATTAGGTGGCTGTTCAGTTAGAGTCAAAGTTTTGTGTAACCAGAGATGGCAAAATCTCTTCTCCCAAGGCCACATTATGGATACCTGGTCACAGTTGTACTGATCTCATCTTCCTCATTCTGCACCAAAACCTCGAAGAGCTGATTCAAGATGATAGGCAGAAAACTCATGATTGCATGAATCTTTTCCACATTCAATAAGTTCTGCAGTAAATGGACAGGAAACAAAAGGGCACTGATTAAATTGAAAGCTTATTCTTCTGAGGTTTTCCCAAACTTCCACATGAATACTGTAGGTCCCCTTAATCTGGCTTCAGTCTTCGTCTCATTTAGCGCGAGAGCAATGGGGGGGATGTGGCAAAGGTGAGCACTTAAAAATTAATGTAACCTGAATTGGTTTTAATTGTCAATCATTTTTATTTTGGAACATTGCCTTTTGCTTGTTTTTTAACCAACAGACAGAAACTCTTAAGGAATCATGAAGTCAAATAATTTACTCTCTGAATTGATAAGGCATTTAAAAATCTCCGATGGTAATGACCTCTTAGTTGGTTATTCAGTGAAAACTATCAAGGCCTTTTTTGCCCATCTCTCCCCCAAAGACCACTGAAACGATTTGCATGTCATGTTACCTTACAAGAGAGCACAAAATTCGAGGTAGGTGATTGAGACATATCTTTCTCTCTCTTTTGGCACTGTTGGAAAAATGCGTTCACATATGGATCCTGAAACACCAAAAAAAAGTATTTTTATTGTATTTTTTTCATTACCACTTAGTCCCCTTATACCCCTCTTTCCTCTACAACCACCACACTGTTGTCCATGTCTGTGAGTCCTTTTTGCTTGTATTTCTAGTGACATGTAAACTGTAACATCCACAGTGATGGGGTATTTCTGTAGGCTTGATGCTGCAACAGGCAAGCGCCTTATGAAGGGGCAAGTGACAGAGTTTTTGTCTTCCCTACATATCCTGGCACATGGGAGGCCTGAGTTGAAATCAACGACAAAACCCACTCTCTTCCCTATTTCATTCTCATACATTTTTCCTCCTCAGCTACACAGCCATGGCTGGAGAATTATTTCCGTTGTTTTTAAAAAAAAGTGCCTTCCTTCTTCTTCTTGCTCCTCCTTCTTTCATAGACTTCTACCAATTTCTCTGACATTTTCCTTAACACACATGAAAAATGCACAAGGATATTTAAATATGCATGGGGATCTTTTCAGACTTAAATGACCAAGCTGATAAAAAATTAGGGAGGTCACACTAACATCATGCAATAACACTGACTCTTACCTTTGTTATGGGCTGAAATGTGTCCCCCCCAATCCGTATGCTGGTGCCCTAATTCCCAGTACCACAGGATTCGAGTGTTTGGGGGAAATCAAGTTAAAATGAGGCAGTTAGGGTGGCCCTAATCCAATATCAGATGTCCTTATAATAGCGTGAATTGGGACACCAGGCACATGCACACACAGAGGAACAACCATGTGAAGACAGAGAGAAAACCAAGGAGAGAGGCCTCAGAAGGAACCAACTCTGCCGATGCCTGGATCTCAGACTTCCAGCCTCTAGAACTGTGAGAAAAGACATGTCTGTTGTTTAAGCCACCGAGCTCGTGGCATTTTGTTCTGGCAGCCCTAGGAAACTAGCACACGCTTTAATGCTATTTCCTGGAGAGAGTGGCACCATGGAAATTCTCTAAATTCGGGGCTGAGGGCTCACAGTTATGCCATCAGGAAGTGAGATACGGAATTTGGGTAAAGACACACTGTCTGTGTGTTTTGCTGGTATTTGTCTATCTTAGAAGGGCATCTGTGGTTTGGGTTCCCCTCAGTTCCGTGTGTGTGATATGTTCAGTCTTATTTCACTTATCCCTCGATTCAACCATTATTTATCAAAAGCTGACTCTGCTCCAGACCGTTGGCAGGCACAGCAGACAGAATGAAGGCCGAGGAAAACCCTGTCCCTCCCTCTGTGGTTCTCCCATTATGCCAGGGAGACAGGCAGGGCTCCGTGTTTCCACATATACCTATCTGATCAAATCAGATAAGTGCTCAATGGAAGCAGGTGCTGTGTGGGTGCAGGACAAGATGAGCCAGCGTGTCTGCAAGTGCAGGGAACAGGGAAGGCTTGCCTGAAGAACTGACCTTTGAGCTAAGATTTGAAGGGTGGATAAGAGCTGGCCAGGCCAATGAGGGGAGGGGCAGAGGTGCAGAGAGGAGAGTTGCCTTTCCGGCTGAGGAAATGCTGAGTGTCAAAGGGTCAGCCTAAGCAGATGATGGGCATAGTGTTGAAGAGGGCCTGGAGCATTGGAGAACTGAGGTCAATAACATTGTAAAGAAAAGATGAATGTGCCCCCTCAGCCCCAAGGACAATAAGTGTGTGGGTAGAAGAATGTGAGTTGTGAGAGGGACCTGGGAAGGCAGCTGGAAACAAGAAAACTAACTCTAGGCACTCTGAGATACACAGGCAGGGTTTGGTGGATGCTGGCCCTTCTGTGGGACATGACCAGAGCTGAGGGCATCAGAGAAAAGATGGGTTTAAAGAGTTAGAGGTACAGGGTTGGGGAGCCTTGGCTGGGCACTGAGAATTAGTTTTGTACTTCCAGTATTTGGGGTGCCTGGACTTTTATGGACTAGGACAGCATCTCCCCTGGGAGAGGCATATCATTATGCCACAGACAGTTCCCCCTCTTCACTCACTGGCTCTTCTGACAACTTGTAAAATGGTGAGTCTCCTCCCATTAATGTAGGAGACACCTTATGGTGTCAGGTGTTGGAGAAGATGCTGACATTTTGGACATCATGCTCACCTGAGTATTCACAGTGGACACAACAAATGTCGACACTTTGAAAAGAGGTTTGCCACCGTCAACCCATTTCACGTCACTCCCACAGTGCTGCGAAAAAAGTTTGATACTGTCACCGTGACAACTTCTGAGAAAACTATTCGGTGCATGTTAATTTGCCATCTTGATCCATTAACTTACATTATTACTACATAGACAGAAAATAAAAGATGCATTAGGCAATATTGGTGAATGAGACCATGGTGGTATCAGGGAATCACTGCTAATAGATCATTTCTACTGGACATAAAGTAAACAAGATATTCAAAACACTGTAGGTGCATTTCATTCATAATTACAATGGATGCATAGCTACATGGTTGGGTTCGTTTAAATAGCAGAGAAGATAACCTCATGCCATTTAGCTCATTTTCTCCCCTCTTAAATTATACATCATTCAATACCTTTCCACTTGCAGAATCTTGAAAGCTTAGGTAATTAGGAGGCAGGCTTGTAGCTACCGGGATATTGTGCTCTTGAGAAGCAATCCGATCATGTTTCATCAGAGGAAGCCATGCGTATCCAACTGTGCAGAGGAACCATAAAGAGAAAACCTTGAGTACAAGCCTCCAAGGTGAGGAGGAAAAATAAAGCTATTTATCATTTATGAATACAAAACTTCACTGAAAAACCGAGTAAATTACAGCTTTTCAAATACTCTCCAATTCGAGTCCAACAGATGACAGGGAAAGCTATCTCAGATTGTTTCCTGTCAGTACCTGACGTCTCCAGAGCCTCCTTCTTTTTGGCATTAGCTTTGGCGTTTATGTCACACGTGACGTGATAAAAAGAAAACAAAATGTGGTGTTTCTCGTGGAGTTGTGTGGGTAGCTCAATTTTCACCTGCAATGAAAGCGATAATAGCTGGTCTGAGATTAAAACCATTTGCACAGGGTCAGGGCAAGACAAAATTCTTTTAAAAAATGCTTTCACTGAAAGCTAGGTCTCTGTTTAATAGTGTCGGAAGTACCCATCCTGCTAGCAGTGATGTTACAACGTTGATATTTGTACTTTATTGTGGCGGATGATGATTCTTTAGAATACGTAGTACGTCTCATCGGAGAATGTCTGCTACTACAGTATCTGGATGGAACACAGGCACACACACACACACACACAGACATAACTGTAGAGAGTAAAGAAGGCACAGACTGGGGACCTGTCAGCAAGGGGCACAAAGTGAGAGAACCGTAATTCTCTGCTTTGTAGAGGGTGCGCAGGACGCAGTTGTATGAGCGCAACTCAGGAGCGCGTGAGAAATGCAGAGTCTCAGACGTGACCCCAAACACATGGAATCAGAATCTGAATTTCAATAAGATCCCCAGGCAACCATAGGCACATGGCTGAGAAACGTGGCAGTAATTAATGATGCAACTTCAGCATTTAAAAAAAATAACAAAAAATATATGTAGTATATTGTATAAAATATACACATTATGGTAACTAATTAATGAGCCATTTTATGAAGAGGTCATGCGGTAGCTATAATGCTTCTGAATAAACAAAACAAAATTGATGTAGGTTAAGCATATACTTAATGAGGAGCATACTCTATGCTCCTGGAAAGAAGTGCTTTGATACTCTCTACAATTAAACCCTCAACAGCCTTCTGAGGGAGAAGATAGAGTGGTAGGAACCAAGGCAAGACATGTGAGCAGGCTTTGAGTCACTGAGATTATGGCCTGTCAGTAATAGGGTCTTTCAGGACAAGGACCCATGTCTTGTGGTCACTATGTTACACTGGAATCCCAGGGTCCCACACAGGTGAGCTGCATTCCGTTCAATACCAGCAAGTAAGTAGTTTCCAGAATAGTCAAGTCAAGCAGTAACGTGATAAAGAGCCAGGGAAATTATCTACCAGCTTATTTATTAGACTCTCTGTGCCTCTATCTATCTATCTATCTATCTATCTATCTATCTATCTATCTATCTATCTATCTATCTACCTACCTATTTATCCATTTATCCATTTATTCAATTTCACATTGTTCAGGAAAGAATTTAGTTCACCTATTATCAAAGCAATGTCCTTGGTAATAATATACCTATTGCCAGTAGCATCAACATCACCTGGAAACTTGTTAGAAAGGCAAATTCTCAGGCCCCCCATTCCAGACATATGGAATCCAAAAAAATCTGGGGTGGCTTCCAATAATCTGTGTTTTAGCAAGCCTTCCAGGTGATTCTGATGCATGATAAAGTGTGAGAAGTCCTGAATTGTCATGGTTTGCAAACATACATATTTGTTATATACCAACATGCTAACCTGCTTTAAAAAAGCCAATATGCAGTTTTAAATACACAATGATGAACAATGTGATAGAATGAAAATTTCTCCTTTTACCCATGTAATTCGAGAGTCTCGAGAGTTGGCCAGGGGGGTCTTGTTCCAGTGCACATTTAGAGCTGAGGGGGTCCAAGGTCACTCGGAGTCACACAGGCTATGAGCAGTAGTGTGGGCTCCTACCCTATCCATTCCTTTGTTCTTTTCATTACAAAATGAAATTGATGGGTAAAAGGTATCTGACACAATTTTTGTTACAATGACCAGAAAAATTAAAAAAACTAAATCAGATCCATTAGAAAAGAATTTCCCAAAATCACATTTGACAGACAATTTGGGGCTGAACTAATGGAATTTCCAATATACTTTTGGAGCAATGGTCAGTTCACGTAATTTTGAAATCTTGGTTAGGTAAATGTCTGCTAAGGCGTGTTTTTAGTCTGAGGGGTGGTCTGCAGTGAGTGTTTATCATTGTGCGTTATCCTGCCCACTCACCCATCTTTTTAGGAGCTGCTGGGGGCCATGGAGGCCTGGCCCTTACCTCGTCTGAGAAATCCGGATTCTGGGAATGGTGCAGAACTGCTGTGTAGGCGGCTGAGGTGAAGAGGGGCCCTCCGGGTTTTCCATAAATACACTGTTTAAAAAGTTATGAGTCGATTCATTATGAGTGTCTGAAATTAACCCTGACCACTACTCTTCAGTAACCAATCCTGGGATGAAAATGAATTTTGTGATAACTTGCCAGGCTGAGCGGACATCTAATTAACCTTGAACTCTTTTTATCTGCTACCCTGTATTTATTATACAGTGGGTATGCAGCATTTACTATGCTGAAGAAATATTTGAACGCTTTCATTCACTATATAGATATCACATTGATACTGAACATCCAAATCAGCTCATTAGCTAATATTTGATTACTATGAGACAAGAGTTCCTGTGTTTTATTCTGATTCTCTTGGATGACCTCTCAAAGGGGCCCATGGTATCCTGCACTGGCCTCGAGTTTCAGGCAATCAGTTGGGCGACCAGAAGTCTTGGTTGGACCCCAGCCCCTGACATGCTGGTCCCCATCCAAGAATGCTCAGTGGGAAGGATAGAGCTGGGTCCAGACTCTGCCACATGGAGTGGCCCTAGTCAGGCCTGGGGCATGTGACATGGCACTTCCTAGTCATGCAGTTTACTAGCTCCCTGAGCTCAAGGCTCATGATGTTTCTTCTGGCGTCTGCTGTAGCTGCACAAAGCTTTAGAACAAAGCAATGACACAGGGGACCCACACACCTGCGAATGTTCCTCTTTTTGAATAACACTGCCCTAAGAGGCCTGGTGTGTCTGCCACCTGGTCACTGTGTTTGTTTGCTGGGCAACTCTGTTTCACTTTGCTTTTTCTCTCCTGATGCTGATGCTATTGTGGAGTCTGGAACCTGTGGGAGCGGAGAGTGGCTCAAGACTACTTTAAGGAAATCTCTCCATGGCCTGATTCATTCAGTCACTCGAATTGATTGTTATTCTTCTGAATAATGCTGCAGACCTTCTGACACGGAGAATGTGATTAGTGTCTGAAAACAGAAGGTTTTCAGAGATGATCTCAGATGACTGTGGGGATTCGTTACCAATTCGTTTTGTCCTTTACTATCTCATTGCTCTGATTGCCTGAAAATGGGGAGATGTGGCCGCTGGGCAACTAGAAACAATTTTCCTCTCTGTTTTATAGATTCTTTTATGTTTGAAGCCCATCAAATAAATACAGTGTATATCAAATATGAACTCTGACAAATGCCACCCGGTTGCAGCTTTGTCGGTTAAAACAGCACAGATCATATATATCTCATAGCTTTATTGATCTTTTTAAATCTCGTGACCAACATGTGGAGCTCACTTCCCAAAGCCATTTCCCAGCTCCTCAGGCCACCTTCCACAAACGTGAGTGTGTCACGGGCCCGCTGCACTGGCCATCAGGCCCCTCTGCAGCAACCTTTCCACACAGGCCGCATGAAGGCTAGCTGGGATGTGGCACTTGAAATCAAGCATGCTGAATTGAGAGGGTGGCCAATTTTCAAAAAATGACAAAGTCTTCCAGAGGGGAATCCTTGCAATTATTTCACAGTAAAATGGTTTGCTCTTTTTCCCCAATCATGAACAGCTAAGTATAGCTACAAGTGTGGAAGTTCTAATAGATCTAGTTAATCATAGCCATTAAATCAGGTATATTTTAGCAAATTTAAAACAAATCTGAAGCCCCTCACTGGCAGAGAGAACCTCAGCACCTGCCTGCTTCTTTAACGCTGCTTCCCCTGGTGGACTTGGCCTACCTTCATGGGCTTGGCACCTTCCTCATCGGAATTTTTGAATTCAATGCACACGGTTATATTTCGTGCCTGAAATTACAGCGAGGGAAAATGGAAATTGTAACAGCCTCTAACATAACACCAAAAACAATCTAAGTGCCTCATATAAGTAGTTTTGAATTAAACCCCCAAAATGTAGACCGCCCAATGCTTTCTCATGACATCTAAGTGCTCAGAAATAGCAGAAGGATTTGGAGAGATTATTTAAAAGAAAAAGCTTCATATTAAAAGGGGGCAGGCATGCTATTTTCAGAGAATCTTAAGAAACTAAAGAGAAGTCTATAGCAACATTATTTATGGCTGATTTGGAAAGGTTATAAATATGCATCCTTTGCACTTTGAAGGGGAAACTCATCACTGCCCTTTATTAAGCATTTTCTTCAAATTGTTTTCATTTCCAAAGTGATGAACTGTAGTAATCTGTATTTGACCTTCCAAGAAACCATCTTTACATGGTCTAAAAATAGTAGAGAGAGAGGATAACATTTCAGAAACATATCATACCTTGTTAAAACATTTCTGGCTGTCGTACTTGAGGTGCTTGGGGTAAATGTAAATTTGATTTTTGTAGACTCTGTAGGGACGGCAATACTTGGTCGAGTCGTAAACAAATTCTTCCACCTCCACTGTGGGTTCTGGTTGAGCCGTCACATCGAAAGGCTTGACGGGGATAAAGGACGATGTTACACAGTCTTTAAAAATCAGAAAATAAGAGTTTGTTATTTCATATGATTTTTTAAAGTAAAATACTTAACGTATTTTAAAACTAACTCACTCAAAATAGAAATTCCATTCTTTTATACCAATTTGCATTTAATTAGGCTAGTGTGAAAAGTTTTTAAGAATTAGGTAGGGTAGACAATCAAACCGTGCATTTACTGCAGAAATTGATGCCTTAAAAACTAGAAAATCTTTTGGGTGGGTTTATAATTATTTTCTTTTTGTATTAAGCTTGGTATAAAGAGTAAATTTAGCTACTGATCCTCTGAGCCCACTCACCAGGTGTATGAGATGTGAACCACCCCACTGACCTTTAGCACGATACTGTGAAAGTAATGCAGCTGCGGAGATACATTGGAATGGGACCTGGTTCAATGTCAGTAGACCTGGGTCTACTACTGACAATGTGAATGGGTTAGGAGCATTTTCCTGTAAAGAGCGATTTCGCAACATGGATCTGAACACCCCCTGCATTATTAGATAAAATATATTTTTCTTTTTAGTTTTTACAATCTTTTAAAATAGAATCTTGCAGGTAAGAGAGGAAAAAAAGACCATGAGGGATTTATAAATCAAAACTTCAGTCACTAAATAATTTGGAGGCTGAAGTTATGGAGGTTGAAGGTAGCAAGGCCTTCAACCTTCCTTTATCCCATCTGGAATCTTTCTGTGTTCAAAATAACAAAATCATTAACTAAATATGCTTGGGAATCAGATGACATGTTTTCTGTTCAAAAATCAATGATAATATTTTTATCATTTGTTTGAATTTCTCTAATGCCCTAGGGTCCTTGCAAAGAGAATATTTAGCTTTCTCTCTCGTTAGGTAATAAAAGCCACATCCCACATATCATGGAGAGGAAATGGTTGCATTTATCCTCTGCTTTTTTCATGCCAATCAATACAAAAGTGATTTGGAACACAGCTTAAGTCAGAATCCTCATTTTATTTTATATTAAAATGATTTGTGGGAAAAGCATAAGAATGAAAATCTTAACAGTGCTAATGGTGTTTCAGATTTCCTGTGGCAATGGCCCTACTGTGTGTCATTCCTTTTAGGATGCCTGGATTCATCCTTTGCATCACTGAGAAAGTCACTCAGAGGCATTATCAGAAATAGCAAAATGAAAGCCGATCTCACTCCTTAAGAAATAAATTCTGGAACTCTTATCTATGTGTTCTTCAAAGCTCTCTCTGAAATTCAACTCGGTGCTGACATAAATAGGACTTCTGACCCCAGTCTGAAAAAAACGGAAGCTTTCTGTGTGACAACCGAGTCTGAAGATACCCTAGCTCTCGTCCTGTGTGGTTCCTGGGTGGCTGGGCCTGGTGTTCACGCTGCTCGGGCAGAACCAGCTGTGCATCAGAGTCTGAGCAACTGGAAAGAGTACAGATTCTCCTATCATGGGTTACTAGTTTATCAGTCTCTCTGAACCTGACTTTCCCCATTTGTAATCCTTCAAAGTTTTGAGGATTAAATGATATAATTTAATACCTTGCTGGGTGCATGGTGCATACCAGACAATTATTAGGTTACCCTGAATATAATTCTTGTCCTACTATACTTATAGTCTTAATAAAGAAATAAGAAGCCTGCAATTTCTACAAGGTAATAAATTCCGTGTATCTTAAACTTAGAGGAAAAAAATCCCAATAAAACTTTGTAACCAACCATTTAACCAACTAACTATTCAAAACTCTACAAGCAAACTATGACATCATCGTCATCATCATCATACTTGGATGCTCCAAAGGAATGTTGTCAACAGCAATCTCCAGGCTTCCGGGGATGGTCTGCAATTTGCTTGTTCTGTCAGCCCTGTGAAAGTATGCCAGCATACAGACACACACAGACACACACACTGAATTATTCTAGTTGTCAAGGAGAAAAACAGTCAACTGTCATTCTGAGCTTTGATGACAGTAAACAGCAGGGCCCTAACCAATCTCGTGAAGGACTTTATGTAGCTAGTTTGAGTTTGGAAACTAAAATTTATGTGCTCTTGCCAATACAAATAAAAATCAGGCAGGGGTCAAGTTACAGATATTCTGAAGAATGCTATACATTTATTTGGACCTATTCCTGATCACATTTATGTAAGTGGCCAAAGAAGTGTGACAGTGGGTACACAATTCTCAGTAACAGAAAGGCCTAGAACTGCTGTCAGTGACTCGCTGTCATAAGCTGTCTGAAGAAGTCTGAGGAGTAGCACTGGTCTCTGCACAAGTGCTAAGGGCAACAAGTGTGCTTTTTTCCTCCTCACCAACAGCCCAGGAGGTCAAGGAGCCTCTGCCCGTTCTCGGTTCTGTCGGCCTCCAGCGCTCCATTCCCGCAGGTCCCCGCCCTGCAGTCACTCTGAGTCCTGAATCCTGACTCCACTGAGTCCTTGCATTTCCTCCCCCCTCTCTCCCTACAAGCACCTTCTCGCCCGACATTTTCTACGATGAAGTGAAAGTGACTGCTTCCAGTGTTCTCTCTTTTGGGAGATCTACTTTGACAGGTAGAATAATTAGAGCGGTAGGCCAGAGCCAGCTCTTCCCAGCTTGTGAGAGATGATTGTTAAATTTTCCCTTGTTTTGCCTGCTGATTGTTAAACACAGCCATTACTAAAAATGAAATTATATACACTTACCACTAAACAAATTATACTAAGCCTCAAGGTAATAAGTACTCCTAGAAATTCATCACTTAGTAATTATTATACTGCATGATAAGATTACTCATAATCTTGAGATTGTTTACATCTGTCTCTATGGTGGCAATGTTACATCACAGTGTGCACATTTCTTCCCAGTCCCGTATTTGGTGGAGACCTAATGGTGGCTCAAAATCTGCAATGGTAAAAGAATTTTCACCATAGAAATTGGCCATCGGTATAAATCAGTTTTCCCTCCCGGAGGGTCAGTGGTAAACATTTATCGGCACGATACTGAGAGTAAGTGCCACAGGTGTGTAGTGCCTATGACAGGATCTACTGTCCCCCCAGAATGGCACTGGGTGTTCAAGATGCCCTCTAACTGCCACTGTGGAAAGTGTCTTTGCTATGCACTGGTAACACGGGACCGTTCCCTTCTCAGCACTGCAACTTCTCATGCTTCAGCACACGGGCAGGAGAGCACAGAGAAAAAGCACTTTTAATTCCCACGTGGTAGCGGCGGGAAGGCCAATGCGGGGCTTTTGTCCAGGAGTCAAGGTTTAGGAGATCTCCCTATGTAGCGAATATCACAACCAAGGAATATTGGTTCAGGGTCTCCTCCAGGATTTTCTCTCTCACCTTTATTTTGCTTTCTAAGAAAGCTTTCGTTACTTTGCAGAACAACAGCAAAATCATTAGGAAAACTTCCCTTATAGTTAAAGAGAAATGCCTCCTCTGCGGAAGATACAGAGAATATTAATCATGCTTGTTTCATAGTGATGTATTATTTTCATTTTGGACGAACAAAATGAATTGATAACAGACGACTCTGAGATGGGGAGGCAGAGAGTGAACATTTGGGAAAGGGGCAGCGGGTACAAGAATCCTTTGTGTGATAGGGTATAACAAGTTAAGAGAAGTTGCTTGTCATGAAAGATCTTATTGTCATAAGATAGTGAATGCATGTTCGTTCATTTTTCAATCGTGGCTTTTGAATTTTTCTTTTTAGCACTAACTTCTATGATTTTTTCCAAAAGCATTTGAATGACAGACATATAAATTATCGTATGCACAGCAATTAATTGCTCTGTGAAATTTCAAAGCATAGCTCTAAAATTCCTTAACTCTCTTCTTACTTAGCGGTGCCTACGTCCCCTTCATCTGAATCTAGGCTCTGTGCCAACTTGACAGTACATTATGGCAGAAATGGCTCTGGGGCACTTTCTCAGCTCTAACGTTAAGAAACCGGCAGTAATCATTTTTTATCTTTTGGGACACTTACCCCTAGAACCCAGCCAAGAGAAAGCCGTAGTAGCTCTTGGAGAGGGTCCATGGGTGAGACCCAAGGTCTTTGGCCATCAGCTCCAGTGAGTTTTCAGCCAACACCCAGCACCCACTTAGCAGTTGGTAAGTGCGCCGCCTTCAAAGCACATCCTCTGGCTCTAGCAAACCTCGTCCAACTGATGCCCCTCATCTAGCTGTGTTCACATTATGGATGCAGGAATAAAATCAGTGACATTGCTATTGTGAGAAGCCAAGTTTTGGGGTTATTTGTTACGTAGCAAGAGGTAACCGATACAGTTTAATGTTTCACACTGCTGCCACATAACTCTGGCCAATATACTCTTGTGGTGTTACGTGGGTATATGTGATGTCATCTGCAAACCATCTGCTCTCTGGAGCAATTTGGACATTTGAGAATAAGGCAACCAAGTATTATTTATGCATATATGAATCAATAGTAGCAATGCTGTTGATTTATGTGAATTTCAAGAGTACCCCTGAAATCCTACCTTCTATAATCTGACACTAGTTTAAGTAGGTCTTCAGTTGAAATCTTGCTACTTTCTTGTCTATACAATGGTGAAAATCTGGAGTCTCTGTCCACATTTCCATGGTTGTCCTTAAATACTGACCTGAAAGAAAAGAATACTTATTTAGGTTGGTATTTTAGGTTGGTTTTTAAGGTGATTAAAATGATTAAGTTTCCCATTTATAATGAAAAAAACTTCTGTTATAAAATATTTATCAACTGAAAATACAAGAAAACTTCTTAGATAAAAGTTTTATTTATGTACTGTATTTCAACTTAAATTTTTATTTTCAACTTCGTATCTGAAGTGATAGCAGTTCATTATTACAACAACATTTATTTGTGATTTAGTAACATATCAAAATCTTGGAGTATTTGAGAAGTTGAAAAGGAATGAATGTGTTGGTCCTTTGTCATTATTTCCTGAGCAAGCCAGGGCGACTTCTGTTGACTGGTCTCATTAGCTTTTACAAGCATAGAAAAGGGATGAGATTGTGAATGTGGGCAGCGAGGGCCTGATTCTTAAGACATTTTCATGGAGATAAGTGTGCCAAGTCCTAAATATAAGGATAGAGACAAATATGAAATGAAGAATACTTGAGTCAGAATTTTGTATTAAATAATGAGACTGCCATGAATCTAAGCCATTTATTTCCTTCCTTGATCCATTTCATTGCAACTACAAAGATTTAGTTAAAATATGTAAATCGCTTTCACCCAAATAATATGGTAAGGTAAGGCAACACTTTCTGACAAACTAGTATACACAGCGTGGCTAATGCCAGATTTTCCTCCTCATAATTCATCATTCTGTGCTTCCTGAAGAAAAGTAGATGCATGTGTAATTGATTTTTCTGTTAGAGATATGCTGAATTTTTATTTCTCCTAACTTAAAGGCCATAACTAGACTATTTTATTACTTTTTAAATTAACCACAGGTTTCAGTGCTCAGGCTGAAATGGTCATTTAAATGGCTACCTTATCACAGAGCTTTAATGTCAAATAATATAGAAAATGTGCCAGGAATTTGTCTGAATGATATTTTTAGACTCCTTCAATCTTTCTTCTCATTTTTCTCTGTTAAGCACTAAGTAAGGGAAAAAAGGTCCCCTATCAGATAACACTGAAGAAGCAGAATGAAAATATTTAACTTGAAGTTTTTTTAATTTAAATATAATAGAGGGCTTTAATTCGAGTGCCTGACATGTTGAAACAAATATGATGAATTTCCCAACATGAGAGGAAGTTAACTGAGCCTGAATAGGATTTAAAAAAAATTAATCAGCCACTGCAAATACATTGATAGACATGAGTTGCATAACTCGCTTTTCCTCTTAACACAGCTCTGCCCTGGAAATAGCTCCCTTGCACGGGGGCACCTTGTAAAGAGAACAAGGAGTACAGCACCAGACACCCCGTCTTTGCTTGGTAAATGTGCTAACTGGCAAGAGAACACAGGGCTGACTCATTTACACAGATGGTTAGAGGATGCTTGGGATATGGCCTCGTTCCAGTTGCCGCAGCTGAACAGTAATCAGTATATGGTGAAGGTCTTGAATCATGACATTTGGGGTATGATTGAGGGAAATGCGACCTTTAGCCAAAGGGATAGAAGCCTCAGTGTCCCTGAGAGCTTGTCATAAGCAGCATGAGCAGCCATGATGTAAGGAACGAATTGGCATATTTGTTTATGGCTATGGAAAACAAAACATAAAAGTGATGATGGGGCAGTTTAAAAACAATTTTTACAAGATGCCTTTTCTAATCATGAGAGCTACAGAAAGACAGGAGGAAGCACAGTGGAGTGCACTTGACTCTGTCATTGGAGAGATTCAAACAGAGGCCGAAGATTCATTTGGTGGGGATGCTGTTGCACTGTGCATGTTCTTTAAATGTAGAAATATAGAAATAAGATTTCTATTCTAGTCTCATTAACAAAAGATTCAGGGTTGTGCATTGGTCCATTTGGAATGCTACATGAAACAGAGCCAAAGAAAACAAAAAGAGTCTTGGCGTGGATTCAGGCACATTGGATTCTGGGGGTGAGATGCACAGAGAGGGTTCCATTTAACAACATGAGATGTTTGTACAGGTTGATTTTTCTCCAGAAGCAGTGAGTGGAAAACACCCTATGTAGCCATCTGAATGCATTCTCTTTACCTAGCCCAAGGATACACATTTTTGCTGTAAAATGACACCATCGCTGGTGTCAAAGACAAGAACATGCACGAGACTAATCTCAGATAAAATGTTCATGGCAATGAGCATCTGTGGGTTGTGGTGGGTGGGATGATTCCTTCTGGGTAAAAACATGGTCATATGCTAAACTATCACTGCTATGCTTTTTAGTGGCAGTGGTTTTAAGGGTCAAACTGTCTTAGGGTACACTCAAAGCTATATTGTGAAAATAAATGGCCATCTGGACAATATAATAGAAAGGAGAAGTAGCCTGAGAGTTAACAGTAACAATAGGGTGTTGAAATATGTCAGAAAGCTGGCTTATGTCAAAACGAGATGAATAACAAGTCCTTCTCTGATTCGGTCACATTTATTTGAAACCCTTCCACATAATAAAGGGAACATTAAAATCTTCTTTGAGTGTATCTTATACTTATTTTGTGGCTAGATAATGGAAGTGGTCAAACATAAAATCTTTAGCAGTGTACCATTTTTCTCAATTGTTAGAGATGTTTATGTCAATCGAAAGCATAACTGTATATACGCAAATTGGTGGTATATACTGTTTCCTAACCTACAAACAAACCACTAATCAAGCATTTGTGCAGCATGAGCTTGTGGTTTTGCTGGCTTTCCTGTCCGAGACATAATTACTTTCATCATTGGTGTTATGGCCAATGGAACTTCGTAGGAACTTTGTCTGTCTTTCATCCAACATATGTCACTGGACAACTTCAAAATAGGATTGTTACTTCCCCTTACTGCTCTATGATGGGCAAATTCTTCTACCTATTTCTCTCACAGTATTTGCCCAAAATTTACTAGAAAGGGAGACTTGTTGAGGTGAATATGATCTTCACAAGAGACTTCATAATAATCATATGGAAATAATGACTTCTAATAGTGGCTATTATTTACTAGGTACACATAACTGCTCAGTAATCCCTGCAATAGTAAATTAGGTGCCATAATTCCTCTGTTGTACATCTAAAAAACTTGAGGTAAAGACAGACCATAAGTACTTGCTTAAGTTCTCTTGCCTAGTAAAGAGAGTTGAGATTTCACACCCAGCGCTGGTTCTAAAATGCCTGCTTCTAAAACCTTAGCACAACTCTGGATCCTTAAAGAGAAAATATGGCCACCACCATAATTTTGCTATATTGGAATATTTCACTTTTGCCAAGGGATATCCTGCTTTCATTTTTCGCAGCAGGTTTTCTTGTGGAAACTGCTGGGAATACTTATCAACAAAAGTTTGAGCAGCCAATGATAAGTTATCCTGTCTTTTGAACCTTATGAGAAATAAAAACCATTAACTTTATCATAGAGGGTTGAGTAAATTTCACTAACACCTTTTTCATGCAGAATATCCTGGCATAATTGTCTTCGTAGGGAGAGAGAGGAGAGGGAGATAAAGTGATGTTTATGATCTACTTATACAGTGTGCTTTCACACCTGAGATAAGTATTGCCCATAAGATAAGTATTGTCAGCTTCATTCTGCAGGTGGGGACCCTGAGAATTTGAAAGGAAATTTGCCCAAAGTTACAGTCTTAAATTGCAATCTCTACCTAGTGGCCTGATCTAGACCCTGTCTATCAGAGTACTGGGCCTGGTCTCCTTCTCCCTTGCGTCAAAGCTGCCTTAGAGCAAACTAGTTCTTGGAGGCTAGTGGGACTCCATTAGTGCCCTGCTGCCTGGACTTCCACATTTCTCTTCCCTGCACTCACCTGTCCCAACTTTAAGTAGCACCCTCAAAACCACAACAAATGTCGATGAATTGACTCTGATTATGCTCATCACTGGGAACTCTGAGACCCAAAGTAACCTGCACAAGTAGCAGGTTTTCTCTTCCTTTGAATTTTAAAGTCACTTCCATTGGGACAATGTGATCAACATTCAGATGAATACTTGACAGGCTGCCCCTTTTTGCAGCACTTTTAGTTCACTTGGTTTGTGTGCTGCGGACCGTTTTTTCCTTATGTCTACGCCAACCTCGTCCTCCTTTAAAAATTCTTATACTAATAAAGATGCAAAGAGATTCAAGGACAATAATAATGGATGTTGGAGCAGACCCCCAAAAAGAACTTTTGTTCTTTATGCAGAGGTTGTATTTTCAGGAAGATGAGTCTGCCATCAGTGTCCATGGAACTCAGCATTTCCGATTGGTAGTGATAAATCTGGGTGCTAATCAGCACGCAAATCAAAGAGAGTTGCAATGATCAATCATTTCATCTAGACATCCATATATATATAGACCTGTGCTCTATGCATAGATGAAAATATGCAGATGCCTAAGAAATCATAGTATGTTCATCTGAATTTTATGCACACCAAATTCTCAGGGATGATACAATAGCAAGTGTTTGATGAACCAAATATATATATATATAATAAACACTTTATGACTTTGATTTGATCCTATCAAGAACCCATGGCATAGCTGCTTACACTCACACCATATGCACGCCACAGTCCCAGTCTCCTCTAAGCTGTCTTGCTCAAATTTTCTTGTAAAATATATTTCTGGGGAGCTCAAGAGGTTTAGAAAGATGAACACATTAGCCTTATTCTGGATGTTGGTATATTAAAAATAACAGGTAACATGGAGGTTACTTGTTATTTCAGTAGTGGGTAACAGAAGTTTTCAATGCAGACTCTAAGTGTGTTTCTAATCTGTTGGTTGCAATTGTCGACATACCTCACGGCCCAAGCAAACGGCATGCGGTATTTTCCCAACTTGCTGCAGAACTGCCTGTTGGATTTGAGTATCTTTTGTGCAGACTGAGGAAAAAATAATATATTGTTCAGAACATCACTTTACAAACCGCCCATGTAAAATACTGACACTTGTCTACGTCTTCTTACATTGAAACTCAGTGCAATTCCACCTCACTAGCCCCCAGATGTGCCCCTTAAAGAGCCAAATGAAGAGCCTTCATCTTCAAACTGCTGTATTATGTTTTTCTTTCTTTTTCACTTGGAAATTTCAAATACAGAAAAAAACTTTGTCTTGCAATACCAACTTGTTCCCTTTCTTCTGACTTCAAAAACCTTACAATATTAAGTGGAAAATGTTATCAAATTCACACCCACAGTTGGTCCAATGTTTTATTTATTATGTCAGCATTCTGCAAAATTATTCTGTTAAGGGTCATACAGTAAATACACTGGGCCATATGGTCTTTGTCTCAACTTCTCAACTCTGCTCCTGGAGCAGGAAAGCAGCCAGAGACAATCCATAAATGAATAAGTGTGATTGTGTTTCAATAAAACTTTATTTACAAAAACAGATGGCAGGCTGGATTTGCCCACAATCACAGTTTGTCAAACTTTAAATCTCAGAGATCTGTCAGGCTCTGCCATAAATGATTACATATGCTCAAATTCAATTCTTAACACATTACTTTCTCATTATATTCCCTTTGTGTGGAAAATATAGACTTTTTATATTTATTTTCTATTAAACAGTAACATTCAATTATTAAAGAAAAAAGACCAGTGGTCCCACCATTCAAAGAACTTTCAGTATTTTTCTTTCTTCACTTAAATGCTATTATAATTTGATATGCAATTACTTAACTTCCTTTTTCATTTATTTTCCCATCAGCATTACTGATGTCTTAGTAATTTGTTTGTTACTGATGTCTTAATTAATTTGTTTTCAATCAGATTAATCCTAACTTTTCATCATTATTAACACTTTGATCCTTGCAGTTAAAGCTTTATCCATATTTACATTTATATCTCCTAATAGACTATCAAAAGTCAAAAACTGCTGCATCACAAAGCATTAACAAAGCATATACACTTCTAGATTTTGCCAACGAATACTGATTTCACTAATAAGTGAAATAAAATTTCGAGACTTACATTTATCAAACTTGATAATTCATCAGGCAATGTGATTTTATTTCTTGAAATCAATTGAAATTCTGTGTGAAAATATTGTACATTACCTTGTTGGAGTCTGGGTTCTTAATGTAAGGTTCAGCACCACTTGCAATATTTCCCATTAATACTTTCTCAATTTTGGCCACCAAAACTATTTCAGAATGTGGATTGCTTACAGAGAATATAGCCTATGTACAAAAAAAATTAGAATTAATAAGTTAATAAGCATCCAGAAAACCATGCTGAAGACTTTCAACACTCTAGGTTTTTTTTTAAGAATTGCTTTAATAAGTTGATGAACAAAATGGAACCACAGGCATGGAGACATGGAACAGACTGACACTGACCAGAGTGGGGGGAGGGGGATGGAGGTCGGAAGAAGGGGGAGGGACTAGACAAAGAACGTGGATGAATGATCTAAGGGCAAGGACAACAGTGTGGGAACTGACTGCAGAAGCGGGAGGTGGGATGGGTGGAGGAGGGCAAATGGGGGAAAATCGGGACGACTGTAATAGAATAAACAATAAAACATGATAAAAAAGAAGAGCTTTAAGGAAATTTTTATTTGGAAAATTGCTCGTCTTATGTACAGTATAGCTAAGAACAATGGGATAGCGTTTTCTGTCCCACCACGAGTAAACAAAAGTGCCACCTGCTTTGGGAATTTCAACCATTCCTCCGGAAAGCCCTTGACGTGAGGTTCTTCTGGTTGTCGTGGAGGGAGCGTGTCCACGTTTCCGTTTTCCAGTGCCACGGGGGGCCCTGGCAGCATCTGCCTGACAGCCGTGTGGTTTAGGTCCACGTGGAAATCGGCGGAAATCTTCCTGCTGTCTCTGAGGTCGTAAAGTGCCACGCTCACGAAGAAAGGCTCAATCTGCGGGAAAAAGAGAGAACTCGTGGTTTTGACAAAAACCAACCAAACACACAAATAAAACATCCCGCCTAAACCAAAAACTGCTAAATTTTAAAAAATGCTGCCGGATGATCATAAACAGTGAAAAAGAAAGATTCAGAAAAGAATGGCTTTTCAACGAGAAAAACGTCAAACACAACAGATTTAAATAAAACCTGGGTGGAAATTAATCTATGTTTATGTACTTACATATTACATACATGTATAATAATAATTTATATGTAGTTAAATACAGGCCTTTAAGGCTGGAATATCCCTATGAAAATATCTTTACTTCTGTTTATGCTACTTAATTTGATACCTGTCATCTGCCAACATTCTGTGGTCAAGCAGGTTATACTCCCAAACCAAATTATGACAGAGTTCATCACTGTACAGAATCACTCAAGCTGTGGGTTTCCTGGACGTTTAATAGATACTTCATGTTCTTTCAAAGGTACTAATATGTCTAGTTTATGACAAGGGTTTCAGCTTAATTTCTTGATATCAGCAATACTTACCAGATGTTTTACTGTTAGAAGCTAAATAGAATAACACAGCTACAATAAAATTCAGTAGTTTATTTTTTTAAATAAGATAATTAAAAAGTAAATGTTTTCTACTTCTCCAATATAATTTATTTAATAAAAACTCCTGGTTTGTAGGAGTGGTAGACTGCTGAGTTGAAAAACTCAAAAATTACTCAAAAATAATTCAGGTAGGAACTCAAAGCACATTGAAGGTCAAAGGAAAAATCATTATTTTTTTATAAATTGCTGCATTTTGATTTTCATTTCTGCTTAGTGACTGGAAACCAATGACCTACATTGATAATAACATCAGATATTAAATCTCACGCAGCGATTCAGTTATTTCTTCTAACCCATCTTTTCAACGGAAAGGTCAGATCTGACTCTTGGAATCACTTGCTTTTCAATAAGGATTTGTTTAATAAAGTGCCTTGAAAACCTAACAAATTGAGTTGTAGGCTTCTTATGTTTAGAATTTTGCATTTTCTTTAAAAAATTCAAGAACATGACATTTCAGATGTCACTCCGCTGTGAAGCAGCTTTGTTAGTTCAGGTTTTTGGAATTGATTCTTACTGTCGAAGAAATATTTTGTACTATAAAACCATCAACCTGAATTTCCAATGGCGGACTAAAAAATTACATGCTATTTAATAGTTTTCTCCTCAAAAAAAGTTCTGTTAGGGTGTTCTTATCAAGAAGCTCATTCATTAAATATAGTACTTGGCTCTTTAGCAACTTAGAGAAATACTTCAATTAATTTAAAAACATGCTCATTGACTTGGAAACAGTGAGTTTAAAAGTAACTATATGGATGAGTGTCACTGAGAAATATGTAAGGATTTAAACAATAACACCACTACATAACGAACTGCTGTTTAGTTAAGGGGATGCTGTTTTAATCATTTTTATATCATTGCCTATAAGCATAATGAAATTATATTTTAAAAAGCAGTTTCCTTGTGTGTGTTTTTTTTTTTTTTTTTTTACCATTTGTATCAACTGGAAAATAAGTTAAACCTGTAGAGACACACAAAGCACTTCAACTTTTCCCTCTGGCAGACAGGTGTGAGAGGGGCAGGCAAGTCAGAACTTCTGACCTTCTGCCTGTTCTCCTGCTTGGGGGATCGGCCTGAGTACAAACACTTAGCTTTGGAATACACGTTTTGTACAAAGAAAGAGATCTACATGGAAAGAGTCATGTGCTCCTGGCACTGACAGGTAAAACCCACTATCTTCGCATTTCAGTTTCTAAACTCAACTTTCTGATTGCACTGGAAGGATGTGGCTGGTGAGGAGGTAAAGCATTTATTGACTATTTTAAATGACATTTAAATGAGATGATTAAGTGACATTGCCATTTGGGCTAAATTTTTCTGATATTTCCAAATAGTAGTTTCAACAAACAAGTTTCTGGTATTGTTGTTTGAATCCTGAATGAGAAAGTATGTTCTGATTGCACCCCGTAACGCTTCTACTCCACGTGGGTGTCTCCCACTACAGTCACTGGCATTCCCTCTGTTCCTGCCCCAGGCCCTGGGCTCCTGCCTGGCTTCAAGGCACTCGGCCACTCGGCACCACTCCACAGAGGGAGCCCTTTCTCTCTTTCCTGGTTTATCTCTACTTTAATGGTCAGTCCTTCTTAGTCTCTGGTCACGTCTCTACTTAGTCACAATTTAAATGTTTGCCTCTCGGCCCCTTCTCTCTGGAGAGATGCCTGGATAATTCCCTCCAGGTCACTGCCTTGGCCAGATTCCCAAGTTTATTTCTCTGTTCATGGCAAGTCCTTTAAGATCCAAACTTGTATTTAAATCTGCTCAATGGACATCTCAATCTGGCTATCTAATAGGCTTATCAGGCCTAAGGTGTCTGCAGTGGAATTTTTGACCTATAGCTCCCAAATCTCTTACTGCAGTCTTGTCCTCTTAATAAATGGCACCGTTATTCAGAGAACTGCTCAAAGAAAAAACCTAGGACTCATCTTTGATGTTTCCCTTCCCCTTCTCTGTATATCCAATGTATCAGAAAAGCCTGTCAGGTCAATTCACAATGAATCAGTCAAATCCATCCACTTCTCTCCTTCCTTGACATGCCTAGTTCAAGCCAGGCAGTGGCCTACGGAAGTAACCTCCAAACTCCTCTCTCTGATCAACTCTTGTGCCCTTCAATCCATTCTTCCGATGGATGTTTTAAAAAACACAAATTAGACTGCATCATTTTAAAGTACTTTGAACCTTTAATAGGCTCCACTCAAACCTAGGATAAATCCAGGCTCCAGCATAGCTTACGAAATCCCACCTAATCTTACACATTTTTACTGTTCCTCCCAGCTCATCTTATTCTGTCCTTCTCCTTACTATCTCCTTCCAGGGCCTAGATCTCACCGAGACTTCCTAGAGTCAGGGCATTTGCCCTTGCTCTTTCTTCCACCTAGAATGTTCTCCCCTGACCCAACTTTCTCAATCTTCAGGTCTCTGTTCAAAGGTTACCTCCAAGGAGACCATGCACTACCACCCTATCCAAAGTAACCCATTCCCTAGTTCCTCTGTGTCATCTCTCTCTCTTTAGTGATTTATTTTAAAGAGCTTTACCCAGTGTACAATTATCTTGTTAATTTAAATTACTCTGTTTTTTCTTTTTTAAAATCTAACCTCTAGAGGCCAGGGAGCTTGCCCATTTTGTTTCTGGCTGTTTCCACAGTGTGGACAATAAACCCGGCTCCCAGAAATACACTGAGTATGTGTTTGCTGGAGGAAGAGTAAACCTGGCTTCAGCAACTTTCTCTCTTAAGTGCTCAGTGCAGAGTAACAGTTACAAAATATGAGGAAGCTTCCTATGGGGGAAAATTCTTACCAGGGATGTATTTCAATTTTAGCTTCCTTATCAACAAGAATTTCACATTGAAAACATCAATAATTTGCATGAATGGTATTTACAGATTTCAATTCCATATTAAATAAGTTACTATTTAATGAATGCTTACTCTGCACCAAGCACTGTCTGAGTACTTTCCATATATTACCTCATTTAATCTTCACCACAGCAATTTGAAATAGTTACTGTTACTATTATCCCCATCTACAGAAGAGCGGATTGTGAGTAAGTCACTTGTCCAGAGTGGCGGAAATCATGAAAGGAAGTGTCAGGCATTCTGATTCAGGAGAGGCATGCACTTGATTCTCCTTATCAGCCCTGAAGTCTACAGCATGGACCATTTTCCTGGTTCTACACCAGAGAGAAGGAGGCTCTGGGAATCAGCAAGGTGCTAAAAGACCCAAGGGTGACAGGGGTTAGGTCTTCTGAAAGAGTTCATCCTTTCTGCCAGCCACTCACCATCGCAACTAACAAGTCTCCATCCACAAAGAGGCAATGAAGTTGTGTGAAATTGTGTGTGCACAACTTGTGGAGAAAATATAAGGCTGTGTCTGCCTTCTGCAAGCAACATGGCCTGCCTCATGGATCTGGAGACAAGTTTTCACCTTGGAGGTGAAAGATGACAGTCGAGAGATGATTTATTAGAAATGAAAACAGAATGTATTAAAAAGTAATGCAAGGGAACATGCTGCTATACTGACTTTTTAACTGACGGTAGGATTATGAGTGATCTTTATTTTCTTCTTTATAGAAAGAAACGTTTAATAATGTTTATGCCGAAAAGTGTAGCCTTCCCACACGTACATTTACAATTAGCAGAGAACTGTCCCCTAGAATACTGAGAACCCTCAAGGGGGTCTACTTAGCAGAAGAAGGAATCTTGTATTGATTTAATGAGCAGCACAGTATTTTCCAAATATCAGTGAACCCCTTTCTTTCCTGCCATTTACATGCACCACCTCTATTATTCTTTATTTAATATTTATCTGATATTATTTTACTTAGCTCACTACTTAGCCTTATCTTAAATAGTAATGACTGTGACATCACAGGACTGATTTGTTTGTTTTAATTCTTTTTTTTTAATTGCTGAGAGAGAGAGAGAGAATGAGAGAGAGAGAGAGAGATGCCCTGACCAGGAATCAAACACATAACACTGTGGGCTATTGGATGAAGCTCCAACCAAATAAGCCACTCTGGCCAGGGTTTAATTATATTCTATACACATTAAAATTAACATATAAATATTAAAATAAAAATGTCGATTTAAAAGCCACCTCTAGTACTACCAAGAAGATACAAACAGCATCTTAGGAAACATCTTAGGAAATTCTGCTGATTTAATGGAAAGAATAATAGGCTGGAACATGGCCCCTTTGATGATTCTTCTTTAAGTTGACAGAAAATTTTTATGACAGTATACTGACAATTCCATTTCAGAACTTGCGCACATTTGTAATGTGGAAAAATGCTGTTAGTCGTATTCCCCGGTTCATTAGATGGTATTAACTCTGTGCTTGGAATTGTCAGGAACAGGAAAGATTTTGACCAGGGTGGTGTGCTGTTGGCCACTGATGGAGGAAGTAACAGGACAGCAACTTACATTCGTTATCGGGTCATTTTCGTTCTCCGTAACACATCCCTGGAGATTGAAGTGCAGAGCCTTACAAATGATCATGATTCTCTTGGCAGCTTTTTCTTCAAAGGGTTTGATTAAAGACTCAGGTTCGAAAAGACCCTTTTTCTGAAGTTTCAAGGTCTAGAAAAATTTGGACAGTTTTACTCAACAAACATCCATCACAAATAAAAAAAATCTAAACTATAAACCACAATTGTATGAGAAAGAATTCCAGCTTACGTCTATATCTGGGTCCATCGAGAACAGATTTAGCCTCTCCAAGTTTCGGGTTGCTCTGACCGTCTCTTCGGTTTCTGTGAGGTACTACAGAGAAAACTGTTAGCTCTTGGTGTCTACATACCCAGACACGTACAGCTAAGCTTCATCCATGGGGCAAGAAGTAGCCCCTTACTATTATCACAGTTTTAATATCATCTGTTAACACTTGGCAAATTATAAAAAACATGCTTTTAATTTTTGAGTTGTGTTTCTCCATCTAAATCTTTAAAAAGCATTTTCTAGGAAAGTATTCATTAATAAGCACTCTTTTCCAAGAGAGTATTAATTAGTAAGCAATACAAATTTATTTGCATATATTGTGTCAGCTTTCTTACTTTTGTGAAGTCTGGATGTAGGCTGTTCTCCGAAGAATCTGTTTCCTCTGGTGTGCATTCACCTGTGACGGAATTATCCAGCGAATCTTGAAAAGATACACAAAGACAGGTTATTAAATAATTCTCATGAATCACACATTTCTCTGGCCTGTTACATATCAAAACTGGATTAGACCCGAGAGTGATGAATGATGGACATTGGTGAGCAGATGCCATTACTGTACCCTGCTTCCAGTAGTCCATATCGCTAGAAGGTGTTGGCTGAAAAATCAGACCTCCTGATGATCTCTTTGGGATTCTTCCCATGCACCATCCTGTGCCCATAGGAACTCTGAACCCCTGTGATACCACATTTATGTGTGGGGCTGTCTTGACTTCATCAATGCACACTAAAGTTCTCTTGTATATATTTTTGATAATTCTGACTCTGAGGCCATCAATTTAAAACCCAAGTTCTAGCTTCCATTACTTGAATTCTCTAAGACTCTACAAATATTAATACTCTACTTGATTATTAGTAAGTAAATCATGAATGTAAAATACCTACTGTGCTACACAGCAGCGGTGTTAAAATCAACAATGGTTTTTTTTCTGATTGCCACCTGACTTGTTCACTTTAAAGCATGGGATACTTAGACTGCTAGAACTGAAAGATGCTTTGGGCCTAATGTACCATGATGCTGTGCAAGGTGCTTAAAATAGTTTTCCTTTGGGAGGACTGACTGACTCTGAGCTTGTCTTCCACATAGTTGTAAACTTGTTTTTCTACCCTTCTTTTCACCCTTTCTTTCATCTCTCTTGCTCCCTTTTCTTTGCCTAGAGTGAATTAGAACCACATGAGGGAATTAGGATGGACTGAAAAAATTTTTTCTTGTAAAATGTTTAATAGGATATAAAATATATGGAGCTTTCACATATTCATAAGCTGATCTCAATATGGTCAAAAAACATACATGGTGTTCCTTTCAATGAAAAGGAAGTAATGTGTATCTGCCTTACAGAACATAACGTTAATTAATTAAATTTAATAAAAGGCTGTAAAACACAAAATATCCCCTCTATGGTTACATCCCATCAGACCTGGGTACATTTTTGATACTGCTGACAAATGATTCCCAAAATCACTTCCTGGGTGTCAACCTCAATTTCATGTCAGGCAACTCAAAATTGTACCTACATGTGTGTGGTGGCACCACTTAGTAAAAGGAAAGGCTCAGGGTGATTTCCTGGAGCAATTAGCTCAGGGGTGAATCCTGGCAGGCAACACAGCTTCCAGGAACTTACGGGAACCACACGCACATGGCACACTTGGTAAAGGAAGGGAGATGGGTACAGGAGCCCTCACCCAGCCCCAGATCAGTGAGCTCCGTGCTGCGCCGGCCCTGGAGGGGTCCCTCGGGGCTGATCTGCAGAATGCGGTTGAGGGTGTGGATCCATTCGTCCATGTCAGACTCCGTTTCGGCAGCCAGCACGAAGTAGGTCAGGTCGTTCATTTTCAATTCAAAGGCATATTTTCTTAGTCTGTTATTCTTTGGTTCGAAAAGAAAGAAAAAAACCCCATCAAATAAGTAAGTCTTATAGAGTAAGAGACATATTTTGTGGGGTTCTGGTAGTTCTAAAGCTTTTCCCATACAAGTAGGTAACATAAAGAAATCTCCCAAAACAGGACACAGATTTAGATGGTTATGAGTCATTTTGTAATTCTTATACAGGTATTCAACTCTTACACTGTTGCAAAAGTCTTTAGAGCCCCCACACTGTAATAAAGCAAACCCTACATACTTAAGATGACTTTGTATAAGTAAAATACAAATAGGAGAACTAGAAGATGAGAATGTTAACTATTATGTGAGAGGGTGGTTAAATACTAAAGAATTTAAAAAATTTTGAGAATAGAGTTGTTATTCTCAAATTTTTTTGAGAATAGAGTTGTAGCAAGAATAAGTAATTTTTAATATCTTCTTGACCATGCCTTCAGAGACTGTCCCAAAATGACAAGTTCCTTTCAACTTCCACAGCAGCATGATTACAACTACAAATACAACACTTACTAAACACTTGCCATCTGTATACCAGGGCTGTGCTGAGCATTGTACGGTCATCATTTTATTTAAATCTCCCAACAACCTTATGAGACAAATCATATTATTCCATTTCACATATGATGACATTGAAACTTGGGGAGATAAATGTGCTAGGGATTACTTGGGTAGCAAGGGACAGAGAAGGAAAACATCCTCTTTAGATTTTAATACCCACCGAGATGACCCAGGTACAAAGAGATGCTCAGTGAATGCCATTCTCTTTTCTTGCTACATCCCTGGCACAATCATGTACCCAAATGGGGTACCCTGGCTTGGGAGATAATAAATTCTCTAAGTGCCGAGAATAGACAGTGGGGCCTCAAGTAAAAGTAAAATTTGGAAATTAAAGGAGAAAGAAGAATGAGCTAAAAAAGCTACTTGTGATTCTCACTGTAACACATCACAGCTCAAATGCCACTTTCTAGACTTCTTCAAGCACAAGCTCTTTGCGCCTGTCTATACTTCTGTAATATTATCAAGTATTATTATTTCCTTGCCTTGTAATGAATCACTCACAGGTTGGCTCTTTTATTAGTCCATAAGCCTGATAATAGCAGAAGTGGCCTGGCTATCTCTGGTGCTCTGTGCAGTGATAACATCCACTCATAAAGAGGTGCCTATTGGGTTTATATTTTATGCCAGGCAAAAATAGGTACAGTCTCTGTCCTGGCAGAAGAGGGCAGACAGGTGTTGACCAACTAATCACACAAATGTGAAATTGAAAGATAAATGTACTTAAATTTTCTGTGAAAATATTGAAAAAGAGGTGTGCAATCAAGGTATTAAAAATTCTTTTTGAGAACAGAATTGTTATTGTAGTATGAGAATATAGCTGTTGAGAATAGAGCACAGAACAGGATGTCTTTGACTAGTAAAAGGCCAGAACCACAGTTTGAAAAATCATTTTGGCTGCGATGTCAACAGAGTGAGATGTCACCTGAAAAGCAGTGGCCCCACACTTTTCTGTGTGCAAAGCAAGCACCAAGGCAGCTTCTCTAAGAATGCACATTCTCAGAAGCCATGGTCTCCTCAGGAGGAGTGGGCAGACTCCCTCCACGCACCCTCACAAGGCTTCCTGGGCTTCAGCCAGAGGCGCTCCAGTGAGCCACCTGTGGCCTCACAGATGCAGAGAGCCTCAAGACATCAGCAAGCTGGCTGATAGCAAGTACAAGAAAGAGAAACTGATTTCTACCCCCCCCCCCCAAAAAAAAAACACATAGGAAGAAAAAGAGGCAGGAAGGAAAGAACTAGAAATGCCCATAGTACAGGGCCTCACTTTGGCTAGGATCTTGTTAACTACTGGAGAATAATAGCAAGTATTCTTCACTCATTCCATGCTATAACTCGTGTGCACTTGGGGGGGGCGGTTTGGGGGAGGCACAGCCGTGCAAAGGCTGAAACTAGAAGTGCATTGAGCTGCAACCTGCTTTCCAATGCAAAGTGACTAATGCAATTTTAGAGAAAAAGAAAGAAATACAAAAATCTTGTTTTTCTAGATTGCATTCAGTATGTCAAGGAAGTTGAATATATTTTCCAACTTCAACATATTATTAAAATATTTTAAATAATTTGAGTGAATTATAATAAGCCCTTGTTTCTCACAAAGAGGTATTCATAAATAAAATAAAGATTCTACAGACAATGGCTCACAAAGCAAATTACCTTTTTCTATTTGGAGTGAAATGGAGCTACCTGAAATGTAGAGAAGCTTGTGTTGGGGGAGAGTAAGATGCCTACGAGGTTTTCTATCTGAAAAATAGTGATGTATAAACTAGCACATCAGAAGGGAAAGGAATAGAAAATCAATGGGACATTTTAATAATCTTGAAATACAATGGTTAACTCATTACAATGGTAATCAAAAAGAATCATATTCTTTCCAGTCCCCCAATTTTCTGTTTCCCTGATATCAGTGTTCTTTGTGTCCACAGCAACCACTCTGTTCACTCCAGCTCACCACAGCCCAGCTACATGGTTCTGTAAGAATTAGGAGCACCAATCCCCATTTAAGCCTGTAAAAGTGACACCAGTCATTATCACTGTTGAAGTGTGTACCCTAGGCAGATGGGATTTCTGGGCTATTCATTCTCTTCACAGTGGCAGGACCTGGAGTAGGTGGGTGGATGGATGGATGGATAGCTGGATGGACCAGTAAATGACTGAATAAATGAGAAGACTGACAAAACAAAGTAGGATAACAGGCCTAACTAACCCTTAGTCCCAGATCAAAGCTGAAAAAGCAACATCTGAAAGTTCTGCTCCAGAATGGGGGGTGCAGGGCTGTGAAACAGATCTAATACTGTTCGATGGTATTACCAAGAAGTGGAAAACTACTGTGAGTCTTTATTTTACCATGGTCCAGGAAACTTGGGTAAGAGTTTCTCTCTACTTGAGGTAACCCTTGAAAGGTATTTCTAAGAATTCTAAGGGTTATTTTTAGGAAAACACAATGATACCGAGTAGGCTTGAACCGTTTGCTCACTAAAGAGTCTGAGCCTAAACGCTCTAAAGATGCCAGAGAGTAGGCAGCGCTCTCTGAGCCAAAGTCTTTGTTCCTCTTTGCTCTTTTATTCAAGGAAAACTGACAATGATTCTTGACAAAATAGGTCTGACTCATCCTATTAGTCATTTGCTCTGTGCTTTTGGGTGCCGGATTTCATCTTTAGGCACACTTTGTGCCGGAGGGCTTGCTGTAGCAATGACTAACTTGTACTACCTCATTCAGAATATTCCTTCCAGATGCAACAGCTGGTAAGTTAGAGAGTTATAAGTGAATATGTTAAGAACTGGGACCTAGATATCAGGTGACAAGACACCCAGATACCTAGTTGCCCAAAGTTATCTTACGCTGGAAGTCCCTCCTTCTAAAAAGGTAACAAGTTCTTGACAAAGAGGAATATAAATGAAGGGATAGAGAGCTGAACTCTTTAAAAGATACAATAAGTGTTCTAAAATATTTGAGTGACTATTTATGGGAAAATGAAGCAGGATTATTTAGTTATGTTTTAACGTGCAATATCTACTTTGGGGACCCTACCCACAGGCCCACGCTTTCTGCGCAGCACTCCTGCTGACCCAAAAGAGGTCATTGGTGTTCTGTGCAACTAGAACATTCCATAGAGAGTACTATTTATACCTCCATCATAGCTCGTAGGCACTGTGTAATAGATAGGAGCCTGCATCCCTCCCTGGTTACGACTTCAGCAGAGAATTCTGGCGTCATAGCACTACACACATATTGAGTGAACAAATGAGCACACCTGGGAAGACATTTCAGGAAGGTAGATTAAGATTTTCTAGAAAGGCTTTTCCACAATGGAAAGTCTATCTTCAGAAGTTGTGACCTTTGTAACTAGTGGAAAGGCTGAGTACACACCATCTCCCAGACCCTTTTCATATGCTAGCCTGCTCATTCTAGCTTTGCAGGTGAGGAGCCCAAGATTAGAGGCTTTAAGTCACTTACTCCAAAGCCCTCAGACAGTAAATGTAAAACCAGAATTTCAACACTGACCTGTGCCCCTGGAAGACACTCTCTTTCCAAGGTGCTGCTTAATCAGAGAATGAATAACCCTGTGAGAGGTTCCTACCATGGAAGGTCAGATTAGATAGCTAAGGTGAGTGAACAACACAGAATTACAGGATGTTTGAGAGAAGAAATTACATATTATTTGTAGCTCTGCAAACTTCATGTATAACAAGGGCTGCAATGATACTTCATCAAAGATGGTGGCTCATTTGCTAGAGCGAGCTTAGAAGTTCAAAAGGAAAAGAAAATAAGATTTTCAGTCAATGCCTACAAAATGTAGCTATTGATCTTTAACCTGTTGCTAAAGAAATATTTCTAAAGCCAGACAGACTCCTTTTAACCAGCAATAAAAACTATCTCCACCCTCCATTAAATCCTTATTGCTTTTTCCATAGAGAAAGTTACCAACTGCGTTTAGAGTTTACATGCAATGATTTTTCACTTTTAGTAGAGTGCTCAGCAACCCAATAAATTTTTTCCTTTAAAAGTTCAGCATTATTTCTGGAGGAATTCTAGATTTCAACAGACAAATTCAATCCAGGGATATTCTAGATTATTACAGATTATTCCATCCAGGAATAGGCTAGAACTAAGCGACTAGAATGAACATCATTTTGCATTCATATTGTCAGGTGTCTGTGGTATTGATCCGAGGTGCAATCACGGCTATGTAGCGAGCTCTGTGAGTGCCCATGGGAAGAAGGAGCTGCTCCTTGTGGCCTGCGACTAGAAACAGAGTCCTCAACCTCTCAATAGTTGGTATCTTAAGACGAAATTTGAGGTAAAATGGTAAAACACTTGATGTCTTCAATTTTTATGTAGTGGGAGTAAGGATAGCTGCTTCATCAGGGTAGAAAGAATGAATGTCTTGAAAGTAAGGTGTCCAAATGCAGCCTATGGAATTAATCCGCTGCCCTTTGCCACAGCGGTCCATCCAATTGAAACTAAGGACCATGGTTTGCGGACCAAGAGGCTGCCGAACAGCATTGTTTATTAAAGGCACTGTGTTTGTTTCTGAAACTAATCTCTTGGAAATCAATGTAATCCCTGTCTTTGAAGGAAACCTTCTGTTAGAAGTAAGTGGATGTATATGCACCTTATGAATGTACTAACTCATACCTAATAATAAAGATAATATTTATGAAGTGTGTTCTTTGAGCTATATGATTTACTTGTTATTTTATTGAATTCTTTAGTTCAGTGGTTCTCCATACCACAGACACATGAGTGGTCATTTTCCCCTTGAATATATCAGACTTGCTACTGCCTCAGGACCTTTGCACTTGCTGTCCCTGCTCATTCTTTAGTCTCTGGATCAAATACTTTCTCTTTAAATACGCTTTTCCCCCTGTCACTTCTGGAGAATTAATATCCTTTTCCACTCTCACCATTTGTTCCTTCAGCAACTCTGTTTATTTTCTTTATTTCAGATTTCACCAACTAATTCTGTTCTGTTTATTTCTTTCTTTGCCTACTCTCTGTTTTTCTTCCTTTACTGAAAGTAGGTTTTGTGAAAGCAAGGATCAAGGTTTCCTAGTTCTCCACTGAACCCCTAGGGGTTAGAATAATTCTTGGCTCACTTCAGGTACTCCATAAATATTTCTGGAATAAATAACAGACTACTGGATAAATATACTCTTTGATAAAAAAAAAAACAACAAAAATGAGAGTGAAAAGGAACTCCTACTCACCTGCAGCACACCTGTACAGGAATCCAGAAAGATGCAGCCTTTGGGTTCTTTGGATATTTTTTCATCTTTGTAAAAATTCATGATGTAGGAGCTATCGGGCAGCTGAGTCAGCTGGAAGTAGCGCTTTTTGAATGACTAGAGAAAGGAAAAGACACGGGAGGCAGTTCAGGTTGCAGCGTGCTACTATCCACAGGAACGAGCATGTTTTTGAACTCCTCCAGGAGTGTGATTTCTGTAGGGCACTGTTTGAGGGAAGAGCACACTCCTTTCCCATAAATAAAATATGACACAGAGCACGAACTCAATGCAAATGGCTCTCCTCTGTGCTCTGACCAAAGAAGGGGGTGTCAAGAACGGTGATAGCAACCAAGATGCGACCCGAGGTCCCCTTACCCGAACAGTGATGGTATTGTTCACGGTGCTGTTGAAATTCCCCTTGTAGAGCCAGCCAGACTTGAACACTCCAGTGCCTCCCGCTCCCCCACCGCCCTTGGAAGACGAGTGGGAGGTGGTATCCTGTACAAAAGGCATCATTTAGCAGGGCTGCAATCTTTGTGAATCCCACATCTTCACAGCACTTAAAAACGAGCTCCCTTTTTTCTCTGGACTCATCTCAAATAATCATGTTCAGTTTCAAAACAAACGTGACTCATTTTGACTAAAAGCCCTCACACAGACAGTGACTGCAGCTTGATGAAAAACTGTTCAGAATGGGAAACACTGGAGTGAGAGACAGGGACTCATTATCCTCGTGTTTTTAGCATTTCACTTTCAATGGTTTACTTACTTCATCCTTGTCAGCGTCTTCATGGTCAACCTCAAAGGAATGTGAAGGAAGTTTCTCTGGTTTGTATTCTGCTCTGATATTAAAACAAACAAAAGAAAAAGGTTCTGATTTGCCATTTAGATGTGGCTTTCACTTGCAGCTGTGCCCTGGGTAACAATTATCATATTTTTAAATAAAATAATGTAATCTTGGGAAGGCCCCATTTGCTTTGGAGGCACTGACCTTCCCCTGCATTCTGACATCTTATTCCAGTAAATACATCCCTATTTTAACCCACGGGGTTACTATTTATACAGATTTACACATTGAATGAGATGAAGGAGAGCAGAACCATTTTTAGACTTGGTGGTTTATATTTTCCCTCTTCCACATGTTGAAGTGCAATTTGAAGTAGTGATTTTCATTACCTTCCTGTTTCACCTTTACATGATATGCCCAAGGGCACAGGGTGGTCAATGGAAGAACCCTGTTGCAAAAACAAGTCTGTGCTCTGGCCACTAGGCTGCGCTGCTTTCCTGACTGTGGTTTCCCCTAAAGTCTGCATCAATGTGACTCATGGGCAATTGTGTTCGCTTTGTGCTTTTCCAAGGTAGCACAGAAACACCTCTATGTCAGCATCACCGATCACCACAGAGGAGCGAGAGAGTACCCCTGGCTCTATAAATGGTGAATAAGACAAATAAACTTTCTTAGTCCTGAGCTGGTCTCATACCTCATAGTTGAATAGAAACTGGACAATACCACATCAGGCATTCCTTGACATCTAGCCAGAAATTTTTACACGAAGAATTTGCAGGGCATGTTTTTTAAAAGATCATGTATATTGTGTACAAGCAACCTCAGAATCTGACTATTGGGAGCAAAAAGCCCAGGGGCACATTCAGTATTCCCATCGCAAATAGTCTCCTGTGCTGAAGGTATTCTGGAGAGCAACCCTTGGCCGACTCCACCAGTCCCTAACCATGTTCTTGCTGACCTAATACTCATAAAAAAGTGCAGGCCACTGAGTGTCAGTTGAGATCATGCCATGGGGGTGGGGGGTGAATGAATGGGGCCATGCCTTTTCATTGCTGGCTTTTTTTTTCTCAGCAAAGATGTAAACAGGAGATTTTCTTTTTTTTATTTTATTGATTATGGCTTTTAAAAAGTATATTTTATTAATTATGCCATTACAGTTGTTCTATTTCCCACCTTCATTCCCCTCCACCCTGCACACCCCTCTCCCACCATTCCCCCCCTTTAGTTTATGACCATGTATCTCAAGTTCTTTAGATTTTATATTTCCCCTACTATTCTTGCCCTCCCTCCTGTCTATTTTCTACCTACCGTCTATGCTACTTATTTTCTGTACCTTCTCCCCCCTTCTCCTCTGCCCACTCCCCTGTTGCTAACCCTCCATGTGATCTTCATTTCTATGGTTCTGCTCCTGATCTACCTGTCCTCTTAGTTAGCTTTTGTTTTAGGTGTGGTTGTTGATAACTGTGAGTTTGCTGTTCTTTCACTGTTTATATTTTTTTATTTTCTTTTTCTTAGATAAGTCCCTTTAACATTTCATATAATAAGGGCTTGGTGATGATGAGCTCCTTGAATTTGATCTTTATCTGAGAAGCACTTTATCTGTCCTTCCATTCTAAATGAAAGTTTTGCTGGATAGCATAATCTTGGTTGTAGGTCTTTGGATTTCATGACTTGGAATACTTCTTTCCAGCACCTTCTTGCCTGTAAGGTCTATTTTGAGAAATCTGCTGACAGTCTGATGGGAACTCCTTTGTAGGTGACTGTCCCCTTATCTCTTGCTGCTTCTAGGATTCTCTCCTTCATTTCAATCTTGACTAATGTAATTATGATGTGCCTTGGTGTGTTTCTTCTTGGGTCCAACTTCTTTGGGACTCTCTGAGCCTCCTGGATTTCCTGGAAGTCTATTTCCTTTGCCAGATTGGGGAAATTCTCCTCTGTTATTTGTTCAAATAAGTTTTCCACTGGTGGCTGTTCCTTTCCCCCTTCTGATACCCCTATAATTCAGATGTTGGAGCTTTTACAGATGTCCTGGAAGTTCCTAAGTCTCTCCTCATTTTTTTAAATTCTTGTTTCTTCATTTTTTTCCGGTTCGTCATTTTTTTCCTTCCTTCTGGTTCACTCCCTTGATTTGAGTCCCAGTTTCCTTTTCATCACTATTGGTTTCCTGTGCAATTCCCTTCATGTCAATTAGTTTAGCCTTCATATGTTCCTCTAATTTGTGGCTATAATCAACCAGTTCTGTGAGGATCCTGATCACCAGTGTTTTGAACTGTGCATCTGAAAGTTTTGCTATTTCTTCATCACTTAGATTTATGGGCTCTGGGGCTTTGAGATCTTCTTGAGCCATTTTTGGTCTGTTCGCACCCATTAAGTAGAGAAGTGGAGCCTTAGGTGTTCACCAGGGCGGGGCCACCCAGGTCGCTGGTTTGTGATGCTGTATGTGGGGGCGGGGTCAGAGCAGGGAAATGGCGACCCCATCTGCTGCCTCTCACCGCTGGGGCCTGCTCAGTCCCATCTCACTGCCCACTCCCCCGCTGGTCTATCTGCACACGACCACAGACAACCCACTGCCCTGCACCCTCGCTGGGTCCATGGGTCACTCACTGGGTTGCTCACTGGGTCGCTCACTGGGTCTGCCCATTGCAACCCCACGCCTGGGATCTGTGAGCCTGAGCCTGTCTGACTGAGTTTTCCTGTGCAACCCCGCTCCACCAGCTGCTGGCTTCGCCCCTCTTACTGGTCAGGCTGAAGAATTTGTTGTTATCAGACTTCCAAAAAGTTCAATTTTCTGTGTTCTGGCTGTGTTTTCTGTTGCTAATATTTTGTTGTCTCTAAACTGGGTTGTGTGAGAAAGCATGTCATCTCCACCTATGCCTCCCTCTTGGCGGTGGTCCTCTCATTGCTGGCTTTTCTTAATTGTGAGTTTGCTGGATCAAATTCAATGGAAGTTAAGCGCTGTCTTAATTCTTGGAGTTCATTCTTCTTTCCACGGAATGATTGAGTGCCCAGATAGTGCCTATTACACAGAAGACCCTCAATAACACCACTCATACACAAGAAAATAAATCCCCAAACTGAGGGCACTAGCATTCTAAGGAAGTAGAGAATAGATAGTTAGGCGTAGACACACAAGATGATTTCCCTGGGTGAAAATAGTTGTGAAGAAAATTAAAGAAGGGAGGAGAAGAAGTATGATTCAGGTGGGGTAGCAGAGTCCAGATTCAGAAAAGGTGGTCATGGATGGCCATATAACCTGAGAGTCAGAAGAAGCTGGCTGTGTGACAATCTGGGGGAAGATCATTTTGGGTGCGGTGAATGGCAACAGTACCAGTCCTGGGGAGGAACTAGGTTGGAATGTCCAGGAGCAGAAGGCTGGGGGCTGGAGCACAGTCAGGGGGAGAGAGCATCAGGAGATGAGGTCAGCCATGCAAGAAAAGGCTCTAGATGGCAGACAGTATTCGGACCATCCCTGAGCCCTGGGGGCTACAAAGGACTCTTCTTTTGCAGTCAGCTGTATTCCCTCTGGCCCACAGGGCACAGCCTCCTCACCTTCAAGGGGCCTGTATCCCCACTCAGTCTCACATCAGCAGGCTCACTGGGCAATGACCGTTCACCCTTTTACAGGTCATTAACATGCACGCACCTCAGCCACTGAGTTTAACATTCTTCCCCCAGCAGCACTGTGGGGTCTCTGAGTCCTTGGGGTTCTGGGAAATAACGGGCCTCAATAGGGACCTTACTCTCTGGTGTTCAAACCCAAGTTAGTTACCATTTCTAGATGGTCTCATTTCTCATTTCTACACACAAATTACTTCCCTCACTCATGTAAGGGGTGTGGGGATGCCTGAGTGTCCCATCAGTTAGAGTCGTGAAGCCAGGGGCAAGTTGCTGACCCTCTCAGGCCCGAGTTCACTTTCCGCAATAGGGATGACAGTCACCACTCTGTGGGATTACGTGTACTAAGTGAGATGCTATACACAAGGCATCTAGCACATTCTGGCTCACTGCCGACACTTGGCAAATGTGCTTTTATTTAAAAGAAATTCTGTTCTAGTGCAACCCACTCAAACTGGTTACATTTTATTTGGTCTTCAGTCACAAAATCCATTCTATAAAATTTTCTTCTTTATATCAAACCAGCTGTAGTAAGACATTTAAATATGTCATATATCTTCATATTTTACACCATGGATTAATGAGCTCAGTGGCATCATACATATTTTTTGTTTCATATGTATTTTCTAAATTGAGGTATAATTGACAGATAATATATTAGTTTTAGGTGTACGACACAATGATTCTACATTTGCATATACTGCAAAATGCTCTCCACAGTAAGTCTAGTTAACATCTATCACCATTCATAGCTGTGATTTTTTTCCTTTTGATGAGGATTTTTAAGGTCTACTCTCTTAGTCACTTTCAGACATGCCATACTGTGTTATCAGCCATAGTTGCCATACTGTATGTTACATCCCCATGACATTTATTTTATAACTGAAAGTTTATGCCTATTGATCCTCTTCACCCACTTTGCCTCTGAGAACCATCAGTATGTTCTCTGTATCAATGAACTTACTTTGCCTGTTTGTGTTTAAATTCTACACATAAGTGAGATCATGTGGTATTTGTCTTTCTTGGACTTACTTCACTTAGCATGATGCCCTTGAGAGCCATCCTGTTGTTGCAAATGGCAAGATTTCACTCTTTTTCTTTATATTTATGATGAAGGAACAGTATTTCACCCATCAGAAGTTAGATTGTTTTTATATCTTGGCTATTGTAAATATTGCTGCAGTGAACATAGGGTGTATATACTTTTTCAAATTGGTGTTTTTGTTTTCTTTGGGTAAATACCCAGAAGTGAAAATGCTGGCTGATATGGTAGTTCTATTCTTAATTTTTTGAGGAACCTCCATACTTGTTTCTATAGTCACGGCACCAATTGACATTCCCAGCAACAGTGTATAAACCTTCCCTTTTCTCCACATCCTCACCAACACTTGTTATTTCTTCTTGATTGATGACGGCCACTCTAACAGGGGTGAGCTGATAGGTCACCGTGGTTTTGATTTTACTCTCCCTATTGATTGGTGATGTCGAGTGTCTTTTCATGTACCTCTTGGCCACCTGTATGTCATCTTTGTAGAAATGGCTATTCATAGCCTCTGCCTCGTTTTTATTAGATTGGTTGTTGAATTTTTTTCCTGCTGATTTGTATGAGTTCTTTGTATATTTTGGCTGTTAACCACTTGTCAGATACATGCTTTGCAAATATTTTCTTCCATTCAAAGGTTACCTTTTTCATTTTGTCGGTAGTTTTCTTTGCTGTGCAGAAACTTTTTAGTTTGATATAGTCCCACTTGTTTATTTTTGCTCTTGTTGCCTGTGCTTTTGGTGTCAAACACAAAGAAAAAAAAACATTGCCTATGCTTTCTTCTAGGAGTTTTATGGTTTTAGATCTTGCATTCAAGTCTTAACTCATTCTAAGTTAATTTTTGTGTATGGTATAAGATAATAGCCTAGTTTCTATAGTCTAATGAGCTGTATATATAGTTCATTAGTTTCTTATTTTCTGGCAGTCTTAATCTTCCCCTTCTTGGTATCTACCTCCATTTCCTTTCGTTAAAATAGAAAAAATTCTCAGCAATATTTTGGTCACTATCACATTTCTTCTTATGAGAATTTTTTGCTTATGGTCTATGACAATTCCAAGTCAATAAGAGCCTGTACCTACTAGAGGTGCTTTCTCCATTGTTTTAACAGAAAAAAATGCCACAAATCTTTCATATATTTCTTTTTTCTTCATTATTTTTTACTTTTATTGAGTTTATTGGGGTAAGATTGGTTAATACAATTATATATATAGGTTTTGAGTATACAATTCTATATCATCTGTACAGTGCAGCAATTTTCAACCTTTTTCATTTCTCGGCATACATAAATTTATTACCAAAATTCTGCAGCACACCCCAAAATATATTTTTGCCAATCTGATAAAAAATAGGTATGATTTTTATTCATTCACATTGTATATCTACTGTTGTGTTGCCTGTTGTCATTTTTTAAATTTGACAAT
Source organism: Artibeus jamaicensis (assembly GCF_021234435.1). NCBI lineage: Eukaryota > Metazoa > Chordata > Mammalia > Chiroptera > Phyllostomidae > Artibeus > Artibeus jamaicensis. Next base: position 3,999,448 of record NW_026521194.1, on the reverse strand, counting down.
CTGAGGCACAGGTGGCAAACACAAGGCCCGTGGCCCGAATCTGGCCCTCCAACTTGTTCTATCCGGCCTGGCACCTTGTTTCTACCTGGTGACAGCACCGAGCTCCTTGCCCCTAGTTAAGGAGCAGTTACACTTACACAGTCCTAAAGTTACATTCAGACCTTTGAAGGCAACCATGAGGCTGATGTGGCCCCCAGTGAAAGTGAGTTTGACACCCCTGATCTAAGGGAAAAGGGGTCAGTGCCCTTGACTATGTGGTCAGGTATTGCATGTTTTAAAAATTCTTGTGGCACACCAGTTAAAAATCACTTGTATATGGCACTGTATGCTCACCTCCCTCATGTCAAGTCTCCTTCTATCTCCAATTATATCTGCTTTGCCTCCCCTCACTCCACTTTCTCTCTGGTCATCACCATTCTGGTGTCTGTCTCCATGCGTTTTTTTCTTTGCTTAATTCCTTCCCCTTTTCCACCCAATCCCCAACTCTATTTCCCTCTGACAGCTATCTTTATGGCATCATGAATATAAGAAAAGAAAAACAGTGTTTAGGGATAAAGCCAATAGAAATTTCAATTTCAAGACCTCAACAGAGTGGGAGGCATTTAGTTGAAAGGCCAGCTAAATGCTGCTTTCTACACTCTCACTTCACATGCAGGGTTCCCAGTGCTCGGACACAGTTTCCAGATTGTAACCACTTCTCCCAACTATTTTGAGAAAGAGGAAGTCTTATGTGAAAAGAAAAATGCGTTGCTTTTCAACCGAGCCTATGAAATGTGTGTGCTAACGTCCAGACATTCCGAGTGCAGTTTAGCTGCTCACGACAGTCTCGTGTGTGACGGGACCCTCCCAACATGAAGTCGCCGAGGGCTGTCTGCGAAGGGTGATATGAACCTAGTGGAATGTGCAGAGATTCGGTAAAAGTTGGTGCTCACTGAAAAAGAGCTGCTGTTTTGCAGGAACATTGGCTCTTCACAGTAATGCAACTCCAATAGAAATATGCCCCCTACTCTCTCTGTTTCTGACTCTCTGTCTTCCTCTCTCTCCTATTCTCAGCCCTGCAATCCCTTTTTCCAGGGAGTCGACCAAGTCATCTTGCAAAGAGGTGAGCTGGATCCCGTCACACTCCTCGTTACAGCTCCCACTGGCTTTTGTTGCTGAAGAGTAAACTCCAGGCTCCTTTCCAGGGCCCACAGGTCTCCTGCCTCAGATTCCTTAGTTTCATGTCACCTACTCTCTTTCCTGCTCCAGCCTCCCTGATTGTCAGTCTGCTCAGGTGACCATGCTTGTTCCCACCTCAGGACCTCTGCCCATGCTGTTCCCTCTGGGAACCCTCTCCCAGAATCATAGTGCCGGCAGCCACTGTGACTTCAGACCCGAGCTCACACGCCACCTCTCAGAGCCATTGCACAACTCTTTTTTTCCAATTCTGCATTGAGAAGCTCAGAGCAGCACGTTCAAGGGTCTGAGTCTGGAAAGATGGTTGCAGGGTGGTGGGTTGGGAAATCTTGGAAAGTGGTACCCAAATCTGAACCATGTGTCCATTAAAAAGTGGGATGCAATGTGTATCCTCTCAATATTTCACTTGAGGAAAAGGTTCATAAAAACATCTCTTTTGATTATCTTATATGTTTTTTTCTGGATTATTTGCATCATTTTAGTCTGATGATATGTGCTTTTCTTAAGTACATGCCACTTCTGGAGAGGTGGTTTATTTTAGTGAGTTTTGATATCCCGGCATGGAGATACATGGATTCAATGGCAAATCTGAACACTCTCTACAAGATACTGTCAGAAAAAAATTTTGGTCCAAACCAAACTTTTCTAATCCTCTGTATCTGCTATCGAGAAGACAGCTCACAGAAGAATGGTACAAGGGTACTTTATGGACTGTGTTCGACATCTAAGCAAGAATATATTTATATCTCACCCCCAATTTTGTCACTATACACACATTACATTGTGAAATAAAAATACTACATCCTGACTCTTATTTTTAAATGTTGTAAAATACCCCTGACACTAGATTAACACACATGCATTCATCAACAAGGGCAGAACTTCAACAAAGCAGTATTTTATATATGGGAAAACCCGAGCTATACTCATAACAGTTTCTTACCGAGGTAACTGTCGAATGTCTCCAGAATATTGTTCATATTTGTAGTTTACCACGTACCACTGGGAACTATAAAATTTACAAGCCTTAAAGAAAGAAAAACAACAATAAACAATTACCACTGAAAAATTCAGCCATCATAGCAGAGACACCATGACTATCGTTCTCCTGACCTCCGGGGCCACGTTAAAGCAGCTACGCTGGCGATGTTAAGGTAGGTGAGGGACTTGCTCATTACAATCGTTTCACATTTTCTAGTGCAGTGAAAACCTAGCCTTCTCCGGACTCTTCGGGGAGGAACCATTGAACATATTTATTCTGTTTTGCGCCACCAAGAGAGGCCTAATTTGATTACTGTCTGAATCACACCAAGGGCATGTTGTTAACCTCAAGCACCATCATTTCTCAGCTTTCCTTGGCAACCCCTTCCATTATTTAGTAGTTCTTAGTAGTGAAAGATGTTATTAGTTACAAGTCACCCTTTCACCACCATTCCTTCTTGTTTTTGCACCAGTAACTTTCTTTTTTGTCTTTATATCAACCTTGCTTGATAGAATAAAAAATGGACATCTGTTTTTCCATTTCCCTGACAACCTAGCCAGGCCCAGCCTTCTCCATCATTGTTCATGGATTTTATAGAATTATGTGAATAAAGGAGGATGAAAAAAATTTTAAGAAACATAGGTTAATGGCACAAAGTAATTATCTTATGGTCCATAATGAATGATTTTGCAACACTTATTGACAGCAAATATTTCTCAAACGCCTACGATGCACTTAGCACTTAGCCACAATGCAACAACTGTGGGTGGGTAGCAACAGCTGTGGGTTGGTAACAGGGCTTTCACTTCGTGGCTTTTATGATTCCTTTGGATTCCAAAATTACATGATTCTCAGGATTAAACTATTAGCATTAGGAACATACTTTGTGTTCTAGCATTAGTGGAACTACAAGGAGTAATAAACTTAACACAATGTGAAGAATAAAGATCTGTGATTGTCTTTGAGACCAAGAAGGGAACAGGCAGCATCTCTCTTTGTGGTAGCAATCTCTCAAGGTGCAGAAGGGCTGCAGACCAGAGAGCCCTGGCACTGCCTTTGCAGAAACAGAAAGTGGCCGGGAACAGCCCAGGGGGCGTGTACCAAGGTCAGCGGGGAACCACAGGGTGCAGGCACCTGGCTCAAGAGGCACAGAAAAGGCAGGGAGAGGGGAGCAGGATTAGGAGGCCTCAGCTGCTCCGGATGTCTCTGGCCTGGGGCTTCCTCAGCACCACGGCTGTATTTGTTCAGGAAAACACCCACACACAAACCAGGCACCAAGGGCAAAACAATACGCACGACTGGGACAAAGACAGGAGTGGGAGGATAATGGCAGAGACTGCAGGAGAAAAGAAGAGTTTAAAAATGAAACGGCAGTAAGACAAACAGATATGGAAACACGGAAAGGGAATTCAGGAGATCTGTAATGACTAGATGGCAGGAATGTGAACAAGACTAAATATTTTGCTAATATTAACTTTCCTAACTTGCCAATTCCTGAGGCAATTCTGCAGATTACATGTTTCTGGAAATAAGAGGAAAATGGAGCCCTGATATACTCCCTGGCTAAAATGTTCCATCTTCCATTTATATAAAGATGCAGAGAATTCAGGCGAGGAGCATGTAGGCCCATAGCATCCTCAGCCTTGGAGACAGAACATTCGTGATTATAATTTTTTTTCACCTACTCTCACTTACTTTCCTTTCTCCATGCCTCGCTGCAGTTCTCAAAGGAAACAAAATATATTTTAAAATAGAAAACAAAAAGCATAAACCCACTCCCTTTTTGCGTTCCCTGTCAGTCTTTTCTTTTTTCTGGTACATAGTGTTATCTCGTTCCCCTCTAAGTACATATTTGAATTTAAATAGTTTTTTATTCATTTAACAGGCATATTCTAGGGATTTCTACAGTTGCTTTCTAACTTCAATACCACTTGAAAGTAAAATAAAATATCGTGCCCTAATTTACTAATCCAGTCTCCTAATTTTGGAGACCATTCATTCATTCATTCACTGAAAAACACCTTATTGAGCCCCTCCCGTGTTCCTGGGTTTGTTTTCAGTAATGGGACTCCAGCAGTGAGCAAGAGACTGAAATGTATTCCCTCCTGAAATTTCTGCCTTTGTGAAGAGATGGTTGATATTAATACATATAAAAATAAGTAAACCGTGCAGTGTGTTATCAGATGGCATGAAAAATAAAGTGGAGGATGGAAGCATAGAGTTGGGGAAAGGAGGTCAATTTAAATTCAATGATCAGGGTATTGTGTTTGGCACTCGAACAAAAACTTAGAGAAGATGATGGTCCTTGTGGCTACCTGAAATTTGTCCATGGTCAAAAAAAATAGTTTAGAGTGTTTCTTCATTCGTATAGCCCCCCATCCCTCCCCAAGTCCTACCTGTTTTGGATTATTTTCTTAGGATACAATGCTCAAAGTATTTTAAAAATCCTTGATTAAAAAATTGCCAAACCTATGTATATTCTTCATAAGCAAAATGCAAATGGAAGGTACATCCAGAGCAAGGAGCTGCTCCTTCTTGTTCTAGAATTAGTACTCAATTCCAACATGATTTTAATCAAATCAATTTATTTATTTAACTCTCAGATATAGTAGCTATTGAATTTTTAGGATGTTGGAATGGATTAGAAATTTCTGCCCCCTAATATCCATCTCTACACTTTCTGATCTGCAGGTTTTGATGAAACAATGATGCATTGCATTGATACTCATCGTCTTTTCTTGCTATGGATAGTGTACCTGTGTGTAGCCATGATAAACATGTATACTCATGCATATCACGCACAATAGCCACAATATGCCACAGGCTTAGGGGAGTGAATCTGAGGGGCTCTAACCCTGGATTCCAATGACCAAAAATGAATTTGGTACTTTCTTATATTAGTGTACTATATTAAAGAACTGCCTCTTTTGTTCCAGAGTGGCAAGGACTTGGCAGCTACTCTACTCCCAGGTGTTTTACATATAATCTTAATAAGCACTCAGTGAGATTTTATTATTCCCATCTCATAGGTCACAGGGGCAAAGAGAGGCTCAGATCTTTGCCCAAGATCCTACATGTCATAGAAGATTTCAAACTAGATTTGTCTGACTCTAAAAGTCCATTCAGCTTATTTATGAGCTGTCTGATGATTGCAGACTTTTTAAAAAAATCACATCCAGACCATTATTCCAGATGTTTTTATGACATTTCTGTTTTTTGCTTTGGAATTAGACAGATCTGCTTTGGAATTTTGGTGTTAGTTGTGTGATCTCAACTAAGTAACTCAATATCTCTAAATTTCTTAATCTGTCTAAATAGTACCAACTTCAATAGGATCAAATAATGTGATTCATACAAAGCATTTAGTGTAGGGTAAGTACTTAACAAGTACTTGCTTTAAAAATATAAGTTTTTACAGAGTGTGACTCAGTCTGTAATTCACATTCACAATGGTTAATAATAACTTGCTTTTCTTGATTTTTAAAAGCATAAATCTGGAAAGATATCTTAGCTTAGATTATCAGAGTATGGTTTTAATCAAATCCTTTATGAATTTATATGCTATATTTCATGTATCTGGTGGTGGGTAGATGAGAATTAGGGTTAGACTAGATGACCCTGAAGAATCCTTCTAAATATGTGATTTCTCTGATTCTGAGAAAGCCAGTGCATTTTACAAAAACATAAATGTTTCTCTTACTTAGTTATGGCATTTTGGAAATGCTATGCATGGAAAATCATTCTCTATTCTTTGTCCCAGCCCACACAGTCTCTGTAAGAAGATCATTAAGAACTATTCTAATTTATGACTACAACTCCTCTTTGTCCAAAATCTAAGCTGCAAAATGACCTGTTGCAAATTCAAAGTCACAGGCTACAACTCTGCTTATTACCAGAAGGCAACAGCTCCAGTTTCCCCATCCTAACTACTAATCCCACTCTAGTTTCAGAGGTGGGGGTGGGTAGGGCAGGGGAGAGTAATAGTGGGGTGGGCTGGGGACAACTGTAACTGAACATTAAAAAGAATACCAACTCCTTTTATCCCTTGAAAATGGAGGCTCCCACGGTTTACTTCGAAGGTGAAGTATGCTGAGCTAGTTAATTTTTCCGAATAGTAATGACCCAGTTCACATGTTATTCATGTATGGTTTGCTTGTTCAGCCTTTACACCAGCCACCTCTGCTATGCTATGCATCAGCACAGAAAAGCTGAGCCAAGTCAACACGGTTCAAGGTGTATATGCCATCAGGATAGCGTTTGCTCAACTGCAATGTTCATGAATTTCTTGAGGTTGCTAATTAAAATGCAGGCTTCAGGGACCCACATGAATCCACTGACTCAGAATCTGTAGAGGCGAAGTCCCTTGGTCCTTGTTAGTTTGTTTGCCTGTGAACCAAAAGCAGGAGGGTACTAGCTTCCTACAGTGAACCCAAGTAACTGAGATCACCCTCCAGCTTTTACCCAAGTAGACAGAACCTTTCAAAAGAGCAGGGAACATAACTCCCGCATGGCATTTATTTACAGTGCATATTCAATGTGTTTTTGTTAAATGAATGAACCCTCTGTATCCCTTTTCCTCTAGAAGTTACTTAACAAGGCACTGTGGAAGTTCTAAAAATCTAAATATTTTATAAAAGATTGAGTAACTGTAAAGAGCAGCAGAATGCTATAAAGAAAATCTTCCATTTGTCTTCCTCCTTGTAGAGAATCATCAGAATCGATTCAAATCATGTTACCTACCTCGGAGAGCAATGTGGGTTTGGTAATGTAATTAGTCCATCTCTGAAAAGGCCTAATTATTAGATTCTGGCTGCAGAGTAATAAGCAGGTAATAAATGGCTTTTTAGAAGCAAAGTTGTTTTTCTTTTTAGCTACACAGGTTTATTAAATTACATGGCTACTTTCTTGCCAGAAGGATTTATGCAACCACAATAGGTGTTCATTTGGCACTTTGCCACCACAGGGATTAATTCTGCATTTGCAAAATGATTGTGGTAATCTTCATATCCATGCTATTCTTTACAAAATTTAGGGAGTAACTGTGGCTATTGTATGAATGCTGAAAATGTAGCATATGAAATGGGGTGAATTTCGGCAAATTGTGTATTGATAGGGTTGCTGAATAATTTATTGATCACACTGAGGCACTTCGAATTGAAAGGTGACGCTGCTAACGAGGCCAACAGCTCAGACACGAGAGGCATCGGCAAAGCAGGGCACGTGGGCACAGAGTACATGGATGTTTCAGGGAAAAAGGCAAAAGGCACTGCATTTTTCTGTCATTGGATCATACTATGTACTCCTTTAAAATGAGTTCCTGCAGTATAAAAATAGGTTAAAATGATTTTTTAAAACTTACACTGCACTCTTGGGAAAGAAATAAAAATAATGAGTTTGGGCAAAATGATGTAAACATAGATATAACTCAGTTTCAGAAGTCTTGGTACAATGTTTTTTAATAGATTTAGATTTGATTTTTAAAAAATATTACTTAGTATTAGATAGTGTTAGTGCGTATGTAAATAATGCAAGTACAATACAAAGTGGAATGTCATTTCCAATGCCAACAACAAGAAAAATAATGTTTAAAATGATTTTTTTGCTTTGAATTACAGAGTAGCCTAATTTGTTTTCTTTGTTGGTTCAAAATTGAAAACAAATAAAAATATTTGGTCTGTATCTTTCAGAATTTGCTATATTGAGGCAGTTGAACAAATTGTCAAATTAGACTTACATAAGTCACACCTGTGCCTGACCTGGGGCTCTACACTCTAATTTCCTGGCTGTATCTCACACGTAATGTGTCAGGGCACAAATAGTGGGTGGGACCAAAAACCCTGGTAATATTATGAGCTAATCATTCCTTTCATAGAAGGCATAGAACCTGGGTTGTAATTCAATGGAACTGAAACGTCAGGTTCAGACCTAGAATGGGCTCTTTATTATCCTTGCCCTCCAGAGTCTCTGACTTGCACTTCTGTGTTTTCATTCATTTGCTACCAAACATTACAGGATCATTTTTATTGTGGAGAAGAGGAAGCCAATTTAGAATCGGAACAGTCTTGTATATTTAGGAACAAGACTATTATTATTCCAGGGATTTTGGTGGCTAGAAAATGAATTTCTTCAGGGCCATTAATGTGAAACACAAAACCATTTTGTCCTCATCAGTGTTTTCCACGTATATTTGATCCGAATGCCACTAAAAATAGTGCATTTGAATTTACCTTAATCAAGCTTTGTATGTTTATTATCTTTCATGTTGCACATTTAGCATAAAGAAAACTTGGTGACTCATTTTGTTCTGGCCATGACAGAAATAAAATCATTACACACATGTATATATGTGTGTATGTGTGCATACATATGAATGACTAGGTCAGATAGAGAACAATAACAGATTTTCCATTAAATTCCTGAAGTCACAAAATATAAGTGGCTTTACTTATAAATTTACTTTTAAAAAGTACGCACAAGAGGAAAAGTCCCTCAGCCTCCAGTAAGACCTTCATCAGTGAATTAAGAAAGAGCCCCATTCTTCAAAAGTCAAATCATCTTATTACCACTAATTTCATTAAGATAGGACTACAATCTTTTTTTAAAACTTGGGAGAGATTTTTAGTTGCATTTCTCCAAGTGTCTTCCAGTGATGTCACCTGTGCTCGTGGCCCTGGTGTCATATGGAAGGTGCTGGTCCCACAGTGAGAAAAACGCACACACTTACTGAGCTCTGGCTTTAAGTTAATGAATGCATTAGAAGCACTCATTTGCTTCCCAATGATTCAGAATCAGAAAAGAGCATTCATTTTGACTTAATTTATTTATACATGCAAAAAATCCAGAATCACTTATTGAGAAACATTCTTATTTCGGGAAAGTTTGAGTGCATGTTATTTTACATATTAGATCTAAATTTCTTGCATAAATTACAAAGGCATTTTGGTTAAAAGATGACTTATCAATGTACATAATATGCCATCTGAAATTAAACATAAAGGACATGACATTATATTAATAGTAAAAGTGAGAAATGATATTCTGTGGTTTTTGTTTTGTTTTGTTTTTGGTGAGTCAAGACACATCTCATTCTAATTAGGTATATTTCTTTCAACAAAAATGAGCAGCATGAAATACATGTAAAATCATGGGCAATCCCTCTGTCCCCACAATTTTCTTTGCTATGTCCAAGACTCACGTTGTTTAATATCTGTTTTACTTCTCAACGTGATGCAGATTCCACCTTGACTACACACAATTTTCCCTTGAATTAGTTGAATGCCATTGGCCTGGGTCCAAATGGTGGAAGAGGAAGAAGAGGACAATTTCACTTTCAATATTATACTCATCTGATTGTATTGTTTTTTTATGTGTGCAAAATTTTACTTCTTAATAGATTCAGCAATATTTTTTTGTAGAATTTAACAGCCTACTGAACTATTTTTAACTTTGAAATGCATAGGTTATTTTGCCTGGAAAGTTCCAACATGACCTGGGAGTTTACTCTCCCGGTGCCTTGTAGGTAAAGGGACGGCAATACGCTAACACCTTGCTTGATAAAATCCCATCCCACATCCCTTCAGGGTTTAACCTACCACGACCAGGCTGAGTTCACAGCTTCTGAAGGTGCTCTGTTCAAGAAACACCAATGACTGAATTGCAAACTAGTAAGCCCTTATCTTGACCCTTTTTCTTGGCATTTTATACCACCGACTCACTCTTGCTATTGACTCTTCTTTGATTCTGAGAAGTAAGTTTCTCCTTGTTTTTTACCTACCTCCTGATCCACTCCATCTCCACTTCCCATCCAGGGCCCTCTTTTTTAGCTGCTTAAGAGGGAGAGTAGCTCAGGGACCTGCCTCTCAACTCCAGCCCAGCCCAGGGATGAAAAAAGCTCAAGCTTCAGCTTTCAAATCCAGAGCGGCAGCCCACCCTTTTTCTTCTCTATTTATGTCCCGTGTGGATAGCTCTCTGATGCTGGCCGGGGATATTAACTTATTTGCTTCATCCACCCTGCTCAAGCAATCTTCATTTTCTTGGGGCACTATACTTAAATTACAGGCACTGCTGTCTATCTAATAGTCCAAGCCAGAAATGTGGGGGTCATCACCAGCGTATTCCTCTGCTTTCTTTTCTCCCCAGTCACCAATTCCTGTCAATTCTATCTTGTTAATTTTTCCTTCCTGTCGCCATAATCACATGTCATATGTTAGTATAGGTCTTGAACTCAACTCCATCCAACTTCTTCTCAGTTTTACTCCTCACGCCCTCTGCCCCAAGCCTACCAATGCATTCTCTGGTCTGTCTTTAGTTATTTTTTCTAATACGTGAACCTGACCTTGTTTCTCTATTTTACAGTCATTGTTCTGGGAATACTTTTCAGATTGTATTACCAAAAATACGATTGCAAGTCTGTTACTTCCTTGCTGATGGTGAGCTCCTTGCAAGCAAAGGTCATGCTATATCCATGTGGTTTTACCATCTTACTAAGTGATAAACGTGGTCAGGTAATGAACCCAGTCCAATCTCTCATAGAGTGGACAAGGCCCTTTATTGCACACACTTCATACATGATTCACAGTAGTAGTTTAAACTAGTGGGAGAGGAACTTCTTGTGTGAAGAATTTCACCCTTTGTAAAGATAAGTTAACTCCATCCAGTTAAGCTGGGAGTAGCAGTTTCTGTGTATGTCTGAAGGCGCCACTGGTTTAATCCACTGACTGCATCTACCCCCAGAACAAGGAAAAAAAAAAACCAATCTGATGGATAGGGGGTGAAGAGGAGACATTTCAAGGCCTGAAAAGTGTTACTTCAACGTTCATGATCCTTACTATTTACTTCAAACTTTGGTATTAACTTAGTTTGTGATTATAATTTGCTGCACGCAGGTAAGTCCATAGAACATTCATCTCTGGCGTGCATCTGAGATCAGGTCCTAGGATTGCAGGGGTCACTCCAGGGACAAAGGCAGACATCTCTGATACTAATAAGAAGAACTGACGGTGAAGGTTTGGCCATGAAAAGAAAGAAATAATTGTTTTGATCTTTTGGGGTCTTTAATATCTCCTCTCTTTTTATCACCATCTGTCTTGATGAAATACATGTCAAGGGCATCTAATAGCTGATTCTGCTTTCCTTGAGCTGTTTAGGGCCCCTAGATCTTGGTGATCTCCTTCCAGGAGATTTTTCTCGGCATTTTTCAAAGATATTCTCAAGATACTTGGGGGCAAATGGGCAGAATTTCTCCATGGTCAAATATATTTTGGAAATATTTTAGGCCATGTTCCTTTTTCAGATGGCATCAGAGGATGTTAGAAAGTTAAAGACTTTGGGCGTGCATGTGTCTGCTGAGTGTGTGAGACCTATGGACATCCTGCGGACTTGGCTTTCTGCAGTACATTTAGTGCTTTTGTGAAATGGGTGTCTGCTCTGATCTCCGCCATTTGTTCTGCTGTGTTTTAGTGTGAATTTCCTATGGAAGCCCAGAGATTTCAATATTTATTGTGTCTGCTTTGAATCTAATTTGTAAATCCCATTCAGTCTCGGGTACTATCTTTTTTTCATTATTTTTTCCCCTGGAGAATTTTATTATTTCTGGTCTAGAACCTCTGCTTAAAATCGTGACTTTTCCTTCCCTAGTAACCTAGTACTGTCTGGATTGGGGCAGTATATAACCATGTGTGTGTTTGTACAAATATATAGATGTAGCTTCCATTTTGTTAATGTTGCCATAACTCTTAAGTCCTTGAATATTTTAGCCCTTGATTTGCGTTCTTGGATTCACGACTCCCTCCTCATTACTCTACTGCCGTAGCAGGTTGATTTCCAGAAATTGCAGAGGGCTTTGCTGGCAGAATAACTTGCTACCTTAGTACTTTGTCAGTATTTCTCTCAGCCATTCAGCTGAAGGGGTCCCCAGACCCTCGCTCTCTCTTGGGCCACGGTGTCATTCTCAATTCTCTGCTCTCTCATATTCTTTATTAAGAGAGACCAAACCAAGAGCTTAGTTTTAATTAGTATTTTATACTACTGGCTTTATAGTACCCTTTTGTGCATATTAAAAGGAAAACTTTGCTTGAGAAGTTTGGCTTAGGAAGTAAGTCTTCATCCTATTTATAGATCCTTTAATTGCTCCCCCAACCCTGAGTGGGAGGGAGTGGTGCCTGTTTTATCACGGAAGTGTGTGATTGTTCTCGTGGTTATAGATGTTGATTTATTTACTTTTAGAGAGAGTGGAAGGGAGAAAGAAAGAGAAGTAGAGAAACATCTATGTGCAAAGGAAATATTGATGAGCTGCCTCTCACAGGCCCCCAACTGGGAACCTGAGCCACAACCCAGGCATGTGCCCTGACTGGGAAAGAAAGGGAGTTGAACCAGTGACCTTTTGGTTCACAAGCCACTAAGCCACAGCAGCCAGGGCTAGATGTTGATTTTAAGTCACTTATGAGGCTCAGATAAAGATGTTGTTCCCCAGTTGCTACTCTCCTAACGTTTTCTTGTCATTGCTATATTCATTTTTAGAAACACAGTATTGGGATTATATTAATCTCCCTATTTAAGGATGGAGAAATTGAGGCAGAAGGCTTCTATGTTTGTCAAAGTGAACAGTGGAAATATCCTCATCAAGTCAGAATATAAAGTGCATGGTTTAAATAAATTCCTCAAAGAATCAGAGGCTGCAAAATGAGTAAGGGCATGGAGCAAGCATTGGGTCAGAGACCCAAAATTGGGCCTTAATTTGGGCTCTCTGTGAAATTTGGGCAAATTAGCTAATGATTCAGAACCAGCTCTGTAGCTAGAAAATGAGGTAGCAATATCTCAATGTCACAAAATGCCAAAAAAATACATTATGTACATTCTTGGTCAGCTATGGATCAGCGTTAATTTAACATACTTATGAAGTGTTGTTGTGGATGTGAAATAAACTTATACTCTTGTGTGGAGAACATTGAACATTATATTTAAAATACAAGGAAGAGAATTGGTAACAGATAAAAAGGGAGAGACTATTCACTTAAACTCCTATTTAAAATATGAAGTCTTTCAACATGAAAAAAGAAAACATGGCCCACACACACTGCCTTTCATGAGAGGAAAGAAGAGGCAAGTTGCCCAAGGAGAGCAGAGCGAGAGATAGTTCAAAATTAGTATTGGGCAGGATGTGTGCAAGCTCAATTATGCCAGTTTGCTGCCTAGCAACCATGGCATTTGTCCTAGCCACCCTGTGGAGAGCCATGGGGCAATTTAGCATGGAGTGGACCAGAAAGGTTGCTGAGTGCAGTGCAGCAGCTGCTGTAAGAGAAACTTGTGTTTCTGCAAAACCCTCAGACATCAATGGATTCATTTTAGCGCAGGCTTCATCTGGTTTCACATATCTGGCCAATGTTTCTCAAAGTGTGGACCATTAACCATATACATCAGAGCCACCTGGATGTAATGACAATGGAGCTGCTAAAGCAAAATCCGAGAGGAGTGAGATGCAGCAAAACAGCATCTGGCAATGACCGTCGTGGGTCAGGATGCTGGATCTGCCTATTCCCAGCTCCACGATGGTCAACACACTTCTTAATCTTTCCGTAACAGTTTCCTCTTCCTTAAAAGGTGTTGATGATGATAAGGGTGAAATCTATGTTTGTAATAACTGCAGGAAAAGGGCTTCAGAGCATGTCTGGCAAAAAGTAAGTAGTCAGTAACGATTAGCTGCTATTAGCTATTGGGTCAAACGTTTTTGCCAACAAAATTCTCTGGGTTCCTTTCTCAGTCTTAAACCAGCTCTCTGCTGGCCCCTTTCATTTTCTCTACTGTCTCCAGGCTTGGCCATTCATGTTGCATTTTTATCACATGGTATTTGTAACTGGGACATCTATCTTTCTAGCCCAGAGGGCACAGGTTTCACTCTGTCTTCATCCTTAGAACCAAGCAAAATGGTGGGAGTTTTCACAAGGTTCTCACTGCTAGTGATACAGAGATTGTAGTGGGGAAGAATTTCTTCCCAAACTTCTTCCTCCTTTTTCTCTTGTTTCTACTTTAGATCCATGAAGTTGGGAAAAACATGATAGAAAGCTTCACCCGTAGCTGGGCTGAAAGCTCTGTCCTGAGATGTGCAACATGGATATTTGGCAGATACTTGTGACCTAAGGTACAAGACATTGTACTTGACTTTTCCTTGGAGCAGCGTTTAGGAGAAGTGAGAAGCTGAGGGTGCAAATGAGAAGAGGAGGAATAATTCCAGGATGCAAGCAGTTGAAAGGGAATTAAACTAGGAGCAAAGGTGAGGGCGGGAAATTTCCCCCCCGGGATACACACAGAGCCAGATAAAGGCAACTGTGGTCAACCGGTTCTCAGCTGAAGCTGACATTCTCAGAGAACTATAAAGAGGACAGTGGTGGGGGGAGTGCCTAAGGGAGTAGGGGGTGCTGGGTAAAGGAGGGCAAAGGGGAAAAAATCAGGACAACTGTAATAGCATGATCAATAAAATATAATTAAAAAAGAGATCAATCTGCTCATTTGAAGCTGTGGTACAGAAACTCATGGAAGGACAAATAGAACCAAAGTTCTCGAAGAAGCCTAGAATATCCTTACAAATCTCCAGCGTTGTATTAATCTGTTTTTCAGGCAATCTTATTTCTTCATCTCTGGGACCTTGATTGGATCCAGAGGTTGGGGATGGGGCTTCTGAACCAGTCCTGGGAGTTAGGATCCGATCTGACTTGCCCTACCTCAAAGGCATAACAGGCAATAAAATGAGCAGATATTAAGAGGCAAGAGCTGGAGCGAGCTGGCAACCAAAGCTAGGCCCTCAAAGCTCGGCTGCTAGAGACTCGCAGCCAAAAGCTAAGAATCCCTGGTCTGCGAGGACAATTTTCCACAGCCTGAAGGAGACTGCCGGAAGCCTGGAAACATACAAATGCCTAGAAAGAGGTGAAAGGGCCATGAAATGAACAGTCCCTAAAATCCTGGAATCCTGTATAAACCCATAGTAGTTATACCACAAATGATGAAGAATGGCTTATGTCAGATGAACTTAATGGTTTCTGTGACTGACGACAAGCCCAGAGGTAGAAAAAGCAAACATGTGTGGGATTTTGATTGCTTTATATGATATTTTTGTTATCTAACTAAAATAATAACAATACAGGAATCTAATGTAGTCTCTAGTCTCTAAGGTGACTACCTAATGCCTCGAAAGATGAAGGTAGATTTTAACTTTTAGAGAATAAGTTTAGGAAATAGACTTGGTCGCTTCTAATTTTGGCAGTATTTGAAGATATATTCTAACTATTTTTTTTCTGAAATATTTTTTAATTATAAAAATTTACTTGTAACACCACAACAATAGAGAATATATATTGAAAATCAATCTCTCCCTATCCCCTATGATCTCAAACTTGTGAGGTAACCAATGCTATGAATTTTATATGCCTTTTGAAAATACTGGGGTGGGGGCAGAGGTGGGGGAAAAATGGAGATAACTGTACTTGAACAACAATGAAAAAAGTTAAAAAATAAATTTTAAAAAGTAAAAAAATAGAGTAAAATGCGAAATGAAAAAATAAAAATACTTTTTCTAGGCATATATAAACATATTTACATATAAACATGTAGGTTTTATATCTTTACTAATATCCTATCATATATTCTGTAACTTACTTTTTCTCTTAACAACATATCATGGGCATCCAAGTTAATATATTTAAATATATATAAGTTTTATTAGCTATATAGTACAATATTATAAAATATAAATGTGTGAACATTGATTTACCCCAACTCTTATCAATTGATATTACAAACTGACCAGCACAGCAATACTTATGCTTATAATTATATTTTATGCCCTAGTAGTTATTTGTATAATATTCATGTGGCACACTCATATGTATTAGATAAAGGAAACATTTGGATTACATCTCATAAGGTTATAGACATGTATTACCAGCAATGTGTGATAGTGTTTATTTCCCTTTATTCCCTCTGTCTCTAAGTTATATTTGCCTAAAAATTTTTCTCCCTTCAGATTTTACATGCCATTTTTTAATTTAAATATTTTTTAAAGATTTTATTTATTTATCTTTAGAGGGGAAAGAGAGAGGGAGAGAAACATCAATGTATGGTTGCGTCTAGTGCATCCCCTGCTGGGAACTGGCCTGCAACCCAGGCATGTGCCCTGACTCGGAATCGAACTGCGATCCTATGGTTCACAGGTCTGAGCTCAATCCACCGAGCTACACCAGCCAGGGTCTATATGCCATTTTTGTTTTAGTTTGTATTTCCAAAATACGAGAGAGGGCTGGCAACTTTGTACGCATCTTGGCCAACTGTAGTTCTTCTTCATGAACTGCTTGTTCATATTTTGGTTTATATTTTCCTGGGTTACTAATCTTTTCCTTATTAATTTGTAGGATTTTGAATATTAGGAGCATGGTTGTCTGTGTGTGAGACAAGAGATATGTGAGTTGCAAATAATTTCTGTGGTTAAGTATGTCTTTTTGGCTTTATGGTACCATTTACCATATAAAAATTAATGTTTTTAATTTCCTTAAGTCTATCCATTTTCCCAATTTTGTTTTTTTATACATATATGGAATTAATTATTCATATTTTAAATATTTATCTGGAGTTAATTTTTGTATGTAACGTGAGATAGAGAGCCCTAACTTTATATTCATCCAAAATGGATAAGCAAACATTTGTGAAGCTGCTCATCCTTTCCCAAAGAATGTCAAGTGCCATATTGACCATTTATTAAGAAATCACACATGCTTGGATCTTTTTCTACATATTCCGTTTCATTTCACTGGCTACCTGTTTATTCCACAATATAAAAAAATTGAAAATTTTCTCCATTTATTTATTTATTTTTAATAAACTAATTGTTAGGATTTTTAAATTTTTATTTATTTTTAGAGAGAGAGTGGGAGGGAGAAAGGGAGAGAAACATCAATGTGTGGTTGCCTCCCACTGGGGGACTTGGCCTACAGCCCAGGCAAGGGACAACCCTTGGCCTACAATCCAACTGGCGACCCTTTGGTTCACAGCCTGTGCTCAATCCACTGAGCTACACCAGCCAGGGCTTAATTTATTTTTTAAAGCTAGCATTTCTCTAATACCAAAGGGTGGGTAAGAAAACTACAGCCAAATTTCACTCATAAATATGAATGCAAAAATTTAAAGTAAAATATTAGCAATTCTAATGCAGCAGGGTATGAAGGTAATAACACAACTTGAGCACAAAAGTTTATACCAGAAACACAAGTATGGATCCCCAGGATGGCAGCTTATTAAGTCTATTGTAGCCCTTTATGAATCTAAGCAGAAAAGCTTGTTCTATCAATAGACCAAATATGCATTACAAAACATAAGTAGCCAGTCATTGTAAGCACTGTAGAGATCAAGAAAGACCCTTCTTAGACCTTTCTTTTATGCCAGAAAGGGTCATAATGAAACACCAATGTAAAAATAAAACAAGATGCCCAATATTAGCATTATTATTCGACACTATTTTAGAGATGTTAGACAATACAATAAGACAAATATTATGATGTGATCAAGCACCTAAAATCAAATAAGAACTATTAGGATAACGGAGTTTAGTAAGCTAGTTATGCATATTTGAAAATCAATAGCTTTTAAAAGATAGTAGTAATGAATACTAAGAAAAGAAAATGGATTTTTAACATTCCATTGCATTTTCAACAAAATTATAAAACACTCCGAAGTGAATTTGACAACAAAGATATTTACGAATAACATGCAACATTTTGATGAAGACCATGCAAGAAGACCAGGTTAAATATTCCATTAGGAATTCAATGTCACATCCATTTCTAACCCTAACCCTCATTTAACACATACAGATGTCCTGCAGGACTTTTGTAGACTTGGTCTCATTGATTCTGATTTTCCTGAGTAGAAAATAATTTCCCAACTCTTTTCTTTTCTTAAAAACAGTGATATTCAAACTTCCTCTGTGGTGATTGTAAACAAAATATTCTGGTACTGACTTCACCCTTGTTATTTTTATTAGTAAGTATGAAAGCAATATGCTTAGATATTCTGATGTGACCTACCTCTGCATTTGTTTCCTCTTTTTCTACCTCCTTAAAACAGGCTATAATGTAGTGTGAACTTCAGGAAATAAATTTGAAATCAAGGAATCAGAAAAAAATAAACAGGTAAATTTCTGGTGAAGAAAAAGGCTTGGATAGAATAGTATAACATAAAGATATGCAGTACAGCATAAAGGTATTTATATACATATAAATATATGTAAAAAGACTAGTATGACATAAAATATGATTAATCACACCGGTATTAATACATACACAAATATGCAGCTTATATTCATATAAAATGTTTAAGAGCCGAGAAAGGCTTTTGCTCTGGTGTGTAGCTTTCATTAAATCCTAATTAGGACACATTACTTTCTCAGGATTAAAGATTGCTTTCAGTTTAACCTGTCTTGGGCTAAATTGTATCATTGCATTTTCTGTAAAGGAAGGACCACTTCATTTATTTATTCAATCAACACCTGCTATGTAGCTGTTACAATGCCAGCCCAAGCCCTTCCCTAGAGCAGCCTGCAGTCAGGATGTGGACCCATCAAGTGCAAGTAGATGACACATCAACTGATTTTTATCAGTCTCTCACGGCTGCCCACAGGGTTTTACCATTAACTGGCATGGTAGTTACTACCTGAAAGAAATGTATCTCTTAAGGAACATGTATATAAAGGACCCATGGACAAACACAATGGGGGAGGGGTGAAGATTGAATGTAGGGAGGGTACAGGGGAGAGTAATGGGGGGAAAAATGGGGACAACTGTAATTGCACAACAATAAAAAAAGAAATGTATCTCTTAAAATAGAAAGGCTATCATCCAAAATTCTCACATAGTAAGGCCTTGCCTACAACTCAATCCAAATAAGTAAAATAAAATGAAATCTGCCTATTATGAATACTCAAATATTCCTCAGTGTGGGGGGATTTAAGTTAAATAAAAACAAACAAGCAAAATTCCAAAATTTGAACAGTCGGCAGACAATGAAAAGTGATTAATAGGGAAGTGAAAAACATCTCCAGATGACCAAGGTTGGAAAGCATCAACAAATCATTGTATTTAAAATTCTCCACTGAAAAGGGGAAGAAGACAATAATAATAAAGTTACCATAAGAACTGGGCGGGGGGAGCAAAGCTTGATAAAATAAATGATTGGAAGCGTCACACTTACCTCCTTCACCAGTAAACTTTCTGCTTTGTGCTCTGCCTCTTCAGGGACTGTCGAGTACACTGTGCGGATATCCCAAGCTATTGTGGCAGCCTGAGAGGAGCAAGGAGGAGAAATTAAGCTTTCCAACTCAAGAGCATCGTGCAGACCATTGTATCAAAAACACAACAGGGAAGTGATATCCACCTTAGCATTTAAAGCTAAGGGAAGACAGACACTTCCATGGTTCTTACCAATTTATTCTCTAGGAGAGAAGACCCAAACCTTCCTTGGATTACCGCTCAGTAGCATTGTTACAATTACTGTTTTATCAGTGACGCTCATAATTTTAAACTGTTTCCTTCCCTACAAAAAATAAAAAATTGGGACATCTGTATATTGAGACTGGTTCAATTCTACTGGTATGTTTTGTTGTTATTGCTAAAATAAATTTGAAATAAAGAAGACAATTTACAAGATCAGCATTATTGCAGTCCTACCTTAAATAATCTTTTGAACATCTACAAGGTAAATTTATCCCTTTAGAAGTTGCTTTGAGTGTGTCTGCCTGTAGTCATAACTGGGGATGGGAGGGAGGGAGGGGGGATCAGTAAATCTGTACCTTGAAGAAAACAAGTCATGTTTATAGTGTCATTTTTGTTGTTGTTGTTGAAATGAACAAAATATTTTCAATGCTAGACCAACATCCTTCTATTAAATGAATACACATAAACTGAAAGTATAAAGTATCTCTGAAAACAAAACAGCTAAAACAGAATTCACGGGTCATTTCCTCTTTATATGCCTTTGACACTATCAGGTGGGGAGAAATGGATGTTGTGAAGCAGTGACTTTCCTTCACCAGGCGCCAGCTCCCTTCAGTCTGTGCTCCTTTTGGTTGCAGGGATGCTGGGGTGATGTGTCTGTCCACATACATGGCACCAACACTTGGGATCTTTTTATTTTGAATATCCCAAAACCCACAAATGACTCATCAGGGTTTCTAGAGCACAAACTAAAGGTCATTTGAACTGTTCTAGAAAAGGGGTATTTTTTCTGTGCTAATTGTTAGAATTGAAGAAAGTCCCAAAGCCCTTCTTATTTGGGGGAAAGATGGGAAGGAGAGGGATCCAGGAAATTCAGTCTTCCGTGTTCAGAGCTGCTGTAGGCTCCGCCCCCAAGGGCAGCATCATTACTTCTCTTCCAGTCTTGGACTCCTATTTTCTCCAGGTCCCTCTTCTCTCACTCCTGATGTGAGCTGCATGGGGGCAGGAAATTCGGTCTCTTTCATTTACTGCTATAACCTCAGTGCCTGGTTCGGGGGTTAAAGCCTTAAATACTTACTTGTTAAAGGTGCTGAGTATGTGAGCATACATTTAGGTGTTTTGTGTGAACACATATGTGTGTGCATGTTGTGTGGATCTGTGTGAACACATGTGATGTTGTGTAGTGTATGAGCGTGCCTGTGTGTTTAAGTATATGTGTCTCTGGTGAGGAGGGTGTGTAAATGTGTGTGCATTGTGTGAGTATGCATGGGAATGTGCAGTATTTGAGTGTCTTTGTAAATGTGTATGATGTGAGTGTGTGGTGTGTGAGCACATAAATGTGCATGTGAGAGTGGGTGTGCTGTGTGAGTGTATTAGTGTGAGTGGGTGTGTGCGTGTTTGGGGAGCATGTGGCGTGGACCCTGTGAAAGAGGGAGAATGCCATGTGAATTCATCAAGACCAGAGACTAAGAAATAATGAGAACACTGGGTTGAAGGTTCATCATACAGTAAAAATCAGTGCTCATCCCGAACCACAACTATGGACTGAGCTCCTTCATCAGTGTCTTTCCCCTGGGACTTAGCTGCAGCTGCATGACTGGAGTTTGGAAGGGCTAAGAGGCTGTGGTCATGAGTTCCAACCAAGTAGAGGGACACACACGGGCAGCCGTGGCCTCCCAAGGGAAGTTTGCTAGGGTGAATTTAAGATTTATTGTTATCTAGAATTTACATTTTTTCATTCCTTTTGAATTTCCTCTTTCAACTATTTTCTTTTCTGTTGCTCACTCTGTTAGATAAACAGTGAAAGAACTCAAAGTTTGAAGTAGATTAAAATCCATGCCTAAACAGCTTTGGGGATTACTGCTGGATTTCAATTATTTGGGGGTAATTTATTTCTTGTTTGGACAGATAATTTGCAGATACACAGTGTCGCTTGCTTGGTTTCTAGGGAACATTACATAGATCTATCGACAAGATTAGGGATTCTTTTTTTTCTCTAATTCAAAAATTTTTCTATACTTCCATCACTATTTTATAATAAAATTTTTATATAAAAAGCAAATGGTTCCTCTTTTTCATTATGGACTGTAGACTTCTATTGATCTTTTGCCTTTTTGAAGAAAAAAGAGCTGTTCTAACTGCTCTCAGTCTGATGGAGAAAAGAGCAACACAGCCCAACTGTAAGCTTCCTGTTCAGTTTATAAACCTACTGTCTCAGTAAGATCACAGCTCTGTAATAATACAGCGGAGTGAATACTGAGCTAGTGTGAGAAGCTTTTTT
Organism: Artibeus jamaicensis; assembly: GCF_021234435.1. Classification (NCBI taxonomy): domain Eukaryota; kingdom Metazoa; phylum Chordata; class Mammalia; order Chiroptera; family Phyllostomidae; genus Artibeus; species Artibeus jamaicensis. The sequence goes on along the minus strand of NW_026521194.1, from coordinate 3,977,538 downwards.
CCTTAATGGTAAGTATCTGCAACATGAACCCAGGTTTTCAGTAATAATAATTACAGGGCTGCTTGATTCATGAGGTCACATAGTAAAGATAGAGTTTCAATACATAAGCTAACACTCACACACAGTGTATGTGATTGGGAATTCATTGGGGTCAGGGCCATAAAAACGAATCATGTGTACAATGGCTCTGAGTGACTCCTGATGACCTCTAGTTATGAAATGTCTAGTTATAAAATGACAATGGGGGTTGAATCACCCCCATATAACCGTGACATAAATTTAAAACAGTATTTTACGATATGCACGAAATTATTGCACATCTAATAACTGGCACAGAATACAGAGGAGACAAGAAAAGGGATGCAGGCCACATGAATGCCCATAACACACTCTGGATCTCAGTTCTATTTTGTGCTAATACTGGAGAATTTGCCTGAAAAAGCAGAAAGCCTCCAAAGAGTTTCAAGTGTAAGACTGTGGTTCTTCTGCTCATTTTTGACTTCTTTAATGTGTCTCCTTAGATGCAAAAATAAATTGATCATCAGAAGAAAACTGTACAGAGTCACATTTGTTAAGGTTACAGAGAATTTCTTTTCTGAGAATTGGATGCTTTTAGACCACTACAAATTGCCTTGGCCACAACAGACTTCCTGTTCTCTTTTAGAAACCCTCTGGTCGACAATTAGCACAGCTCGACGGCATGAGATGGAGCCGGGGCTGCCCTGAAAGGCAGCCGAGCTCCTCTTTCGGTGGTAGCGCTATATAAGGGGCTATTGTCTGGAGACTGAGCCTTGGAAAGTGGAAGTTATCATTTTGACTTATGAAACAATGCATGCAGGCCCAGGTTTGGAATTTCAGGTCCATAATATTCAGACATCTTAGGCTATAGGCCTGTCACCTTCTGGTTCCTTCTGCTCTGCAGGGGGTAGTTTTGGTGGCCTTGTCAGTCACCCTTCTGCTGACAAAAATGACCACAGATGACTTCATTCCAAGCACATCGGGGCCATTTCTCAAGTGACCAAAGGCCACTGTCAAAGTCTAAGAAATAGTCTGCTTTTCCTATTCTGGTGTGGAGCCCAGCTCCCTGTGACAGCACTGTAGACCCCAGCTGTTCCAAAAAGAGGACATGCATGATGGGCTTTGTAGACATCAGTCCCAGCCTGAGAAGTCAACAAGGCTCAGAACAGGGACTCTTACCTAACACTTCACCATTCATTCCAACCTAGGCACGTGCTCAGAAGTGATCTTCACCTGAGCTGCTCAGACTAACACTGACTGTGCCTTTCATTTTAGTAGAGCAGGCACTTCTCCTGCATTAGCTGCTTGAAATGCCTTTTTTTTTTTTTTACCATATTCAGAACAGTGTCATTTGATTTTATTTTTTTCAAATACATGAGAATAGCACTCTAATACCTTCACTGGGCTTTAAGAGGAAGGTCCTTGTTTTGCTGGAGTTAAACTTTATGAAGAATGCACAGATAGTGAGCTGTGGCCCGCGTAACCAGAGAGCTGTCCTCATCCAGCCAAGTTGAGCATAGGGACATGGGGACGTCTCCATGGCAGTGCTTAGGTGTCTAAGAGGGGAGGTTTGCAGACCTGGTTTCAGTTTTACTCTTGAACTAGAAACCACTGAGCAAGTCACTTCACTTCTTTTTGGGGATTCATTTTCCAGTCTTTAAAATGTGTCTCATCCCCTCTAAGTAGGTGAAAACATTCTACATATGGAAAAATGTGAGTATGAATAAACCCAGTGCTCCAATATACAGACACTTGGGCACCAGGCCCTTCCATTGGCAGAGAATTGAGGCTGTGGTCTGAGGTCACTGTGCAAGGAAGGGCACAGTGGCCTGTGCGGCCTGCAGACACAGCCCTGTGATGAGCCTCAGACATGAGCTGACCTGCTGTGGCCACCCCACCACAGCACCTTCCCACATGGCTGCTCACGTCCCTTCTTCCTGCGGACTCAGTGCTGCCCAAGCCTTGTCCACGCTCCCTGCCTCTCAGACAACTCCTTTCTTTCCTCATCTCAGCTCTACTACAGGTGTCAGCTGCTTCTGCAAAAACTTCTCGAATTCATGCAACCTACATTTTTTCTTCTCCAAACTGTAGGATTTGCTGCCTGCATCACGTATGAAGTCGGCAGCTTAACTAGAGAATCTTTTAGAACCAAATGCTCTGCTAGTGATTAGTGAAGTCAGTCATTTTCCATATGTGTGTGTGTTTGGTTTTTTGCATATAGGCAAGCCACATTAAGTCTGTTTTGGAGGTAAATTATAACAATAAATGAAATGTGTTTTGCCATGTTCTTTACTGTTTGTTATATTTTTGTTTAATTCTTTTAAAGAATGAAGTACTTAAACATAGGCATGTCTAGAACGATCTCTTATTTTTAAATAAGAGTCATTGAGACAAAATCGACATGCCCTAAAACCCTCTGACGATTAGAATTCACTGGTTTAAGTACACTCACAGGGTCATGAAGCCATCATCACTATTTAATTTTAGGACATTTTCATCACCCCCAGAAGAAACCATACCCATTAGCAGTCACTTCCCAATCTCCCTTCTCCCCTGAGCCCTGGACAATGACTAATCTGCTTTCTGTCTCTGTGAATTTGCCTATTCTGGACACTTCATGTAAATGAATTTATACCACATGTGGCCTTTTGTGACTGGCTTCCTTCACTTAGCATAATGTTTCCAAGTTTCATCCCAGTTGTAACAGGTGTCAGTGCTTCATTGCTTTTTAGGGTGGAATTGTTTATCCATTCATCATGTGATGGACATGTGGTCGTTTCCACTTTGGGGCTACAGCGAGTAATGCTGGCTGTGACCGGAGGTAAGCGGGGCTTTATGTGGACATATCTCCACACGTTCTTACTGAGCTGAAACAAGCACTCTACAATCATTTCATTATCGTACAAATTATGTAATGACACCACTCACCATGGGATTTGGGGAGTTAATACTTCTCTCAAGTTGCACAGCATATTTTTCTAAGAAGCAGCTGACTGAAAGTATGCTATTTAGATAGAAACTAACAGCAAAGTCAAGGTCCTTATGTTTGATTTCTGTCCTCACAGTTACTCTCAATCCTTGAACAAGAGCCTTTTAAAATCTCAGCTTCATTAGCTTGTAAATGAGAGGAATATTATAACTCAGAAATAATCGAGTTTGACAAAGACTATTACTTAGCTTTTAAATTGCAATTACAGTGTTCTTGCATGAACACCAGGAGCCATTTAAAGCCGCAGAAGCCAAGGATTAAAAAGAGGTTGAGATTCCTGTGAAATGTTAAGTTGTGTCTCAGTAAGAGAAGTAAGAAGAAGAAAAAAATCATGACCTTTCTGCCTTGCAATTGAAAAAAAATATTAAGATCTTTCTGCTTCCTCTCACCAAATGACCCACGTGGTTGAGTCTGGAAATCCCCATATACCAGTTGCTTTTTATAGCTAAAAACATACTATGAAAAGAACAAGCCTTTGGTGTGCTAAAAAGTCACAATTCACTCAGTAATAATAGTGAGCCAATGAAAACTGCAGGATGTATTGAAGAGCTCAGAGACACTAATTCTGATATGCATAAGGGATTCAATATAAAGAAGAACTGTGAGAACATCTCATAACTCTCTAAATGGGCTATTTAAGGTGTGTAGATAGACCTTTGACTTCGACAACAGCATTGCCCCGTGTTAAAAGTATAACCTTTCCAATGTATGTACTGCTCCTCGCTTAGATGGGTGATGTTCACAACTTAGCCCACAGAACGAGGGCCATAGGCTGAACTGCAGTAGAGTGGTTTTCTTGGTGTGGGCGGTACTGGAATCAAGGAAATGATGCTTTCCCATGGGGTGGGGGGCGCTGCTAAAGGCATAGAGTTCTATACCTTCTTCCTTCAGGTCTACAACTTCCAGAAATGATTCCGCCTCAGGCTCTCTGTATCTTTCTCAGGGCAAGAAACTCATTTCTGGCTTTCTCACTTTTTGTTCTGCCCTTTTGTACCTGCCTCTCCTTAAACAGAATCCCTCCACGATATGATTCAGTGTGTCCCTGAAACTGTCCTGTAGTTTTTCTTTTCCTTCTTACTGTCCTTGCCTATTTCACTAAGACACAATTTGGTGACTAAGTTCTTAATTTGGGGGCTCTTGAGTTTCTATTGTTACCAGCTTCAAAAAAGAAAAACAACGATGGGAAAAACAAGAACAGCAAATATAATGTAATTATTGAAGTAGTGCATGTTTTTGAACTGGGTTAGCAAGTGCATCTAAACAGCTCCTTTCTCATGAGTCACCGTCAGTCACACAGAAAACCATCTCTTGGAACCCACGCATCAGGAGAAACTATTTCTACCTGCTGTGCCAAGATAAAGAACATGCTTCTACTTCAGCCCCTTAACCTGGAGGAAAACGGTTTTAATTCAATGTTCAGCAATCTTTACTGTATGCCCATGAGCCAGACATTGTGTTTGAGTACTGGAAATACAGTTATAAACTGATTTCTCCCTTTCCTAGTAACAAAAAGCATGTGAATAAGTCATTAAGTGTTTTAGGGAGGAAGCTAGCCAGGCACTGTACTAGGTCGAATGAGTCTCTGGAGAAAGGGGTCATGATCTTAATGCTGCTTCTTCAAGGTGATATGCTGAGTGGTGTCAAGAAGGAAAGTACATTCATGGCCATTTTCCTCATCCTCAGGAAAGGCTGGTTACTTCATTCTCTTTATTCTCAAATTTCATTTCAGAATGACCATTTGGTTCCTAAAAGTACCCACAGGACCGAAGTTATATTCTAAACTAATAACCTAAATGGTTCTGAAATAAATATTCATTTTCTACTTGTGTTGTGCCAAGGACCACTCTGGTTGCTGGGGGTCTAGCAATGATCACAACAAAAGACATCCCTGCCCTACTAGAGGTTCTGTGCTAATGGAGAGCAACCCGAGAGCTTCCTAGGTAGTGATCCAAGCTAGCTGGCTGATGGGGCAGCACAGCACAGTGTGGGAGAAGGGCAGTGTTGGTTGAAGTCAGAGACGTGTCCTTGCAGAGGTAGCATTTGAACCAAACCATGGATAAAGAACAGGAACCAGCAGGTAGAGAGGGTAAAGGCCTACGAATGTGGCAAGTTCGGGGAACAGAAAGATGGTAGGTATCCTTGTAGGGAACAAGGGCTCCCTACAAGGACCACTGGGCCAGGAGGTAAGGGCTCAGAGATCGTTAGGAACTGGATGACTGGGGCAAAGGCAAGAAGGAGCTTGACTGGGTGCTCAAGACAATGGAAACCCACTGGAAAGTTTTAACCAGCGGCCTGGCATGACCTGACTTGCATTTCTAAAAGCTCTCTTTAAATGAATTGAGTGGAGGTAGGAAAGAAGCAGGAAGATCCTTTAAAAGCCACTTCGGGGGATCCAGGCCCAAAATGATGTTGATGGCTTGGACCAGAAGCCTGGACAGAGAGAAACAATGCAGGGCTTCTCGATATTTCTTAACTATAAGCATTCTTAATCAACTTTGCTTTTCATCCATATTAGGGCATCCACTTCTTAATCACAGGGTTTTTGTTTTTCCTGTCAGTCTCACTTGTCTAGGAAGTGCTGTTCTATATTCAGCACCTTGTGGGTACTGAATAAATATCGATTAAACAGACCAAGTAATGAAGAATGTCTGCTCTAAGTGTGGGTGCTTGGGAATGTGGAAACACGGAAGTGAGCTGCATTTTGGGCCACTGGGAGGAGGGGGAGGAGTTGGGGCGGTTCCCCTTCCTTCCATCCTGTGACACCTTAGGACCGGCCGGAGTGGTCATCTAATTCCACTTCCTACTGGGTGAGTGGGGACTGTCCACCCACATCCCACAGAATCCTCACCATCGCTCAGGGATGAGCCCAGGGAACAACCCTCTGGCCTGGTGACCAGGAGACTTGCTGTTGTGACCCCTCCCACGTGACATGGGCTGTGGATGGAGCAGACAGGGGCAGAGAGATTTCAGGGAAAGCTCTTTATTCCACACAGAGGAGGATGAAAACACCAAAACGTGAACACAATTTGTGTTAGCAGGGATCTGTACGACAGAGCTGCCCAGGTGTTTTCCGTGAAGGGTCAGATAAATTTTGAAGGGTCCTCCGTCCTTGCTGCAGTTACCGCAGCCGTGCTGAACTCTGCCCTTGGATCATGAAAACAGCCACGGGCCATGTCAAGAGAAGGGCATCATGGTATTCAAGCGAAACCTCATTTATGGATGCCAAAATCTGAATTTCATATCATTTATATGAGTTACAAAATAGGCTTTTTTCCCTTCCATGATTTAACCGGTTTGGTGAAGAAAATACAACAAGGCAGTGTTAAAAAAAAACATAAAAATCATCCTTCGTTCACAGGACACACAAGAGTAGGCAGCAGGTTACCCACGGGCCACCATTTGTCAACTCTTACTTTGTAGGGCAGGAAAGAGGAAAAACTATCCATCTGAATTTTGTTAAAAAACTGGCAACATTATATAGTAATAATATTTGACATAATCTTTTGATTTAGTGGGTGCTTTATGCAAATGAAAATGTAGCTGTTTTTCTGAGGTGACATTTTCTGATAACAGGGACTTGGTGGCATCAGAAGTCCCTTGAGTACCTGCTAATTGGAAGCTCTTCTCCCAGCTGGTCTCCCAGGGTCCTCCTCACCCTGTTAGATGTTCTAATAACACACACCAGGTCATCTGCACCCCCTGAAACTCCTCAGTGACTGGCCAGGTGCCTTTTGAATAAGATGCAAAGCCCCATCCTATTCTTGCCTAATTTCCTCTGTAACTACTCCCTCTGTCTACCCACACTGTCTCCCATCTCAGAGCTCTTCGGCGCCTTGCAGCAGCTTCTTTCAGCCCAAAACACCCCTCCCCTCCCGCCCTCTCCAGGTTTTAGCATGGTTGGCCCTCCTCCAGACCTCAAAACCCAGCTCAGACGTCACCTTATCCGAGGTGTTGCGCTTGACCACCCTGTCCAACCCAGTTCTTCCTCTAGTCGGTCCCTATTGCATGGCCCTGTCTCATTTTTTTTTTTGCACAGAACTGCTCTGTGTCCCAACTATCTTGTTAATTCATTTGTTTGCTTTTTTTTTTGCCTGATTTCTCCCATCAAAAGGTAAGCTTCACCAAAACAGGGTAGTTTCTGTCTAATCATTGCTCTTTCCCCATTCTGAGGTGCCTGCCTCATCTGCAGTATTGTACATTTGCTGAATGAGTCAAGGAGAGACACAGTCTGAGGGGTGACAGAATGTTCCATTCAGAACTGCATTCATGTACGACCTCGTTTGGGAATGAGGACGACTGTGGGTGTTAGGGGTGACGGTTGTGGGGACGAGGGAGAGAACGGTCTTGAGGCATGGACAAGGATCAGATGTTGGAGAAGCCCTGGGGCAGTGCTAATGCTTTTGTCCTTCATTTCGATGGTACTGGAGGTGGCCACAGAAGGCCTGTGGGCAGGCAAAGGATAAAAGCATTTAGTGTATTTACCAAAATGTTCACAGTGGGAAAATTTAAAAAGTGCGTTATCGTGTGTCCTATGTACACCATTAAAGGATGTCAAAGGCCATACCATAATCAGGCCTCCCTTAGCTTCAACGAGCGTGGGAAGATGCCCCCAAATGAAGGCAAATTCGGTGCGCATGTTTCATTCCATCTACACGCCTCCACTCTCTTCTCAAGTTAGGGAGGCTTGGAGTAGATTTTGACACGTTTCTGAATAACAGAGCTAGAAGAAAAGGTTCTTCAAAATTTTGAGATTTTTTTTGTGTGTGTCTGTGTGTGTGTTGATGTTTGACAGAAAAAAGCTGTTTGTTAAGTTTGCCTTCTGTCTAAGAGAAAATGAGGATGTGGAATTAAAAAAAATAAAACATGGTTCAACTTTGTGTTTGCAGTTCAGGACCCCGTGGCCTGGTCCGACCACGGAAATGAGATTTCTGCACGAGATAAGCCTCTCTTCAAGTGTGTCAAACGCTGATGTGGGAGACAATTTAAAATTCTGAAAACGATTGGAAGAATGTTTCTTTCCTACCTACAAAACTGTCTCCTTTCATCCATCCTTCTTTGTACTTGGAACAGGAAGTTAACTTCCATATACCTTCCTTTTATCAGTTCATGGAGGAAGGTGGAAACAATGAACCTTTAGATGCCAGAGGGCAGATCTGCCCCCAAGTTAAGGGAGGGAATGGAGATTTGGGGCCATTTGGGGAAGTGTGGGCTCTGAGGGCCCAGAACTCAGCAGAGGTTCCCATGACAATGGCCATTTCCCAGGGTGACCCTGCAGCTAGCTGCCTTTTTTTTCTGCTTTCAAATGCTCGTGTTTGTGATGTCTGAGAGTACCTTTCTTTTAGGAAAATTTACCGCTTGCCCATTGAGATCTCTGTTTTCGTAGTTGGATATTTACTAACCATTTTTGAATGTTTACAATGACCACAGATGGAATGATTGGGACAAGTGGGTGTTCAGCATCCATAACTTTGTTATGTTTTCCTCTGAAGCAAATTTCATTTTCATTCATTCTCTTCACTACCCCAAGAGCAGTCTGTGTACCAGGGAGTATTATCCTAAAAATCACGAATCCTCTACGACAATGTGCTGGATTGTGTATTTTTGCCCACAGTCCTCATCATTTCCTTATTAAAGGGCACCCAAAATTCAGGGTGATTTTTAAGAACTACATCTTTCGTGCCAAGAGAGTCCCACCTTTGCCATTGATTCATTACACTTGCTTGCAAGCTTTTGGTTAGAACCAGCCTGAGTGAAGCCATGAGGCCAGGTAGGACAGTGGTTAGAAACCCATTCATTGGCAGGGACACAGTACGAGCTGGATCCAGGCAGAACTCCATGCCACTCCCATCCCTAGGGGCCACCATGTCACTGAGCCCCAATCTTCCACAATTATGAGGTGCTTGGGGCCTTGAAATTGCTGGATGTGGATTCTTAGTGCATTGACCATGAGGAAGGGTAACCCTAGGAAAGGCTGCACTGCCCTTAATTTACAAGGGAAGAAAACGGTTTTGGGAGGATTGCCTGTGGTGCTCTCCTGAACTCAATGCTTGAAAAGAGTACACTTACTGAAAAGTCATCACTGGGGAAGAAGAGGAGGTCTCGGAGGGGATCATCCTGATGTGTCTTTTCAAGTTCTTCGATGACAGTTTCATAATCCAAAGGCTCGAGTAGCCTGGGTTTTTCTTGCTGTAGGAAAAGAGAAAATGATATTAACTCCTGGCACATATAATCTTCTCTGTGCCTGGTTGCGTTTCATTTCTTGTATCACCAAAGCTTGCTTTGGCATTAGGCAACCCTTCCAATAGACTCACAGGGCCACCAGGCAAGTACAGCTAAGCCACGTAACTATTATTTCGAGATCTAAAATAATAAAAGAAGATCCATAAATACTTGACCTCTCTCTAAGTCATTCAAGCTATCCCCACTGAGCCTCGAAAGCTCACTGTCTTCAGCCCTATCACATCCGTAGACTGCAGGTTTATGTAGCCTTTACCTTTGTCAGTGGGAAGAGAGACCTCTGTTACTTGCTACAGTATTATGATGACGATCATCACTTTTGTTGAATTAGATATTTCCCTGTGAGGTCGACTTGAGTCTATTTTAAAATGCTGGCTCCCTGCTGGCAGTCACAGTATCACAGGCTGCCTTAGTTGTCACTGGAGCATGGATCCTGTGTCAGGATGAATTGCTTGGCCCTGAGCCTCTTTGCCGCGATAGAGAGACGCTGGGTAATTCTAACATAATTGCACAATGTAACTATTACTGACACAGTGTGGTGAAAACAGAGAAGAGTCTGAAAGATAGTTCGATAATCGCACGGCATTACTGCCCTGAAGCTGGGAAGAAAGGCACTTCCCTCAGAGAAACTGCCCATAGCACCAAAAAGATTCATGCCGGTGGGTGAAGGTATGATCGTTTCATTACAGGGTTGATATGTTTCCTCTTAGCACCGGAGCCCAGAAAAAGGACTTCAGCATTACAGAACAGAAAACCAAGGACACAAGCTGAGTTCCCCTGGCCCTTTGATGAAGCATTTACGCCAGCTGAAGTGAGAAGAATTGGTTGTTTGGATTATTTAAAGCCCCTGGAAGATGGAGTGATCACCATGAAATTTGTATGCTGGAATGACCTTGTAAATGAAAAAAAAAAAAAAAAGGTTTTGTTTCCTTTTTCACATCAATGACATCAACAGTTTCTCACCAATCTTGCCCCTCTCCAGTCTCCAAAGCACAGAATTAGCTTCCATTTCTAAGGCCTTCTTTGCAAGACCTGTGCAAAGAAACTTCCAGAATTTTTTACTCAGAGTTCAATAATTTCTAGTGGGCTCCTGAGAGTAATAATGTTTATACTGATGATTGTCCAAGTATAAAAAAAATGAAACAAAGCAAAATGTAACACAATGGACCAGTAACAAGGATTTTCATGTATCTTCTGCATTAAAACAAAACAAAGGGAAACCAAACCCATTTTACAAATGCTTAAATAAACTGAGTATAATGTAAACTGAATATTTTTCCTGGAAGGGCCCTTCAAGTAAGATTGCTAGGCTTAGCAAATAAAAACACAGAATTCCATGCAATATTTGAAGAAAAGAAGAAATTTAGTTGTCCAACATAATCTATTAAGTGAAAGAGCTGAAAAACCTTCAACATTTTGAAGTAGAAGACACAGAAACACTATCGCACAATGGGAGTAAATTAAAAAGAAATCCTCCTAAAATCCATATTTTTGATATACTTTATTTAGACTTATTCTAAGTTCCAATTCCCATTTCCCCAGGCAAAAAGATTAATTCCAATGATCAAAAAATGATACTTCAAGAGCCATGCAGGCTCCAGATGTTTGGTTTGGCATAAACATTAATTTCATTTTATTTTTAGTTGACTTTCAGTGAGTCTTGAAGTGATGGTATTTCACTTCAGTTCAGCTACAGACCTCCATAGTCCTTTTCAATACTCATTACCCTGCAAAATCACACATTTATTTTACCTATTGCTCCAAAAGGCCTTTAAGTCTGAAACACATGACTTATTCTGGAACCCCTTCCCCCCCAATATAATTTTTGTATACTAAATATAGCATATCAAGCAGAATGTATTTAAAACCATCAGGAAGTTATCTCAGCCACAGATTTGGTTGGTTACATCCCTTCCCCTTGCAGTGAATTTTCAGCTTAAGGGTGTGGCGCCTCTTGGTCTCACATGCCAATGGTTCCTGGTGTAGCTACTAGCATTTTCCCTCCTCCTTCTTCCCTTCCCACCACCATGTGAGAATGTGGCTTAGTATGTGTGTTGAAGTTGATAGGCTTAAAGGCAAACGACATCGAGATGTTTTAAGAGGCCTCCTCCAATCTTGTTTGCACTGTCTTTTTAATTTCAATTCCCAACGGTTACAAACTACAGCATGAATGAGTAAGCTGGAGACAAGAAGACCTTCAAAAGAGACATTTCAAGAGGGCCCACCTTCCATCCAAAGTTAACACCATCTGAAACAGCACAATAGGAAAATCAGGGTTCATGACTTCCAGCCCAGATGGTGGCATAGGTAGGAAATACACTGTACCTCCTTGCACAACCAAAAGAAGGACAACAACAAATTTTAAAAAACAACCACAACTGCCAGAAAATCAAACTGTATGGAAGGCCGACAACCAAGGAGTTAAAGAGCAAACATTTATCCAGACACCTGTAGGAGGGGTGGAGGCCAGCAGCCAGGGTGGAGAGGACTTGCAGCAAGGTGATGGTTGGAGGACAGACTGAGTGGGCCAGATGGCAGCTCATGGACTGCGCGAGTTGGTAGCTGGTAGAGCAGGTGGTCCCACATTTGAGTGGCTAATACTGGGAGAAATAACTGGGGAGCGAAGCAGACCATGCAACCCAGGGTTCCAACATGGAGAAATAAAGCCTTAAAACCTCTGACTATAAAAACCTGTGGAGGTTGCGGTGGTGTGAGAAACTCTCAGCCTCACAGGAGAGCTTGTTGGAGAGACCAGTGGGGTTCTAGAACAGACACAAAACAACACACCTGGGAATCAGCACAGATGGGCCCAATTTGCTTGTGGGTAGTGGGGGAACTGACTGAAAGCCAGAGCCCAGCAAGTGGCATTGTTCCCTTTTGGACTCTGTCCCCATGTAGAGTGCCAAAATGCAGCTACATGGGTTACCCCTCCCTGGCGAATACCTAAGTTCAAAACACTGGTAATCAGGATGCTCTCAGAATTGGTTGAGTATGGTTGCAAAATAGAGGAAAGAGTGAAGTGAATTAAAAGCGAATTATTAAAAGCAAATTAAAGGCAAATGCACAGGGAATCAACAGTGACGGGAAGGAAATCAGGACTCAAATCAACAATTTGGAGCAGAAGGAAGAAATAAACATTTAACCACAACAGAATGAAGAAACAAGAATTCAAAAATATGAGGAGAGACTTACGAACCTCCAGGACAACTTCAAACATTCCAACATCTGAATCACAGGGATGCCAGAAGAAGAATAGAAAGAGCAAGAAATTGAAAACTTATTTGAAAACATAATAAAAGAGAACTTCCCGAATCTGGCAAAAGAAATAGACTTCCAGTAAGTCCAGGAATCTCAGAGAGTCTCAAAGAAGTTGGATCCAAGGAAGTACACATCAAGGCACATCATAATTACAATACCCAAGATTAAAGATAAGGAGATAGTTACCTACAAAGTAGTTCCCATAGGACTATCAGCTGATTTCTTAAAAGAAATTTTACAGGCAAGAGGGGGTAAGAAAGAAATATTCCAAGTCATGAAAAGCAAGGAACTGCATCCAAGATTACTCTATCCAGCAAAGCTATCATTTATTTATTTTTTTAAATGTTTTGTTTGTTTTTAGACAGAGGAGTAGGGAGGGAGAAAAAGGGAGAGGTACAGCAATGTGTGGTTGCCTCTCACACACCCCCAATTAGGGACCTGGCTTGCAACCCAGGTATGTGCCCTGACTGGGAATCGAGCCAGAGACCCTTTGGTTCACAGGTTGGCACTCAACCCACTGAGCCACACCAGCCAGGGCCAGCAAAGCTATCACTCAGAATGGAAGGGCAGATAAAGTGCTTCCCAGATAAGGTCAAGTTAAAGGAGTTCATCATCACCAAGCCCTTATTATACGAAATGTTAACAGGACTTATCTAAGGAAAAGGAGATCAAAAACTATGAACAGTAAAATGACAACAAACTCGCAACTATCAATAACCAAACCTAAAAACCAACAACAACAAAAAAAACAAATAAGCAAACAACTAGAACAAGAACAGAATCACAAAAATGAGGATCGCGTGGGGGGTTATTGGTGGGGTAGGGGAGGGAAGAGAAAGGGGGAAAACATACAGGGAATAAGAAGCATAAATGGTAGGTACAAAATAGACAGGGGGAGGTTAAGAATAGTCTGGGAAATGGAGAAGCCAAAGAACTTATACGTATGACCCATGGACATGAACTAAGAAGGGGAGAATGTGGGTGGGAGTGGGGTTCAAGGTAAAGGGAATAAGGGAGGAAATGGGACAACTATCCCATTTTATAGCACAATCAATAAAATATATAGCATTAATAGCATAACAAATCAATAAAATATATAGCATTAATAGCTAATCAATAAAATATATTTTAAAAAAAGGAAAATCAAATATCATAAGGGACAAGTTATCAATAAAACCATAGAAAAAGTACATTTTAAACTCTCCTTGAGATGGCCAATAAAAGGCACAGCTTGCAACAGATGTAAATAACTGTCAGAAGATAGATTTTTGCTTATTCATTTCAAGCTATGACATACCAGCCAATCAATTAATGACCTTTATTGAGCCTTTTCTGTTTAAAATGTTGGCTGAGGTTAACTTGACATGGGGCTGCACAACCTAGCAGATCTGCTTTATATAATTCATTAAGTCAACTTCTGGGGGGAGAAACATTAGTTAAGTTCAATCTTTCCATGTGTTAATCAATATATAACTTGCAAGATATTCAATGTTTTATAATTACTGTGGACATGAGGTTTAAAAATAAAAATAACGATATTTTGTATTATCTAGAACCTGCAATTTGGTGGTGTTGGCCATGAATTTGTTATGATGGAAGAATCTTGGCTATGGAGCTCATAGACCTCTCTGGAACTAGAGAGCTGCCTGTTCAGCACCTTGGTCAAAGAGACAGATGTATACAAGGAAGGTGGGATAAGTTAATTTCTCACTACTGCTGCTTGCAGAGACATTGAGTGCAACTGGGAGCTGAGCAGCATTGATCTACAGCTTTACAACGGTTGAGTTTGTCCCTCCTGAATTTAATGTGCCTCCTTCTTTTTGGAAATGCACCAACTGAGATGAGGCATGTGCCAAGATTGCTCTGAGTTGGACTGGATTTTTGTATTACTTTTTACTCTCACTCTTTTTCTCTCCAATGAGTAATGAATTTCATTAGCTATTCTAAAACCACTCCCGGCCTGGGAAAGGCACCCGCCAGTACCTGTTATTATGCAGCAGGGTTGGTGCTGCACCGCAGGGTAACATGCCCTATTCTTCTCCCGTAGTATTAAGGGACTTGTTTGCTCCACTTTCCCAAATCCACAGCTCTCCCCCAATTTAACTTCACAGTAGAAGAATGGGTCCTGTCACAAAACAAATGCTCCCTTCCCGTCTACTTATTCCACAGCTTCTCATGGAATGCCAACAAAATGTCCGAGTCCTAGAGTTGGTCAACCTGCCACCTTGGTAATAGCCAGGACTGCCAAGAGCCATTTAATTGGTTTGCAGCAAGCAGATTGTCTGCGCCTTAGCTAAAGACACTAGTTTCAAGAATGTAGTGTTTTACCTGAATATCTGAATTATTTTCAAACTTGCAATTAAAAATCAAATGGGTGAAGAAATGACACTGAAGAGCTAAGCATTTGAAATATGTCACACTGAAAAAGGAAATGACTGAATTATCAACCTAGACTTACCTCCAGAATAGAAATAGGATATAGCTAAGAAATGACCCAGAGTACGCAACCTTGCTTTAGGAAAGTCCAGTGTGAAAGGGAGAGTGTGATGATAGGTTTTCTGTGCTGAGATAGGGCCAGGACTGTCATGCACACTCTAGAATGCATGTGATTCTAGTGTGAAGTAACATCTGTTTTGCTCTGAGCACTGTGCTGCATCCATGGTGCTCATCACGTAAGCACTAAGTTTTACAGTTTCACGAGTCTTGGATTTGAAGCACTTGCATTATAAATTTAACGTGTACAAGGAGCAAACAGTAGGCACTCAGTAAACATTTGTTGAGTAATAAGTTTATGTCACTTCATTCAGAAATTCACTTTCTGGGCCTCTATTTTCAAAACAATCACACATATTACCCAAGATTTATACAAAGATATCTCCATAACAAGATGGGGAAAATATATTCACCTTAATCCAAGAGAGATGAGAAAAGCAGGCAGGCTGGTAGATGTTATGTCCAAAAAGTAAAGACACCAGAGCTGGTGCTCAAAAAGTGTGGTTTATATTTTCCAGAGAATTGTGTATTGTGGAGCGAGGCTTAATGCTGTAATGCGCTTTGGGCAGGACATTGAGAATAGGAGAGGGGTTGAAACAAATCAGTAAATGATTGTATAGTGCATGTGATGATTCCTCCTTGTAACTCTTCAATCCTTCATTGCAGTTAGTTGACCCACAACGTTCTGCATAGGAGTGGCTTTTGTGGGAAAACCCAAGGAGATTGGGGTCTGTGATCAAGGTGCCAAGCATTGCTACAAAGGGAGAGATAACAAAAGGGTATACCACCTAAGAAAGGAGGAAGGCCAAGTTCACCTTGACACTGGTTTTCTAGATTTATACATATTATGACATTAAAGTTTGGATCTAGAATCCTAGATTTGTAGGAGGTTGTAAGGCCTGAAGGATGTAGTCAGCTAAAGATGGGAAACAATAAATCAGTAAGGATAAGAAATGATTAAAAAATCATGGCACATCCATTTGAAGATATAACACATGACCATTAAAACTGAGTTTTTGAAGTTTGCAATAACAAGCAAAATTGCTCATGTCTTATTGTTAAGTAAAAGTAGAGATGAATATTACATACCAAATAACTGTACCACGCTTAAAAATTTTAAAGAAAAATGATTAGAGATATAGATCCAAATACTATCAGTTATTATATTCAGAAGAGACTGTGCTATTTAGGATTTTGCTATTCTGAGTTTTCACACTTCCTAAACTTTCTATGAAGATCGTGGATTGCTTTCATCATGGTGAAGAAATGAACTTGGTCTTTCAAATTACTGTGCCTCCATGGAAACAATGGGGAGTCATTTGACTTTAGGATTATATTTACCCTTAGAAAGTCCACCAGAAGGGGAACCTCAAAAACCACAGTGCAGAAGTTCAGGGACTAATATTCAAGTAATTAAAAAGAAGATGCATAAACACTTGATAAGGAAACTGGGGAAAAGAACATTAGCAGAAAAGGGACAAACAATTATCAATGTGTTTACTAAAGTATCTTGAGTTCTGTAGGGTACCATAAAAATCAGGTGGATTACCTCTGTGCACCTCTGTGTACCTCTGAAATACCTCTGTGCACTGGTCACTGTCCTGAAGGATTGCAAGTCAGAATCTGCATTTGGGAGCTCAGGGTCTTTATCCTACCGGCTGCACAACTAGGGCAAGTCAGTTAAATTGGGACTAAGTGAGGTTGACTCAGATGAGTCCAATGAGTCAAACGGCAGCTTCCTGCTTGTCCTAGAACCAAGTAGGTGGGGTATGTGATGGTATTACATCAACCACCCAGTGCTGAAAAATGCAGATTTGTCTTCATTTGAAAATGACTAAGATCACTCCACATGTTTCACCCCAAAACGTACACCAAAACCAAGTCGAATCAACCAGCCAACTGAACTAATTACACTAAATTCTTCATGGACCAAGAACTGGGCTCCATGATTCTATAGTTACCATCTAAATTTCCTTTTAAAACACAAACAAACAAACTTCAACAATTAATGACTCCGTGGGTGCAAGAGAGGTAATGACATAAGGAAAAGCAGTGAAATTTAAAAAATGGGCAGTGTCTCCTCCATGTATCTCCTGAGTCAAGTTGGGCTGCCCGGTCCCCCACAGGAAGAAGGAAGGCAATTTACCCAATTCTGTCTATCAGCAAATGAAAGTCACTTTTAACTTCTACCTTTTATTTTCCTTGAGAAACAACCTAGAAAATAGTTTTACATATTTATACTTGCAGATTAAAAAAGGATTACATTTAGGGTTTGTTTAGTATTAGTCGTTAGCCTTGCAAATATAAATATTTAGAGAACAATCAAGTTGTAGATACTTAGAATCTGTTTCTGTAGCTTTTACATGCTCACAGGCAGGTCAAGTGTGTTAACACTGGGGAATTAGCAGGATCACTAAGGACTAATCATGGGAACAGGTTGATGTGAGAGGAATGAAGATTAATATTTGGGCCCCCATGTTTGTGTTGCAAATTTTAAGTGTAATTGGGGAGCCCTGGTTACCCACCATTAAGTCTATTCTAGTTTTTCAATCTGAACCTAGGGTTGCTATGGCGCTCCTTCTTGGACAATCTGATCTTTTCAAGAAGCACATTATGAAAAGAGATTTTTTTTTACTTTTGAGAAGTTTTATATATATTTTTTCTGTCACGTGCAGTCTATTTTCTGATGCTACTTTGGATTTCCTTAATCACCTTAGTCATTTCCAGATCTGAAACTTTATTCCAATGAGAAGATTCATAACCCAGTTTACCCTGTAAAACTAGGCAGTGTCTCCTCCATGTATCTCCAGATGCCTCCAGGAGGCACCTGAATGCCTTCTTCATCCTATATAACTTTGCATCCTGGCTAATGACCCAGAAAAACAAACCCATAAAAATGCTTATTTACTTCAGGAGCAATGCAGTAGGCTCTGTCATGTCAATTTTTTAAACATCTTCTTCCCATCTTGGCACACAGTTGAGAATGAGGGTCTGGGGGTCTTCAGAGAGACCCTGAAAAGAATCCCAACCTCAAGGTCTTCAACACTAATCAGAAACAACACAGATGTTAACTAATTTCTGCACTTTCAAGAAAAACGATTCCTTTTCTTAGAAGAATAAAATATCTAAATGACACATGGATCCTTTAGACCTTAATTTGATCCAGGCCCCTTGGCCTTAATGCAACTGGAATGGAACCAACTTGCACACAATTTGTGTTTAAAACAAATGAGAAAATTGGAGAGAGACCGTGCAGCTGGATCCACAGTCACAGCTGTCAGCCTGCGGTCGTGCGACAGATTTAATTCAGCCTTTCATCAAAGGGAGTTCCACTGGACAATTTCTCAAATGATGGAGCTTCAGAACACAAGACTAGCTTTTCTTACCGAAAAGGAAATGATTAAGTAAAGAATGAGCTATCTTCTGCTGACCCTGTAACCTTCTCTCTGTTTTGAACCACAGTTCCATGGGAGTGGAAAAACACTAGCCGCATCCAAGTTAGGCACGGTACAGCTGGGCAAGCTCAGATTAAGCTGAGTTTGGAAACGGTTTCCTTGGTAACAAAAAAGGACATGGATCTCAGAAGAAATCAACCAGTAGTAACTCTTTAAATGTCTTAGTCCATTTCAGTGAAATGGACCTGGTTAAATTTGCTAAATTATAAAGTCCTTTGCAAATACAAAAATATTAATCATTATACTCAACATAAACATGATAGATGGAAAAGTCAGCATATGTTATTTTGTTAACCCTTAATTCCATCAGGAAAACCAAAGATACTGATATGTTTTATAAGATCTATAAAACAAGGCGTACTTTCAAATTAAATTCAGACCTTCAGAGTCTTATTTTTTTAAATCGATTTGACGATGTGTATCTCTTAGGAGTGTGTAGATATTCATATGTTATTGTTTAACAAATGGAAATAAAAATAAATAGAAATGACTGCTTTTCCATTCAATACTGAAAGAAGCAGAAAATACCCAAAAAAGATCTAAATCAAATTAAATTACATGTCTCATTTAGTTTTCTAGAAACACTTGAAAGATAATAAATATCATTAAAAATATATCACAGCCCAATTACAAGTTTGCCCGACACCAGGGAAATTAATGCCTTGGAGCAAACTGCTGGGAATTTCAGACTAATTTGTATGAAGTCTGTGATGAAAGCTGCTACCGTCTTAAACTCTGATACTATTTTAGTATCAACAGCCACACAAATAGACTTTCACTAACAGGTCAAGTGTGAGGGGAGTGTGTGTGTGTGTATGTACACAAAAACATACAAGTCACACACATAAATGTAAATAGTTCTATCAAGAACATATACCTATGTTTTCAATAAATCATCCCCTAATGAAAGCTCATTCCTTTCTTCCTTTTGGCTACTTGAACCTGAATACGTGTGGTGGACGTATGCTGGTTTTTGGTCTGTGTAACACCTATCCTGTTATTTACTTATTTGTTTGTTTTCTAGTGCTAACATTTGAATTTCCTTCTGGTGACATAACTGTCCCCTCTCTCTCCATGTCCCTATGGAGTAGTCTTTGTGGGTCTAACAATGAAAAGGATCCTGCTTTTCTGGGGCAAGGGCATGTGACCCCCATGAGGCCCATTTAACGCTTCCCTCCGGAATTCTGGTTCTTGAGTGGAGAGATGGCCGAAATCCCACATAACTGTCCTCACTTCCAAACGCCAACAGCACCCCCGGTTTCCCATTGCTCTGAGATGCTCTACATCCATCCCTAGTCTTTCCCAACCTGTCTCTCTATTCCTCCTTCTACTTGCTTCTTTGGACTGTGCTTATTTACCTGAGTGGGTTTCCTCTGCTTGCAACTAAAGAAATCTAAGAAGATATAGTACAAGGAACAGCACCTATTGTAAGGAACTATTACCTCCTCATCTGGTCTTTATTTGGGTTCGAATGGTCTTAAATGAAAACCTCTCATAGCCAAGGACTTCGTTATATAGCTGTGCACACTGCAGGAAAATGACCTTGTGATGTGGGGTAGCGCCGGGTTTCTGATCAGAGTGCAGATTAACCTCTTACTATCCATTCTGCACCTCACCAGTGGACGAGAGGGGTTAAAACAACAGGCAACGAGGACTGGATATCTTTGTAAAGGGCACCAGTATCCTTCAAATTCAGGAGTTTAGATTCAGTAAACTCATGTGCTGCTAATGAATTCCTATGTCATCTCATTCTATAAAACATACATCATCTCTCATTTTCCACTAAGCCTAGTTCATCCCTTTCCTATGGCACCAGAATAACTGGAGGCCAAAAAACAAGAGTATTTCCACATTTGTATTTCATGCTGACATTCCACACACTATAACTTTCTGTCCCAGGAGGTGCGAGGTCGGGTTGGAAGTGTTGGTAGACACCTAGAGTACACGACAAACGGGGCATCTCTCAGTCATTGTGGGCCCCAGATCCCTTCTTTTTGTTCTGCCATTTTCATTCTAAGGGTCACATTTGATGTTTTTGTTACATTGAAACGAACTCATCTTTTAAGATTGTTCAATTATAGAAATAGCATAGTTACTAAGATAATTTACTGATAGTAACAATGAAAACTACCATTTTTGTAAGTTGCCCCACACATGCTAATAATAGTTACTATTTTTCTGCTACTGCTATCCGGAGCAAATGGCACGGACCACAATAAGTATTTATTACTTTCCCTCCTTGAACATCACATCAAGTCAAGAAGAGATCATCATTGCTTTGTGTTACAGATGCAGAGACTTGGGTTCTGAGAACTTGCTGAGAAAGTTGACGGAAGACCCCACATTTCAACCAGGCTTAGCAGGAAGCCTTTGTTCCACTCCACCCCACTCCACTCCACCAGCAAAGGTCATGGCCTTTCGGGAATAGACAACATGAAAACGTCTTTGTTTCCTGCTGGGAAGATTCTGAAACAGACCTGTAGTTTTGAGGACTGTTCCTTCTCCCTTTGTCAGTTCTGCAGGGAAACACATGAAAAGTCTAGGGGCTGGTAGGACGTCCCTGGTCACCTCAGGGAAGGAAGAGCTAAGGACAGAGGACAGAACTTTTTATAAGACGGTATAGAGGATCCAGAGAAGCAAATGAACAGGTGTACTAAGGAATGAAATAGTGAATGTCAGATAATGTCTGTGTCAAAAAAAAAACACAATGGAAATTGCCATTAATTGAGGGAACCTCTGCATTCGGAAGGTTTTGTACCACCGCCACCAGCTGGAAAATAAAAAGAGCAGTTGGGATCACGGTGTTACTTCCTGCCCTCTCTCGTGTTCCCCTGCTCTGGCAAGTGGACTACCTACCCCCTGCTCAGACAGGTCAAGGGCACTGTCAGGGAGTTAATTTGACCTGGTGCGGCGATTATTTTCCACCTGCTTCTCTCCTGGCTTTCCTCTTCTCCCTCTCTGAGCAGTTGGAACTGAGGAAAGTGAGTTCATTCTTGGTTAAGTTGCAGGAACCTCTCCTGACTCCATTTGGAGAGCTTCCTCTGGGCAGCAACCTGTCACCCGAGCTGGCTCCTCCCTCTTGCTTTGGCCACACCCAGAGCCCTCCTATGGGGCCTCCATTCCTAGGCCAGATCAAATTTCGATCTACACTTCTCCATTTCCATAGGCTGAATTGAATATGTCCCGTTGCTCCTGTTACTTTGCTCCCTCCAGCCCATCCATTTGTAGCTTTCATCCACATTTCCCACTGTGTTTCAAACTTGATTCAGTCTCATTTTGTTGTTTGCCTGCAGGCATCCTCCTGGGACCCCTTCCTGGGCTATCCCTTCCTGGTAGGTATAATTAATTACCTACCTGGCTCATTATAAAATAGTCTAAATAGGTAACTGAGAATGTTTGCATAAAACGAACAGTGACAGTAAGAAAGCCCAGATGACAGAAGGGGGGCGGGCCCAAGGAGGTTGCTCACATTAACACAGAAGAATAAGAGATAAAAAATAGACTTGAAAGATAACAACACAATGCGTATTAGAGAATGATATGTGTGGGAGGTATGTTAAAGATATTCAGATTAGATCCTGTCTATAGTTATTAAATTTCTATAAAAGTGCTAATAAGCTGTTGCTAAAGGAGACAGCAAACACCTTCATGCATATCCGAAGTTTTCCAAATATTTTGGAACCCAGCAGATTTAAGACTATCAACCAGTAAGAACTGAAAAATATCAACTCACATTTATTTAAATAAATTGTTCATTTTTATAATTGTATGGATGATTGATAATAATAATTCAGCTTAATAATTTAGGTCTTAATTTGTACTTAATCTTTACAAATTAAGACCTGCAACTTAGAGAGGAAACTATCTTCTTTATTGACTTCCTATGCACTAGAGATCGTACTGAATGATGTCGGTTAAAAAAAGACAGTTATAAAGAAACCCTTCCACGACAGAACACCACACACATTGCAAAAATTAAGGGAAGTTGTTCTACTTGATCTAACACGTTTCATTTTCCTTGCACCTTGACGAGTGAATTAAAGTATATAAAGGCATTTCTTAGAAAATACACGTAGAACTTGGATTCATAAAGGAAACTTCTAAAACGATTAGAATTTACAACAGAGTTAAATGAACAGCTTCAAACAGCACCTGGAGGAAACAGAGAGATCAGCTTCTCAGTCTGGGTCATGAGGGTGTGAAGTTTGGGGGGTACACCTTTCAGGAGGCCACGGGCATCTGGCTAAACGTTCTAGGTGGCCAAGAAACTAGAGCATGTCTGTATGGGCCTTACTGCAAAGAACGATTTGTGAAGTCTGAAACCCATATGATCATTATAAAAACGATTCATTAATAATAATTATCTCCAGGAATCATTATTTCTCCTTTCCCTACAATATAGGAATATATTAAAAAATTCAAAAGAATTCACTGTTGTATTCTCTGAACTAACTTTAAAGACTCATCTGCACTTGTTGGTCATTCTGTCCCTTGAATTGCTTTTTCCTTATCACTTATCAAGTCACCTCTGAAGCCAGTCTAGGGGTGTTGGTTTAGTTTTTTGAAAGCTCAGGTGGCCGGGCTGTGGAAGGCCCTCTGGCTTCGGGTGGAGGAGGAAACCCACGCGGCCTCTCCAAGGCAACCCCGTGAACACAGAGCAGTCCAGACCCCTGAGCACTCAGCCTGGTGTAAGTCAGAACTGTGTCTACCACGTAGCTCTGTCTCCAAGACAGGGTCCCCAGAAGGAAGTGTCACTTCCCGTTGACTTCATTTGTAGCTGTCACAGAAAAAACAACGTCACTACAGTTACATCCCTCTTCCTTTGTCATGGAAACATAAATATTTTACTTGATTAGGTGAATGCTACGTAACACTGATAATTCATAACTTTCACTGCGTCAAAATCATGTTTAGAACGCACAAGATCAACTTGAACAACAGTGAGTAATCTTATGTCAGGGCGGGTACTGTTATGAACATTTTACAGAAGAGGAAACTGAGGCTCAGACTAATGTAAGAAATATGCCCAAGTTCACATACTGTTGGTGAGAGAGTGAGATAGCTGATCCCCTAGGTCTCTAATTATGCATTTCATTATCTTGGATTTTCTTTTTTTTTTTCAGGGTGAAACCACATCTCAGGATAATACTTATGATAGGATTGAGCAACCCCCTAGTCCCCAGAAGAGGCAACCTGTGAAAGCAGATAGGCCTATCTTACAACAACCGTAAGCAGGCAACAGTAGCAGGAAAGTCCCCGGTGCCTTCTGAAGAAGAAAGCTAATCACTGTGTAAATGATCTTAATTAAATGGGAATGCATTGCTACTGAATGCTGTGGAAAAAACACTCCGTCCTTACTGGCTGCTTTTCCCATAGTGCTCAGTAGCAATACCTTCAAATTCAATTAAGATAATTCATAGCCTGATTAGCTTCGTTATACAGGGAGACACCAGAGACTGTCCTGTTGCCAATCCTACGTATGTCTGTTGTGAGATAGACCTGTTTCTCCTGTCAGCATTGTCTCTTTCAGCGAACATGAGAAGACGTCAATCTCACGGTGACACCAGCCACAGAACTTCCAGATTCTACTGGGAGAAAAGCAGCAAGGAAATTATGTCTCTTGGGCTGGTCTGAAGGTTCAAATAATCTCAAAACAAAGAAGTTTTTCAAACCCTTATCCTCTTTAACAGGCTGGTGATAAACAACTGGTGGGGCTCTTATGGAGCCAGAAAAGAG
The DNA here is from genome assembly GCF_021234435.1 of Artibeus jamaicensis. Lineage (NCBI taxonomy): Eukaryota > Metazoa > Chordata > Mammalia > Chiroptera > Phyllostomidae > Artibeus > Artibeus jamaicensis. Next base: position 3,953,352 of record NW_026521194.1, on the reverse strand, counting down.
GACACAACTGGGTTTTCATTTTGGGGTGAATGGAGACCAAGAGGTTAGGTCCAGGACTCTGAATATCCCAGCTATGAAATGCTGCATGGCAAGACCCAGGTGTGCCCATCGATCAGTGTCAAGGGCTCACTTGCCTTTTTTTTGAGATGAGCAAGACCTGACCAAACAACAACACGGCGCTGATCTTATGAGCCAGATGTCTGGTAAATTCTCCTGCATCACATTACCACTACATAGATGGCTATTCTGGTTATCTCGGCCTATCAAGGGTTGACTATTCATTAATTTGATTATCCATATTCATTAAATGACTATTCCTAAAGACTCATTATCCTATCCACAATTTTTAAAAGGCTGCCCTGTTTCTCAATGTTTTCATGAACAACAGCAAAAAAAAAAAACATTCACCCTTAGTGGTTCTCTCAACTGGGGACATCACCTTCCCCTCCCAGGGGACACTTGGCAATATTAGAGACACTTTTATCACATTGGAGAGAGTCTGCCACCAGCATCTAGGGGGTAGAGGCCTGAGATGTTACTAAACATCATGTAATGCATAGATAGCCTGGCACAATGACAAAAATCTCAGCCCCCAAATAACAGTAGTTCTGAAGCTAAGAATCCCTACCCTGAAGCAAGCAAGCAAAACTTGAACACCCTGTAGAATGGATGTTTCTGTAAAAAGAGCTACCCAGTAATGCCGTTGCAGCCATTTTTCATGTAAGACGAGCCTTCCACATTGCCTGTGGTTTGCTGTAGGGCTCTCGAGATAGGTGCTTATATTCAGCTGCCACTAGATCTAATAGAAATCTAGAACTCTGTAATGAGTGCACATTTCCAGAGCTCTCATTTTACTTACAAACAATAAGAAGACAGAAACATTTTTAACAGTAGATAAACCACTTTCAAACATCACTTTTTACTCTCTTCTTTGGCTCATTCAATACTTATTTATATTTCTTTCATCTTTTCAGTTATTCTAAGAATTATAAAACAAATAATGAGTGGTATGTGATAAGAAACAACAGTAATGTTTTTTAAAAACACAACTATGTACAAGTTGTTGATTGGGCTCTTAATTGAGGCAATTGTACACCTTTCTCTTAAGAAGACAGTATTCTAGTCATATGTGAACAGTTTGCATTCTTTATCAATGTTCTAAAATAACAGTGGTAGTAATTCCAGTATTCTAGATAGTCTACTATAGTCTACTAATGTCTTAGCTACTTAAATTCTCTATCAACATATTTAAAATAATGGAGTAAGTAAAAGAGGATATTTATGATCCAAATAGAAAATTCTGTGTGTCTAGAACTTTACCCAGAGCCTACGTTAGGATACAACCCCAGAGCTAATCCTATTATTATTTTTTTAAATTTTGAAACAAAGCTGGAAAGCAAACAATGAAATTGAGATACCTACAGAACTAAGTCTGTGGATTTCTTCTCGATTTACTCTTCTCACTGTTCGTCTCTTCTTCCAAAATTCACTGGGCTCCCGTTTGAAAACCTTTCCTCGGAAACTCATTGTGTATTGCTGTCATTTGATTCGCAAAGTATTTGAAAATATCAGTTTTGTCAGACCTCTTCCTTCCGAAGCTTCACCGGGCCTAACGATTCTTTCTCCTCTGGCAAAAAGGGAAATGCTCATGCTACACTCACACAACCAGAAAGGAAAAGAAAACCGACCAGTTACTGCTTCCTGTAAGTCACCAGGGGTTCGGATAGGGTTTGGTGTGTGTGAGTTCCTCCTAATCGTCCGATTCAAAGCGAGACAAAAAACAAAATGACTTTGGACGCCTAAAAGAATTGCTCATAGCAAAACAAACCAGATGATGTAAAGTCAGCCATGGAATCAAATCAAGTTTGAATCAAAAGGCTAATTTATGGCAAGGTTCTGTGCCTGCCACCAAAACAGACATCAAACTTTATCAGTTTGGTGAGGTCCCAAAGCTAAACTCTAATAATATCCCTGAGGTCCCAGAAGTCTATTTAAACAAGTTTCAATCAGTCTCTTTCATTCTCATGAAAATGTAGGAAAAATTAGTGGTATTCCTAGAGAGCTGCCCAAGACAATCACTTAGGGCACAAGAAGGAAATATTGGAATTCTGTTTATATTCGTTATCTAAATAAAAGAAATTGAAATGGACACCATCATACGACTTGGTCACAAATAGTCAGAGACTCAGTTCCCTGACCTTTAGGTCTTTGCTCATTTTCTCTGGGGCTGTGTAAAAGCGCAAGTCTTCCCTCACACCCACCTGAATGTTCCTTCCCACTTTATTTTTCTCCAAAGTGCTCACTAGCAGGCAACACTGCTCTGCATTTTACTTACTTATTTAAATTATGGTCTGTCTTCTACTAGATGCTGTGCTCTGCGAGAGTGGGAGTTTTTTCTGCTTCATTCACGTGTCATTAGTAATTAGAACAGTGTCTGGCATCCAGAAGGCTCTCAGGTTAAGTGTACTGAAAAATTAACAAGGGGCTGATATTTATTGTGCTCAACAATGAACCTCGTCCCCTATGTATATTGTGCTTTGACATATTAGTTATCGACCATAACTATATAATTTAATAACAAACATCAGCTATGGGAGTGTAGTCAGTTTTTTCCTACTGGTGCATAAGATATGAAATATTTAGAGGGCATAGGACTAAGAGATAATTGATTCAACATTAAAAGATTGGTCCTAGAAACTGCTGCTGTGTAAGACAGATATTTAGTTTCTTTAAGATTTAGTTTCTTCATCGGCAGATGGGTCTACTCAATAGTGGTGCCCACCAGGATGACTAAGAGCCACAGGAACCATTCCTCGTCCATGAAGCACAATGTGGGTTATAAAGATGGTTGAAGGAATATTTCCACTGAGGACTGATCTCCATGACTACCGAGGTTCATGAAAATCCCACCAACTCTCCAAAGAGGCAAGTCTTGATGAAAGCATCCTATGAATTGTACCCGCTCTGGCAACATGGAAGGCCAGTTGAGGGCATCTTTGCCCAGAGCACTGTATGACATGCATGGTGGAGAGAAGCAAGAAGCTTAACTGGGAGGAGAATTTCTGTGCAAAAGGTTCTCAATGTTCTGGGAGTTTTGCACTTTAAGAAAGAAAAATAACAAGGCTGCTACCTAGCTCATAAATGTTGTCCCTGTCCTGGCTGGAAGGAGGATTCAGGTTATGCATGGAAAGAGGGAGACCACCAAGAGGATAGGACAATGAGTAAACATACTGTGGTTTGTGCTGACGCTTTTGTTCCAAGGCCTTGTCTTTTCTTTCTAGTGCTCAGCACAGTTAATGGTGGAGGTACAGGTTGGTGGCCACAGATGATGCAAACTTAACCCATAAGTGAATGGTCTCACAGATTCTGAGGCTTGTCGCTAATTTCCTACTGGTCTTACTCAAATGTTTCTTCCTCACAAAGCACCCTCTACCATCAGTTTAAAACTGTGGCCTCATCCCCTAAACACTTCTGATGACCCTCTCTTGCTTTATTTTCAGCCCTTAGAAAATGGAACGAGGTTCTTATTTTCCTCCCAGAAGCCACATGTGAAAACACAGGTCTAATTCTGTACCACAGGCCGGGATTCTTGGGGGAGCTCTTCCTTAACCAGCTAGTGTCAAGAGCCATGGCCTTTAGCTCAATTACTTTTTACTGACACAGGCCATTCCCTTTTCCCCAATAACTACATTCAACTGAGCACATACATACACCTGATATGTGCTGCTCATACACTTCCATGTTGACATGCAGTGATTTGTGCAAGACAAGTGAGAAGAGACATTGGTTATTCCCTGACCAACCATGGAGATCGAGGAGGCTTCTTTCTAAAACTATGAGGAAAGTTGCAAGGCACTATAAAAATAACAACTGGGGAGGTAAACCGTACTGTTAATTTGTCATTGGCTTAAGTAGGCAACCAAGGATTCCACAGAGCAGAAGCCCTTTTGAACCACGGTCACTGAATATTTAGAAATCCTGTTGTATGTCTTTAGCCCTAAGCAGAGCTCACCCTCTGAATAGCTCTTTGGCATCTCTTAGATGAGCAGGTGTATTATTGTACATGCCTAATTTTCAGATTTAATTGTTTTCGTTATACAGTATCATGAAAGTCTTCCCCATTCACCTAATTTCCTGGGGGTAAGATTGTGTTTCTATTTTAATTGCTGAAAGTAGTATTTTATAACCCTTTGGGGCTGTGGACCGGGATAATCTAATGAAAACTATGGACTCACCAGAAAAGTGTGTGCATCAGAAAATGTCCACGTATGGTCAACGGTCGCAAATCTCTGAAGTTCATCTTGGGCCCTCTTACCCAAGGTGCTGTGAATCCCTAACCCAGAGTTTTAGAAAACTCAAAGTTTTTTAAAGAAATACTATCTTATACCAAGGAATTTAAGAATCTTGAGCAACTCTGAAATGACTTCCTCTTATTCCAATATTTGCATCTTGTCTCTCCTCTATTCCTCTTTAGGTGCCACGTTTCTTGGTCCTGGAGTCCCTCCTACTCCCCGACTTCTGTAATATGAGAATGACTCATTTCTTTCTGTTCTTAGCTGTTAATCAAGTCTCCCTAAAACGGTGGCAAAAGGAGGCACTGCCAGGCAACATATGGGAATGCCAGACAGACATAATTTGGGGTGGCTGCAAAGGAGGGGGAAACCCAGTAGCGTGAAGTGATGTTCCTTGGAACGGCACTGTTGGGGAGCCTCTACAGCCTTCTGCCTTATGCGATATCAGACTAAGTCTATTTGTCCAGCATTCTGTGATAACCCCTTACCCTTCCAACAAATTCTCTTTCTGCTTAAGTTGACAATCAAAACAAACAAACAAACAAACAAACAAACAAACAAACAACCAAACAAACCTAACTAGGACATTGGACAAGAGTGGATATTAGAGAGAAATCAGTTTAATTGCTCAACCATTAGAAATCACTGTGAAGTTCAGTAGAAATCTGATACCAACAGTCAGAATCTAAGTACTATACTCAGATGTTGCTGAGCTTCTTGAGAAATACATAACACCCCTCTTAGTTTCAAGATACAGAGGAGTTCACTAAAGTTTGAAGGGGTCTGGGAACACTTCAAAGTAAAGTTAGAATCCAAGGAAGGTTTTGAAAACTAGATGGGAGGGAAGTAGATGAGAGAAGAGTAAAGGACACTCTAGGGAAGGGGAATGTAGCAAAGACAAAGCATAAGAGAGAACGGTTAAAATCTGCAGTTTGGATTTGAATCTCAGATCCACTGCTTCCTGACTTTGGGTCTTTCAGCCAATCACTCACTCTCTCCAACCTTCAGTTTTTTCATCTGCAAGCTAGGGCTAGCAGGGTAACTATCTTACAGAGTTATTGTGAAGATAAATAAAATGATACTCTGGAAAATTTCAGCACACTGCCTGGTGCATATTAAGTATAACAGTTCATTGTTACGAAAGCTAAGAGGCAGACCAAAACAGCACGTTGAAGGAAAAGTTGGGAGCCCAGCCTGTCTAGAGATGAAGGTTGAGTAAGAGAGAAGAAGTAGAAACAATTAGAAAAATAGAAGCCAGGAGCCAGTTCATGGATGACTGAATGCCAAGATAATAAAAGTTTTCATTGCCTCCTGAATGCCATGAGACATCACCGAAGGATTTTTGAATTACAATGAAAAGAGTGCCTTCAGAAGATTCATTTGGTAGTCATCTACGAGCTAAATTTGGGATAATATGATCCAGAGACAGTCTGCATTAATTCAGGTATCAACACAGAGCAGTGGAGGACAGAAAACTTGGCAAAAGAAGCATAACCATAGATTTCAGGGAGATTTTACATGAAGGGCTGGCAATTCAATGGAAAATGATAGCTGAAATTTACTGAGCAGGTACCAGGTGCTGGGTGCTGGTTTAAATGTTTATAGTACCTTATTTAAGACATGCCAACAACGCCATGAGTTAGTATTAGTATTATTACTGTGAACACTACCCCAGTTTTGCAGAGGAAATTACTTGGGTCCTGGTAAGTTACACAATTGGCCAAAAGTCCCGAAGCAAGTAAGTAGCACACCTAGGATCTAAACCTGAGCAATCCAGGGTCATAGCTCATGCTCTTAACCTGAAGAGAGGGTCACAGAAGCCAGCAGGTTTCTAAGTGTGGCTGTCTAGGTGACAAACAACATGACCGAGAGACACAGGGTGGTAAGAAGAGAGGACTTCTTTTCCTACGAGTGCGGATTTAGACATAGTGGATATCGGGTCAGAAAGGCAGACAAACGGGCATGTCTAGTGCCCTTGTTATACGTGCGCCTGAAACTCAGGAAAGAATCAGGCCTGGAGACACAAAGCTGAAAAATTATCAAAACAGTTAAAACTGAAAGTCTAAAAATAAATGGAATTTCTAGAGAACAAGAGTATCACCAAAATGAAAACACAGTCTTTTTGGAAATCCTTAAAAAGAACTTCTTCTATGAATTTATTGGGGTGACATTGGTTAATAAAATTATATAGGTTTCATGTGTATGGTTGTATAATACATCATCTGTATATTGTATTGTGTGTTCTGTACCCCAAGGCAAGTCTCCCTGAACACAGTCTTGACGTTCTTTTACGTATCATAGACGGGAGCGGATTCATGCAACTGAGAAGGCATAGACGTAAAGGGGAAAACTGGCAGGGCTGTGGCATCCAGTTACACTGGGGAGAGGAGTTTACGGGCGTTGGCACGTGGCATCTGGGCAGAGATGGCTGTACCCGAGAGTGTCCAAAAAAAGTTCAGCATGAGAGATAAGCAAGATGAAAATGAATGACCTTGTAGTCTTGCATCCAGACAGATCTGTACTTGAATCCTCTTCAGCTATCTATTAAATGACTTCCAGCAAGTTACTTGACCTCTGTGTGCCTGTTTCACATGTACACTATGAAGCAATTACTATACGGCCTCCGAGGTTGTTGTGAAATAATACATGTTAGTCCCTGGCACTGAGGAAAAATACATATACATATGGCTAAGATTCCTATATGTACATATATGTAAACTATTATTCACTGAATATGATTGGTATTTGCCAGGTCTACATAGGCAGCTATTGACACACCTTTATATGCATATACATACACACACATGCATATTCACACATAAATGCAAATATATGCAAAGTTTGTCCCCATGGTGTCCAGACAGAGAAAGTAAGTTTGCAATTTTCAATTTTCAAGAGCTAAGAGTCTGGCTATTTGGAAGTTAGTTAAAAATGTGAAATTTTAACCAGTTTTTAAAGGAGACAGGAATTAGGGTGCAAAGATGTCCTGAACTTGAGAAAAGGTTCTGGCAGTCTGTATGACTTTTTTATTGCTGCTGTAACAGGTTACTATACACTTAGGGTCTGAGAGCAACACCCATTTATCATCTCACAGTCTTCGTGGGTCAGAAATCTGGGTATGACTCCCCTCAGCCAACTGTCTGCTTGCAGCCTCAGAGGCTGAAATCCAAGTGTGTTGTTGACAGACAGAGTTCAATCTCTTGTACTTGTTGGACTGAGACCCCTGCCTCGCTGCTGTCTGTCAGCCAGGGGTCATTGTCAGTGTCCAGGGGTCACCTGCATTCTGTGGCTCATGGTTTTTTTCTAAGCCAGAGACAGCAGGCCGAATCCCTCTCACACTCAAAATCTCTCTCACTGTTCTTTCTGCCTTGTCTCTCCTAAACCTGTCTCCTGCCTCTCTTTAAGTCTGGCCAGAGGAAAGTCTCAGCTGTTAAGGCCTCATGTGATTCGACTGGCTTTACCTGGATAATTGAGAATAATTTCTATATCTTCAGGCCTGCTGAAAAGTAACCTTAATCCATCATATCTGCAAAGTCCTTCTGAAGCTGTACTAGAATTAGCGTTGGATTAAACCACCAGAGAGTCTCTGGGTGGGAGGCATCCTTAGAAAGCTGTCTCCCTCACAGTCTTATTCTGCACTACGGCTTGGCTTCGGTGCTTGTTTCTTAAAAACAATGTTAACATCAAGAACTCGCCAAGAAGATGATGCAGGGGAAAACAAACTTGGCTTCTGAGGGCCATTTCTCCAAGGATGGAGGTGGGATGCGGGTTTCAGTAGGGGTGAGAAATGAGTAAGAAAGAATAGAAATGTGTCTGACAGATAGCAACCTGGAGAAAAAGAGTGATGAAATAAAGGCAAGAAAGAGAACAGTGGTTGTGGGGAGGGACAGCCGAACCAAAGAGAAAAATGTGGAAGATGAAGAATGGTCGAGAAGTAATCAAATACAGGAACACAGAAAACCAAGGAAATAAGCTAACTTGAGTCATGAGAAGATCATCTTTAACATTTTAAATATGCTTGTGTAATGTTTGAATAGGCTGCCACATGGGCAAATGACATTCTTCCTGAATCTAAGAAACCAGAGGGCAGAAACCTGCATTTTGTTGATAATGCATGTAAATTTACTGGATAAAAATTACCCTAAAAGCATCGTTAGGGATGCAAAGTAACTGAAGATCAGTGGTTAAGACTTCCACAGCTACACATGACATCACACCTGAATCCGCAAAGCCTATTGGAGCCATGGGTGGGGCACTTCCTGCTCCTTCCCACCGCCTTCTTTACAACCTCTTCATTCCATCTTCTCTTTACTCCAGTTTGTTTTACCTGTTGACCTTTTCAGCACTTACTGTGGCTACTTCTTCATTGTTAGAAGATGTCTAGGCAACTCCTTTTTTCCATTTTTTCCTCCCCCATGTGCAGTAAGTTCCTCTTTGCCAGTGGGTTTGTGTGTTGCCCCGCCTTCCTCTCTCACAGGGAAACCCAGGCAGGTCCCCGGGCTCAGTGCTCACTGTCACCTCATTTGAAGGAAGTGAAGCCCAAGTGGCCACTTCCTCCTTCACTGTGGTCTCTTCTGAACCTGGCCCCGGCAGGGGTGCCCTTCAAGGCAGCAGCCCTGGGCCTCACTACCTCCTCTGCCACAAAGGTCGGACTGGACAGCTCAGGCTTGCTGATGAGAGAGTGCAGACCTCTCGGAGGGAGTTTCAATGAACGCCCCCAACCCCTGTGTCGAAGTGCCCAGCTCTCCATGGACAAGCTCGGGCGACATTCTAAGCTTATGTTTCCTACGGACACCAATGAATACTGCCTGGTTTGTTAGTGCTTTTCAAGAGGTTGCAGAGCCAATTTCTCACCTAGAATATAGTGTTCTTTTCTCAGTAAAAATAACATGGAAGCAATACCCTTTGCATCAGACTATTTGTTATTCCCCTGTCTCAATGATTTTCAACCAGTGTGTGGCAAGAATTTTTAAAACATGCAGTACCTGACTATTTAGTTAGGGGTACTGACCTCTTTTCCCTTAGATTGTCAGATAAAAAAATGACAACAGCCAACACAATAATAGCTGTCCGGTGTGAATGAATCAAAACTCCATCTACTGTGTGTGTGTGTGTGTGTGTGTGTACAGCAAACAATGTGTTTTGGTGTGTCGCAGAATTTTAATAATTAGCTTATGTATGCCCTGTGATGCGGAAGGGTAAAAGTCACTGCTCTGTCTTTTAAAGAAGGCTGAGAGGCATTCTGGGTTAAGCAGATAAGCCCACAAATGGTCAGGTGAAATCACACAAATATAGCTTCCCAGAGGGTGGGAGCTGAGGGACTCTGAATCAATGCTATTACCTTTAATAATGACGGACGATTGCCCAGTAGTCATTTCCCCCTAGGGACACACGCAGTCTCTCTGCTGGCTGGCTTGGATCCCACGCCAGCGTCCCATTGCTGGCAAAGTTAACTACAGTGAGAGTTACTTCTTTTAAAATAAAGGAAGCACTTAAAATTGCCCTCCTGTATTCATTCCAATTATGAATTACCTTGCTTTCAATGTGAATGTTACTCAATGTTTAACAATTACCCTGAAAACCACATTATACATAAGTTTTAAGGTCTTTCATATCTGTAAAGCTCTGAAGGAAAAATTAGTACTTTATATAACATTGCCATTACATAGACTTTATTTATTTTTTAATCCTTACCCGAGAGAAGAAGCAAGTGAGAGAGAGAGAGGGGAAGAGAGAGAGAGAGACAGACATTGATACAAGAGAGGACTATCTATGGGCTCCGACTGGGGATCGAACCCACAACCCAGGCACATGCCCTGACTGGAGATTGAGCTCAGAACTCTATGAGCCAACGCTCCACCCGACTGAGCCACCCTGCCAGGGCAGTTTTATTGTTGTGGTGGCATTTTTTCCTGCAGAAAGATGTGTCTTTACAAGGGAAGGGCAACAGAGCTTTCTTACCTAAGCCACTTTGGTGAGGGAACAAATGTTCACGGAAATGCCACATGCTGAGTGCAGTGCAACCAACAATCAGACTGAGAACTGCTGGCCAGCAGATGTGACTGTTAGACTAGGTGACCTCTGTGTAGTCTGCCCCCCAAACCATTTGTTTGATGACATCATAATGTAGTCCCATCTTTTAAGGTGATGGAGGAGACAAAGGTTATATATTTGATTTAGGTGTTTAATTCCTTACATTGTAGAAATGGGAACACAATGGAAGGGTCTTGGCTTCTCAGATAAGAGCTTCTTTGTGTTTTGCAGAGAATTAAGTGTTGGGTTTTCTTTATATGGCTGTGCACACTGTAGGAAATTCTTGACCTTGTGATGTGTGGCAGCTCCAGGTCCCCAAATAAAGGACAAATTAACCTCTTGCTATCTGTTCTGCACCTCCCCAGTGGACAAGACGGACCAAAACAACAGGCAACAAGCACTGGACAGCTCTGAAAAGGCCCGTGTCTATTTAATCTGGTTTGTGAGAACGGAAGCAAATGCAGAGAGGCTCTGATTCTCTGCCAAACTTTCCTTGGCCCCGGTCCAGTGCCAGGTATCAGTGACAGCGAGAACAGAGCGGCCACCCAGAGTCCATGTGGGGAGATGGTGGTGCAGAATGCAATGCACAGACATGCCAGAAAGAAGAAACTGAGGGTGAAGAGAAGAATGTGAGTCAAGAACATGAGGTCTACATCCAGGAGGGCTCCATACAGGCGCAGAGACTGAGTTGGGCCTGAACACCGTGGGACTTCAAACGTCCCCCTTGTAAGAAGCCCCACGGCAGACATGTGTGCAAGAGTCACACGGGGAGGCTGTTAACCAGACTGACTCCTGGGCTGGTTCCAGGACCTCAGGAGTCCTGACAGGGGATCCTGTCATCTGCCTTTGTAACAAGCAGCCACGAGACTCACCTGAAGATGCCACGCAGACCACACTTTAGGGAGTGACCCAGAAGCTAGTCCACGTGACAGTTTTCTTAGGTAGAGTCATATACCACCTTCAAGTGCAAATTGTTTTGTACACTAGACCGAACTCTTCCTTATAAAGCCAGACATTCTCTTTCCTGTATAGATATGCAATTGGGCCGGATTAACTCAACTAGCCACAACACCCTGAACGTTTGGGGGACCTGGATGACACCAGCCATCAGAAACTTGGCTTCTGACGTGTCCCACCAGCCCTTCAATTTCACTTCGTTTTTCCCTTCATTGGCCATTTCTCTGCTTGGACTTTTGCAACTCTGGTCATACTTGTTCCTCAGTTATTATCGAAATCAGACTTGTCACTATTTTCTCAGACTTGGCACTATTGACGTTCTTTTCTGTAGGGTGTTGTCCTGTGCACCCCAGGATGTTTGGCAGCATCCCTGGCCTTTGCCAGTAACCCTCCCCTGACACCCTGCTGTGACACCTGACACAGTTCTCAGAGGTTTCCAAAGTCCTCTGCAGGGCGTGGGAGGAGGAAGAAAAATCACTCCTGCTAGAAAATCTCTGATTCAAATTCTAATGCAATTTATTCCCCCTCAGTGTTTTTTCGATGGCAGCTTTCAGGCCCAGAAGATGGTGCAGGTTCTCTTCATAACAGGGCTGGCTCCTCTGGAAAGCCAAGCTGATGACCCCTTGCTTTAGAGAACGTGAGGGCTACAGGCCTTCAGGTCAGTCCTCTCTCTCACTTCTCCATCTGCCTCAAAACCCCACTATTGGAATCAGTCTATGAGTCTGGGTTTGCCTTCCTATTCAGGGCTGTCCCTGGTAAAATGTAGCTACTGGATGCCTGGAAAAGGCCAAAAGCCATTCCAATCTTCAGTAACTTAGCACATCACAAAAGGCCACCTAGACAAAGCCACAAGCAACTGGAGAGGAGAACAGACATGGTAATGGTGTGAAGGATAAAGCCAGGAGCATGGTGTGTGCCATGGTGGTAAGATCGTTGTGCTTCGTTTGATTCTTGGCCTTCCCACATGCTGGAGGCCTTTGGACAAGTTACCCAACCTTTCTAAACTTGAGTTTCCTTACCTGTAAAATAAGGGTAATCATAGTTCCTACTCCACTGAGCACTGCAAGGCTTCTTAAGAGGATATTTGTAAAGTACTCAGTGCAGTGCCTGGAATACTGAGTCTGGCACAAATAATACCCCCCTTTTATTACAAAATCATAAGCCTGTAATTCTGTAACAGCAATATCACACTCAAGCACACCATATGACAGTTTAGGTGACATGTTCAAATTAAAACTATAAGTTATTACACCCATAGTATTACCCTACCAACCACACTCAAGCAGGCCTTACTTCTGCCAGACCCTGTATAATGAAATGGCCAACGGAGGTGGGCTCTACATTTGGTCGTGTCCAGGAGGGGATCCGAAGCTGGGCCTCAGCAGTGTGTGTTTGGGGGTGCAGATGGTCTCCACTGTGTGTGCTCTGTGCATCAGGGGAGGGGTGAGGGCACAAGAGGCTCCCTCACTGCTTTGCAAGTGGCAGTGAAAGGAAAAGGACATTCCAGAAATGAAGGGAGTGTCCCAAAGACCCCCTTGGCTTGGACATAGATAATGAGGTTCAATGACCCCCCTCCCCTGCACAGCCAAGTCCTCCCACAACTGACCTCTTTGTGCTCACTGTGTCTTGCAACACTGACCATTTCATTTTTAAATCCCCACTGTGCACAACTACAAAAGCTTCCAATTACCCTGTTCCTGGCCTCTCCCTTCATCCCACACAAAAGACCCAAATGCCAAGGAAGTTAAGAAAGCCAAGATTTAACCAATATCATATGCTTTTTTAAATCTTTTATGGTTACTTTTCTGCCTAAGCATGACTGTAAATTCCCTGAGCAGCAAACAGTATTGTTTTTATGTCTAAGCTGTGCTGGGGTCTCCTCCTGCATGTGGCAAATGCCTACATGATAACTGTCAATTTGATGTTGCCAACAGGAGGGAAGGGCTTGTGCTTTCTTTTTCGCTGTCTTGTCCTTTTCCCTTCCCACCACTTTCCAAGACCACTGCAAGGTATTCAAGGGCACCAGCAAGGAGACATTTGATCACTGTGTTCCCATTTGCAAGGGTGTCATAGACCAGGAAGGAGATCTGTTACCCAGATTGTACCAAAAATCTTTGCCAGCATTTACAGTTGGCACCTCCCTTTGCTTTAGTTGGCATTCAGGGTTATATTTTCAGAAACCAGTTTAGAATTTGTGTTCACTGCTTATCTCTCTGTGCCCAGAAGTGCTGCCATTCATTAAGTCCTTTCTATTCTTCTTCTAGGCAGAGGGCATCTGCGTTCCGAGGGAGAAGGACATTGATTGGCAGGCCAGAGCCCTGGATGCAAACATTGGTCCACTCTCTGACAGCTTGAGCAACCCTGGGCAAAACGGTAACCTCTGGCCCATCCCTACATCTCTATGTTTTTAGATTTTTAAGTAAAACAACTTGTATTATCCATTCTCAGATAGACCAAGGACTTGGCTGAAAAATAAGCTTTTGCTTTTCTTTTTCTTAAACCTCAAGTGCCCGTTGAAAAAGAAAATGTTGGATCAGAGCACCTCTTTTTCCACACCTGTTCCAAAAAGATGCTACCTATTTCTCGCTCCCCATCCCCAGTTAGATTTCATTTCGGAAGTGGACAGCTGCACCTTCTCGCTAGATGACACTGCCCTGCGCATGGTTTGTAAACAAAGCATTAAAGAGGATTTGTCCCTGTTTCACACCCACTCATTGGACTTATATGATCTCAGTTTAATATGAGTATTGGGATTATTTTTAAAGATATCGTTATTTTTGCCTTGAGTGTAGCTACTAAAACAGAAGTCAACCCTGAGAAACCAGTCTTTTCAAAAATGTGTGATGTTTGCTTTTGCCCTCTGCTCTCTGGACTGGTTTTGTGTGCCCACTGCCAAGGTTGAGTCTTTGTAGAAAAGCCTGAGCTTCTCATCTGTTGGGAGAGAGAAGCAGAGTCCACGTGGGCGCGGTACTTAACCTCTTTTTCCTCGTTGTTGCCACAGTACCCTCTACTCCCTCACCTTGCAGGGAACACCAAAGAAGTGCCCTGACTGCACCTGGACCAAAAAGACTCTTCTCTGAACCTCAGCCTTGAGATGAATGACATACGGGAAGAGAACACCTTGATTTACACCAGACACTGGCCTGAACCCAGCACATTACAGTTCAAGGGCCCTTGTTCTGCACTGTTCTCAGGAAAACCTGCTGCTCAGTCCTCCTTTCTCTCTGACAGGCTACCTGTGTCTTTACTCTTCATTTGCCTTGATCACTGTGCTACCCATTTAGGACAGTCAGAAACACGAAATAGTTTCTTTGCTCTACAGAGGGGGTGGGTTGGCATATGTGGTCATGGGAGGTGGGCACCAGACAGTGCTAAGCATCAAACAAATAAAAAATCTCACTTTTTCCCAAATTTCTTCGTAAGCCCTAAAAAATCACACAAATCAACCAAAGCTCATTGCTTTTTCCTCCAAATACTATTCCACATAATTTCATCATCGTGTTAATAAATTATCATTCATCAGGTGACAAAATCAAGGACCCGATGGTGATTTTCAACTTCCCTTATCCCTCATCTGCATAACTAGCCCACTACTAAATTCTCATGATTATAGAGTTTCTATTAATTCCCCTTTGCCTTGCACCAATTTCCCGGTCTATAGTCAGGCCTGCCTATGTGGTTTCCCAGCTGGGAAGCCTTGTCAGTATTAGTGTTTTCCAAGCTGTGCTCTAGGGCTTTACTGTGGGCGAATCCCTGTTCCAGACAAGAGACTCTTAATGTCAAATTGACTTGAGAAGCTGTGGATTGAACAAAGCTGAACCAGCCTCCCTTCTCACTGAAGAACTCCTCGGGGCATTAAACCACCAGTGGGCAATGTGAGTATCTTAATGAGTGTGTCCTTGGTGGCATTCGCCACCCTGATTCTTGCACAGCAGCCTTTCCTGGTGGAGCACTTGCTTTCTGTGTCCCACAGGTTGGGCAATGGTCTCTGCAACCAGCATGTGTGCTGAGACAGAATTTAAAATAACTCAGAAAGAAAAGAGGGCAGTGGCATCTCCTCCAGCGTAGACAGGACTTGCAGGAGCTTATGTGAGGTGCCAGGCTGCCTCGGTGCTGAAACAAGGAGACCACAGCAGGCTGGCTGGTGGACAGGAGCTGGTGGCTTCAGGGTAAGACCCCTTGGCACCTTCCCTGGGATTTGGGCCTGATTCTGAGATCTTTCTCCTGAGTGAGCCTCACCCCGGTCGCTAGATGACATTGCCCTTGTCATCTCTCCCAGGAGTGACTGACTGTTTAAAGCAGTATAACCGAAACACTTGTGCACATCAGTTAGGCAAATATATAACTTAAATAAATGCTTAAGACATGCTTTTAAACTAGACAAAAATGAACGTCTATTTAAGTATGTGGACTGGGGCCGATTTGGCTTCTGCAAAGTTTCAGCCCCCTAGGCTGCAGCGGGAATGGATTCTCAGGGCCGTGTAGTAAGCACTGTAGTTAGCATGGAAAATAATTCATGGCCCAATTCAGGTGAAAATACAGGACATCTGAATCCTCCTTCCATCCTACCGCTGCCTCTGGCCTTCGGTCGCTGGCGAGAGCTCTTGTCTGGTTTGTAAACACATTTTTAAAAGGATTTGCTGCTTCTGATGCATTAGTATCCATGTCCTTTATTGGCATTAGGTTGCTAAAAATTAAATTGTCAGATGTTTATTACCACATTCTCCTTTGATTGTTTTTAGGTCAAGAAATGGTAGTCTGCCTTGTTATTAATCAATTACACCTGCTTAAATCTTTCTGCATCAGGAGCTGGAGGGCACATTTCTTGAAGTCAAAATATAATTTCTAGCCTTACATTTATTTATATTAACATGAAAATCATTTTCTACTCATATCGGTCTCAAATATATCTTAACATATTCTGGGCAACGTTCTCACTGGCTCCTTCAGTTGGAACCCTGAATTAAAGTGAAACTCTAATAAAATTTTATAAGAGGATGACAACTAGGGAGTCTATGACTCAAGTTGGTCCAGTAATGGTGTTTTCCTGCCAACAGTGTTTTAAAATATTTAAATTACTTGCCAGCCTTTAAAAACTGAAAAATTTTACATGAAAACCTTGGTTGCTAGCATCTCTTGGAAAATTCAAGATCTGACCATACTGATCCTGCCTTCTGTCTGACGTGGAAAGAGTTGCCCAAGCCGAGCAGTAGCCTGACCCCTTTGAAGGTCCATGCCTTCTTTGGTTTGCTATGCTCCACACCACTCCCATATGTCTCCTGGTCTAGCTTTCTGGTCTGTAGGCATTGGAATTTGGAACTTTTGGCTTAGTAAGACAATTATAACTAGGAATCTTCTCTAAGCCTTTACCTAATCCCTCTACATTAGACAACAAGCCTAAAGACTTCTCATGCTGATATATTAGAAGTAAATTCAGGTTTATATCAGGTCAGTAGTTTAGTCCTGATAATTCCCCAAATGTGAATAACACACCAATATCTTGACTGTAGTAATGAAATTGTATTTCTGTTGTAACACTCCTACCAGAAGGCTCCCTCCTTGAATGCATGGGACTAGAGAGGACTTCGTGCCTTTCTAAAGGCAAGGCAAGCATCGCCACACACTGATTTTTTTCAGTTTTTCAAAATAAAAACTATTCTGATGCCAAATCAACTCACGTGAGAATCTGGTGTGGCAATAAACGACATGTTTCAATACCTCTTCATGTAAATGATGGGAACTTGATGCTAAGCAAAACCTCTAAGAAGTGATATTTGCTTTAAGGAGGAAGTGAACTTTTTGTCAAGAAGTAATTTTATTTTAAGAATGAAAAAAGAACTTTAATATTAAAGGTGATCATGCTATTACTATGTTATTTACTTATAAATTTAAACTGATTCTAACCACATATTTTTGGAATATATTACCTATCAGGATAAGGAACTGAGTACTTGAGTTGATCATTTTCTTCATTCAATAAAATAAGAATGGAAGATTATAAATAATCTTGAAGACACTTGATATTTCTAAAATCCTACCATATTATGAGAGTACAGTGATGAAAAATTAAAAATGTTTATATTTCTTCTCTATATTTATCCATGGAAAACTAAGGGAATGCTATTCTTCCTTCTTCATATCCTCATAGATTGCTTGTATTGGTAATCATGTAAATCATGATTAAAAACTGTAACAGTCTTTTGAGTAATTTAATGATATTTGATTTAATTTCATGATATTATTTCCAGATTTGCTGTGGCTGCATTTTTTCTTATACATTGAAAGATGGCCAAGAGAGGATCCTGCCATCCCTCAGGTCCCTAGTGACTACACAGCGTATTGGCATTTCTCCTACTGATGTCAGAGGAGATGATTTAGTAATGGATCTATCCCAGAAATCTTCCTTCCAGAGCACCAATGCCATCACCTTGGCGAGTCCACCATGTCCATGGTCATGGTTTCCTGCTGGGTGGCTGAGGTGAGGCAATGAATCATCCCTCATGGCACCTACTGTCTCCCAGACAAGCCCCTTTCTGGCCTCTCTGTCTCAATACGAAACCACACAATTTTCAATAGCCTTAGCAGGATAATCCAAAGATGGTGCCAAGACTTTCTCTGCTGACATCTTTTGTATCAAATAACAAATGCTTACAGCTTGCCCTCCCTGTTCCAATAAAAAGGTAGACTGAACGCCAAGTTCTGTCCTCTACAAGGAAAGAGAAAGCATGAAAAAATGTACAAAATCATAAAAAAGGTGAAGGAAATCTGTAAGAACCAATCACTGTACTAGGCTTTTCTTAAAATGTGAAAGAAAAGGAAAAAATTGCCTTAGTGTAACTATAGGATGGGAAATTTTTATTTCAAAAACAAGAGAAATAATGGTATGTGGGATTGAGGTGGGGGAAAGTCCAAGTAATACTAAAGTTCTGAAATTCTCCAATGTAGGTTCAAGCCTATTTTCCCAAAATTATTTAGTTATGCTATTAACAATAAATAATTAACAACTGTCTGGGCTTGGACTTAATCCTCTTACTATAGAATTTAATAAGGTTAACCTTACCCACCAGAAACACAACTTACTCCTCTATGGTTTAGTTCAGGAAAAAACTATTGGGCTTTGGAAAGCTTCTAGCTAGTGTTCCTTATCCCAAACCTATGTGTTTCATAACACCTGGGAAGCAATGTTTAACATGTAAAAAAAAATGGGGGATATAGCATAATATTAACATCCATTGTGGAGCAGAGAAATAGAGGACAGAGAAGTCCAAGGAGCAAGGAGGCCCTCGGGATGTGCGTGGTTAGTGTGAGATCCAACTACATGACTCTCGGGGACATAAAGATTCTGTGGACCAGAGTCATCGTGCTTTTATGTTTTGGTCTAATACTCAAAGAGCCATTTCCTGCACATTACATTTTCAAATATCCATTTAAATTTTTATATTTGAAAGGAGAATTTCAATGCAGGATGAACAAGACTAGACCATGTTAAGTTTCTTGTGGGAGCTTTCCTTGCTAAAATTTAGAAGACTGTGTTAAGATGGATGTAATAAAAAAATATACCGTAGAATTTACAGTGAATTAGAAGTTTTTAAATGATAAGCTGTTGCCAGCAAAATAAAACATCATTCATTTTCTAAACACAAATGATTCTTTAATACGACTTGATGTTGAAACAAAACCGTGGATGTCACCCGACTTGCCAGCCATTCCTCTTGAGAGCATAAAGAAACATAGGACCCAAGGGGCCAGGACTAAAGCCAGGAGTTTTCCATGGGCTTAAATCCTGGCTTTTCAATACTTCTAAGACAAGGTGATTACTTGATTACTAGTCTTGAGTATCATCAACAAATTAAAGTTTAAATCTTCCCTTTTTACAACACATTCTCCAAAAAGCAGAACTCTTTTCCTTTCCTTTTTCCCCCTTCTAGTTCAGAAGGGAATACAGCAGTGTTACAAGAAGGCACACTCATGGGCGCAAGACCAGGAGAAGGAATGATGCAGAATAGTCAAGGGGAGAGGCCCAGGGCAGTCATGCTGCTATTTCTAGCATGATGTCTGTTGGTTTATCTCATTATCACTATATCAGAAACAGATTTTTGGTAGGAGAAAGGACATTTATGAATAAACTTTTTAAGTGATAGAAAAAGTATTAGTAATTGTCGGGTTGATTTTTAACAACAAATCATTGGATATTCTGGATCCAATGACATTCATTTTTCCAAAAACATAATTATTTGACTTTTTAAGTGTGAGGACTAAACGGCCTGGTCAACAAGTGCTTTGATCTCACAGTATCTTACGTGCACGTGAAAGAAGTCTGGTCAGAATCCCGAAAGGGCCAGATTTCCTGGTGTGCAGGAGATGGCACAGAAGCTGGCCTGTAGAAAATACTAAGTAAATGTCTGCTGATTGCACATCAAGCGACGGGCATTGTTGGGCACTCTTCTATAACAAGGTCAATGTTTAGACACAAGATGTTATTTACTTTTCTGCCCTCATCTCCCTCTGCGACGCTATAAATAGTCCATAATCTAGCCCTTCTTGGATGGATCCTTGTCTTCTGTACCCCTCTGTCGAAACCTCGTGGCCCTTTCCACACACTGCTCTTATGGCAATGATTTCTCTTTGGATTGTATTCACTCAGTACAGACCAGTGACCCTATTGCTGTGGTACCTTCTTAGACATAGAACTAGTGGTTTAATTACCTTTCCATCCCTTAGAGAGCTCGGCTTCAGAACTCTAATGCAGCAGGTGCTCCATAATTATTAAGATTTAACTGCCTTCCCTGAAACTTCCGCACAACTCATATAATCTGAAGTCTAAAGCACTGTTTCTTAAGAATTAACTTGAAAATACTTAAACAAGAAACTAGACTTGGAGTCCTGCATGCAGGGAGAGCCAGTGACATCATAGAACACTTTATATATAATAGTTTCCTTCTCACAGGACTATTTTTAGAGAAATAAATTTCAATCCTATCATGTTCCTTGTATAAAAAATATATTTTTCAAATAGCCACGTTTAAGTGCTGAGTGAAGTGCTACTTTGGAAGCTGAAATGTATTATTAATCACATCCCTGTGGCTTCCAGTGAATGTAATTACTTACTATTTATAGTAGAGTTCAGCTAATTGATTAACATTACCCTGTAAAGACACAAGTGGATATAACAGACTGTCTGACGCCTTCAGATATTTGGCCAAACATAAAGTGCTCCCTGTATCTCACCCATTTTCTGTCCTCTCTTTCCCTCCAAATTCTTTCCAAAGACCATTTTGATGGGGCTGCCTATTCCCGATACCTACTAATTATGTGGGCTCCAGGAAATCCCGAAAGGATGTTGCCCACTGACAGTCCAGCTGTCTGTCCTGTGTTCACTATGGAAAGTAATTCTCTTTGATAAAAAGCGTGGCTTCTTCGCATTAGCATGATGTGACACATGATGCTTTGAATACACAAAACAACTGTCCCATGACCTGTAATTTATATAAGACCGAATTTCTACCGTTTTGCGACTGTAAGTTCTAGATTGTAATTCCTAGAGCAACAAAAGGGAAATGTTTGCTTTTCTACTGAAAATAAACTATTATAGTCACTGAATGCATAAATAAATGAAATATCTAATCAATGTTTCTATCTCTAAATAAATAAGTAAAAAATAAACAAATAAAATGTGAGGTCTTGGGTCTCAACTCCACCCAGCAGCCCTCAGCTCCTGCCACTTTTCTCAACTTTCTGCACCTTGTGTGATCATCAGCACAATTCTTCTTTAATCCACTTGGCATTGAGAAGCCCATTTGGTGCTGCGCATTTGCTATTCTGTGCAAAATGATGACACACTGACATTTATTGCCAAAAGGTAAGAGATTAAATGAGATAATATCTGCTAAAATATATACATTCAATCTCAAAAATTTTGTCCTCATTGTTTTTTTTCCTGACAAGGCTTCAAAATAACAGATTCTATCCTACATGGCTAAGAAAGGTCCTTTTTCCATCCTCACAGGGCTCCATTTAAAACTCTGGTTACCAGGCCAGTGAATGTCATGTTGGAGTTGTGTCCACACCCAATTCCATAGCCACATGGCATGCAGACTTGAAAACATCAACTGCGCTTATGTGGACAAAAGGAGGCTGAGTGTTTAAAATCAAGACGAGGTTGCAAAGCTTCTTGACCCTTGCAGTTGTAAATTTTATGAAAGCTAAATACTGAACAGTTTTAGTGATAAATATTTAATGTGCAACTTGAGATGTGTTATACGTATAAATACACATTGGGTCTTGGAGTTTTAGTGTGAAAAAAAACAATGTACCATATCTCATTAATAATTTTATATGGATTACCTACCAAAATAATAATTATTTAAATATACCGGGTTAAAGAAAATGTATTATTGAATTCATGATTTTTTAAATTTTTAAAATGTGGCTGCTAGAAAGTTAAAAATTCTATAACTCACCTTGTAGTTCAGTTGGAAAGAGCTACTCTATATGCTTTAATATCTCCCTCCATAACATAAGAATAAAACTAATTTCCTCCAGTGGTTGTTGTGGCAACAAGAAAAGACCACTGCGAAGTTCTTAACAAGGTACCTGACACATAGCTGGGCGTGCTCTCTAAATGGCTACTATTTTGTGAACATTATTTTCATCATCAGTTTCTCTGACATAGAAAGAGGATTTGAACATGTTCTGGGGGATATTAAATCTGTTTTCATACAGTGCATGAGAACAAAGAACGGCACTGATAACACAGAAGGACCAATAGCAGGAATTCTGATAATTTACCAAACAAATCCACGTCTTCTTAGCTCACAAATTCCTACTTTGTAACCTTTATGGCCCATCAGATATGGCATTAATTAATTAATTCATTCATCCATGAAACCATTTACTGAGCATCTACTTCCAGAAGAATCTAGATGCCATAATTTTGAATTTAAGAATGTAGTTGCTATAAATTTGTAATAAAAATGCACCACATCAGAAAACACTGAAATAAACTTACAATGACAAATATTAAGCCACAGACTATTTTCATCTCTAAACTGATAACCTCAATTGTCCCTCACTAGATTTAAAATGTTTTTTTTCTCTCTCCTGTACTTGATTTTCTTCTTTTCTTTATTATTGTGGTGGTTTTTACATTCTAAACATTTCTTTTAGAATGCTATATATTTTTTCTTCTTTATTATTTCTAAATTTGGCATAATTTGCAGAACTGGAAAGACACAATACCCCTTTGTAAATAATGAAAGAAAACACAGAAGAAACTAACAGTTAAATTTCAGAGGAGTAGCAATTAGTGGATAACGCAGAAAAGAGTCTCAAACATAAATATTCTTGGAATCATCGATCTGAGTGAATAATCTATTTGGCCAGCACTACAGTGCTCCAGTGGATAAGCTAGCCTTGAATTTCCATTGTTTTTTCACATTCTATGAAGCATAATTTGTTTCCTTTTAGTAGTTCAAGTATTCTTCCAAAAATAACTCTTTAAAGTACGTTAAACTTGTAAAACTTTCTTAGTTTCAACAAAATAATAAAAGAAATCGCAATAGCTGAAATTTAGTGAGTTCTTACTTGTATTGACTTTTTGAATTCTTAAAGTAACCCTAGAGACACTATGGTAAACAGAACAATAGCCACGTCCAAAGCTCTGGAACTTGTATGTTATTTACATGGCAAGTGAATCCACAGAGGAAATTAAGGCTGCCAATCAGCCGTCCTTGAGCTGGGGGGTGTATCCTAGATTGTTCAGGTGGGCCCCCTGTAATTACAAGGGCCTTCTGTAAGTGCAAGAGGGAGGTAGGGTCAGGGGTCAGAAGCAGAGACGTGTTTGAAGGCTATACTGCTGCCTCTGAAGATGGAATAGGGCCGAGAACCAAGGAATGTGGGCAGCCCCCAGAAGCTGGAAGAGACAAAAAGAAAATAAGAAGCAGCAAAAAACAACAAACAAAACCCAAAACAAATTCTCCCCTGTAGCGTCCAGAAAGGAACACAGACAGCCCTGCCAATGTGGGTCCAATGAGACCTGCTTTGGATTTCTGACCTCCAGAACTGTGAGATAATAAACCCGTGTTGTTTTAGGCTCCTAAGTATGTGATAATCTGTTATAGCAGAAAAAGGAAACTAACAGAGACAGGTACCCTCATGATTTCCATTTCACATACAGAGAAGCCAAGGCATGGGGAAATGAAACGTGATCCAGTCATTGCACAGCAAGCAAAGGGTTCTGCCGGGATTCAGACCCACGCCCTCTGGCTCTTCACCCATGGCAACAAAACAGACATTAAGCCTGTGTTAGGTCACAACTTCCTTGGGAGCTTCCAAGGAGTAATTTGAAACCGATCCCATAGATGGACAGCGGAGACCAAAGAGAAAGGCAAACCACTCCAGGTTAGTTGGTGGCAGGTTTCATAAGCCAGGGAGTTTAGGAGACCTGTTGTGGGTGGCAACAAGTCATTTTCTACATCTGCTGGTCAAACATTAAGTTTCTATAGAGGCCTTAACTGGGATCAGTCATGTCCACAGGGGCCCTTAACTGGGTTTAGTCAAGTACCCAGTCCACACAGTCTCATTATCACATTGCTGTCTCAGGCTATGTCCTTGGGCAGCTTCTAGTACAAGGGGGGTGGGACAAGGAGAGCACATTCCAAGCACAGGGGAGGGAGGGGGAGCCTGCAATTCCCTGCATCCAGCTCTTGGGTCAAACCTGCAGTCGTGTCTGCTTGATGACCTCCCCAATAGACTGGCATGTGGCATGTTTTCTCCCTTTCATTCTCCAGGTCTCAGCTCCATTGACACTTTCTTAGGAAGTTCTCCTTGACTGCACTGATGAAGTTGGGGGCTCAAGGGACAGAGTCATAAGGTGGAAGGCAACTCTAATTTGAAGCTCCGATCATAGTTACAACCTTACATTTGTTTGAGTCCTTTCTGTATCTGCCACCAGACTGTAAGCTCCACGACAGCAGGGCAGCGGCTGCCTACCCACTGCCATCCAGGCCTATCCAGTGCAAGGTGCAGCTGACCCTCAGCGGTCTTCTGAGCTTCCGATGTTTGGACCATCTGACTATGACTAACTCCTCTCATGGATATTGAGTTCATTGGACATGCTCTTAAAACATAAAATGTATTTCAGCAGCATAAAGTGGGTTATGGAAAATAGATTTTAAAGATCTTAAACTTTAGCCCCTGAATAAATCAATTCCATGGAAATAAAATCTGAGAGAGTAAAACAGCTATCTAGAGAAATCTGTTGAAGCATGATGAAAATACTGTGCACATATTTGGTGTGCCAAAAGATTCATTTTACCTTCATTGTGTTACTCAGTTTTCACCAGATTTCATTATATTGACTGAATCCTGGTACTTGGGGATAGGCCTTACAATCCACTCTTCCAGAAAGTGCAGAAACAAACAGAAATGAGCATAACAATGTATTTTTTATTTGATTATTTTTGGAAGTTAAGGGATCTTTTATTACCATTGATTTATTGAGCCTATTTTTTTCTAGCCATGTAAGTACTTGGTAATAAAGTCTTCAAACTTTACACTGCAAGCTCTCACTCAAACATATCGACTAGGGAATTGAACCTGCAACCTTTCGGTTATGGGACAGCACTCCCACCAACTGAGCCACACGAGCCAGGGTTGTTTAACATATGTTTAATAAATAGTTATGTCTATCTATATCCATATATAGTTGATTTGCTCATTGCTTTTAGTGTAAGTTTCTACATATCTTTAATACACACCTAATTTTTCTGCTTTTCTTTATTATTGTAGTGATTTTAAATTTCAAACATTTCTTCTTTAGATTTTTGTATATATTTTCTTTGTTCCTTATTATTTCTGAACTTGTATCATTTGGAGAACTAGAAAGATGCAAGGCGGTGTCATTGAGATACTACTGAATGCAATTTAAATTTAATAAACCTTGCACCAAGATTTGTGATGCTAAGCCTCTGATCACATTCAATTAATTCTTATACTCAAGAAAAAGGATTAATTAATTTCAGCATTTTTGGTGGCTTTGAGATTCGGTTCAAAATTAGTTCACAAGGAAAAATGACTGCTAGCCTGCAATCCCACCAACAGTGCACTAGGGTTCCTTTTTCTCCACATCCTCCACTTGTTTGTTGACTTGTTTATGATGGCCGTTCTGACCAGTGTGAGGTGGTATCTCACTGTGGTTTTAATTCGTATCTCTCTAATGACTAATAACATTCAGCATCCTTTCCTATGCCTTTGGGCCCTTTGTATGTCCTCCTTGGAGAAGTGTATGTTCAGGTCCTTTGTCTATTTCTTAACTGAAGTGCTTGTCTTCCTGGTGTTGAGTCATATGAGTTCTTTATACATTTTGGAGATCAAACCTTTGTCCAAGGTATCATTGGCAAATATGTTTCCCCATCTGGTTGGTTCCCTTTTCATTATTATGGTGTTTTCTTTAGTTATGCAGAAGCTTTTTAATTTGATGTAGTCCCATTTGGTTATTCTTTCCTTTATTTCCCCAAGGACCCCAAAACACCAGTTCAAAAGAACTTAAGCACCCTATGTCATTTACAATAGCCAAATGCTGGAAACACTCTAAGTGCCCATCAGTAAATGAGTGGATCAAAAAACTGGTACATTTACACAGTAAAATACTACGCAGCAGAAAGAAAGAAGGAGCCCCTACCTTTCAAGACAGCATGGATGGAACTGGAGAGCATTACATTAAGTGAAGTAAGCCAGGTGGTTGAAAGAGAAATACCATGGGATCTCATCTATAAGAGGAACTTTATGAATGAGACAAGCAAATAAGCAAAACAACCACCAAAAACCCCAGAGACATAGAAATAAAGAACAAACTGACAGGGACCAGAGGGGGTGGAAGTGGGGTACGGGGGGAAGAAGGGGAAGGGTCTAGTCAAGGAACAGGTATAAATGACCCATGGACGTGGATAACAGGGTGGGGATAGATGGAGGGCCTGGGGGATGGGGCGGAGGAAAGCAAAGGGGGAAATTGGGATAACTGTAACAGAGTAACAATAAAGAAATTAAAAAATGACTGTCAAAGATTCCTTGTGCTGTTAGCCCCTCATCACACCCATCTATGGCAAACCATTTAAAAATCACACTACATTACACAAGCTTCCCGTCCCAAGGGAATCTTATATTAGTATATTCATGATCCAACCTCAGTACAATGAAATAAGAACTTGAACTCAAGATTAGAATTCTTGGAAGTTGTGTTTTCCTCATACAACCACTCAAAAAAGATGGAATTGGGCAAAACCTGTTAATATCCCTGTGGTTATAAAGTTTTATTAAATTAGAGTATTTATTATAGAGTAAGAAGAGAGATCATTTTATTTCCTTTGAAGTAGTTCCCATAATTTAATCCCCTCTGGTCTTCATAAGACGCATACGTAAACAATGTATGTTCCAAAAATATGAAATAGCTCAAAGTATGATTAACTGCAAAGGGATCTATATACTGTAAGTATTATAGAAAATAGAGAAGGAAGACCATCTATTCATTCATCAATAATTTAAGTGAATTTATGTTGTGGCAGGCATTATATCTCGATCCTCAGAACTTGGACTTGCATGTCTAACTTCCTGTCTGACATCTCCATGTACAGCCTTAACAGGCACTTCACACATGACTTAGGAACCCAGATTTTCTCACTACATTCTCTCCTACAGTCTTTCCCATCTGAATGGCAACTCAGTCTTCTGGTTTTTCGTCTCGAAAACTGAACAAACAAGTAAAACAAACAAAAAAGCCCATACCTTTATCCCTGATTCCTCTCTTTCTTTCACTCAGGCGTTCAATTGGTAAGCAAACCTTCCTGGCCCCAGTGTTGGAATATATCCAAATATCACCACTTCTCCCAACCTCAACAACCACCATCCAGGTCTTTTGCAGGAATCACTGAAGCAGTTTCCTGGTTAGTGGTCTCCCTGCTTCACCCCTTGAGCCTCTGCAGGCTCACATCCTGTGACTCCCCTGCTCAAGAACCTCAGAATCAATGCCCTTGGAGTCCACTGAGCACTGACTATCTACTAGGCACTGGTTTAAGCTGTCTGCAATATTAACATCCGGAATTCTCAAAGAAACCTTATATGGTGGGCACCATTAACCTGTTTTCTCAATGAAGAAATGAAGGCACAGGGAGGTCAAGTCATTGGTGAAGATCTCACATTCTATGGGTGGCAGAGATGGGACTTGAACCCAGACAGTCTGGCTCCAGAGCCCTTGCTGTCAACCTCTGTGCCTGCTCCTCCAATGGCTTCTCTTCTCACTCTTGGAAAAAAACAAGTCCTGCTGGTGGCCTGCCAAGCTTGGCATGATCTTCCCTCATAACCACAGAGAGCTCACCTTCCACTACCTTCTCCCTGGCTCTCCGTCACGGTGGCCTCCCCACTGTCTGTCACTCACCCCAGGCTTCTTCCCATAGCAGGGACTTTCGCCCTGGCTGGTTCCTCAGCCCGAGACGTTTCCCCACCCAGCAGGGCATGGTCACTCCCTCACCTCCTTTGGGTCTTTCCACAAATGTCACTCTTCAGTTAGGACACTCTTCAGTTATTGAACATCTTACTAGTAAGTCTGGACACTATGCTAAGCACTTAACATATACTTTGCTCCATTAAACACCAGCAACAGCTCTGGGCTGATGGAACCATTACGTCCATTTCACAGATGAGGAAAAGAGGCACGGAGGTCTAATACCACGTGGAAGGTCACACGGCTGATCAGTGGTGGAGTCAGGACTCCAACCTAGAGTCTCTGACTCTGGTGACTGTGACCTTACACATACACGCACACAGGCACATACAAGTTGGTAAGTTGGTGACTAATAATGAATGATGAGAAAGTGAGAGAAAAATTAGTCTGTTGAGAAGCTTAGAGTCAGAGTGAGAACAATAGCATATCAGGTTAAAGGGAGATAAGAGGGGAGAGTTTGGATGATCAGTTTCCAAAGCCATCCTTCTCAGACTGTCAGTATCACCCAGGGGTGCTTGCTAAAAATGTAGGTTCCTGGGCTCCATTTCAGACCGTGAAACAGTCTTTGGGGGCCAAGCACCCAAGCATCTGTATAAATAAGAACTCCTAAGTGAACACAAGCTCTCAAACCACCAGCTTGGAAATTAGGAAATTGTTTCACCACCTTCAATTCATGCACTAAGCATCACAGCCCTACTATAGCGTTTCCATAACAACAGGATTTGCAAAATATACTCTCTCCATAAAACTGCAACTTCGGGCATGGCCTTTGACAGGTTTTTTCATTAGTGGATCCCAAGTACCTACAACAGTGGTTGACTCGCAGTAGGTCAGCAATAAATGGTTGTTGAATGGGTGAATTTTGGAGAGGCCCAGACGAAACTTTCAAGGTACATGATAACTTTGCATGAGCATGTGACTCTGAGGAGTCCAAGATTCGCATAAGACTTCTCATGAAAATTCGGTTTTATAATTATTTCCTAAGAGGTGTGAAGGGAGTTGAAAGTATACTGGCTTTTGGGATCCTGGATTGAAGTATGGCTTCAGGCTCTGTCATTTAGACCCTGTGTGATGCAGACAAGATATTCAATCTTTGTAAAGCCTGTTTTCTGCATCAGTAAATTGATCATCTCTTCATGTACCATAAAGGTGCTGTAAAAATATCAAAAAATTTGAAAAAACAAGGTACCGCTATTAAGTGAATTATTTTTTACTTCTCAGTCACTCTGAGATACAACTTCTTTCTGCAAATTTCTAGCTGCAAGATTTTATAGTCTGAATAGTAAAATTAGGAAAAAATGACTTTTAATGATTGAGACAGTATGATTCCTACAGAGAGATGTAGAATGTATTGATGCTAACCAGAGTCCAACTTGAAAACAGAGGTCTCAGATCTTTTCATATTTAACTTGTGAGAACTTGTTAGAGTAATGAGTAAGAAATTATTCCTACTTCATGTTTCCTCTTGGAGGTAATCATAGCCAAATAGTTCAAGAACAGCATCACTTTTCAAAAACCAAATATTGATCTGTTAAAGAACTAAGCCTAAAATATTATAGCTTAGTATTCTGTCACTCAGAGGAACAACCCGAGCCAAATGACTTTCATTTAAAAACTTTTAGTGTTACAGGTACTCTTCATTCATTATTTACTACATCCTTGATATCTGAACACTGAAATCTAAGAGAAAAAAAAAGTCGATTGTACTGAAACCACCCAGACTTCAGTGCCTCCCCAGTTTTGGAAACTTTAGCACACCATTTCCATCCTAACACGGAATTTCAGTGACTAAGCAGATATCTCCCTGAACCTAAAGTAAGAAAAAAGCTTTCTCACTGACTTTATTCCTGCTGATCCACCAAATGCACAAAGTAGAAGTAACACTGTCCATCGTAATTAAAGCACAAGTAAAAATGTAATTAGACAAGGGGTGAGAAACAGCCTTCTAATTAGAGCACCATGCATTCCACAAAATTCTCAAAAACTTTATTCTGATTGGGTGCCTAAGTTAAGCCCTTTGGAGAGACATTTCTGTTGCAGAGTCAGAAATAAAAGCTCCAAGTCCCTTAAAGTTAGAGCTGTAACCACCAACATCTATCCAACTTGATGGGTGCCTGTGATACAAAAACATCTGCTTGGCGCTCTTCTTTCAAATTAGAATTATAAAATAAAATCAAGTTAATTAAACCAACAGCAAAATTTTCACTTTTTCCAGCACAAAAGTTAGCAACAGCATATGTAATGTCAGTCAGTGAAGAATTTGTAATAGACCAATAAACTGCACGTTTTGGTGACAGATCTAAGAGAAAGAAAATCATCTCTTTGAATAACAGAAAGAGTTTTTAAAGGTCCCCCCCCCCAAACAATAAAGCGCAGTAGTAAACTTGAGGTCACACATTTCTTGATCTGAAGCTGAGCACACCGAGACCCTAAATTGTAACCTCCTGCTATAATAGCAGTTCAATCAAGTGACGCCACTTTGCTGCAGATACCATACCATTATAACGAGGGTTCTGGGTCTGCTCATTTCGTCGTCACTTTCCAGAGGCAAAATTTCGTGGGATGGTTCCTCCTCCTGGCGTCGGCTACAAATGTGTGGACAGCTCCTCTGGACCACGGAGCGAAAAGCCTGCAGCAGAACAATGCTGGCAGTGCAGCCCATTGCTGCATCCTGGAGCCTACAAAATAACTTCTATGTTGATGCTATGTTTGCAAAACAGTGGCTCCTTGTCCCTGAACACAGCCTACATAGCAGCTGCAGCCAGCTCAGGCTCCAATCACTTCCTTGAGCTCTGATCATCTGATCAGCGCCAAATAGCTTGGATGCAGAGATGGGAAAGATTGGATCCACTGAAACTGAACACACTCAGGAATATTAGAGCATTTCGACCGGAGAGTATTTCTCAGTTCATCTTGAGAGCCTGTTTCCTGTTCATTACAACAATTCCGTTCCATTCTCCTTCCAGAGCTCTGAATAAATATATCTTTCCCATAGACATTCAAAGAAATCACTTTTGCAAAGTAAACAACTGAAAATCTGACTTACACTGACATTTTTTTCCAAATCTGACTTCACACTGACATCTTTTTCCAAGGAAAATGAGTGTCACATAAAGAGTTGAAAATGATTTTTTTTAAATGTAAACACTTCCGAAAGGAAATTTTGCTAGACACCTCACTAAGTGATTGGGGTTTTACTTCACACAGCACTTAAGTTCCAGAAACGGAATCGACTCATCTGAAATGTGGCACCCACTGAATCAAAATGAATTATCAAAAGTATGCACACATTAACCAAACCCATGCGAGCCCGTGATTTCCTTTCAATGGTGTGGTTGTTCTGTTCCCACACATGTGGTTCTGCAGCCTAATACATTTTTATATTTACATAGGCAGCTTGCAGGGCTAAAAACGTCTATTACGGAGGTCACTCAGCTGACTGAGCCACTCAAGCTGACCTCTTAGAAAACGCAGCTGTCAGGCACTTTCACATCCTATCAATAGGAATTTAAGTCTTCAGGAAGGACTTTGGTGGTTAAGAGTCTAGTATTCCCTGACTCCTGCAAGACCAGTCACTTAGGAGGCAGCCAGAGAGATGCTTAGAAGTCACGTGACCTGCCTGGCCTGGCTTCAAGGTCTAATGGTCTACTGCAACAGAAGAGGGCGGCAGGGGATGCTTGCACTAAAAATATCTCCCGGAAAATGGATTTTGCTTATAAACGAGGGAAGTATGAAATCCCCAGTAGGATTTGCAATGTCGGGATCTTTCTGTGAAGCCAGTGCTCCCAGGGTAACTCTGGGAGTCAGAGTGAAAATATTTTCTTTGGTTTCTGGGCCCCTCAGTGCGGAGGTGCTGCAGTAAAGTGTGGAGAAGGCTGTTTTGCTGGAAGGCTCGGCCCCTCCCGCCCCAGTAAACTTGGTTTCACAGAAGCATCTAGCATAATGCCCAATTAGGCACCCATTGCTCAGTAATCTGTCACAATACAGCACTGTTTTAATTAGTGTTTGTCAGAGAAGTAAAACATTTTTGTTTCTTTCAAGAGGCACTGGCTGCCAATAGTTTCTCATCTCCCTCTGTTTTGAGCAAACATATTTCAGTGTGGCTGGAAAAAGAAGAAAAAAATGCTAATGGTGCTGGCAAGTCCCCTCACTCCCTGCGGACCTTTGTCAGAGAGCCCGGGTGCTAATCTAAACCATTTTTTACTCCGAACAACTAGGGCATTTACTGAACAGAGGCTACAATTTAGCTTGTCTGGCCTGTGTGTATTGACTATCTATATAAATGGTGTCCACCAGGGACCCAGCACAGAGTGGGCTTCTGTGATTATAGAGATGTCTTTTCAAGTATGACTGCCCGTTCAGACGGCCTGCCTGTCAGTGCCTACCCTCCCCCCCCCACTCCCATGCCCGAGAGAGAGCCCTCTCCAACCATCTTCTTAGGCCCGGTCCTCTGCTTGTGAGTGAGTAACTCAAAGGCAGCAAGGCACTGACTGAATGCTTAAGCAGTCCATTAGCTCCAGCCGGCAGCGGGATCAAGCGGGAAGCCGGATCCCTCCATCACGCAGCACAGCTTGGCAGGGAAGAGGCACTTGGCTTCCCAGACTCCTTCTAGCCTCCCCTCCCTAAGTCTGGCTAACCTCTAGGGTGGCTTTTGGAGTCAGATGTTTTGGCAGGTGCCAAAGCCTTTGGGGAAATGAATGAGACGCTTTCTAGCTATTGGAGTTGTATTACCATTGATGCCCTCTTTGCCTCTGAGGAATTCATCCCCATCATTGATGGACTGCTGGGGGCCTCTCTGTATTCTCTCTCCCTCTCCTTCGACGTCTGTCCTCAAGGAAAGGGACCTCCAAGAATTACTTTCTTGGGAACTCAGTACACACCACAGTTACCTCGTGAACAAGAGACCAAAAGGAGGAAAAGCAGGGACTAACAGTTGGACATGGAGTCCAATATTTTCTTATGAAAAATTTTAAATATGCAGCAAAATTGCAAGAAAGGGAATGGGTTCTGAGCTATAAGTGTTCCTTAGTAAATGGAGCCGGGTGGGTGGGGTAATAGGGGAGGAGGCAGAAATCAACCCAGACAGAAGGCCCTCCCCCAGCCCCTTCATATTTAGCATACAGGTAGATACAGAGAAAATATTTTAAAAGGAATGAATGCTTCACAAGTATCTGCTTTTTCCATCTGCAGTATTAATAATATGAGTATTGATTTGGCCTTCAAGTATCAAATAGGCATATCCTTGCTAATTAATAACTTTCCGGGAATTTTGCTCTCATTCACCTCCTTCCCCGAACTGTGTCACCTTTTTTCATAGTTCACTAAGGTATTTGGTAAATATGAAATGCTGGAAGTAAGATTTTAAATTATTATCATAGATGAGAAAATAATGTCACTATCATTTGTAAAACTGAATTTCCCAAGAAAGTGGTAAGAACTAGAATTCATTCTGAGTTATTAAATAAAATACATATATATGTATATATACATGTGTATGTATGTTTGTATATATGTACCCACATATATACATTTGCATATGTTGTATATATTCGTGTGTGCATATACACATATGCACATACATGGAGCAGTCCATGGAGGGGAGGCTAGAAAGGAGTCTGGGAAGCCAAGTGCCTCTTCCCTGCTGTTATATTTGTTCATTCATTCAGCACTTATGAAATCTTAAATTTACACACAGTGAAAAATCTTTCTTGCTTCAAAGCAGAGATGGCCATGTTGTATAGACACGAAGTAGCCTTTGTGTAGTTAGAAATGGGAGGAAGAGGGAAGACAGTATTGATAAGGTCAGGTATGCACACCTGGGAGAAAGTTTAATATAGAAAGAAAAAGTAAAGAGTTCTGAAGAGTAAATGGGAGACATGAAAAAAAACCCCAAAAAGAAAGACTAATAAAACAGATTTAAAAATTCACCAAAATATCCTTCAGTCCTTTCTCAAATGACCACTTATCCAATTCTCCCCTCTTTTCCCTAAATCCTGGCAAATATGTTTCATTTTTTTAGCTGTTTTCAATTTTTTTTGGACTAAGAATTTTTTGATTCACTCCTGCCATTGGATAATGCATCCAAAGATCTTTCTACAATGGGCAAGGGAAATCCATCTTTAATTTAAATAAATAAAGTCTGTTGAAAGTGCTGGACTCTCCCCACTTTGTTAAAGTAGGTAAGAGCTATACGTCTAAGCATGCCCTGAGATGCAGACTGTGCTGAGTTGGACCATGTCTGGAAATGATGGAGGTGGAGCCCACACTTCTCTCTCACCCAAAAGACACAGGCCGAGGCCTCTGAGCCTCCACAAGCATCACAACAGACCTACGTGGAGGGAGTGAAGTTTACTGCCATCTTCGCAGGGCAAGTGCACTGAATGCTACTGCTGGTAATGACATCATCTTGTGGAAACAAACATGAGCTCCGATGAAGATACCATAATGGGGAAATGAAGTGTAACCAGGTCAGCCCTCCCTGCTTCTCCGACATCCCTGACACTCTTCACCTTCATCTCATTGCTCAACACCCTGGAGTTGCTGGTTACTACGGCAAGAGGCTGATAGGACCATAATTAGAACTTATCTGTAAAGAGAAATGTATGGTTGAGATTTAGAACGTCAAAGATTTTGCCTAGGAAAACCATACTTCACCAATAGTCTCAAGTGAATCGTCACCTCCCCAGAGAAAGATTCTAAATGCCCTCAGATTCAATTAACCCCACTTTTCCCCCGGCTTCCAAAACATGAAGGTCCAGGAGCCTCTGGGAACTGGCTCTGCACTGCACGCACACGTCCCAACGCAGAAGAATGTGGTTTCTGCCACGTTGGGAGTCCAGATACCTTGACTTCTAGTTCAGGAGGGTAGATGGAGAAGGTTTGTTTCCTTCTTCCCTTGGCAAAGTCCAAGTGAAATGACAGCATTGAAGTATGAGAGGGACTGTATTGATTACAATGGTGTGGGGAAGGCTTTTTCAGCGGATGAGACTTTACAGGAAGTTCTATTGAAAAACAAAAAGTGAATGTGATCACACTGATCCATACCCAACATGAAGGATCAGCAATGTGCACACAGCAGAGGAGGGCTCACTGCTCTCCACCAGAGCCCTGAACGGGCTCCAGGCTTGGAGAAGGTGGGTGCTGGATAGGAGAAAGTAATTCATCTGCCCTCCCAAGAGTATCCGGCACTCACAGAACACCAGAGCCCCGGACATCCACTCTCTAAAGAAGAGCAAAGGCTTCCAGGATCCCAGCTTAGGAGTTGGCACCTCAGAGAAATGCCCACATTATTTCGACATTGGCAGGTGGAGGCGGGGCACATCTCTAGCCTGTCTGCCTGGCTCACCCTCTGAAGTAAAGACTGCACCTGGGGCACCTGTCAACCTAGAAATCATCAGTCAGTTGTCAGTCTGGTCTAGTTCAAGTTGGGGGCTCAGACACAGAACACTTTGGCCACTCAAACCAAGAAGATCCCCCTCTGGAGTTGCATTAATTTATAACGAAACTAACAGTACGTGCACAGAGTGACGTGGCCCGAATCAAAGTAGATCCTTGTCCCCAGTGGCAGCCTGTGGGAAGGCAGGCAGCGGAGGGCAGCAGAGAGGCTCACCGTGAGCTCTGGACTCAGAGGGGCACGTGCTAGTGTCATGGCTCTGCGGGGGGAAGCTGTGTGATTGTGAGTCAGTTGCTTAACCTCTCTGCGCCTTGATAGTATCTGCTGTAAAATGGGGATCATCCTTGATAGCTGTGAAGATATTTATTGGTGGGAGGAAAAATCAAAGACTAATGTGGAATCTGGGCTATAAAATCATCAAGCAGATACATTTGATGCTGCCTTTGCTAATGGTGATAACAGGGGCTGGGTCTACTCTCTCTCAGCCTCCACTCTCAGTTTCAACTTGACTCCGCCCAAGAGAAGCCTCCCCTGAGGGGCCTTGCCTTGCAGCCCTGAACCTCAGTCCTTATCACTTCATCCTGTGGTTTCCTTTCTAAGACACAAGCTGAAATTACCTTCTGAAGAATTTCATTTTTAAGTGATGTCTTCCTCTTTCTATAGAGCTCAGATTGTCTTTATTTGGTTCACTAGATGTCCAGTGCCCACAGTGTGGTTGCTGCTCAATGAACAATAATAATGATACTCATAATAAAGCAAGCCCTTCTCTGGCACTCACTGTGTGCCAGCCGTACGGGTCTACGTATTGATTCATTTACATGGCGCTCTTTGAGGTAGTTCTCTGATCATGCCCATTATACAGATGAGAAAGCTGAGGCACAGAGAAGTGAAGTGACTTGCTCAAAGACTCACAGCTCGTACGTGGCAGAGCCCAGGGTTTGAATTCAGCCAGAGCCTGAGCTTATTACCAATTCCAAACATCAAGTCTGTGCCGAGCAAGCCTTGTATGTTCCAAAGGTGGATTTATACCAAAAAATTTTTGGCACATGGGTGGCTGTAGTGAAGCAGTCCTGGAAAGTCCCCTTTGAGAGCTGGTGTGTCTCTCGCAGGCAAATCTGTGATGTTTCCTTGGGAGACAGCTTCAGGAGGCAGCCAGCACTCTTAGCAGACTGTTTCGGGTTATGGTATAAATTGCATTTTGATGGCTATGTAAAACATTTAAAATGTAATGAATTTGACGATAAGGAAAAAAAAATTTAATTGCTGTGTTTACTGTGTGAAGTGCTCACCTGTCCAAATTGCCTGTAATGCATAGAAGTGGTAGACGGAAGCGTGACCAGCTCCCCCTGTGACTCTCTGACGCAACATCTGTTCTCACATGACAGGAGATACTGGTTAACACTGAAATGTCCCCAGAAAAGAGGTTACTTCAGGTCCAGCAAGAATGAGGCCATTGTCCTAAGACACCATTTCAGCCTGGACATGGCCATCCAGGCTCAGAGAGGACCGCCTGCTGCCACAAGGTGTTGAATCTACAGAGGCTTACAGCCCGGCCACATTGCAGCCACCTGCTTTTCTGGGCGAGTGTGAGAACCTGGGCACAATTAGCAAGCTGGGGGAGTAGAGCACCTCACAGTCTCGGTTTCGCTTGCCTGCACCCCCAGGGCATTTTGTGCAGTCCTGTGACCGGAAGATCCTGGAGACCAAGCAGAGGGAAGGAAGTTCCATTCAGTTATCTAAGCTGCAGGACGGCTTTTACATGGGACCCCAGTGATTGGTGGAATGAAGCCATCAATCAACAAGGGATAAAAATCGACTCCTCCTTCTCCTCCTCCTTTTCCTCTTTCTCTTCTTTCTCCTCCTCCCCCTGTCCTCCTCATCAGAGTCATCATCAAAGTTTAAATCCTGTTGATCTTCTTTGTAAACTTTGCAGAGGCTCAGCAATTATTCCCAAGTGAAAGTGACCTCAAAGGAAGAGAACCGCCCCCACCCCAGCCTCTAAAAACAACTCAGGATTTAGCTCCAAGTTGAGTAAAACCAGGTCATGGATTTGGCCATTTTGCTGAGCAGGGATTAAGGAGAATCTTTTTCTTTGTCTATTTTCAGATAAGTAAATCCCCTCAGGTACAAACCCAATTAAATGGCTCGGAGGGAGTTAATCAGTGCTTTCTTGGCTAAAACGGGGCAAGAGAACCCAGTGAAATCATTCTCCCCAAGGCCCCGTTGCCTTTGTCAACTTGCACCTTTCCCTCTGCCTGTGCAATTCTTCTCAAGACCTTGGGATTCTGGTCTGTTTTGATTGTAAGCCACGGCCTCTTTGTTCCACATCTGATTTCACGAGTTCTCTTCTCTCAGTCTTTCTCTTCATTTCCACTCAGAGTAGCCTCCTGATTACAGGTATGCTTCCCACTTGCTGACGGTTGAGTCCCACAATTAATCACTTTGGAAACCAGCACACTGTTCTTTCACTGGAAAAACCCACGTGCTGTTGCCAAGCTCTTATTTTTCTTCGTTTTCCTGCCTTTAGCGCTGGTGCTGTTCAAAAGCAGTTTACTGTTTTGTTCGTACATTTAGATGCATCAGAAAACTCTCCTTCATTTCTCTCGAAGGCAGCTTCCTCATCAGCAGCTTCCTGCAGGGTGCATGGATAACTTATATGCTCCATTAGTATCATAGCTTCTACATTTGACTGCACTGTTCTCAGGTCAGAATGAATCTGTCTTATTCTTAATTGCAGCAGTTGGGCAAAGGCTCAGGAAGCAGACTGCCAAGATGAAATCTCTGTTGAGACATTTACTATGAAGCACATTTTTAAAGCCTCGGCTCCCTTGCCTGTTAAATGGATGAGTACTCACGAAGATCTAAGATCCATGTCAGGGCTTGGCACAGTACCAGACACATGGTACGCATCCCCTACATGTTTGCTAGTTTTACTAGAAAAGAGTAGCTCACAGGACTTTCCGACATTGTTTGTGTTTCCACACTTCCTTCATAAATGTTTTTGTTGTTTGTTTTGGTTTGTGATCTCCCAACTTTTTATTTGTTTGTTTGTTTAGGAATATACAGTGTGCCCTGGGTGATGGATGAATGGGGATGTTGGGCATGTCTCCACTGTGCTTCAAGTTCAACCTCCATGATAGTGTGAGACAAGATCCATACCTGCTCCCCAGTCCACCGGCAAGGGTAAACAAGTTTGAAATAATATAATAATATCTCATTTAACTGGAGGTTACTTATTTGCAACCTCAATATTCTCAAGAGAGCCAAGTCCTGGAAAGCAACAGAAACAACTTCTGCAGAGCCAGAAGAAGACAGCACCTGATTCAATAATCTATGAAGCTCACAGGACCTGCTCAGGGAAGAGATGCTCATACCTTCAGAATTCACTGTTTAGCTACCATATGCAGAAGTCTAAAGAACTTGCTCAACTGAGCTTGCAATGGCCTTTGACCAGAAACAGTGTATTTTTACCTACCCTGATCCAGTAAGAATAGGGAGCCGGCAATTACAATAATGTCCCTGCTAAATATAGAAATGCTGACAGATGTCAAACTTCTTCAGAAAGATTGTGGTCTGTCCAGGCATTAAGCCACCAACCCACCAAGACTGGGGTTTGGGGCCTGTGTATCTGGGGCAGAAATAAGGCTATATTATTCTAGTCCAGTTCCTAAGAAGTGATTCAGAGCAATGAACATGATCTTTGGAGTTGAAGAGACCTAAGTTTGAATTCTCTGAGCTTTATGGTCCTCAACCACATGATGGAACTCAGATGACCTTTTGTGCAGTTACTTTAACAGAGGACACTACTGTTACTGGACTGAAGGGGTCCATATGCCTGCACGCATCAAAGCCCAGCAAGACCTAAACAGAAGTTTGCAGCCAAGGAAATCACAGGGATTTATGACGGACATGGTATGACACCCAAAGTCACAGGTAGCTCATGCTTAGAGACCTGACTTCCTGGTGATTTTCAGGGGACAGATTATACAGGGAAAATCAGTAATCATGAGATTCTAAGAGTAGGGTCATATAGTCTCTACTGAGTGGTGGGCGTTATTGATCATTGCATTTTGTCCAGATGTCAGCTATGGAGTTGTTCAGTCAAATTTCACAAAGATTTGTCCTTTGGGATCATTTCACTTTCCTGGGTCCAGAGCTAAAACATAACTGAGGCTGAGATACTATGTGCAGTTTGGTTAAAAACTCTTTCTCAATAGCCAATAGACTCAGAACCTTGTTTCTAAGGCTGCTGGATGCTGCCCAGAATCTCACTCTCCTGGGGTCTTAATGATTCAGGAAAGGAGAGGGAGGTGGGTCAGTCAGCATGCCAGGACAGGCTGGTTTGAGTCAAAGAAAAAAAAAATCAAAATCAAAGGCCAGATTAAAGAAAATAAGGTTTCTGCATGGTTACACAATGTATGAGACATTGTCCTAAATGATAGATTTCATTGTTCTTTTACCACTATTATTAATACAACTATTATATTTATTATCATTGTCATTCTAAATAATTGTCAAACGGGGTAATAGTCCTGTGAGACAAGGTTTATAGCTAATATAGTCTTGTGCAAACGGTAATGAACAAAAGAAAGAGCCTTGCCACCAGAATGAAAGGGCAAGGTCAAGAGTAAGGTGAGGTAGGAAGTGTTGTAGGGTCCTCTACGCTCCCCAGTGAGTCCAGAGTGCGTGGTCAGTCCCACTAACTTAAAGGTACTTCCTCCCCACTCCCATTCTACCACACGCACCTGTCCCCCCAAAAGAAGGGAAAGATGATAGATTCTGACAAGAAGAAAGTGATAGAAGGAATCAATATCCAGAATGCCAGGGGCTGATTCATGGCAGGGGCCATAAACACCGTGAAGGACATAGACTGCTCAGTGTGCTGGCCCAGTCGGGTAACAAGAGGTCACAACGATGACACTGCTGCCTCAGAAAAGGACCAAGCATGTCCAGTGGCCACAGTTTCAGAAGAAAGAGAAGCCTCAGAAATGTTCTAAATAAATATCCGTCAACGACTGCTTTCATTTTTTAAAAGTTTATGATTACACAAGATACATGATGTTATCTTCAAAAGTTAGCCATGTAAAAAAAATGCTCTCAGCTGAGGGTGGATAAATAAGCTCTTAACTGTACATTCAGAACTTGTTCCATTTTATTTTCTATGTTCACATTTTTTTCTCCTCTGAACTGTGGCAGGAATTAGCCACCCACATCCCAAACATTCCAAGTTAAATCTAGTTTACAATGATCATGAATTGGTTTCCAAACACGAAAACAGCAGTCTTTTAAGTAATTTAAAAACATGCGTTCCCAATCAGTTTGAAAGATGAAAAAGATGGTGTCAACATGAGCAAATGTCAAGTTTCCATTCTTTGACAGGACTCGGGAGTAGCCCAACATAGCATCCTAGAAGTCCCAGGCTCAGGCTTCGGAAAGAAGAGGAGAACAAAGCAAGGTTCAGAGCCAGCAGGAGCAGGAGGGGCGGGGCTATGCACAAAAGATGAACGTGATAATGTTCAGTTTCTCTTTACACCCTAAACTGGAGGAGGTAGATTCTTATAGATAGTGTTATCTCCATTGTCTGCCACTGACAAATGAAGCTATAGCAGTTCTTCGAGAGGACTTGTGCAACCCGTATTCCAGCAGGATGTATTTCCAGGTGGGAAAAGCAGTAGGTGAGCCTCTGACACTAATTATAACTCCAGACGGGTTTTACTGCCTCTCTCTGGATCTACGTTTGTGATACTGGTGAGGTTGCAGGTAACACTGCAGAACTGAAGCTGCAGTGAGGCACATGGTAGATTTTCCCTACCCTCAGGTAAAGGGTAAACAAGCCAGCAGCATCGCATTGCTCTGGCAACCAACCTAGCACAGCACAGGAGAACAGAGGGAGACCTTACATGGAGATTGCACTAGGATGGCGAGGAGGATTGAGGGAGGAAAACCCTTCCTGTCCATTTCTGGAACATGGCCACAGGGGGAAGTGCAGAGCTCCCAGTCTAGCCTGGGAAAAGGATGTGTTGGTTGGGAAGGTGGATGGTCTGAAGTGTATGGAATTTGGGGTCCGAAGGTTTAAGTGGAGGGAGGGCAGAGACTCAGTCCTTCACCTTTTCCGTGCTTGCTCTGTCAGGGGCCAGAGTGTTCCTGGACCAGCAGGCTCTGGAAACCACGTGGTCTGACAGCAGCTTGGCTTCAGATGCAGAAAGTGGCAGCAGAGCTGTGGCTGCATAAGCCATGGGCATGCAGGCTCCAGAACAATGCCCAAAGCCAGTCTGCAGCTGGGGGCAATCTAGGCACCTCCATGATGGTGCTGCAGCCCTTGCATTTCCCAAAAGATCTTATTTTAAATGGAGAATGAACTCCAGGTACAGCCTGATCTAACCTGGCAAACGCTGATGGAGTTTCTCTTTGGGTGTTTTAGAGAAAATGGGCTTTGAGGTAGAAGCCAGCCACTCTTCCAAAATTGTTTAGCTTTTGACTAAACAACCTCTTTCCTTTTTCACCAGACCTCTGCCTCCAGATTTGGCCTACGGGCAGCAGGCAATAGAACCCCATTTCTGTTCAGTAACATTTGCTTCTCCATAAAATCAGAGAGTGAGAACAGATGATCCCAGGTTCCAATAGCTGGTCTAGGATCCAATAGCTACATCTAACCACAAGATTCAGAGAAGACCAATAACCAATGTCTGGGCTTTGGGGAGGAAGGATGACCTAGAAAAAGTCATATATACTATGTTCCCCCTACCAACACTTTTCTAAGGCTATGATGAACATTACAAGCAGTTCTGAAAAAGGCAGAAACACTCTGAAGAGTTAGGGGGAAGAAAAAGGAGCTGGAAATGAGGTGGTGGAAGGAGGTCTAACAAAATCCATTTCTTTTTTTTGGAGATGGAGTCATTGCTAAGTCAGAAACCAGTAGGACTTTATTAGGCCTGCTTTCCCCTGATCCAGTGCTAGAGGCAGAATAATGGTCCCAGCGAGCTCTGAGTACAGAGTGTTGGGGAGGAGCACCAACCTTCCTTCTTCCCTTCCAAGTTCTGGCTGGTCCAGTAATCCCATGTACATGAGGGAGATTAAAGGCAGTTAGGGGTTATGTATACCTAACCCCATGATACCTAATCTATTATGTATGTACATACTGGGGTTCTACAAGAATATGGGGTCTGAGAACAAATCTGGCAGTTGGGGTTATTTGCCTTCTTAAACTAAGGATGAAGTCGGGGTGTGGTTTGGGACTTTAAAGTGAAGGAAGACAATTCATACGGAGATGGAAGAGCAAATGTTTGTTAAGTAAATGTTTGCTAGGCCATCTTTAACAATGAGACCAGAAAGGACTTTGATCAAAGGGGTCCTAGTGCTAGGGTTCCCTCTGTCCATCACACCCTAGCTCATATTAAACCCTAGTCACCTGTGAGGAATAACTTCCTGGAGCAGATCTTTTATCTAAATCCTTTTAGGCAGTTAAGGGGAAGGTCAAAGTTTTTCCCTGAGTTTTTCTTTCCTTAATAGTAACCAGTTTAAAATACACTATTTTAGGTTGGCAAAGTCTGTTCCCTTGGCATCAGCAATGTCCTGGGGAGCAGAAGCAGGGTGATGGGATGGTCACAAGAAGACTCGGTTGGTCTGCCTTTTCTGTGATCATTTTCTGGGCCACAGACCCAGAAAGTCTGTCATTACCAGGATCCGTGACCTTGACACATGACCTTGGAGCTTTGTCTCCATTTCCGGGAAATGAAGATGATAAGAACACATTCCTACCTCATACGATGAGTCAGTAAGATAATACACCGAGAGCACTTAAACCATGCCTGGGACTTAGGAAGAACCCAATAAATAGAGAAGGTCTGTGGTTTATGAACTCAACTCAGGAATTTCCGCAGCTGACAACCCCTCCCCAACTGAGTCAGGTGCGCCTTTCACTGCTGGGCGGCAGGCACTGCTGCTCATGGAGAAACAAAACCTCCCACAGCGGGAGGAAGATCTGGGCTCTGGGCAGTTTAGAGCAGAAGAATGCGCACAGAACACAGGATGCTCCCGTTTACGCTTCAGGTGAGGCAACGGCCGCCTGTTTTCTATTCAAGAGCAGAAAGGCAAGCAGGAGGGAGACGCACATTTCATCACTGAAGCGACTGCATTTTGACTGTAGAAAGTGGGCCCCTCCTTCCCCTTCGTCCACTCTGACCCCCACCCAACAGGACACAAGAACTCTGCCCTGCGCTGAGCAACTCGTTACCATTGCCCGGCCCTGCGGCCTTCCTCCCACCGGTCAGCGCGGACTGCGCATTGCCTGCGGGAGTAGGAAGCAACAAGCAGTCCAGCGCAGGCGGCCCGGTGACCAGAGGGCAAAACTGATTCCCAAACTGGACTGCATGGGGCTGAGATCCCAGCCACGGCACTGGTGTTGCTTCTACTTTGAAAAGTCTTACTCAAAACTCCTCAAATTTGATGGTATGTACCATTAGGCCTTTAAAAATACATGTGTAATCAGGCTATGATATGATTCTATTGCATTTCCCAAGGAGAATTCAAAGCAGCTTAATGCAACCTCAGGAAAAGCCTAACCCCCAGCTGACAGAAGGATGAAGAAATTTCCTACGAGCCTCCTTTGGCTCCAAAAGCACAGTCTGTCAGTACACACCTGTGAATGAAGACTCTGGCAATTCAGATCACTTTGAACTCATTTACTATATAACCCTTGTTTTTAAAAAAACGATCGATCGATTTATACCATGATTACTTTTGCAGGTGCTGATGGAAATATAAGTTTGAGAATGCAATTTAGCCAGAGGCAGTGCATGTGCTGGTGAAGGAAGGACCCTGCCGAACGCCGGCCTGGCCTTGGAAGCGAGGGAAGTCTCTCAGCACTTCTCTGCCCTCGTGCCCACCACAGAGAACTGTTGTGGGAATTTAATGAGATAAGACACGTAAAAGTACACAAGTGATACGCCGCCAGCCACTCTGGAGCTCTGCTGCAAGGCGAGATGGTACCTAGCGCAGAGGTGCAGCCGCAGCTTCGGATTTCCATCTATCCTCACAGACAGGCTGACCTGTACACACACTGGAGACACTGTCCGGGCGAGATGGTGCGGGATCGTGCAGGACTGCGAGGGAATGCTGATGTGCTACTTGTATGTAGGAAAGGGAGTGAATGTTAGCGCTTTAGTAATGCAAGGATGGTTCACTGTGTGCATCTCAGTACATTCACTGTTTTCAGGGTTTGGGAAGTGACCATTGCTCCATTTTAACTATTTTACTTTAATGGGTTTTTTTTTTTTTTGAGGAAAAGGTGTTGCATTAGCTTGAAGGTTTTAAAAAATGCATCGCTCACATTCTTGGCCATAAACTTGCCTTAGCATGAAAAGGACTCCACTGATTATCAAAATTTAATTTCTGCAAAAGCCAAGTTTTTCTACGTAAGGTGAACTTGCGCATGGCATGGTTGTTCTCGGGCATGTCAGTCATTCACATAATTGATACTCTTTGCCTCGTTGGAATCAATGACGGGGTAGTTTGAGTCGACCGGTACACTGTCCAAAAATAAATGGCCAGACCATTATTGGCCTAACTATTTGTGTTCAATAAAGTTCTTGCTCAGGTCTTT
The DNA here is from genome assembly GCF_021234435.1 of Artibeus jamaicensis. Lineage (NCBI taxonomy): Eukaryota > Metazoa > Chordata > Mammalia > Chiroptera > Phyllostomidae > Artibeus > Artibeus jamaicensis. The sequence goes on along the minus strand of NW_026521194.1, from coordinate 3,908,581 downwards.
TGTACCAAACTGCTCATGTGTTCCATCCTGAAAAATAAATTGAAGTGTCCTACCCATTTGGGCAAGCACCCTGCCCTCTCCCCTCTCCCTCCACGTGTGGTCAGAGCTCACTCTGCAGGTCCTGTCTCCAATCGGGTGCAGTGGGGCGTGGTGGCCACCAGGGGTGGGGCTGGGAGTGAAGGAGGATGAGCTGCCTGGTGCGACACAAAGTATGAGAACTGAATTAGGAGCAGAAGCAAATCTTAACAGGCCAGGATTCCATTCAGACCTGAAGGGGACGACTGAGCAGGAAACCGTGCCCAGTGGTTCACCGACTGGCACGTGGGCTGGGCCACCTGGGTCCAAGTCCTGGCTCAGCCCCAAACGGCATGTGACAGTGGATGAGGGGCTTGATGTCTCTGTCTCATGTGTAAACTGAGGAAAGTAAGTGCAGTAACAGGATGACCATGCAACCGACCCTCGGGTACCATTAACAATTATGCTAAGACAAGAGGCATGAAGAGGCTCTATGCACAGACAAGTGCATGCATGCTCACCTTGGTAATTTCTAACTCTCATGGTTGCTGTGAAAAATCAAATGAGGTCATCCATGTGAAATCACTTAGCCAGGTGTCTGGGGCAATAGCACCAATAATTTAGCAACATTAATGGGGCTTAATAGTCAGGGGGTCCGTCCTGAACCACACAAGAAGAAGCTTTTGAACTTGGCTCTGCATGGAGGTTGGTTGGCTTGCAGAGTGATTACATTTCAGGGTGGGAGGGAACGAGGGCCCCAGACGTGGAGGGAGGTATGTAGGTGGATTTCCAACATGGATGGGGTTTGGCAGGCAGAAGCAGGCTCAGGTGAGGCTGCAGCTCCAGGGAGAAGCTGGAGTGAGGGAGAGAAACTAATCTGGAGCTCCATTGGCCCTGCTGACTTCAGGTTAGGGCAGGAGGAAGAAAGGTAAGAAGAGTCCCATTGTGGTGCTCCCCTGACTTCGGTTTGCCCTGCACCTGGGATCCCCAAATCCTCACCTCTCAGTTCGAAATCTACTCTGATCCCAATGCCTACTTCCATATTTCTATGTAGACATTTTGCTCCCCACCAAATTCAGCAGCGTCTTTGGACACTGCTTCTGAACCAGCTCTGCCACACAACTGTCCCGTTGTTTTTAGCAGCTGCACCATTTTCCCTCAGACATTGGGGCAATTTTTGCTGCCTGCCTTTTCATTGCCTTCCATGTGCAACGGTGACAAGCAATGCTCATATGCCCCTACTGATGGAGGACAGGAGGACAGAAGGACAAGTGTCAGAGAGCAGCCTGTGCTGGGCAAGAATTATGTGAAACTCAGCACTTGCTGCCATAGGCTGCCCTCAGGAACGGTGAGCAAAAGAACTGAAGTCCAGAGCAACGTGCAAGCTACAGAGACCAGAGTCGACTTTGAAGAGTCATGACCAGACATGCAATGTGGTCCAAAGCCACAGAGAAGATTTCGCAATCTGAAAGACAGAGTCTCAGAGGGAAGACTGTGGTCCCCAGAGAGAGACGGACCCAGGGGGACTCCAGAGGAGTGAGTAAGATGTGGGTATGTGGGCAGGGGCACGGGGACAAGACCCTGTCAAACCAACACATGCTGCCTCTTGTCTGTGTTTTCCCCAGTGTCCAGGCCCGGAGCTGCCACGTTCTTCACTCTCAGACCTCCTAGTGACCGTGAACACATCCCCATATTTCAGCCGCATGCCCTCTGGTTATAGTTCTTATTGTCTTCAACCTCGTGGTCATTTAAGAACCGGTCAGCGAGGGCTTAAAAACTGGCAGCCTAGTTCTGATTTCGAATGAGAGTTATGTCAACTGTAAGTTTTCTTCCTGTAGGTTTTCTTAACCATTTGCCTCTTCGCATCCTTGTATGTGACTCAGCTGGAGCAGATGAGTAAAAATGGGTGAATAGGGAGCAAACAAATTTACAAAAATGACTCAGAAGCATCCGGTTTTTCTTGGCTGGGCACCTTGGTGTTGTTTGTGTTACTGTTCTTTCTAAATATTTACTCACGTCCCCCTACATTCTCTCGGAGTCAGAGCCAGGGGTGTGATCCTCTTGTGGGCTTCTCTACCCTGTCACCTCCCCCAGGGTCCTCCCCACCCGTCCTCTGTCTCCTCTCTTGCCTCTTTCCCCTCAGCAGCATCAAAGCTGCTCCCGCATCTTCAGTAAACAGACAAAAATAAAACCTCTTTCACCCCTGAAATTTCTATGGCTACAGGACTCTCCTTCGCAAACGAGCAACTGGAAAGAATCATCTAAAGATATTACTGTTTTCCCCTCTCGTCTGACTTTCACACTTAATCCAGAGAGTCCGTGGCTGCCCTCACTTCACTGGGCTCCCTCCATGCAAGGATCCCCCACCGGCCCTGAAACATGATTTTTATATGGAAAAAAATGATGGTTGAAGTCCTGTGATGTGCTTTTCTCCCTTAGAGAAGGCTTGCTTTTGTAAATACCTTCCCTAGGGTTGTTTAAATGAGGTGATACTAAGCCAACTTTTCTTCCTCCCAAGTGGACAGGCTCCTATCCGCTTCTCCTAACCACTCCCCTGGCTGTGAAACTCCGGGGAATTGCTAGCTGGGTCCACCTGTCCAAAATGAAACCTTTCCCTTCTGCGCATTCCCAGGCGAGTCCTGAAGAGGGCGTCCAGGAGCACACCTATGATGCCTACCCCTCCAGGGCCTGAAGTTCCTCCAGTTCCTCTTTAAGAAGACACAGCCTCCCCTCTAGAAGCTGCCGTCCTGCAGGTGACTCCACCACAGGCTGCCAGCTCGTCCAACATCACCATCCTCTAGACATTGGGTAAGCTGGCTCCCAGGACAGCCGGCTGACTGGACTTTGCAAAATCCCTCTTCCCTTCTGCTCCTTTCTTCTTTTGGCAGATTAAGAAGAAACTCTGGGCCGGAGGACAGTCAGGATTATGACCTTTGACAGCAAGAAGCAGCTACAGAAGATGAAGCTTTCATCTATTCACCCCTGTAAGATTACGAGGCCCAAAGTCTTCAGGGGAAAATGTTACCACAAGCAGTTAGCTAGTTATTAACAAAAGAAGGAATCAAAAGAAATCAGACATTGTTGAGCATCATCAACCAAGGGGCGTAAACCTGCTTGCTTAGCCAGAAAGCTATAGCTTTATGCACTGCAGGGGGGTCGCAGCATTGCCCTGCCAAGGATTAGCGCCCCTCCTTTCTGCCCTCTGACACTGAATTGTCCGGGGAAACAGGAGCTGGGAAGCACATGCCCACTACACGTTAAAATGGTGCAGGGGGAGGTGCTTGACCATGGAGGCCTGTCAGTCTAACCTGGGAAAGGGATCAATTGGCTGGGGGATGGACCCTTCAGAAGCCTGTGATTGAAAAACCAATTAGTTATTTTGAAAAACCACCTCATCTGTCCCAAGCCCAAGGTGATACAACCCAGCTTAACAAAGAAGCTGTCTCTGTCTCTTGCCTGGGAACGTGCACTCACCCTATTTGTTTGCACATTCTCTCCGTAACAGCCACGCAGGTCCAGCAGCTGTGTGGACTCCAAACATAGGCTCCAGGGGGAAACCTGGGCAGAGAAGCACAGCCAGGAGCAGTGCTAAGCTACCTGGGTGGGGACTGAGACCACTGAGCCGCTGCCTGTGGGCGCCAAAGGACTAAGCTTTCATATGAAAATACGAGAACCTCTGGACAAGGGCCTTTGTTTTGGCCTTGCTGAAGACATGGTTGGACTCTTCCATGGAGAGTCGGGTGATGGGACAGAGGCAGCCTTCTGCTGCTGCCTGAATAAATCTTGCCACACCACAATCTGCCGTGCCTAGGTCCCTCCCTTACAATCCCATGAAAAGGCCCCACTTCCACCGGCCACAAAGAAAAAGGGAGAAAAGAAGGGAAGAAGGGAGGGAAAGAGGCAAGAAAGCAGGGAGAGAGGGGTACAGGAAAGGGAAGGAAGAGGAAGGAAGTCGTTTCCACTGAATGGCTGTTTCTCTAATTAATGACTATTAACCAAAAACCCATTTGTGCCAGGCACCATCCCAGGCCCTGGGGACAGAGCAGTGAACATGAAAATGAGAGCTCTGTCCCCTTGGGGCTTGTGTTCTCATGTAAATCTCAAATAAAATGATTCCCTCTTGACAAAATATTGTCCAAAAACACCATAATGGTGCTTTTTTTGGGTGGATTCTTTAGTCATTTGGATTAATGCTTATAATTTCAGCTAGGAAAAATTAAGACCAAAGAAGCAACTTTTCCCAGGTCCCCAACGCAATGGCGGCGACTTGACGCTACCCCATGGTAAATATTAGAATGTATTTTATTGCATGCCAAGCGCCCAGAAAGCTCAGCGATGGCACGAAAGCTTCACTGTGTGAGATGCAATGTAACAGCTTCCTTCTGATTGTTTCACCAAATGCATTCTGCTTGGTGTCACAGGGCACCAAAGCAGCCACTGTTAAATTGGCAAGTGATTTGAAGTTAAAATTGCATATCAAGGGCTAAGAGAACGTGACTTTTCATTTCATACACCTTTTAGGCAAACATATAGCTGGTTCCAGGAAATAGATTCATGACGAGTTTTCTGAAACCACAAAATTTATGTCCTATCATTTATTTTAAAAAGCAAAGAGATCACTCCATACAAAAGAATGCGTGCACGGGTGCGCACACACCACACAGTTACTAGCTTTACACATCATACTTCAGTCTCATTGCTGCAGTGTCTAAGGGTTTGTGTAGCTGGTTTCTAAAATGCAAGAATCATGACCCTAGGAAACTCCTGGTGCCTGGAAATATATACAGGTAAGCTTACAATGTTTTGACTTTGACTTTTTTACCTCATGACGGTAGAAAAGTGATATACAGAAGCCATATTTAGAATGCCGAATTTTGACCTTTCCCCAGGCCAGTGATATGTGGTACCATACGTACCCTCTCATGATGCCGGGCAGCTCCCAGCCAACCACGCCATCACGAGGGCAAACCACCTACACTCTGCAGTGTGTCCATCATGTCAGACAGATGATACTGCCCAACTGTAGGCTAATGGAAGCCTTCTGAGCATGTTTAATGTAGGCTGGGCTAAGCTGTGAGGTCCACTGTGGTAGGCGCATTAAATACATTTTCGACTCACGGCATTTTCAACTTACGATGGGTTTGTGGGAACACAGCCCTGTTTTCAGTGGAGGAGCCTCTGTCCCCTGGTTGTCAGACTCATGAGAGGAACTGTGCTTTCACGAACAGGACGCGGAAGGCCAAAAGTGAGCGCTTTACCACTGAAAGAAGCAACCTGGTTTCCCCCACTCACTGCATTTTGCTTTTCCTTTATCACAGTAAGAACACAAGCATGAGATCTACCCCTTTAACGGATGTTAAATAGCACAGTGCACTGCTGTTATCCACGGGCACTATGTTTTACAGCCAGAACTTATCTTGCAAAACTGAAGCTTTGTATCCACTGATTAGTCACTGCCCCATTGCCCCTTCCCAGCCTACTTTAAAGAAAAATTTTATTTTGAGAGCAACCCAGGTCACATCTAAACTGTGCTATTCTAGCATGTCCCGTCCAGACTCATGAAGAATAACAGGGCCAATCTTGTTAGAAGGATTTTTCCCCAAGTTTTCACACGTCCACAGTGTCTTAAGAGCGTCTTTGACAGCAGTAGAACCAACTCAAGGGACTGAAGATGCTGAGTCCATAAGCCACGGCAACTGTGACTTTCCTTTAGAGAATGGCTGCCCCAAGAAGGGCTGTAGCTATTATTTGAAAAGAAAAGTCACCAATCACTAGAAACTGTTGTGTTAATTTGGCATCAAAGGAGTTAGCCTGCTACAATGGTTCAGTGCTGCTCTGTGAAAACCATGGGCAGCCAAGGATTATTATGGGCAGTGGTATCTTGCTAGTGTTTTAAAGTTATTAGCATCAAAGGTAATAACTTAACTAGTCTTGGTCATCTTTCAGGGTACTTGTATCTACCAACAAGTATATGGGAGCCAATAGTAGCTGCTGGGGACTCTGGTTAAGCCTTCAGTGAGGCATCCCAGAGCCATATAATAGAGCTTGTACAATAGCCTTTACTTTTTCAATTACAGTTTATGTTCAATATTATTCTGTGTCAGTCTCAGATGGAACAGTAGTTAGACAGTAATGTACATTACACTAAAAACTTTTTGCACAGCAAGAGAAACCACCCATAGGAAGAACAGAGAACATACTGAATAAAAGATTTTCACCAATGAAACATCTGGTCAGGGGTCAATATCCACAATTTATAGAGAACTCAGACTACTCAACACCAGAAAAACAAACAACCCGATTAAGAAGTGGGCAGAAGACCTGAACAGACACTTTTCCGCAGAGGACATACAGATGGCCAATAACATATGAAAAATGCTCAACATCAGTAATGGTCAGAGAAATGTGAGTCAAAGCCACAGGGAGACACCACCTGACATGGTCAGAATGGCTGCCACCCGGAGCAGAGTCTCATTCAAAGGGCGGTGGAAGGACACGGAAGGGCAGTCGATTTGCAGGGAATTAGATATGTCTTCTTAGAGTCTGAGATATTGGAACTGCACCATGAAAAAGGAATGAATGGCATTTGGGAAGTAAAGTGAGGAAAATGGTTTAAACCTGAAAGGGGCTGTGTCCCTCACTCATAAAGGCATCCTACTGTTGGAGGCAGATGCCACTTCTCTACCGAATGCTGAAATCTCTCGATACAAGTGCTGCCCCCTGGTGTCCATGGTGAGGAGGGGCCTCAAGTGGAAACATTCATCCTCTTCCCCATACCACCCATTAAGAACCACTGAACCGCCATCCTCAGTATCATCTAATCCTAGTGTCATTTCTCCAGGTTTTGGCATGATGAATAAACACAGCACAGACCAAGAACTGTAGTGGTAACAATAATAAGAACGACAACAACACATGTCTTTTTCAATGAGTTTTTGCAGAAGTAAACCCTTTATTGACAGACAAGAAAGAGAGTTACTACTGTGAATGTGTTTGGCCTCGGTGGCTAGTCAACTCTTCAGCTCTCTCTCACCGACAGAACACTGAGACACCGAAGGCGTCTGAGTGCCTGCTCATCACAGGGTGTTGTGCATGTGCTCAGGCAGACAGACCTTACATCTGTACATGCAGCAGGAAGGATATCAGGAGACGTGGTCTCATCACCCACAGATCCCAGAACAGGCCTGGAGTTTTGGCTGAAGCCCAGTACATACTGAAGGCCTGGTATCAGCCATGTCCGTGTGGCCTGCCTGGGCGTGGACAGGTAGGAACCTACGAATGGCGAGGGAGAAATTTGAGTGCGTGACCAATGCCACCTCTAAGAATGGACTTTTGGAAGATTACAGCTTTGGGTTAAGAGTTTGGGGTCAACCTCCAAAGAACGGTTTGAGCTCCCTGAGGGGAGAAGGTGGGCCTCCTCCCAAGGCTGGGTCTTAGGAGCACTGAGTGTTCTCAGACGAAAGGCCCACAATCCTGAAACTATCCTGTACTGATTTCACTGGGTTCATGTTTAATCAAATGATTAAACTTTTATTTTGTTTAAATAAAAGCACATCGAAAGCATTGAGCTGCACTTCATTTATTTCAGTTTAAAATGAAAGATTTTATCTAATAATGGTCCTTGTTCCAAACTGTATGGAGTTTCATTATCACCCTTGATTTCTAATGGCCTTCCTTGTCTGCTGAAACTACAAGAAATATCACCCTTGGAAGGTTCTATAAGGTGCATTTATTCTGATAATATAAGGCCAATGGCTCCCAAAGCACTTGGGGGAGAAAAGATGTGTTTTCTCACATAAAATATTCAAAGGCAACTGGAGTCTTACGTCTCCTCCTGAGGTCTGATGGTAGAAGAATTCAATGTTAAGGTCTACTGAAAAGGAAGTATAATGACCAAACCAAGAGCTATTTAATAATCATAAAAATGATGATGACTATCATTTCTTGAGCATGCCCTATGTGCTCAGCCTTGTCTCATTTAATCTGTAAGTGCATGATTATGCCCTGCAGCGGAGAATGGACCCCCTCAAAAAGATATGTCCACGACCTAATCCCTGGAACTGACTCGTGTGGCCTTATCTGGGGAAAGGGTCTTTGGGGATGTAATTAAGGTAAGGATTTAAGATGAAATCATTTTGGATTACCCAGGTGGGCCCTAAAACCAATGACAAGTGTCTTTATAAAAGACAGAAGAAGGGAAGTCACAGAGAGGAGCCATGGGCAGTGTGAAGATGGGTCAGAGGTTGGAGTGACGTAGCAGTTAGCCAAGGAATGCCTGCAGCCACCAGGAGCTGGAAAAGGCAAGAAGGACTCGCCCCTAGACTCTCCAGAGGGAGCATGGATCTGCTTACTACTTGATTTAGGATTTCCAGCCTATGAAAAAAATAAATTCCCATTGCAGCAAGCCACCCAGTTTGTGGAAATTTGTTACAGTAGCCCTAGGAAACTAATGCATCCTTATTTTAAAGGTGAAAAACCTGAAGCTCAGAGAGGTTAAATAACTTCTAAAGGCCACACAGATCGAACTGATCTTTCAGACTCAAGAACCTGCGCTCTAAAGCATAAGGCCACAGACTTAGCTTAACCGTTTAGAAGGCACTTGATTTCCTAAGGAAAATTAAAAAGAATGTCAAGAGTGTGCTGATGCAAAATTTCTGAGCAACCCCTTCCAGCAGCTTCCTGCCCCCAGAATCAATTGTTTGCAGTTAAAAAAGCCATTAGCGCCTGTCAGCAATTAGTTCACATGTGGCCCAATTTCCCAGCTCAGATATAAGGAGTTCTCCACCTGACCCCCAAAGGAACAGTCCGGGCCGCCCTCAATTTCTCTAACTGTGGGCATGATCCTCTTTACCCGAGCTGGGCAGTAATACAATGGAGAGTGAACATTAAATTAAATCTATAAAGAGCCTGAAATCAATCAAGCCCTTCATGAAACTAATTTTAGAAAAGAGGTCATTAGATATATTAGAGTCAATTTAAAAGTGAATTGAGAAGTAGGACCTCATGCTCTCTTAAAAAAAACCTTTTTGTCATGAGATAGAATTTTTCCTGTTACATCAGAGGGTCACAGCTGTTACACACACACACACACACACACACCACCCCAAACAACAAGTCTCTGGTAGTCAAACAGTGACCATAATCTCCAAAGGGGGACAGGTGACCACTGTCACCCCCATAGGTGGAGAGTGGCAAACAACGTTCTATTCTCTGTTGGCCACCAAGTGAACTCTAAGCAACATAAGGTCATGATTTCAATAATCAGTGAATTCAGTGAGTTCAGTGAAGAGGAAAAACATCTTGAAAGCAGATGCAATTTTGGCAATTCCAGTTGGACCTTAAATAGGACAGCGTTCATTGATTGTTGCTTATTTCCAAACTAAGTTCTTGATTTTTGCCAAATTGTTATATTACCTACTCGTATGTTTAACCCAATCCTTTGAATCAATGACTTAAATGTTTTGTCATTAAATTTTATTTTAAACTACAATCATATACTGTGACCATAAACAGAATTGAATATCACTTGCCAAAATCAAAATAATTGAAGGTAGTGTTAAAAATACAAAGACAAAATTACATCAGTGTTACCATTTAATTATAGCTCAATACAGCAGCCTACCGAAATTCAAGCCCAAACTCACTCTCTCTTTTTAAGATCAGAGAAGAGCCAAATGTTGGCCAGGGTGTAAAGACAAACTCACACTAAACTGAAACTTTATCAAGTATATCAAAAGAGAATTTACAAGAAAATACCTTTTCACGGCATGGTTCCCTGTCATTGACAATTGTGTGTGAAACTATAGAAAGTAATGTTGAGTAAGATCGCTGCTTTGCATTTGTTTTCACTTTGGGAAAGAGTGCCAATATCTGGGGGGATAGATAAAGTAATTTTCTAAAAGAGATCAAATACAATATATGTATCCTTTAAATACTTGACTAATTTGGGATCTTCAGTTTTCTCCCCATCTTTACTTTATGAGCAGTTTCTATACTTTCCATTTAAGGCAGTATCTTAATTTGAGTGGCATGGGCTACTATACAATTCCCTAATGGTTTTTCTAACTTCAATCTTTCTTTTAAGCTGAGTTTACAAATTCACTCATATCATGGCTTTAGTAGAAAACCTTCAAAACCTTTAGTCCATCATATGATTCAAATGAGGATCAACCAGAAAGGCTCTTGTTAATCCAGCTCATATCTACCAGGTAAACTAATTGTTTCCTTGCCGTATCTTAAATATGGAAGCATTCTTCCAATTCTGCTCTCCTTGCCACACTTTTTGCATTCAAAGTCCCTCTCAAAGCTTCCGGTGGAAATCCCACTCATGTTTCAAAGAACAGCTCCAAAAGCACATTTGCCGAGGCCTTGTGACCAAAGCGATTTCTCTCTTCTTCATTCCCTTCTGTTTCCCCTCAAACTCATCAAACACTGTCCAACACGAATTATTTGGGTGCATTTCTTATTTGTATTGATATTTTAATTTACGTTCAGAGAAAGAAAGGTGACAAGGAAGGGACAGGCCTGCTGCTTGACACTGAAAAGAATGTTGATGGATATAAAAATTGATCTCCGTATTGATTCTACCTTCTCAAGATACATGATCTGTGCTTAAAAAGGGTGAAGAGAATCTTGGAAGGAGAGAAGTGAAGCCCCCACTTTCAGCAGAGTCCTAGTAGCCCTGAGCACTTGAACTTCAAGGTCCTGAAATTACACTGTGGGGTACTGAGAGAGCTCACTCCAGAGAGGCCAGAAGACTTGAGGTGCACAAATGCATCACAAAATTAATAAAAGGAATTTGAGGTGGATTCTGCCATCCATCCTATTGCTTTATGTTTATTTCCAGCAAATTTCTCAGTGGACATTAAAGGATTATTTGTTGGCTCTTAGAAAAAGAAAGGTGGTTATGAAGAGTAAGTAATGATTTTACATTAAACCAAGTCACAATCATCTTGTGCCCTTTTACCTTGGCCCGAGAAAAGATGATTGTATGAATGATGATGGCATCTGACAAGACCTCTGGGATGTTTGTGTAGACGGCCTGGAGAGTAGTTCTAGCAGTGAGCATCACTGCTCTCTTGACTCTATTAAATTAGACACAGGCATGAATAAAACATGTGACTAGGTCACAGAGCCAGCATTGCTGTAGATGACACGAAGTTAGAAGCAGAAGTAATTTGGAGGTTGACATACCCAGACTCCAGAATGTTCCTACTTGCAGGCTGAGTCTAAGAAGACACACTTCAGGGATGATTAAAAGATATTGATTTTAAAATCACGATGAAATTCAGATAGGATTTAATGGTGCATTCATGAAAGACTCCTAGGTATTAGTATAAATAAATCAACACGTGGTGATCAATGTAATATTTAGTGGTGTCAGCAGAAAAGCAGTATTGAAAATTAAGGCACTGGTAATTCTGGCTTTGTTGGAATTCATAAAAATGTTGAAAACTGTTCAGTCCTCAGTGACAGAGCAGGAAGGAAGGAGATGAGCCAGGGTCCATTTAGAAGAGAGTAATTGAAGACATTAAAAATATGCATAAGAAAGTCCTGAGGAATGATGACTAGCTTTGAAAAAATAAAACTATATCAAGAGTGAGAGTTATTGTCAAGAAACCAAAAAAGGCCGTGTAAAAGGAGTTATGTCTAATGATGAGCACAGCCAGTGATATGCATCCCATGCTTTGAGAAACTCTATTTCCATCTATTTGAGCAGTTGTAGGGAGGGAATAAAAGTAACGCTCCATGTAGAGCAAATACAATATACCCAATATGACTCAAAGGAGATTTAAAACCATTGCTAGAGGTTCATGAAGATAAATTCCAACTCAGTATGATATAGTCTAGAAGCTATCATAAAAGCTGTACCAAAAATGGAATAAGCCATTCACCGTTCATTCAACAACTGTTTCTCCAACAAACTCTTCTGCATCGTAGATCTTGAGTTGACACTTTTTCTTCTGTGCTGATATTAAACCAAAAACTTGTGATGATTTTATGAAAATATTCATGTTTTAAGAAGATACACAAAAACATATTTATTCACATTTTCGGTTTTCCATAATAAGATGTAATTTTTTCCTCAGAATTGAAGATATTTTCTACAGGCTGACCAAAATTTCACTGGGCAACTCCCTAAATTTACTTAGAATTAGCAGTTAGGAACACCAGTATCACTTCCTCTATCAAACTATATAGAACTATTGTTAGGTAGCAAAGATTGTATTACAGAGACAGTGGATCATAAAAAAACCATAATCATGCCTGACTCTCTAACTGTACAAACGAGGAAATGAAAGTGCCAGTGGGGTAAGTACCGTCTGAGAGCTGAGGTCCACCGAATCCGTCCTTGGTGTCCCATATGGGACTCCACTAGCTGTCTGTGATGTTGCAAGGGGTCAACACAGGATGAATTAGCACCAAACTGAACCACCGCAGTTGTACCAAATAAACGCTAAAACCTCCTTTCATCATCTGCATCTCCTCTGTCGTAATGCACCAACAAAGTACACCCAGGAAGTTACGTATTTATCATGTTGAAATGAAGGCTCCATGGATGGTAGGTTTACTAAAAGATTCCAATGTCATCTCAACGACTTCAACCTTGGATAATATTACCGGCCAGATGCCCACGTTGGAAAGACAGTCTTGAAGTGAGGATATGGCGCCCTCTAGGGAGAACTACTTAAAAAACCATGTGTATTTCTAAAAGGGTCATGTGTTTAAACAGTCCAGTTAAAATTTCGTGTCCCCATAGAAACTTTTCAACTAAAATAAGTGTTAGGTTCTTAGTTAAGATATAATGTCCTGACTATCACAAATAATGCTCTAACCACTATATCAAAATCTTGAGACTAACGGATACTAAGTTCTGGAAGAGTGAAGTCTAGACTGGGAAGCTGTCTGGACTGTAAAGTACCCTCTGCTGAACTCTAAGTTAGGAACAATATCTCAGGAATTTCCCTCTTTGTGATCTCAAAAACAAGAGCGCAAAATGTCCATGGTAGCCATTTATTTGCCTCAACCCAATTGAGGGAGAGCTCGTTGTTGCAATCACCCTCCCTGTAAAGGTGCCTTTCCTCTGCCCCGGGGAATCCTTGCAAATCCCCTCTCACTTAGGAGGCTTCTGGCCAGGTCCACAGAATGTCTGTGAGAAGGAAATATAGACAAGAAAGCATGTGAAGGACAAAGGCAACCCCAAAGGTTTTCTTTTTTAAGGACTGGAAAACTATATTCAGAGTTTGCTTGAAAACGAAAACTCTCCAACAACAACCAGTCCCAGCTGGCCACTTCAAAGACCTGCCTGGGAAGTTTTGTTTTGACTCAACAGTATGCCTGGGTTCTGCCCACACTTAACGATGTGGTCAGTTCCTCAAGCTGCTATGGATGTGATTTCTGATAGACTGAGAAGGGCCTTGTATTGCCCTCCTCCCTGAGCTGAGGCATTCAATTCCTTTAACAGGTGTAGTAGTTCGCTGTTGCCAACTCCCTCAAAACTCAGTGGCTTAGGGAAAAAGCAACCAATTTGACTGCTAAGCAGTCAAATGGGTTGGCCGGGCAGTTCTTCTAGGACTGGCTGGGGATTCGCTCATGTGTCTGCAGTCAGTCACAGGTCAGCCAGGCGGGTCTGAATGTTTCCGGGGCCTCGGCAGACCCACTCTTTTCATAAACACCGTCCTCCAGCCGCCAGCCTAGGCCTTTTCTCCTGTTGAAGGCAGAGCAACAGAAGAGGCAGCAGAGATGCTCAAGAGCTTGGTAAGCCTCCGTATGTGCATTAAGTTTACTACTGTCTTACGGATGCACATTGGCCAAAGTGCATCATAACACCAAGCCAGAGTCACTGTGGAAGGGCACCCCCAAGGGGCCTGGATAGCGAGCAAGGTAAAGAACTGGGGAGGTTAATGTCATTGATCTGCCAGGACAAGGGACAGAATCTTAGAGGGTCCAACTAGGAGACACATTAAGGCTCACACGCCAGACAAGGGAAGCAATCAGTGGTACAGGTGCCTGACTGCAGTTTCTTGTGACGAGTGGAATTTGGGAAAGCTGAAGAGAACCAGGAAAGCAAAAGAAAGAAAGAGTCGGGGCGGGGAGGCAGGCAGGGTATAATCAACTTGACTTCGAATTAGGATTGCCTGGAGGGCTTGTTGAAGCCCAGGCACCTTGTTGGGCCCCCAGACGGACTTTCTGAATTAGAAGGTAATGGGTGGGACCTGCTAGCTTGCATTTCTAACACATTCTCCGGTGATGCTTACATGTGATGCTACTGTGGGGAAAAGGGGAGGGGCACACACGTTGAGAACCACTGCTCTGGAAAAGCCCAAGTGGGGCCCAAGAAGGAACTTCGGGTACTGATTTGTTCCAAGATCCATTCACACAATTTTAGGAGTCAGCATTTTTGAAAACATGAAACAGAGTTAGGACTATTAATTCAACCTTGAAAAATGGAGCTAAAAGAAACCAGAAGGGTTTTTGTACAAAAGACATCAACTAATCTGGGACTGAAAAGAGAGCTTTCATAACACTCAATCCTGCAAAACTTTTCTTCCAAGGAAGCACTTAGCTCATATCAAGCAGACCAGCTAATAAGTAATACAGCACCTGGACGGTACAGAGACATTGTCGTCCTTACGGGTCTAAAAGAAACCAAAAATAAGAGGCCTGCTACATTCTCAGCTGACAAGTCAAATACTCTGAAGGATACCGTAGTGAAATATTTCAAGTTCAAAAGCAAGTCTGTCTGTGACTCACTCTGCCTAACAGAAGGGCAGGTTTTGCTCTGATGATGTTAAGTCATGATGGAAAATATTGATACAACAGCTATAATGGCATATGTGTGTAGTCCAAGTTCTTTCACAGCAAGGAAGTCTTTCCAAATGATCAGGCTCCTTCATGCCAATGAAGATTATTACCCAAAAAAAGGTGATGATGTTGTAGTAGTTGACTGAAAAATGTATGCCTTTATATCAAGAGCAGAGAAGTCACAGAAAACACTTTCTTTCTTTGTTCCAGGGAAGAAAATGAAATAAAAGCATATTTGCCAGACAAACAAACCCTTTAGAGGTGTTCACACCAGAAGTTTCAGCTTCTAAAGATTATTCCCTTTCATTAGCCAGAGAGAGAAAGAAATTGGAAAATCATCTTTGTTTAGAGAACAAGTGAAAATCGAGTGAATTTAGCCCTTAAAGGGCGTCAAATACTGACACCAATGTCACCGGTCAATGGGAGGAGAAACTGAGCTTTGTAGTTATGACTTCAGCATATGCGTGAATTTCCTACATAACAAAATGTTTATGATATAGGTTTTAAAATGAGGTGCATTAATTTAGTCCTCATCTTTAAAGAGTACACAAAACAGAAGATTCTCTGTCCTTTAGCGAAGGCACTTAGCCAAGCCAGGTCCAGAGCTGGGTGGAGCTGAGTGGAAAGAAGACTTTGGGGCTTGCCGGGACATTTGGGTGTGAGGAGAGAGGCCAACTTGCTATAAAAAGCACCCACAACATTAGGCTCTGAAACAAAGGGCCAGCCCTGGCTGTTGTGGCTCAGTGGACTGAGGGAGGGCCTGGGAAACAAAGGGTCGCTGGTTTGAATCCCAGTCAGGGTACATGCCTGGGCTGCAGGCCAGGTCCCCAGTAGGGGGTGCTGAAGAGGCAACCACACATTGATGTTTCTCTTCCTCTCTTTCTCCTTCCTTTCCCCTCTCTCTAAAAATAAATAAATAAAATCTTTTTTTTAAAAAAGGAGGGCCAGCTGCTCTCAGCTCCAGCATCAGTGTAAGTACCCAGAGTCCACGGGGCCTGAGCCGCTCCAAGCTGAACCCCATTGCAAACAGCTGAGGGGAGTGAGCTCGGCACAGACGCACTGCTGAATGAAAACTACCTCCCCTGGACCACCTGGGAGGAGGAAAACAAACTGCCTTCCAAACTCATAACAGGGGAAAAAGGATTTGAAAGTGGCCTTACATTTTATTTTTTCCTACCAGTAACAATTCATATTATCCAGTCATATGCTGTATAATGTTTCAGAAAACAATGAACCCCATTTGTGACAGTGGTTCCATAAGATTATAATAAAGCTGAAAAATTCCTACAGCCTTGTAACCTGGCAGCCTCCGAAAGGTCAAAGTGCTATGCCTCAGTCACTGTTCTGTGCTGTTTCAGTATCAGTAGTGATGCTGTTAGAAATGCCTGCGGGCACTCACCTGGGCCTGGGAGCTTCCCACCGACATCTCCCCTTTCCAAACCAATGTTACGACTTCACCAGCCCTGCCCTGCGGTTCTTACTAGGACTGCAGGACTCCCTCCAGCAACAATGGTCAGGAAACTTTGAAGAAAAAAAGGGTTTATTACTTACAAGCCTTGGAATCTACAAGGTGCCCAGAGGGCACACAGCAAGGTCTTAGGTAGAGAGAGAAACACAGAGGGCGTGGGCCTGGGCTTCTGCTTTTATTGAGGTCTAGGGCGGAGCCTAGGGTTTCTGGGTTTACTCTTTACTGATCTATTTAAAACACAAAAGAGAACTTTACCTTGTTCTAGTTGGGGAAAAAAGTAACCCAAACGGTCAGTTACCAAAATCAACCAAGATCTCTAAGACAAAGGGTAAAATCAACGAAGATTTCTAAGACAAAGGGTGGGGGGAGGCGGCCCAGTTTTTACCTAATGGGGTGGCTGGCAATGTGTTTATTCTACCCAGCCTTCCATGAAGGGAAGGCCTCTTTGAAGTGGATGCAATCAAAATTTAAGTCAGCCACTTGCATTACAAAGAAAAGCCAACTATTAGGGCTCATACTGCAATTATGTGTTTGTGGTGATGCCAGTGTAAACTAACCTACTGTGCAGCTAGTCTTATAAAAGTATAGCGTGTATAATTACAGGAGTAGGTATGCCATCCAGGTATGATGTTCACACATAGACAAAATCGCTTAATAACACGGTTCTCTGAAGGTTTTCTGGTCATTAAGCAGTACGACCGAATATCACACATCTCCAGATTTCCGAAAATGAGGTGAATCTGGAATGTACAACAAACAGGGTGAAACCGTCCCCTGTTAACCAAAGGTCATTGGCATCAATTCAACACCAATGGGAATTCCCAGTCTGGGGTGCGGTGAAGGAAACTTTATCCAGTGCAAACAGCTCAACTGGGACACAGCACAGCTGTGGAACGGCACTGCAGCAGGTGGCCCTGAGGCAGGCAGGCCTGGGGCCCGCCCCTCTCCCGATGTGTAGCTCTGCTGGGCACCAGTCTGTGGCACTCTGTGCCAGTGTTTTGGTGTCCCATTGCCAGCCAAGAAAATACAGTCTCAGCTGTTGATGAGAAGGGAAAATGTGCTCTCAAAGCCAGGGAGGAGCTGACTTATACAGAAGAATATTGTCCCTGATTGGTTCATCCACATGCAAATGAGGACTCTAAATTCTTGCAGTTTGATTGGCCCAAAAGGCACTGTCCTGACAGGTCAGAATGGGTTGGTCAGGGAAGAAGCCGATGGGAAAATAGCTGGGCAGCTCCAATAAGATGAGGGACATTTGAGTCCAATTGGTGGAAATGGGATTCCAGGAACTCCTTTGTCAAGGCTGGTTCAGCCAGAAGACACAGTTTAGCAGGCCTCTCCCTGAAATGCAGTTTGCATGAGAGGCCCCTGTGCAGAAATGGCTGCTGGGCTCTGTTTTTTAAATTTGATCCCAGTTAGCCACCAGGAGTCCTTCTTAGTAGGTGTCTTCTTTCTCGGGGTCCACAGCTCCAACTACACACACACACACACACACACACACAACCCCAAAGTGCAGTAAAGGCTGAAGCCTCTCCATCAGTTTTCTGGACTCTGTTCTGGGCTTGACCATCAGGGACAGTAATCAGATACGACCCTTTCACACAAACCAAAGGCTAAAGTATCTTCGATGATCTCTTTGTTAATCAAGGGGCTTTGGAAAGTATTTGGAGGCATGCATAACAAAAAGGGAGAATATATAAACCATCCAAAATCTACTTCTAAGTCCATTTTATTTCAGTAATAATTTCAGACTAAATTCCATCTGCTTCCACTTTATTTTCAAAATAAGAAAGTGGGAGAAAACTCCCAAATCCTTTAATCTGCTTGTGTAGCAACATCTGTTTTTCTCAGTTTCATACTCAGCTTTCAAATAATTACAGCGCCAAAAGAAGTTGGCTTTTCCATCAGGTAATCAAAAAGAAATATTAACAATAAAACTAAAACTTAAGAGTTGACGAGGCACGTCAGTTTACAAAGCATTGAGCCCATGAGATGCTCTCAACAGCCAATAATAATAATAATGGTTAACCATTATGAACACTGTATATAACAGATACAGTGTTAAAATCACTTCTTTAAAAAATTTAATCTTCGCAGAATCTCTGTAAGGCAGGGGTGATTATTGTCCCCATTTGTACAGAAGAGAAAACCGAAGCTTAAAAAGGTGCTGTCAGTTGCTTTCAGTTCAACTACCGGCTCCGAGGACCATCAGTGACATCAAAGTTGAGACAGAAAATCCAGTAGGGGCTGCAGGGCTGGTGTATGTATGTGTGTGTGTGTGTGTGTGTGTGTGTGTGAGACTGACTAACATAATTCTATTTTTCTCTCCTTCCTGTATACGTAGCAACCTGCCACTTAGACAGCAGTCAACATTTTAACATCTTCAGTTCCCTGCCTAATTCCTTTTATGATGACATTGTACAAACCTTTTTCCTCCCTTTCCATCTGACTCATCTCTCCTGCTGGTTGAACTCTTCTCCTCCCCTGCTCATCTGCGGATGGTGCAAGCCCAGGATGCGATTCCCTCTCCACGATGGGAGATGGATGGCGCCCAACAAAAGAGCCATATCCCCCCTTCAGCAGAGTTTGGCTCAGCTCAGTCCGGGTAGGAGCCCACTTGGCATGGCAGGGTTGCTGTCAGAGCTTCATCAGTGTGCACAGAAATTAAATAACAGCTTGATTTCCCAATGGAAACAAATGCCCCCTTTCTCTTTCAGGAACTCCCAGCTCCCACCATGAAAGTACTGCTGTCAGTGAGGTTATTCAGTGTGATGGCGAGATTTTAAAGACATCTGCCATGAAGAAATCACTACAGAATCACCCTTACGGAATTGTAGTTGTACTTGGGATGCCCTTCCTCCTTAAATTTATATTGTATCAAACTGTAGGATGGAACTCTACTAAATCATCATCTCTTCATGTTATTAAATGATAGCATTTACGGTGAAATCCTTTTCTATTTTTTGTAAGGGAATTTCCTTCTACTTAATAGGAACTCTTTAACAAGTAAAGCTCTTCTCAACACAAGAACACCCAAAATATCGTTTCAAAAGTTTCTCAGGGTCTCCAAAATCCACATGACAAAATCATTTTGTAACTGTAAGCAGTAGGTGATGTCATTATCAAGTTCCCAGAAGTCCGAATATGAAGGTTATTTTTAAAGAGAAATAAGGTTTTTAACTCATTGGAAACAAAATGCAAAATCAGAATTCTCAAATAAAAATGTGGATTTTAAACTGACATTTTGCCTCTGGGAATTTTAACTTTTTAAATTTTTTTCTGGGAATTTTACTTTCTACGGTAACTAGCTATCATGATAGACTAAATAGTTTTCTCATATATCTTTTGGAGACAATGAAAAAGTTTTGAAATAATATGTTGGGTGTTTCTATATTGAGAAAATGCTTAATTGCTGAAAACTCTAATTAAGTAAAATTTTTCTTATAAAAATATTTTTTAATAAAAATACTATAATATTACTATTATAGTATTATAACTATTATAGTAAAATAATATACTATAATACTAACATAATTACTATATTTTCTATTTTGTAATGGATGAGATTAATCAGTTCACATTTATTGTGGTTAATTACTGATGTATTCAAGTTAAAGTTTAAAATCTTATTTTTGAAATGTCTATCAGTGATGGTTTTTATTTGTCCTAATTTTTTTTCACCTATTATCTATTCAATTGGAATGATATCTTTTAAAATATTTTTCGCCTCTGCTGGTTCAGAAGCTCAACACTTTATTTTTCTTCTTAATTAACTACAGCTAAATTTATCATTTTTCTCTCTCCCTTATTTTAGTCTTCTAATTTCTCTGAATTTTGTTCTGTGTGAATTTGGTACTGTCTTTTAATATACTTGTTCTGTTTGAACTGAGTCTAGTATGAAGTTTATTCCTTAATTTCAGGGGATATAATTTTCATTTCCATGATTTTCAATTGGCTCATTTTAAAAAATGGTATGTTTTTGTTTTTATATTCTTTATGCAGATGTTAATTCTTCCTTTACCTCTTGAAGATTCTAGATTAAAAATAAACTCCTCCAATACAAGGGGACAAAAATACTTTAATGTGGCTATTATGTAGTTGACAATTGGTCTCTACTGTCTGCTTTTTCTCTGAAGGTGAAATAAAAGTCCTATCTACTCCTGGAGTCTGGGTAGGGTGGGGTGCATAGTTTAAAAGTGACCACTTTATGATCATTTAGGATTTTCTCAGTTTACCATATGATACAAAATTTATCCCAGTGGTATGTGTTATTAAACTTACTAAATATTCCTAATAAATAAGAATATAAAAATCTAAAGACATTTTTTTTTTTTTTACTTTTCCCACAGAAGCTGTAAGTAAGACACCAAAACATACCTCCTTCTTCCCCCAAGAACACAACTTTGCAGTCTGTGCAACTGAGCCTGTGGTAGGCCCCGACTTCTCAGTGACCGTGGCATTTTACTGTGTTGTTTTTAAAGAAGTCTTTCCTGATTGTACCACTATTTCCAGGTCATCAGGACCAAATGCATCTTTCAATTGTTGACTTAAGGGGGCACTTTTCTTAGCGTGCATTTTCCTCACATGATCTGAAATTTTAGTCTACAGACTAATCTTGACTCAGAGTTTGAGGCCACTCTCCACCACAGCCTGGTGGCTTGGCCGAGGCAGAGAGGCTGCATCTTAGGAACACAGCTCTTAGGAAGGAGACGGGTGGGGGAGCAGCGCAGGGCAGCTTCTTCCGGGCCTGTCCAAGGGCGGTGGAGCCCATTCCGATGGCTTCCCCAGTTTTCCGATGCCTTCCTTCGGAGTGTGCTCAGAACTCACTCACTGCTCACAGGCGGTACCCTGGTCTACGCTGGCTCTGTACTCCATTTCTTCTTTTTAGCAGCCCTCACTGGGTTGTGTTTCTGCTTCACTTCTATTTTTATTTAAAAGATTATTTTTATTACTACAATTGGTAAGAATAGGAAAGGTGGCGGGGAAGCCTTGAAAAGTCAACTAAATAAAATAAAGTGTCACTAACTAAAAAGAAAAGGGATCAACTAAAATAAGAGCATTTTGGCCTAAAATTGTATTTAAATTCTTTAAGCTTCTATTTCCCCACCATAGAGTTTGGGAGAGGCTTAAATTAGATGGGGTTATTTTAAAATAATCTTCTGTTAAAATTCTTTTCAAACTATAAAGGCATAAAACATTAAGTACCGCTCTTGTTTCTATGCATCTGGTCTACCCCATGGCTGCTATGTTGAAAGTTAGAAGGCTTTGACAGGCTTCGTTAACAAGTTTTCATTAGTATCTAATTTGTTTTTTAAATGTCTTAATTAGTGACATTTTCTATATAAAACATCCAAGTAAAAATAAAAGATAAAATAGCTGGTCAGCATGTGAAGATTTTCTGTTTTTATCTGGACTTCTACAACATACACAAAACTTCTCAGGCTTTATGCTCACAACAAGGGCCATTTTTATGACATAATTTGTACTTATCTAGAATCTACTAAACAGAAAAAGAAATGGTGATATTTTGATATGTGTAAGAAGGCAAATACCTGACTTAAAATCGAGTAGGTGGGGTTATCTAAATGTACATTCTTTCCCAAACAGCAAACCCTCTTCTTATATTTTTCATTTTCCAAGCTCAATCCCAAATTAGAACAACTAAAATTAAACCGGGAAAAGCTTTTGAAAGGATTTCTTTCCTAATCGAATCTCTCATTCAATAATTTCATTTTTAGGAAATGGCAAGAGTGAGTGGGTGATTCAGCCCAGCTTTGGGACTTTCATACATGTTTCCAAGGTTGTACGTTAAGTGTAAGTCAAGGAGATCAGCTTAGGATGAAATTAGCCAACTTTTTATTATTTTTTAAGATAACATAGCCACAGGTACAAATCCCACTATTCATACTAAGAATCAAATGTTACATGGAGAGAAATGGAAATAAGATTATATTGCAGTGAGAGAGAGAGAGAGAGAGAGACAGACACACACACACACACACACACACACACACACACACACTGAGTGATTCAGCTCTTTGACCTGCTATGCCATGCGGGGAAACATCTTAAAAAAATTATGCTGCAGGAATACTCCTATAGCTTGTCCATTTTCTTTTAGACTTCTACACCGTCTCTTAGTGATTTTTTTCCTGCTTTGTCAAAAAAATGTAAATAACACTGTCCAGCATGAGGAGTCAATAAGTCAATAATTGGAGCTATGCCAACTAGTAAAAAAGAGATAGCAAAAAGGAAATGCTGCCTTTGCTGAATGTGTTTGAGCTGGCTGTCTCCTTTTAGACCTCCGCTGACAAAGCGAGGTTAATCACTGGTGACATCATCGAGAAAACTGAATCAACAAAGCCTCGTGTTGACTGAGTTATCCAAGTAATCCTGGTTTGAGCTATAATTCTATTTATAATTGCATCTGTTCTCTCTAGTTCCTGCCAACAGAGAGCAGAGGCCACCTTCTGGTCACCAGCCCCCATTCCCTGCCTTTCCAGCCAGTTTCTCAGCTGGAATAACATGAATTCACAGTCCTGGTGCGCTGGCACGCTAGGTTAGAGCCATCCCACAACTCATGTTTGATTTTCCACAACAGAAAGGGAGCTTCAAGGAATATTATCCCAACATGTCAACTTGTTTTCCAAATACAGTACTCAAACACTTTCAAAGAAAAACACAGAACGTAAAAAATAATTTTTATAACCCTTCTTTTTAACAAAGTATGTGGTCTTCTCTATTTATTCTGCATATCCTATCGATCACGGAGACTCAATTTTTCCTCTGGTTCTAAAGAGCTGGAAAGGAGAAAAACAGTGACCCTGGTACCACCACCCCTTTCAGGACTAAAGTAGGAGGACGGATGAAATGAGTGAAGTGCAGCCCTTCTTCACCCTCGCTCTCCCCTCAGACGGAGCATTCAGTTGGTGTCACAAAAAGGCTACAAGCTGCTTGTGGCTGAAGTAGGGGGAGTTCTAGGCCCTTCCAAGTGGTCAGGTAAATGTACCTGAAGCTCTGTTAGGAATTCGCAATACTTTATCTCTGAATGGCTATAATACTTTCTCTAACTCCTTCTCTTTGAATTGTTTAAGAACACCTTGGCGAATACATAAAAGAGAAAACAGCCTTATGGTATGGGGCCCCAGAGACCCACAATCTAGCCTTTTGTTCATCGGGTTCTCTGCTGGACAGCCCTCTGAGTCCCAAGACCCCTGCTATTACGTGTGGGACTTTGAATGAGGCAAGGCTGTCAACCTGACCACACGATGTGATCGTTTCCTGAACAGATATGGAGAAATACCACACTCCCCGACTAATACAGACTCTGGGTTTCCAAGATCTGAAACAGACTCTCATGGTTAGCTAAAAAGAACACAACTGTGAATTTGCGGGTTGGCAACTTCAAAGCTCAAGAGAGTATGGTTTCATTTTTTTTTTCCTGGCGAAGATACAAACCCTCAAGCCAATCCCACTTCAGTGTCCTGTGTCCCTGCCTGGTTTTCTTCTTTAGACCCATTTTTGATACTCCTGGCACCTACTCCCTCTTGGCTTCTTCTATTTGGTTCCAGCTGTTCAATGCCTACAATTTTCTGCCAAACACAGTGGCCTGCCCCATATTTCTCAGACACCAGATCTTCCATTCTGAACCAGAGGGTTTATTCTCTCAGCGCTGGAAGCTCATTCGGCGAACACAGCCCTGAGCTCTGGCTTAGGTATCAGGCTGGAATGTCAGGGGGAACAAAAAGATGGAAAATTTCTAACGTTCAGTTCCCATTCTGCAAAGCACGGTCTACTGATTTCATGATTATTAAGCTCCGGCTCAGCAGCCAAAATCTGACTGTAACTAAGGCAAGTTCCCATGCTTTCTGTCGAGCTATGTGACCAATCGACAAAAGCTAAACCAACAGGCTGGGGCCCTGAAGACACGGGTGTCAATTACAAGCCTATCTGTGGACCATATGTTGTGCCTGTGCCCTAATTCCTTACAAAGCTCGCTCTGAGGCAGGCACAGAGACTCAACGGATCCACAGTTGCCTGTCTAGGTAGGCGGAGCACTCACCTCCATGGCTTTTCACAATTTGAAACTTCCAAGAGTTTAATGTTATTTTTCTTTCCCATTCTAGAACCCTCACATTGATAACGATTTCCAAGTGAATGGCCTTGAAATCGATATCAAAGTACATGATAGTTTTAACAGGGCAGCCATAACAATTGTAGCTATACAGCCCAGGCATTTTCTTGAGAATAAGACAGAAGCTGATGTTCATCTGTCGTCAATGTCCTCTACAGAGCAGAACAGATGAGTCATTGCAAAGACCAGATAGATATGCTGAACATCTTGGTGAAGCTCTAGAGGACTAATGAGCTGATCAGGAAGCAAAAAGTGAATTTGTTGCCAAACAACTTAACCCAGAAACATACAATACTTTAAAAGCAACTTTCCCTGTATTTTGTTTATTATGATTGTTCTCCAAAAATCATACTTTATTACATAATTTGGATGAGCAAAGTGACAATGATTGCTGTGATGTATTTTGGGGAGATTCTGTCTTCTGAGTAGAGGTAGCTAGGTATTTTAAGATTCTAAGGGAGGGGGTGGGGGATAGGTGGAGGTGTGTAAGTGGGGAGGAATGGGTCAGGGGGAGACTTGGCTTGGGGCAGTGGGCACACAATACAGTGTATACATGATGTGTGGTTGAGTTGTACACTTGAAACCTGGATGGCTTTGCAAACCAGTGTCACCCCAATAAATTCAATAAAAAAGAAGACTCTAAAGGAGAGTTTGTCAACTTAATGGCAATCGAGAGATGATGTAATCTCATAAAAATGTGTTGTAAGTATCTCAACATGAGATGAATGAAGCAACACTTGCTACCATTTAAGGATAATTTCCACCTTCAGAAATGTAGCTTCTGACATGTACCAGAGAATTTCCTCCTAGTAAGGAAAATGAAATTGGTGTAGATTCCCAAGAATCTTGGGTTTCAGACATACTCACACCCCTCCTACACTTGTGTGAAAACAACTCCATAAATGTGACGGAATGCATATGCAACGGAGAAATATACTGTAGAGAGTCATTGGTTTCAAACACATCTGCAAAGATAAAACAATGCATTTCATTTCTAGAACTGCAATTTGGGGATGGAAAATCCCCCCCAGAATCAAAGGGAGTTGGGTAAAAGTCAAGGGGGTCTACTGGAGGCGAAGGGATTTGGAGAGTTTTGCCTTATGCTGAGCAATGAATGTGGCAGAGACCGTAAGTGTCTGGCTCAGCAGTATCCTGTGTCCATCAGAGAACCTGACAGTAAGTAGTGCTAAGCAGCTGCAGAAACAATGAGGAAACCCTCTTTCATCGATCCTCATTTCTACTAAAGCTAAGCAGACACTAGTGCCTCCTCACCCCAACCTATGGCCCTGCCTACCAATCCCAGGATGCTCATTTATAATTATTTCCTCACCCAAAACTGCTCTGTTTATTTGAATCAGTCATGTTTGTTTAAAACACGCTGTTAAGGAAGTGGAGAAAGGTGAGAAAAAGATAAACTCGGGGAAGGATTTGTGTGTGAAAACCCTGCATCCTTTAGGGTGGAGCTTCACTCCACTTTGCGGTGAAGCCACACATCAAATGCTTGCAGTAGGTTCCTGCAACAGTCACGTCTATTGGTAGATTTTCACTTTGTTGAATTTGTAGTTTGATTTCCTCATTCATTTAGACAGAATGTAGAATAACGAGTCATAAGGGCTTGTTGTTATTGTTGTTTTATTCATTTCTCTCCTAGCTCTTTAGCAAGACATACAAATTGGAGTGTCGAGGTTCTTCAGCATTCTTCAAACGACTCCTAAAAATCAACAGTCATGTCAGCGTAGTAAAGCCGATACAGTTCCTTTGGGACACTTGAGCCAGTTGTAAGCTCACCACATAATATGAAGATGAGACCCAGGTCTTAAATAATTTAGGCTGTTCTACAAAGTTATAGAACAATTTAAAACTCATTAGAAAGTTATTTATGGTTAAGTTTTACAGAAATTGATTTTCCACTTAGTAAGTAACAAAAGAATAGAAATCAAGTTGGATTCTATACTCAATAACATTAAATTGCATTTTCCTAATTATGAATTTTTCCCATTATGCCCTAAAGTGCATAATGTTATAATACACACACAGAGTATTCTACAATAGAGTACCTAAGACTGTGAGTTCTGGAGCTTGAGTGTTATCTCTACCATTTAAAAGTGTATAGTCTTGAGCAAGTTACTTAACCACTCTATGCTTGTCTCTCTTGCTGGGTCAAATTGAGCTGCTTGGACACTCCTGTAGGTGTCCTTTCACCTGTCCTTGAAGGTTGAATTTTGGCAGCCAGAATCCATACTGTTGGGTTCCCACTCTCAGCTCCAAGTCACAACCCTGACTGATAGTAATCCTGGGATGGTAAAATGAGGCTTCTTCTCTATCAAACTCACTTGTACAACCACTTATTTTCATACAGGTGTAGAATTTAACTGTTAACCTAAAGTCAAAAAGAATATTCTAACATAAAAACTATATATTACCATCAAAATCTGTCTCTGGAAAAATCTGAGACTTTGAAATTATTATGTGCCTTTCAGGCTGGGTATTTACTATAACCCAAATGGAATGTGCGAGATATTTTTACTGTGTATAATTTAGTTTGATTTAAATGAAATATTTGCACTATAAATGCTTGAGCCAGGAACCTCTGTGGCCCAAATGTCCCTTTTGTCCCTAGATATGGACAAAATTTCAAATACTTAAATGGAGACACCTGCTTGCATTTATTGTTGTGAATGTCTTTACGGAAATTTGACACAGGACATGTACGTAGTGAGTAATGAAGTCCATGCACCTGATGCTGGAAGGTAACTGTTCCTACTTACCAACATAGTTTTGAGAAACTGCTAACAAAACTTCAACATACAGCTTAAATAAATTCAGCAAATTTCCTCCTACAAAACTAATGATTATCTAACCATTAATGTTGATACCCTAGCTGACATGAACTCAAGTATCCCAAATATATGCCACACTGTCAGTGTGAAAAGGACACAAGAATGGCCAGTAAACATATAAAAAGATGATCCACTTCACCTGCAAACAAGGAACCCCAATGAGAACAGCAATGTGATCGATACTACCTTTTATCCAACAAAGGGCAAAACTCAAAGTCTGACAATAAGTTCACTGTCAAGGAAGTGGTGGAAAGAAAAGTCCTCTGCACTGCTGGTGAAAGCAGAGAGTGAGTTTTCAGAGAACGACCTGGCAGTACAGTGAACTCTCTAGGGAACAGAAGAGCTTGGGACGAGAAGACGCAGGCCGAGGTGGGCAGACGCGCCACTCGGGGACGTTTCCTGGACATAGTTTCATTTTCATTCTTTCAGGAGCAAATATATATTCTAGCTGGTCTTTCCATATGTGAAATATTTCATAATTAAAAACAGAAAACCAGTATTTGCCACAGGTTGTGGGTACCCAGTGCAATCAAACTTACTGGGCTTTGGACTAAGAGATTAGAGAAGGATGAGGACTTGACTAGTGAGAAGTATCTGAGGGAGGAGGGTGAACGGAGCTTTCTCAGCTGGGGAAGACCAACCATAGAAGCCGAGGGCTTACAGGTGCGTGTTGCATGCCAGATGTGCAAAGGTGGCTACTAGACCTTTGAACCATGCAGCAAGGTGAGGTTGGGGTTTGGAACTATTAGATCAAAAATCTTTAATGTGAACACTGGGGCAATTTAATGTCTACATATTTCCCCCAGCAAACTCTATAATTTATTTAAAAATAATTATATCATAATTTATTGGAACTCACGGAAACTATAAAAACATTTAGGGATGGTAGAATATTCAGGAGCTAAAATTTCCTATGAGCAATGAGAGGGTGTGCACTTTAAAAAATTAAAAAAATCACAGACCTAAAATGCACTTTTTCCTTATAGTCACATTATCTCATTGAAAGGCAATAATTAAAACTGGCCCTTTAAAAAAAGGCATGGAACCTGAACGCTGGGCTATTGTTTCCAAATCTAGGTACCAGTAATGTTTAAAGCACCTAAGTAAGGTAGCGAAAGCTAATGCCATATCGCTCCTCTTGTACTACGATGTTTGCTGTGCATTTCCCTTGCAAAATGGCACGGAAGGGTTAGAAGATTTGAAAGAACTTTAAATATTTTTATGTTATAATAAAACTCTCTGACTGATGGGGTGAGAGAATAACTAAATCATTACAGCAAAAAGTAATTAACGTATTTAAGAAGTGCTATGGAAAATGCAGAAGAGGAAGAGACTGTTTGCTTACAGACTCAGGGAGGGTAACAGGTGAAGGAAAAAGTGGGTGCTCTTGAAAGGCAAGTAGGAATCACACAAGAAGAGAAGGAAAAGAAGGGGTCGTCCAAGTCGTTGGGGGCATCCAAGTGCATGGCATACATGGGAAACCCTGAGTGGTTATAGTGTGGAGAAAGCTGAGGACGATCTTACCAGAAAGGGGCAGGACAGGTTAAGTCCGATCCAGGTGCGATTTCACCTCTTGGGGCAGTAATCAGGGTATAAGCAGCTGTCAGTAAGACATACCCTTTGGTCCAACCTGTGCTCATGATGTAATGCAGGCTAGGTGAGGAAAGTGGACCACTGTGTGGGGCGACCAAAGACAGAAAGGTGACTGGTTAGAAGGCTGGAAAAGGACTCCACGGACATTGTAAAAAGCAATCTGGAGAAGAAACCCTGAGTTAAAGATTTCATTAGGCCACATAGATCAGGGAGATGTTTGAAATATTTAGGTGGAAGAATTGCCAGCCCCCTTGGGGCATGATCCAACATGGGCCGGCAGGGAGTGGAAAACATTAAGCATGGTTTCAATTTGAGATTAACTGCAACATCTCAGAAAACTCAGGAAAAAAAGATGATGAGATTTTGTGAGGCAAGAAAACGTGATAAATGTGTGAGATATGGATTCTGTTGAGTTTGGAGTGATTGAGAGACTCCAGGATAGAGACATGCACAAGCAGAGCTCAGATGCAGCCTGCGAAGTTGAGAAAGGGTTGGAAGCATCAGTTCTTGGGGGGAGGTGACCCCGTGTGGGAGGATGGATCCCACAGGGAAGGCAGAGAGAAGAAACTCTAAGGCTAAATCTTTGGTAAACCCCAGTAGTAAGTGGTTCATTTTTCCTCAAGGTGTCCCATGAACTGAAATATATTGAAGAATTCTGGATCCACTCTTCTATGACCAAAATGTCCCGAGTCTCTGCTGATGGATATTATTTAAATGCCATTTGGAATAAAACTGCTTGTGTTAAATGGTTCATTTAACTAACAGGTTACATAATAAAAGATAAAATTCTAGCCTATCTTTCTGAGTAATGGTCATCGAATTTGCATACATGAATTGTAGACAACTTGTCTGATCTTAACACAGAGTATTTGGTCCTGCCCGCCAGGCTCCTCAGTATAGGACGCTGGAGAATATGGAGAAGGAAGTTCAGGGCAGGAGCTATGAGTTCTACCATGGATCAAAGCTATTCTCATATAAAACATGATGAGGCCTGGTCAGAGATGAGGCCCTGAACAGACTGCACACAGCATTCGCATCCCCTCGAATGCTCAAAGGAGGTCCCACTACTGTTACTTTTGGTGACAGCCTTTTATCTACTAAGTCACAGTGCTGCTCATACCAAATGCCTGTTCCTAGGCACATGGGCATTCATTGTCAATGGATATGAACATAGCTTTTAAAAATCTTAGGTGTGTTATGGTTTGAGCCTCATGAGAATGTTGTGTCTCTTTATTTTACTAAAATAAAAGCTCAGGTTTGTTAATTGGATCAAAGGCACACAAATAAAAAGGGTCAGGTTTTGGACTGAATTTCGGTCTTCCACCAAAGACTTCCCTCCACTTTGTGTTAGCATTGGACAACAGGGAAGGTTTGCTCCTTTTAATAATCCTCTAAGTGTGTTTTTGGTAGGTTTCCCAAAGATGTCAGATCCTGACCCCCAGAACCTGGAAATAGGCTACCATTCACGGAAAAGGGGACTATGCAAATGTGACCGAGTTAAGAAAGAATTTGAGATGGAGAGATTATCCTAGATTACCCAGGTGGCTCAATGTCATCATATGACTTCTTAACAGGGAAAGACAGCAGAATAAATGAGTCAGAGAGATGCACCACAGGACAGACTTGACCCAGCATCGCTGGCGTTGAGGATGGAGAGAGTGGGCCGTGGCTCAGGAATGTGGGGGCCCTCTAGAAGCAGGAATGGCCCTCAGTTTATATCCAGCAAGGGAACAGGAAACTTGCTCCTAGCCACAAGAAACTAATCCTCACCAACCATGCAAATGAGCAGAACACAGATTTTCCCCAGGAGGCTGCTGAAAGAGGCACATCCCTGAAACACCTTCATTTTAACCTGGTGGAAACCTACACAACTTCCTGCCTACAACTAAGATTGTAAGCTAATAGAACTGTGCTGCTCAAGCCACTAAATTTTTCATAATGTTTTATGGCAGCAATAAAAATCTAGTGACTGTGTTTGTATCTCTACCAAGTCACAGAGGCCCAGACTTCATCAAGTCGTGATCACTTTTCAGGACACTGACAGATCACACGCCATCATGCCAATCAGAGATATCATGTCAGTTTCCAGAACTGACACAGCCCAGGGGCACAGCTGCTCCCTCCCTGCACTTGCAGACCAGAGGCAGACATTTCAACCTGCTACCAAATGCAGGACACACTGGCAGCAAACAACAGGTAGCACCGACCTCACGTGCTCAAGAATGAAACCACACCCAAGTTTAGAAATATATGCATATCTACTGAGTCTAAATCTTACTCACTTTTACTGGAGAGCCTCATAGAAACCTAAGTCAATTCTAGACTTTGATATTCCGATACTAAATCACGCTATGACTGCAATGGTGCACTGGGCAAAGGGAGAAAGGTACTGACCTGGAGAGCACTCATGGCCTTGCTCTGGGGACCCTGGCTGCGTCCATTTAGACCTGCCCATGACTCAGTTTCCTTAGCTCCTTTAGACCAAATTGTCCTTCAGTTCTAACTGTTTACGGTTATAGGACACCAGGAAATGTAGCAGTTTCTTTTTTCTTATTCACAACATATATTCCACAGAGAGTTGGTCTATGAGTGTTAGGAGTAATTATCCTTGGACTGAATTTAGCTTGAGGCACTTAACAAGCATTAAAAAGTTAAATATTCACCATGAGCTTATATGCAAGTCAAAGAATATTTTTGTGAACAAATGTTTCAAATAAACTTACCAAAAGCTGTTACCAGTGGGTGGTAGGGTTGTGGGTGATTACTGGCGCTTTTCTTCATTATTTTCTATATAATGAGTTATTAATTTAATAAAGGAACAGAAGTTTAAAAAGTACAGATGTAAAAAGAGACTATTAAATGAAAATCAAAATTTAAAGAAAGCAACGACACTACCACCCAGGGCACGGTCATCACGATGCTGTGAAACAGGGTCAGGGAAGCTCCCTGACCTTCAGGAGAGATCATGAGTTTTAAGAACTAAAATAACCCTCACAGTCCCTGATAAAATCATATGGTTCTGGTGATTTATTAAGGGTTTTCTTGAAGATATAAACTGCTCTCCATCATGGGACTCGGAACGGACTGTTGTCATCACAACTCTGTCGCCCACACTTCCTGAATTTTAATCAATCATTTTCTGGGCCTCGCGCAGAGCTTTATTCTGCTGCAGCCTCGTGACTGCTAACCGCATCAATGGGAAGGACAATGACATCCCTGGCCAAACAGTGAGGCCTGTGTGTGCCACCGAGGAGCCCCCAAGGTAAGCAGCTGGTGTTGTTGGAACGGTGCTAACACCTATTTGGACGAATCTTATTGATTCAAGAGTAGGCCTTCGTGCCGATGGATACTTAAGTTTTAAAAAAATCTTTGAATGGTCTTTTGAACTCAATCCCATCTAGTTTATTTCACTTCAATTTGTTTACTGCAAACCAGGCATTCAGATTTCCTTTTGCCTACCCTGCACTTTAGTCACCTCCAAGGGTGACACCCTTTCTTGCATTTAATAAGCACTTGGTAAATATCTACTATGTGCCAGACATTTTTCTGCCTTGGGAATATGAAAACAATAGCCATGGTGCCTCTCTTTGAAGGTCTCTCAGGATATTGAAAATGTGAGGGCAAAAGCATACTTCAGCCTCCTGGTCCCAGAGAGGCACAAGGGACAACGGTCATGGGGATTGTGGTGAAGTACGCCAGACATCAGACTAACTACCAGCAAAGCCATGAAAAGTTACCTCCGGTACCCCCAGCCTCCCACTTCTACAATATCTCTTTTGTCCTACTGGACCAGTGCTCTTTCCAAGACACACTGCTGGGGACTTCACTTTGTTGTGAAATGAAGTCAATGACTATCTTGTATATTTAAGGTTAGTTTCTAATTGCTAAATGAAATACCCTAGTCCTTCTTACAGATCCGCTTGCTAGGAGACCAATCTGGGAAGGGGGACTCTGCTGTCTTTCCACCCCAGAAATCACACCATGGCAAGGACCGACCACGCTACCTTTCTCAGGTGTGAGGAGGAGGTGTTAGAGACAGACACCAAAAAACAGAGACAGGACACAGAACTAGAAAATGAAACATTCTTGTTGCTTTTTGATGGCAGAGGGAATGCATGGAGCTTGCAGGACAGTTCAACCTCTCCCTGCACCTGCCTGTGTTCTAGCCACGTGGCCCCTGAGAGGCCCATGGCACAGACATGGCACCAGAGAGCTGCAATGGCACAGGTTGTGCGTGGGAACCAAGAAGCTCGCTCTTTAAAGCCGATGGGTCCTACTGTTCTCTCCAGAAAGACAAAGAGGAAGTGAGACCCCGTGCATGCCCGGGAGCCCATGCCAGGTCGGAAGAACCTGTCTTGCCCACCTTTGTGTCCATTGACTGTCTTTTAGCCACTTCCCAAGCAGCCAGCCCCCTCCCTGGGTGTAGAAACACCCATTCCCTTCATCACACCCTCAGATAACCACTTTATGCTGCCATAGTCATCACTGGAATACGAATACATTTGTAAATTATTTGCACCAATCCTTCCAGTGGCTCAAATCAGATCTCTTAATCAATGATGGTATTATTAAAGTTAAAACTGTTAATCTTCTATTGAAACCTCTTAAGAAGAATAAGACCACCTAGGTTTTTAGGATAAAAGCATCTTTGAAGGTCTTAGTATCCAACTTCCCTGTTTTAAAGACAAGGAAACTAACTCTTCCACCCTCCAAAAAAGGACTTGGCCAAAAAAGTACACAGCCTGAAAAACACTGCTTCCTAATGATAAAAAGATACATTTTTCTAATTGATGGCCTTGACTTCAAAAAATTGAAGTTAATGAATGAACCTTCCCTCTTAGCTCTCAGAAAGGTCCTGAAAGAAACTTATCTGTGCACTTGCCAATAAATTTTATTATTACCAGTGACACATACAAAAAATTATAGCTATGTATACAGATATGCTTTAAAGCAAACTAGAATACTTTTCCTTTGAAGATCAAATCCTCTTTTGAATAAAGGTCTGATTTTAAATAAATGTAAAAAACATTAAAAATAAATAAGTTCAAACATTAGTTCTCCATATTTGAATCTTCTTCTTCAAAGAAGTCATTGAGTTCCAACATCACTTTCATTTTCTGTGAAGGTTATTGGGCTACAGTCAATTTCCATTTTCTCATTTGAAAGAACGATGACAACAGGGTCCTTAAGAGCTAAGCAAACAAACAATGTGTGTCCAAAGTTCATTATCATATTTCATTGAACAGTAAATTTTGTTAAGGTTTTTGTTTGTTTGTTTGCCAAGTCAAATGTTCATGCCTGGGATCTTTTTATAGCATGTGTGATTTGAAAGGCCAAAAGTCCTTGGTCATTTTGACAGTCTGAATTAGTCACTTAAATTGGTAATCACTAAAGTAATTATGTGAAGAAAAGCTCATTGTACTGACCATAAATGGTGCCCTCTTTTTAAATAGGCCCCTCTCCAGATCCTATTCTCAAACTCTGCCGTTTTGGCATTTCACTTTAATTAATAAGCTGCCAAGCTTCCAAATTCTACATGTCAGGGAAGCAGGTATGCTGAAATTGAATTACAGAGACTATTTTCACATTTAGCAGCACAATTATAGAAACTTTTAATGATTTGGGTCCATTAATTCTTCTAGTCTCAGAGGTAGACATTTCCACTATAATTGCAAAATATGAACATTTTCAAGAGCAAGTGTTTTTCTCGATTGCTGCTAACCCGCTCATAGTCATTACATGTTATTATTTCTAACATCGTTTAATGTAGGTCACCACGTGGAGTCCGCCAACCACGGGCATTTCTTTCCAGCCCACTGACACTTCTGTGAAAGATAAGAGGCACACAAATCTCACTTTTGGGGGTGGGGGAAGCTTTCTCATTTGCAAACGTGAACACCAAAATCAGGACTACTGCAAAGGACAGTGTAGCAGCTGTCATGCTGCAACCTAGCCACTCCGTGCTCGTGGGGCCAGAGATGTATTTCTATCAAAGGCTGCCCTTTTAGGGTTAAAGGAGTCTTTGCTTGCAAAGCTTAACCTGCTCTGTTCCAGGCCTGTCCTTCGTAAGTGACATCCCATCCAAAGTCGGTGCCACTCCCCATGTCCCGTGCTGCTGAGAGGTCATAAACGAAAAATTGTTAAGTAGAGCAAAGGTAGCCACACCATTCTCTCATTAAGAAACTGCTTTTGAAAACCTCTTCCTGTGGCTAGCACTCCGAGGTTTCCTTTTCTCTCCTTGTTTTCTCACATGGATGCTAACTGCATGTTTAATGAGACCCGCCTGCCTGCCTGGTGGAACTGGTCAGCAGGGCAGAGCGGCCCCAGAAAACACAGACTGCCTGCGTGTGACTCCTGGGTCTGTCAGTGCCTCGTCATCGGATCTGGGGCAAGTTCCTGATTCCTGAGTATCTCTTTCTTCATCTCTAAAATAGGAATAATTCTCCTTTGCCATAGGGTTGTCACGAGGCTCAGAAACAATTGTATAAATAAAGGACTCAGCACGTAGGACGTGTTCAACATCTTTCCATATAATTGCGTTTCCACTACTTACCAAGTAGATGGTGAAGATGATTCAAGGAGCAGTATCATTAGCAAATACTGGACATTTTTGTCCTAATTCCTGTCTCCCACTGAGTCAGTGCATCCATCCAGCCCACTACCCTAACTTTCCTCGAGCACCTCATTTGCAGTGAGAAGGGAGATCTCTCCGCCTCATTTTCATGTTGTAGATAAAGAATCAAAGTGGTGAAAGAGACCAGTGTCTGGCTGCCAGTGGTCCTCTTATTGAAGGCAAGAAGGTTGACAAAGAGAAACAAGAAATTAACTAAGTAGAAAGATCAGTGCAGGCAGTACTAAGAAGCCAGAGGAAAAGGAAGCAGAAGAATGGGAAAGAGCAGGCAGCAGCAGAGAGAGGCTGGGGAAAATCCTTTAATTTGGTGACTCAGGATGACCTTGCAGAGGAGGTGACGTTGGAGGAGGTAACACTGCAAAACGTGAAGGACGAGAGGGAGAGGCCATGAGTACGTGGACAGAGAAAGGGTTAGTCCAATCATCTAATCTCCTGAGTTTACAGATCAGGGACCTGAGACTCCCAAAAAGGAAGTGACTTCTAAAAGTGTCCCAGGCCAGGGATGAAATTCTGTTCTCCAGACTCACAGGCTCTGACACTTCCTATCCCAGCCCCCATTCATTGAACATCCATACGGACACATTATCAAAGTACACGAGACACCTCACCATGGATAGTCAAGGAGAGGAGAGAGCATCCCAGGATAGGGGTGGAGGAGTGCCAATCAAAGTGCCCTGGTCCGCATGACAGCAAATGGGCAAATCAAGGCCTTTAACTCCATGGAATCCCATTCTTAGGACATTCAAGTATGAACAAGAGAAATCATTCTTTTCTGAGACTTAATGAGTGTAAGAGAAAGGAAACATTTGCATCATTTTATGATTCCAGAAATCAGACTTTATGATGATATAACCAATCATTTCCCATGTGGTAGCCACATAAATGTTATAAGTCTATAAGAAATCACCCCTGCACATCCTTCATGAGCTGGCGAGATTCTGTTTTAACATCCTCTGGCACATGGGTTAACACCTGCCGCACACAGCGACACATCTTCAGGGCTGTGACCCGCGGTAAGACCTTCCGCAGCTTCAGAGTGCAACCATTTCACGTACTTTATGGAAATTTTTTTCTTAACCTAGAAGCTTAATTTGAGTTCACAGTACAATGAAGGTACTAGATAACGCAGGAAATATAACACACAAATAAAAGGGACTTCCCTAAAGTTACGACTCAATGAATCAATCCCATTTCCATTCTTAGATGGTCTAAACGTTACCTTTGCCTCAAGGGACTCTTTCAAAGAACTGCAGAGTAAACCACATTGTAATGGACGCTCAGACAATCGCCTTCCTTGACAATATACTGTAAAAATATGGCTAATGTATCTTAGTTCCATGTCCCTCAAATTTTAATGTGCTTGTGAATCACTAGAGTATCTTGTTAAAATGCACTTTCTGATCCAGTAGGTCCTCAGGGATCCAGGCAAGGGACTTTCCTAGGATTCTGGATGTCTAACAAGCTTCCATGCGACCCCCGTGCTGCTGGCCCACGGAACACTCTGAGTGGTGAGGGTCTGTCACCGCTTCATGCTGTCCTCTATGAAAAATCACAGAAATAATTCCTCTTAACTCTTGAGTCTCAGTACACATTAAAATTAAACATGTCTAGAGCAAATTACCTTCTTTTATCTCATGGACCTCTTAATCTCATGGATAATCCTGTTTTCCTCTTTGACTTGGCCACCAGGAAGCACCTTTAGCAGGACTATAGGGCTTCATGCTCATGCATTTTACCTACTGATCTTACTCCACTGGCTTACTCTTGGCTACATCTAACTTTCCTAACACTGCTTTTTGTTGTTGCTCGTACTGTTTTTTACCCCTTTACTTACTACCTTATAGTAAATCTTATATATAAGTAAACCTTATATATAAGATTTTTGCTATCTCATATTTATCTTTGTAAAATACTTAGCATCTCTCCTTCAAATGTGATAGGATGTGAGTAAAGGATCCCAACATAAGCCAGTTGAATGGAAATATGTGCTCAAGAACATAGAAGGCATCAATAATTTTCAGGCACTTGCTGGAGCGGGGTGAAGTGACTGAGCATGAAGAGGGAGCCGGTCCTAGAAGAAAAGTGGACTTGAGGAGACTTAACCTCACCCTCTCTCAGGGTTCACTTATGATTTTGCCAGGTAGATGGCATAATAAGCTTATGCTTTAAGGACTGAACAACTCAGCACCAAGTTGAGAACAACTCAGCCCCATTCTCAGCCTTGAGAATGTCTAATTATTACAGAGAATTGAAATAGACTCTATGGAGGCTTCTGATGGCTTCACACCACGAATGTGAAAGCTGACAGGTGCTCTAAAATACCTGTGGGAAAGACATAGTTCTCGCTTCTTAGGCAGAGCTACGGATCAGAAGGCCACATCATCGAATGTCAACTCCTCACATCTTCCAACTCTGAGATGTTGTTGGAATCAGCTACCACAATGAAAGGTTAATCCTCTGCTAATTACCATCAGGTTACAGAAGAGATCACATGTCAGTCACTTTGACACTATGCCGGGCACTTTGTAGGTCATTGAAAAATGGTTTCTCATAGTCCATTTATGATTGCTCTCTTCTTGTGCCAGGCCTGACAGAAAAGGGTGAAGAAAAAGGCAGCCAAAAACCATATGTGTGTACCCTGTCTTGCTGTTTTTGGACCCATCTAGATGTTTTCTGGAGCCCACTGTGGTTACCACTTCTTTTTAAAGTTGTGTCCACCATGCCCTTGAGAAGTCAAAAACATTAGTCGACACAGTCAATAACATTTGACATTAATGTAGTAAACTAAGTCTGTGTTGACTTCTTCATCAGGTAAGGAACTTTCCTCATATGGAAACAAATGCATGACTTCTGCTAAAGTCTGTGATGTCTGCTAAAGTGTAAATATCCTTGTTTTGAAAGGCCCTCCCCAAGACGAAACAACAACAGAAGACTGTACTGCGAATGCCAAACAAACAGGCTTTCACTTTGCACATTGTTTTTAACTGTAGACGCTGACAGTAAAACAAGTGTTTCATTTTCGTTCAGTCCACTTTTTGCATCTTTTCCTCTTATCCCCAGCACATGACTTTTGTAACATCTAGAATTCCCCACTCATTTTTCAAAATCCCTCCTACTCTATTCAAATATCAAAAAGTTCAGAGGGAAGGAAATTCTTTCTTCTAGGAATTCCTCCTGCTCCTATAAAAATGTGTGTGTGTATATATGTGTGTATATGTAAAAATGTGTGTGTATATGTGTGTGTATGTAATAAATATATGTGTGTATATACATGTGGGTATATAATGAATATATGTAATGAACATATATAAATACACACATATACATATATATTTATTACTTCTCAGCCAAAGAGCTTTGGTCTGTCAAATTTTCTGCCCCTTATTCAAAGTTCCTTAAAATACCAAGAATTGTGTCATTGGTGAAGAGAGGAAGCTGGGAAACATGACATCAAAGCGAGGACACAAAATTTCTGTGATTTTTGAAGTCAATAATGGCCTCCCTTTATTGCTAATGCTTTCTGGGTGGGTAGGGAGGGACAAAATCTGTGGGTACAGCCCCTTCTGACAGAATGTTTCCTTTTTAAAAGAAGTTTATAAAGTTAAACACAATTTGTAATGAGTTACAGAGGAAATTTTGCTGTCACAAAAGAGTAAATATCATGCATGTGTTAAGGGCGCACGGAAATGAGTGGTATGGTCTGATCTAGGAAATGCGTACGTTTAGACCCGGTGACCGTGTGGTCCCCAGCAACCCCCACCAGCCTTTGTGCTTGCTTCTTCATCTGAGCCCCCTTAGCTCTCGCCCTGTTACTCAAAACTTTCCATGACTCCAACCCTCCCACTCACATTCCGTAAATAAAACCCCAGCTCTCTTAAATGACAGAGGTGATGGGTTAGTAAAAACTAATCTATACTTTTAAAATTATTTTCTTCTGAAATTCTACCAAAAAAATACACAGGATCTGGCACAAATATGAGCCAGATATTTTTTATTACAAAATCTCTTATTATCAAATCATACGCATGCTGTAACATAACAATATCACACTCAAGCACACCATATGGCATTTCAGGTGAAATGTTTAAATTAAAACTGTAAATTATTACATCCATGTTATTATCCTGCCAACCACACTCAAGCAGGCCTTGCTTCTGCTGAACTCTGTATACACAAGTGTGCAAATCCTAGGTTTATAGTTTAATGAAATGTAGAAAGCGATCTAAATGAACAAATCAGTGTACTTAATACATTTATACACAAACATACTCAATACATTTTAAAAGAAAGGCTCCATATAAAATAACCCTCTAGTTAGGAGCATTACAATTTTGATTACAATTTTGGCAAGTAGCCTTGCCACATAGTATGTACATTCAAGCAAAGTAATAAAACACTCAAGTCCTAACAGAAGGAAATTGTTTCTAATTATTTTCAAACTGAGATTCTGCTCTAGAGAAGCTTGCGTTGGGGGACCACCATGAATGGCGCATCAGCAAATTACGTAAACTTCACCCGATCCTGCCATTGGCCTTTGCATGAGTTACGATTCACTCATTGTCTATTAAAAAAAGCTTCAGATAACTAAGGAGCAGATAGTTCTCTTTTCAAAATGTATGGCATTTTTCATAATTGTTCTTTATTTTTATTATTGCTTTTTTAAACAACTTCATTATGATATCTTTGACATATAAAATTACATGCATTTAAGTGTACAACTTGATGATTTGATCTACACATACATTGTGAAAAGACCACCACAATCAAGTTAAATAACATATCCATCACCTGTACATAGTTACCATTGTGTGGGGAGAAGATTGAATTAAAGAAAATTTCAAAGACACAACACAGCATTGTCAACTATGGCCGACTATGCTTCACGCCGTACGTGGGCCCTCCAGAAGTCAATCATCTTGCTTAACCGAAGTCTGTACGCTCTGGCCATTGTCCCTGTTTCTCCCTCACCACTCACCCCCCCATCCCATCTCAGCAGTCACCGTTCTGCTCTTTGCTTCCCAGAGTTTTGACATTGGATATTCCACATATACGTGTTGTCATGCAGAATTTGTCTTTCTGTGTCTGACTCATTTCACTTAGCATGTCCTCTAGGTTCATCCACATTGTTGCAACTGGCAAAAATTCCTTTTAAAGGTCTAATCATGATTCATGCACATACATATATGCATGTTGCACTCATGTGTATATACAACACATACACACATGTGTGATGTGTGTACATATTCATAAGTATACGTGTATATATGATGAGCATATCACATATACTCATATATCATATATACACACATATGCTCATACGTCATATACACACACATATATATCGCCTTTCCTTTATTCACTCACCCCTTCACAACATTTAGGTTGTTTCCATACCTTGACCAATGTGAAGAATGCTGCAATGAACAGGGCAGTGCAGACATCTCTTTGCGATCGTTACAAAGAAGGATGCAAAATTAGGGGGTCCCAGCTAGCAGTGTGCCTTCATAGAAGCCTACTACAGTGTCTTGCGTTAAATGTGAAATCAAGTTTGCCTTGGCGCTTCTCCTCTCCATTCCCCAGCAACTGCCCCAAAGTGGGCTCCCTGGCCAGTGACCTTACTCAGCATCCTTCGCTCTCTGCTCTCTGTAATCCAAACACATGTTGAAGCTTGCTTGTCCTGTGTGCCTGTGTGTAACAGTGATGTAGGTATATAGAAATAGACACTCTCAGAGTCCAAAACTACCTTATTAATCTGACAGTCACAACTATTCATAATGGATAAAGTGGAGTTCTAAACCTGCAACAACCTCTTGGTAACATTCTGGAGCATTTGGGTCCCCAAACAGGGATTTTGGAAAGGACACTGTATGAATCTAGCAGTGAGACAGGTTTTCTCAGTTGAACCTCCCAGCACCCCTCAAACAGTTTTCAATAGATGACAATGTGTCCCAGTCAAGCCATTCTACTCCCCTGTACTGAAGTGGGCTAACCATAACCTTCCCCCACTCTATTAATTTTACTCCTTGACAACCAGGACTTGAAGTACCAAACCTAAAGAGTCCTAAGGGACTGGATCAGTTTAAACTAAATCAGCCACCACCACACAGCCCAGCGACGAGGCCTGTGGTTCAGAAGGGATGCTCCGCCATCCAGAATTCCACGCAGTTTGGGTGCCAACTCAGAGATCCCGTCACTGAATAGTATGGGGTGCAAAGTGCGTGTCTTCCTGTGGCCAAAATCACTGCCAGTACTGCCTGACTGGATGTGTAAGATCCATGAAATGTCTTGGCAAAAGCTAGTTCGAGAGTGTTGGCCAAGGTGCTGAAGTGAGGAGAGAGAGGCAGGAACACCTTTGCCAGCGAATCACCCCCCACCAATTCATTTTAAGAGACTGAGCTTATTCATTTTGACAAGATACCCTAGGATTTCAAATATGGGGTAAATTTGGTGAAGGTAATGTATGTGTGTGTGTATGTGTGTGCGTGTATGTGTGTGTGGGTGTAGAAAAGTATACAGGATGCATATTTTTATAGAAATTCCAGCAGTACACAAACTCTAGAACCCACTTAAAAACAAAACACATTTAGAGTTGTTCATTCCAACTGAATGTGACTTCTATCTCCACACTTCCCTATCAGGTTATTACTGACATTTAGCTATTGTAAATCAAATGGCAGAGGATGACATAGCCACAATCCTGAATTCAAAAGTTAAGATCATTTTCCATGCATGCCTAAAGATTTCCATATTATTTCCACCTTTACTCAAATTGAACCTTTTATTCAAATGCTCTCTTTTTTTTTTTTTTTGGCAGCTTATCTTCCCTGCCCCGAAAG
This sequence comes from Artibeus jamaicensis, assembly GCF_021234435.1. NCBI lineage: Eukaryota > Metazoa > Chordata > Mammalia > Chiroptera > Phyllostomidae > Artibeus > Artibeus jamaicensis. The sequence continues at coordinate 3,866,259 of NW_026521194.1, read as the reverse complement.
CATGCATGCTGGTATCAGAACCACAGGGTTGGCTAACAGTCGAATCACCTGCAAATAACTGCAGGCTGCACCCAGTGGTAAATGAAAGTGAAGGCATCCTGGTCCCCGAGTCGTTTCAGACCCACACTGGCATCTGAGGCCTCCTCCCCCTGCCAGACAATTAGCTTCCGTTCTGTTCAACTTTCTGACCTCTAGCTTTAGAGAAAAGTCCTGGCTGTGGGAACTGGCTCTGGGTCACTCTTGGCTCCCTCCTGATGGGTGACTGGCACGAGGAACACTTTCTTTGACACTCTTAAAAGAAGCCTAATGATGTTTCCTGGCAAAAAGGAAATTGAAACCCACAGCGTGGGATTCCGGGCCAGCAAAGGCTGGCCAAGAGGGCAGTGTGGCTGTTGAGCCCTGGTCTTGCTGGAAGGCTGTTTCCTTTGGCTTCCCTTTCCCTCCACAGTGGATTTTTTTTTTCCTCTTGACACTTCCAGCCCAGAGTGTGACACCTACTGGAATTTATGAGCAGCTGAACAGGGACGGATATGATTTGGGCATCAGGCGAGAACGGCTGGCTTCTGCCCCAGGATTTCCCGCGGAAATCACCCAAGACTTAGAAGGCGGTTCAATAAGGAAGTAACCAGTAAAGTGATCTTGGCGGGAGAGCCCCGCGAACCTCTTGGAAAAATACCAGAAATCACCGGGTACTGTGGAGATCCACGCCTCCTTCAGCCCCTTCCCCGGCCTTTGTGGAGTAATATAAAGTGGTCTGCGGGTATTTCCCCTGTGGAGGGAGAGTGATGGGAAGTACAGTAATTTCCCGGACACCGTTAACGTGGGGCTCCCCAGCTTTAGATCCCGCGAGGACCTCAAACCACCACCTCCCTTCACTGCGCACTAGTCGCCGGGCTGCGGAAAACGCGCAGACCTGTGGACCGATGAGCTCGGTTCAGTGGATACCCCCACGCCCTGTGTCCCTGGCACCTCACAAGTTATCGCGCCACCAGGCATTCCCGACACCTCCCCACCGCCTCATAGCCATACACATCCTCTCCCTCGCTGCGCCTCTGCTGCCCGCGCAGCTGTGCATCCGAGTGTCCCAGGTCCCCAAACGCGCCCGGGTTCTCACGCGTCGGTGGCACTGCCTCGCGGAGGTGGCGCCAGGGGCACGAGCTGAGGCGGCGCGGGAGGGGGTGCGGAGGTGGTAGTGGCAGGGCAGGGGCAGGGGCGCGCTGGGGTCTCCCGGAGGCCGGCCGCGGGGTCCCTGGCCACCCGGGGCGCGCGGCGAGGCGCGGAGGACGCGCCGCACTCACCCGCTGCTGCTGCCGACTGCTGACGGCCACCGCGGCGGCGGACGCGGCGCTGTGCCGGAACTCGGCCGCCTGCCCGGGTCTCAGCAGGCTCCGGGTGAACCTGCGGGTCCGCTCCACAGCCATCGCGGGCCGCGCCGTTCCCGCCGCGGTCCCGGAGTGCGCGTCCCTTCGGCCTTCGCAACGCCAACCTTCTCTACCCACAGCCGTTCAGGAAGCGGAACTCGGCGCCTTTCCCCCCCTCTTCCTCGCTCTACTCACTAGAGGCGGGTTTTTCTCTCCTGAAACCCCACTTCCCCACCCCCTTCTCTCGCAGAAGCTTCTCGACGACTTTCCAAACTCTGCTCTCCTCCCGGCGCACGCGGCCAACTCGCCGAGCGGCCCTGGACCAGCAGTCGCGCCTCTGGAGCTGGGGGTGCAGGACGCACGAGGGGTGGTTCCAGCCCGCGCCACCCCCGGGCTCAGCTGGCTGGCCGGGGCTGTCACCACCACCCCAGGGACGGCAGACAACGGGGCTCCGGGCGGGGCCGGTCCTCGGCCCTGGTCCCCATTTGGTGGCTCCTTACAGGGTTGGAGCTCTGGCCGCGTTTACCGATTTGGCTCAAACCAGCCCTTCGAAGTCTCCTTTGCCTGCAGCCCTCACTCAGGGCCTTGGAACAAGGTTTCAAATGCATACTTGCCTTCCATTGGTATTCATGAAGCGTCTACTATGTGTCAGTTCACACTGTTCTGAAAACTGGGGAGGAGGAGAGAGAGGGACGCACCAGCCCCACCTTAAGGGGTGGGATGGGAGAAATAGATAAAAAAAATGTACTTGAAATGTAACTAAATAAAATTTAATTTAAAAAAATAAAAATAAACTTAAAAAAAAAGGCTGTGTGGGACTCTTGTATTTTGGTGGCTGTGGTGGGAAGCAGCAAATAACCAAGGGAACCAGGGAAAGTACACTAGAATGCGAACGCGGGAGTTCAGATGAAAGAAGGTAGGAAATCAATACATGGGGGTAATGTGGTGGAAGAGCCTGGGTGGGGGTGTGACACTGGAGGGGGTAAGGAGACCAGAACCGGCCTGGGGGGGGGGGGTTACTAGGTCTTGTGGGTCAGGGATAAGGATGGACTTACACTGGTGGTGTTTTTTCTGCTCCCAGTTTTGCCGCACCTCCATCCGCACTGCAGGGCGTCTTAGTCGTCTGATTAAAGCTTTCTAGGAATTCTCATTCCAAGTCACACCCAGGGTGTTTCTCAGACTCAGTGTGGGCCTAACTAGGTGGAAGAGCAGGACCATTCTGATGCCCCAGGATAACCAGTCTGGAGAGATCCGGGAGCCCCTCCAAGTATTCTAGGGTTGTCTTCCCAGCTTTTTATAGATCCGTGACCCTGGCATTTTTCCAAAGCAGTATATAGTGTTAACACAAGGCCATGCTTGGGTATAAAGAATTCTTAAGCGGCTGATAACTTCATTTGAGTGAGCTCTCTGCTGTCTGGGATTCAGTTGGCCAGAGATGCGACTGAGGCATTATCTCAGCACATTCTAGAAATAATGTTGAGCATAGTCCCTGGGAGATTTGGGAGGTTTCATGGAAATATCAGTTGGTTCTACAATCCCCTTTCTAACAACCTTCCTGACCAGAGACGGTGCCTTACACTGTGTGCCTTCACGTTGCTGCACAATACCAGAACAATGTCACATCTAAGGGTGAACTAGGTGGGTGGTTGCCTCTGTGGTGACATTTGAAGACCTCTGGGGAAAAAACTCCTTCCAACCACAGCCTCCTCTAACAAGTGCGCCCTTTAAATGTGCATTCTCTCTTGAGAAATAATATGTTAAGCACTTTTGAATGAACTTGAGCTTGTCAAGAGGAGGTGGTCTAGTCCTTGTCCTTGGTTTCAGAACAGCACCTGGCACATGGTAGACACTCTATAACTGCTTGTTTGTGGAGACTTCCCCGAGGGCTTAGGTGGGTTGGTGCAGTCAGGGGCTCAGGGTGCACGAGGCAGGGAGAGACAGAATGTAGAAGAGAAACGAGTGCTAGAAAGACGATCTATAGTAATCGAAAATAGCTCGTAATGTGTCCTAAGTATGGCAACGCACTGAGTTGATCCAAATTACTAAATAGTCCACATAACCCATTCTCCAACCACATCAGGTTATAGAAAAGTCACTGGTACTTCTTTTATTACTATGAATTTTACTTTCTCCGGCTTCAGGGGGTCACCAGTACACTGGTGTGAGAGCATTTGATGAACAGTATATGAGGATCATTCCAATGGATCTCAGTGAGAAGGGTGGATGTATGTGACCTCAAGGGCCAATGCATGTCAGTAAGGATGCCCAGTGGGACTCTCCTCAGCCCTTGACAGTCATGGAGGTTTCTGTTAAGCCCTCTTCTGGATGTAAAGGCCGTTTTTGTTAGACACAACCCTCTTCCCCCACTGTGGCTTAGGCAGACATTCTTAGCTGTAGAAACATGACTTCAGGTCTGCTAATTTGGCGCACTCTGACACTCTGCTGGTCACATCTCTCAGTTCTCTAGAGACCTGGCTGAGATACCTTGCAAAGACAAATCTATGTGGATATATCATGAAGCTTGTAATATGAACTATGGACTTTGGGTGATTGTCGCATGTCAGTTTAGGTTCATCGGGTGTAACAAATGTACCACTTTGGTTGGAGATGTTGATAATGGGGTGGGAGTTATGTATGTCTGGGAGGAGGAGAAACAGTGTATTTTCCTTGTTATATTGCTCTGAATTTAAACTGCTCTAAAAATAAAAATTTCTTTAAAAGAAAGAAAACCTATGTAACACAATAATGAAAACACAAATTGCCCAACAGAAGAATGGGTAAAGGGTGGGAATACAGCATTTCTCCAAAGGGATACACAAATGGTCGATGCTCTATGTCATTAGGCATCAGTTGAGCCAGTGCTGAGCATGACATCAAAGTCACCATGAGATAGTACAATGAGATACCACACCTGCCAGGGCGGCCCTAATAAAAGACATGGAGAACAGCAAGTGCTGAGGAAATGTGGAGGAACTGGGAGCCTGGCACATTGGTGGTAGGCATGTAACACGGCCCAGCCCTTTTGGAAAAAGATTTGGCATTTCTTCAAAATATTAAACAAGTCACCACATGACCCAGAAATTCCACTCCTACAGAAATGACATTCACGCAGAAAGTCACACCAATGAAGAGTTATATAAGAAGGTTTACGGCAACATTATTGATGTTGCCAAAAGTAGAGACAACCCCAATCTCCATCACTTGATAAATAGATAAACAAAATGTGGGGTATCCATGCAAGGGAATACTTTGGGGGAAAAAATGAAGTATTTATATGTACTACTACATGGATAAACGCTGACAACACTTTGCTACGTGAACGAAACTAGTCACAATAGGCCGTAAATTTATGATCCCTTCTCTATGAAGTGTCCACAATAGACAACTCTCAAAACAGGAAGTAAATGATGGTTGCCTAGGGGTTGGGGGGCTGAGGAAAATGGGAAGTAACAGCAAATGGGTACAGGTTTGTTTTTTTTCTGAATGATGAAAATTTTCTAAAATTAATTGCAGTGGAGGTTGCACAAGAAACAGACTTACAGTTACTGCTTTTGGGAAGGGCAACTTGACGACTGAGCCATAGGAGTGTCTATATCTGTTCTATATTGCATACATATTTTTACTCTACATTGTGTGCTTATTGAATTTTGTATCACATGTATAATAACCTATTCTTAAAGAAATAAAAGATGTTCCATTTCATCTGCAGAGATACCATTACAGAAACACGTCCTTCCTGGTTTCCATTTCTCAGGGAACAACTAATTAATAAAGCAAGTGAATCTCCTATGGTCTCTAATATTGTAGAATAGTGGCTGAAAGTACATGCTACGGACTCCAAATGCCTGGGATCAAACCCCAGTATTACTTCTTCCTTTAGCAAATTATTTAACATCTTTAAGCATCAGTTTTCTTATCTGAAAAATTGGGATAACAACATGTAGCTGTGAGGCTTCTGAGGTTATGGGGTTGTTCAGCCCACTGGTTCTATACCCCACTGTCTATAATTTTAGATGGGTCATAAAAGAAGCTCCCCAAATCCACAGAAGAGGCATTTTAGAATCAATAGCGTTATCAAATTTTGTTCCATGGCCTCAAAGTCAAGCTTTTACTGTTCTGCATTTTCTAGTATTTAGAATGCATAGCCTGCAATCATGTTTTTTTTCAAATTCTAATTATCCTCTTTCACTGAGCTGACATGGACCAAGCCATTCAATCAGAAAGAAATAACACCCCTCAACGACATTTATGGAATATCAGCTGTGGACAGAATCTCACCCTCCACCATGGAGGCGTCAGCTAAGCAAATGCTCTCTACCTCCAGAGAGTTTCAAACAGAGAAACTGACTGACAGAACATTAGTGGGGGAGGAGTTATTCTTGTGGCTTTGAGATTTTAAAGAATTGGTCACAGCATGACATTTTCTAGCCTAGCCTTTCCTTTCTTTTTTTCCTTCCTTCCTTTCCTTCTTTTCTTCCCTTCTCTAAAGCTCAAGTACTCCTTCTTTTTATGCAAAAGCATCAGTGGCTTTATTAAGATGCAGTATGCAATGATCACCTGCCCTGGTATAGTTAGTTCAAAGCTCTATACAACCAGAACTATGAAAATGTCAGTCATCTGTCATCTTTCTCCATGACTTGACTGTCATCTTTTTCCATGACTTTGCCCATAGTGATTATATTGGTCTTTTGAGTAACAAATGGCTTCAGGAAATTGTTTATAACAGTAATAAGTATAAAAGCGAAAACTGGTATCTTTTCCAAAACACCTAATGGTGTAATGGTGTACAATTTAGTCATTAACCCAGGAGTCTGATGTGAGTTCAGGTCTTGACACTTGGCGATTATAGAAAGTAGAACAAATACCCTTTGAACTAATTCTGTGGTATTTAGCCCCCTTTCCTAAGTGACCCCAAGTCCAGTGCACTCTAGCTTTCATCCTGGGCATGAGTGTGTCTCAAGTCTTGACTATTCGAGTGTGTCTAGTGTCACACACTTTACAAAGTACACTCATAGCATTTGATTCTCATATCACTCACCCTAAAAGGCAGGTGGAAGTATTATATTGCTCCCACTTTACATACAAGAAAGCTGAGAGAGAATTAAATAACATAGAAACTAAAGGAGGACCACTTTAATAAATAAAGGCACAGGAAAAGCGGTCCACGGAAGCCGGTGACTTGCTTTGACACCATAGTAACTCTAACTGGGGTGAGTAAAATAATTTCATTTGGCAATTAAAAATATACAACTCATCTTATTCATCAAAGAGGAAGTAAAATATCAGCATTTTAAATTAAAATATTGAATATAAGGAAAATACTCAGCTGTAAACCTTTCTTTGTTCTCTAATATTAAGGAAAAAATTAAACAACCGAATTTACATCCAGTGGCTTTTTGGCTGAATGCTATATCATCAGATAGATTTTTTTTCTTCACCTCGCCAAGGGAATATTAAAGAGCAACAAGAAAAATATGGTTTGAAAGTGTTGATATTTATGGGAACCCATTAGTCCTCACCAGGGCCAGAGCCATTTGACAGCACTGAGTTCCTCGGGCTGTTTACAGGCAAAGGTACTGCATTTGATGTGAATTTGTTACTGGGATTAGAAGGCAGGTCACTCCTTGGAAGACTATCACACTTAAGGTAATATGATTTGAATGAGTAACTTTGCCAGGCTGTTTATTCTGTCCAGAATCCACATGCAGTGTATCTATCACTGTTGGTCCACAGGAACCCCTGTGGGGAACATACCTCAAAGAGAGGCACATGGGTTAGTGACAAGAACAGTTCCCACTGGGAACCAGTGTCTGGGTTCTCTGTCCTGCTTTGGATTTAATTTGGAGTCTGGCCTTAGGGAAGGAATCAACGTCTGGGACCTTTATTTCTCCATCTGTGAAAATGACTCAGAGACAGATCTTGGCTTGATATGAAGAAGGAAGTGATTAGTAAATGTAGAATGGGAACGTTTCAATTTCTTACATGCGTAATTAAACCCTTGTGCTTACTTTACTCTTCCACGTATTTCCATTTTCTCCTCCTCTCCTGCAGTGTGCCAATGACTTCAGACATCCACTATTCTCACAGAAATCTACCTAGATGTATATCAAAATCATGACACAATTATTTCTTTCATTTTTTAAAGAAGGCAACATAAGAATAAAACTAATTTTCTAATATTTTACTGAGAATTTTGTATCTACACACCTGAGTGAGATTGGTTAACTTTTCCTTTTGGAACTAACTTTATTACATGTTGCCGGGAAGACTTTTTTTGCTTCCTAAAGTGGACTGGAGATATTTTTGTCCCTTCCCATGGCCTACAATAATTTAACTAACATTGAGATCATCTGTTCTCCAAAGGTTGAAGAGACTCCAGCTGTGGAACCATCTGGTTCTGGTGCATTTTTAATCTGAGATCTATAATCACTTTCAAATCTCTTTCATAGAAATTGGCCTATTCAAGATTTATACATCTTCTTTTAATCCTTAATAATTTATATTTTGCTAAGAGTATGATCAATTTTTTTCAGGCTTTAGAGATATTTGTCTTAGAATTGCACACAGCATTAACTTACATATTTCTCTTTATCATGCATTGTTCTTAATTTTACCATAAAGATTTAAAATAGGCCTTTAAAGTATCAAAAAGAACATAATCAACACCCATATAACCCCCAACTATATTTACGAATTTTAAATTAGAGAAATCATGGGCTTTCATCTCTTAAATAATGAAGCATTTGTTTTTAAAATGTAAGAAAATTTTCTTACATGACTGTAATATCATTTAACACACTAAACTCAGTTAACAACTATCTCTGAATAATTTTTATTACCCAGTTCATATTCAAATTTCTCCAATTATTTCCAAAGTGACTTTTGTTCTATAGCTGAGTTGACCAATCAACTCAGGATTTAAGCACAGAAGACACATTGACTTGCTTGTCGTGTCTCCTTAACTTTATGTTTAAACTACTTCTCTCCCCTGCCTTTGATGAGGACACGGATTTGTTCAGGAGGCCAAGTCAGTTGTCCCACAAGTTCTGTTTCGTCTTACTGACATTGAACTTGTTCCTTTTTATCGAAAGGCTTTTCTCATTTTTAATCTTGAATTTTTTGCTTCCTCCTTTTTTCCTTTAATTGGGTCTCCAAAGGGGATTATCTATTACATATTAGTCTCTTCAAAGAACTCGTTTCAAGTTTAATTAGTTTGACTATGTCTTATTGTTCATTATTTTTATTAATAGGGTTTGATACTCTTTTTATCAAGACAAGAACCCCACATATTATGGAATAAAAATAGTAATATTTAAATACATAAAACTTAAATCTTCATGATGTCAAAAATAGTAAAAAAGCCAACAGGCAAATATATAATTGGGCAAATGTTTATAATAAAAATAAACAAGAAAGCTAAATATCTCTAATATACAAAGATTTTTGGTTGACAAGAAAATTACCCCAAATAAGCAATTTCCTAAAAGAGAACCTCTTAATGAAACAAAAGGAAGAAAAATCTACTCACATTTTTTGCCTATTTTAAATTGGATTTGTTAGTCATTTTCTTATTGATTTTTAAAGTCTAATTAATATATTCTGCATGACTCATTTGTCAAATATTGTGTATATAGAATTTGTTTTTACTATCACGCATTGTTGACAGAAGTCATGGAATAACTGTCATTTTCTTCATCTCATTATGAGAACGTTACACCAAATATCTATTTAACAAATATTAAGTAATTATTTTCCATAAAAAATAGATGTGTTTTTCCTTAATAGACCACCTTATAAAGAAACATATTGATACTTAGTCTATGCTTATAAATGTTTCAAAACATTAATTCCATATCCCGATTAGGTAAGCAGAAAACATGTTTTGGGTGAATCTAATTGATGTAAAGCAACTATATTATTTCCAGGAAATTTTTATTTTAAGAGCTTTATCTACAATGTCACAGTGCTTTCTCAGGCATGTGGTTTTGGTGTGCACTTGAATTTGCACTAACCCACTTCCTGTGCCTAAACTTCTTGACTCTGCTCTTGCTGCAGCAAAAGAAATTGAAATACAAGTATAACATAATTGCCCAGAGCTCAGTTTTTGAAAAGGGATAAGACAGAGAGAGGGAAGAAAGCAATGCAAACTGTGTACATATCTCTTAAACCTACAACAAAAATGCAGATCGACCAGTCTTGAAGATGTCTATTTAAATGGGCTTTGTTCTCCCACACATGATCATTAGAATTTATTAATGCAACTAGATTTGGATTTTTATAGCTGTATCTTCTAGCAGGTTCTCATTTGTAGTCTTTAAAATGTTTCTATTGTAATCTAATCATGAACATTGTCCCCATTCTCCTTGTTTATTTGCTAGAGGGACAAAAAGATGTAAAACAGCTATTTTGCAGAAATATTAAAAGCAAGAGGAGAGCTATTATGCAACTATTATAAAAAATCCTAATAGAGTCAAGGTACTGTTTGTATATGTTTAAAGGGTACCATTAGCATCGCCAGGTACATGAAGCTCTCAGCTCACATTAACAAGGGGCCTTTTTACACCAGTCATGTAGCCTCTCTTCTGTTGAAGAAATGATTGGATGGAGCTACTTAAAAGAATAGGATTATGATTCTGAAAGCTCAATAAAAATACTCTATAAAGGCCCAAGTCATTCACTACCCTTTTCTGCTTTCACTGGCTACAAAATGTATCCAACCAACATGGACCATTTTGATGAAGTTTACCCATAAGGGCCAAACCTGGTGGCTAGCATGTAAATCTGCTTAATAGGCTTTAGTTCAGAGGTTGGATATGTATTTTCTGGTTAGATTTACATTTTGGGCAGGGATAGAGTAACTGATGTATGGATGCTGAATGAGCTGATAAAAACTACTGGGTATAAATAGATCAAGGCATTTCAGAGACTCAAAGCTGGGAATAGTTGTGAAAATTATCTCAATCATGTTTGCCTGTTTACTTTTGCTTTTTAAATTTTTGGTATTGTCATTTACAGAAGGAAAAGTGAAAACCCAGAAGGTCAGTGTTGTAAATCAGATCAGCTAGTTATTTTGTGCAAGAACAGGATTGCTACCCAGATATACTAGCCCAGTGTTTATTCCAATATACCCTACAGCCAGAAACATGAAACTAAAAAAAAAAATAAATCAGAGGCTAATGACACTAAATTAAATACCATTCTGTGACCTGTTCGAGAAATATCGTACAGAACCACTGAAGTCATGGTCCTACCTATAGTGCCATGGCGGGGGCAGGGGACAGAGAGAGACATCAGTATCCATAGTTCCTGTTCACACCATTGTTTTTGCCTGGATCTTCTTCTATTTTAAGGTTTAGACCAGAGATCACTTTTTTAGGGTGTCTTGTCTCCCTCTCAATCTGTCTTTTCTCCTTATATGTGATCAAATAATACCCTCTCTAGGTTGTAGTATTTTTCCCCCTGTTCTCTCCTCCATTGATAAAAATCGTCATCAGTTACTGAGTGCATAGTATGTACCAGACATTTTACCAGGAAGTTTATGGAAGTTGTATTGAGTTCTCAGAAAACCCCTCCAAACTAGATATGAGTATTCCCATTTTTATGGGTGGGGAGACTGAGGTTCAGACAGGTAAAGTAGTTTGACCAAGCTCATACACCTAATGAGCCACAGAGCCAGGATGGAAAACCATATTTGTCACACTCCCAAACCTTATGTCCTTTTTATGTGTCATACTGACTCAGTTCAGTGTCACAAGACTGTGATCATGGATACTGGACTTCTCTCATTATTTGTTCCACTCTGCTTCTAGCCTCTGGTGTTGGAAAGCTAAATCTGCATTTTTCATACTCTCTGGAGTCTGGGATTCTGGGCGTGGTACAAAGGGTGAAAGGGAGAGCAGCAGTAAATTACCAGCCATGTTCCAGCTGGCATGGCAGCTGGGAAGTGAGGTAGCAGGGATGGCAGTGTATGGAGGCAATTCTGGAGGCCAGAGTCAAGGATCCAGGTCTGGTCCCAGCCTTCAGGATGAAGAGGCATTGCGGTGAGGACTGTGGCAGCAGCCACAGAAGCTTCCTGACAACTGGATCACTGTTATGAGGTGAATCTCTAATCTCAAACAATAGTGCAGGAGGGTCCCCTGAACTGGGGCTCAATTTGCCCTTCCAATGGTTTTGTAAAACTAAATTCCTTATTTCATTTATTTTGGCTTCAAATATGTACTGGGAATAGTGGTTATTCCCCATATCTATTTCCTTTTTTTAATAATGTATTTTATTGATTATGCCATTACAGTTGTTCCCTTTCCCCCCTTCATTCCCCTCCACCCTGCACACCCCTTCCCGCCCACATTCCCCCCTTTAGTTTATGTCCATGTGTCACAAATTCTTTAGCTTCTGAATTTCCCATACTACTCTTGCCCTCCCCCTGTCTATTTTCTCTCCACAGTCTATGCTACTTATTCTCTGTACCTTTTCCCCCTCTCTCCTCTTTCCACTCTCCTGTTACTAACCCTTCATGTGACCTCCATTTCTGTGACTCCGCTCCTGTTTTAGCTGTCCACTCAGTTTGCTTTTGTTTTAGGTGTGGTTGTTAATAACTGTGAGTTTGCTGTCCTTTCACTGTTCATATTTTTATCTTCTTTTTCTTAGATAAGTCCCTTTAACATTTCATATAATAACGGCTTGGTGATGATGAACTCCTTGAACTTGACCTTGTTTGAGAAGCACTTTATCTGTCCTTCCATTCTAAATGAAAGCTTGACTGGATAGAGCAATCTTGGATGTAGGTCCTTGCATTCATTACTTGGAATACCTCTTTCCAGCCCTTTCTTGCCTGTAAGGTCTCTTTGGAGAAATCAGCTGACAGTTTGATGGGAACTCCTTTGTAGGTGACTGTCCCCTTATCTCTTGCTGCTTCTAGGATTCTCACCTTCATTTTAATCTTGGGTAATGTAATTATGATGTGTCCTGGTGTGTTCCTCCTTGAGGAACCTTCTCTGGAACTCCCACCTTCTTTGGGACTCTCTGAGCTTCCTGGACTTCCTGGAGGTCTATTTCCTTTGCCAGATTGGGGAAGTTCTCCTTCATTATTTGTTCAAATAAGTTTTCCATGTATTGCTCTTCCTCTTCCCTTTCTGGTACCCCTATAATTCAGATGTTGGAATGTTTAAAGATATCCTGGAGGTTCCTAAGCCTCTCATTTTTAAAAATTCTTGTTTCTTCATTCTTTTCTGTTTGGTTGTTTCTTTCTTCCTTCTGGTCCACGCCATTGATTTGAGTCCGAGTTTTCTTTCCGTAACTATTGGTTTCCTGTGCATTTTCCTTCATTTCACTTGGTGTAGCCTTCATTTTTTCATCTAATTTGCAAGCAAAATCAACCAGTTCTGTGAGCATACTGATCACCAATGTTTTGAACTATGAATCTGATAGGTTGGCTATCTCTTGGTGGCTTAAAAGTATTGGCTCTAGGGCTTTAATTTGTTCTTCTGTTCGAGCCATAATTTTTTGGTCAGGTCATGCCTATTATGTGTGAGGGGCGGAGCCTTAGGTGTTCACCAGGGTGGGTCAACCCAGCCACTGGGTTGTGATGCTGTATGTGGGGGTGGGGTCAGAGAGGGAACAACGGTGCTCACTCTCGGATTTCAGTCTCCTCCGCCGCTTCCCACAAGCAAATTGGGCCCTTCTGGTGCTGGTTCCCAGTTGGGTGGGCTCATGTACGTTCTAGGACTCTGTGGGTCTCTCCAACAAATTCTCCTGTGAGGCTAGGAGTCTCCCCCAGCACCTTTTCAATGGGTGCTTTTAGGTTTTATTTCCCATCATTGGAGCCCTGGGTTGCTGAGTCTGTCTTGATGCCCATTTTTGCCTAGTTTATCTGTCTGTAAATGTGTGACTGCCGTCAGCCCCGCCCTGCCTGTGCTCCTGGGTCTGCCAACCAATACCTTTTCCTGCCACGACCCCTTTCAGTCAGAGGCCGACTCTGCCCCTCTTACTGGTCTGGTTGAATGGTTGTTGGACTTCTGTTCAGTTCAATTTTCTTTCTGTTCTAGTTGTGTTTTTGTTTCTAAATCTTTGTTGTCCTTAATTTCGGTTGTGCAAGGAGGCACAGTGTTTCCACTTACACTTCCATCTTGGCTGGAAGTCCCCATATCTATTTCTATCTAATAAAGTGCTTCAAAATTGTGTGGTGTAAAACAACAATGATTTATTTTTTAAACATCGTTTATTGAACTTTTTTTTGTTACCATTTAGTCTCTTTATATCCCTCCCCCTGACATCACAACACTGGTCCATGTCCATGAGTACTTTTTTCTTTTTTCTAAGTCCTTCTACTCCTTAACCTCTCTGCCTCCTTACCTGTCATCTTGCTACCTATGTGTCTGTTTCTATTTTCTTCTTAGTCACTTTGTTTATTAAATGCCACATATGAGTGAAATTACATGGTATTTGTCTTCCTCTGACTGGCTTATTTCATTTAGCATAATGTTCTCCAGGTCCATCCATACTGTCACAAAGAGTAAAATTTTCTTTTTCTTTTTTACAGCTGAGTAATATTCCATTGTGTATATGTCCCATAGTTGTTTTATCCACTCATCTACTGGTGGACATATGAGCTGCTTCCATGTTTTGGTGATTGTAAATTACACTGCAATGAACATAGGGGTGCTTACGTTCTTTTGAATTAATGTTTTGGGTTCCTTTGGCTATATTCCCACAAGTGGGATCACTGGGTCAAAAGGCAGATCTATTTTTAATTGTTTGAGGTATATCCACATGGCTTTTCACAGTGGCTGCACCAATCTGCATTCCACCAACAGTGCAGAAGTGTTCCCTTTTTTCCACACCCTCACCAGCAATTGTTTGTTGATTTATTGATGATAGCCATTCCGATAGGTGTGAGATGGTATCTCACTGTGGTTTTAATTTGCATTTCTCTACTGATTAGTGACATTGAGCATCTTTTCATATGTCTATTGGCCATCTGTATGTCCTCTTTGGAGAAGTGTCTATTAAGACCTTTTGCCCATTTTTTAATTGGATTGTTTGTTTTTTGGTGTTGAGTTTTATAAGTTCTCTATAAATTTTTTATATGAACCCCTATCAGATGTATTGGTGAATATGTTCTTCATTCTGTGGGTTGTCTTTTTATTTTGTTGATGTTTTTCTTTGTTGTGCAAAAACTTTCTAGTTTGATATAGTCCCATTTGTTTGTTTTTTCTTTTGTTTCCCTTGTCTGAAGAGTTATATCTGATAAAATATTGCTGTGAGCAATGTCTGGGATTTTGCTGCCTATGTTTTCTTCTACAATTTTTATTGTTTCAGGTCTAACATTTAAGTCTTTAATTTATTTTGAATTTATTCTTATGTGTGGTATAGGAAGTTTCATTTTTCTGCACATATCTGTCCAATTTTCCCAATACCATTTATTGAATAAACTATCTTTAGTCCATTGTATGTGTTTGCTTCCTCTGAAAAATATTAGTTGACTATAAAGGTGTGGGTTTATTTCTGGGATCTCTATTATGTTCCATTGATCAATGTGTGTTTTTACGCCAGTATGATGCGGTTTTGATTACTATGGCCTTTTTGGTGTAGTTTGATATTAGGTAGTGTGATTCCTCCAACTTTGTTCTTGTTTCTCCAGATCACTGGTGCTCTGTGGAGCCTTTCGTGGTTCCATATAAATTTCTGAAATATTTGTTCTAGTTCTATGAAATGCATCATTGGAATCCTGATAGGGATTGTATGGAATCTATAGATTGCTTTGGGTCCTATGGACATTTTAATGATGTTAATTCTTCTTATCCATGAACACAGTATGTGCTTCCATTTATTTGTGCTTTCTTCAGTATTTTTCTTTAGTGTCTTATGATTTTCTGATTACAGGGTCTTTTTTACATTCTTAGATAGGTTTATTCTTAGGTGTTTTATTATTTTTCAAGCAATTGTGAATGGGATTGTTTTCTTAATGTCCCTTTCTGTTAACTCATTATTGGCATATACAAATGCAACTGATGTCTGGATCTTAATTTTGTAACCTGCTACTTTGCTGGACTAATTTTTTAGTTTAGTAGTTTCTCAGTCAAAGCTTTGTGGTTCACTATGTACAGTACCATGTCATCTGCAAATAATGACAGTTTTACTTCTTCCTTTCCAATTTGGTTGTCTTTTATTTCTTCCTCTTATCTGATTTCTGTGGCTAGGACTTTCAGTACCTTCAGAGCATTTCATCCCAAGGCAGCAGAATATACATACTTTTCAAATGAACAAGGAATGTTTTCTAGTATAGACCACATGTTAGGACATAAAACAAGTCTAAATAAATTTAAGAAGATTGAAATCATATCAAGCATCTTCTCTGACCACAATGCTATGAAACTAGAAATCGACCACAAGAACAACACTGGAAAATGCACAAAGATGTGGAAGCTAAAAAACATGTTAATAAACAATGAATGGGCCAACAATGAGAACAAAGAAGAAATCAAAAGATACCTTCAAACAAATGAAAATGAGGACACAAAAATCCCAAATCTGTGGGACACTGGGAGAGTCATCCTAAGAGGGAGACTCACAGCATTACAGCCTATCTCAAAAGAACAAGAAAAAGCTCAAAAGAACAATCTAACCTTGGATGGAACTTGAAAAAGAACAACAAACAAAGCCCAAAGTGAGTAGGAGGAAGGAAATAATAAAGATTAGAACAGAAATAAACTAGAGTCTAAAAAACCATACAAAAGCTGGATGAATCCAAGAGTTTCTTCTTCGAAAAAATGAACAGGGTTGACAAACCCTTACCTAGGCTCATCATGAAAAAAGAGAGAGGACCTAAATAAATAAAATCAGAAATGAAAGAGGAAAAGTAAGAACTGACACCAGAGAAAGACAAAGGACTGTGAGAAAATGTTAATTATATTCCAACAAACTGGACAACCTGGGCAAAATAGATGCATTCCTAGATGCATACAATAATCAGGAAGAATCAGCGAATCTCAGTAGATGGATTACACCTAGTGTGAAATTACACCTAGTGATTACACCAGTAATCAAAAACAAACAAAAGTCCTAGATTGAATGGCTTCACAGGTGAATTTTACCAAATATTTCGAGGAGAACTAATACCTCTTCTTCTCAAACCATTTCAAAAAATTCAGGAAGATGGAAAGCTGGCCAAACATCTCACTTTCCCATTCTACTTCTGCAAAACAATTTTTATCACGCATTTTCCCTGGCTGGTGTGGCTCAGTGGCTTGAGTGCCAGCCTACAAACCAAAGGGTTTGCCAGTTTGATTTCCAGTCAGGGCATATACCTGGGCTGCTGGCCAGGTCCCCACTTGGGGGCGCATGAGAGGCAACCACACATTGATGTTTCTCTCCCTGTCTTTCTCCCTCCCTTCCTCTCTATAAAGAAATAAATAAATAAACTGTTTAAAAAATTCATCATCCATTTATGATGCAAACATTGATTTAGTATGTAACATTTAATGTAACCATTCTAAGTGCTCAGTGCAGAAAAGGTCTGCTTTGAGGAAGTAAATAATACATCCCAAGGGCATGATAATAATCCACACAGAGTGACAAGGAGGGAATCCCTGGCTCTGCTGTGCAGTCAAAGAACCAGTTGAGGGTACATCATCCTAGAAGAAGGTCTTGAAGGGTGAGTGGGAGTTGGGCAGGGTGAAATAGATTTGTTTGAAGAAAAGGGGGGATAACTAGACTTATGAAAAAAGTGTTGTGACACGCAATTTTGTTCAAAATAATGATCGAATGTGTAATTGAGAGTGAGAATAACTGAAAAGTCGAGATAAAACATGCTTGTGTGACTGTATGTGCATTATTTTATAATATAGAGAGACAAAGTCAGGGAGGATATAGATTTGAAAAACATAATTAACAAGGACATACACACATGTAGAAATCATTGCATCCTACTTCAAAATATGCGTATTTTTTAAGGAGAATTTATTTCTAGAGGGGTTTTAGGTTCACAACAGAATTGAGAAAATTGACAGAGTTCCATATACCCATTCCCAGCAACCCACAGCCTCCCTGACTATAAACACAATGGAACATTTGTTATAATTGATGAGCCTAAATTGACATATTGATACAGGGTGCAGCGGGGGGGGGGGGGGCAAAAGGATTTGGAATGGTGTCCAGAATTCAAAGTGTATAGGAATATTGGAGAGACGTATAAGATGTCCTCACATCTCCCCCCAGGGGGAAGAAATGAATAGAGCCAGGCCAGTGAGAGCTGTTTTGCATAGCAACAGTTTTGCAGCTAATCTCTGGAATGGTTATTTAACATATCTATAACCTTTAACTGGTTTCATAGATATGCTAAATAGCTGTGGCCAAGTTGGGAGCCAGGGAGAAGGGAGTGGCTGGTACCCAGGATGTAAAAAGGGGCTGCGCTCCGGAGTGAGGGCTCCTGTGCGAGAGCTTGGAAAAGACTGGCTCCGAGACATGAGGGCATAACTGCCCAGCTGAAAGGGAAAACCACACAGCTTTGCCAGAATGAAGATCCCTGCAGCCAGGTGAAGAAGAAAGCCACATGCTTTTGGTGGAGTGCGGACTCCTGCAGCTTTGGTAGAAGAGGCCCACGCGGCTTTGGGGTGCCCCCTTTGGCCGAGTGGCCTGGAAAGCAAGAGAGACTTTGACTGGAACTGGGTACAAAGAACTCTTGCCAGTGGACCATGAGAGGGTACCACAGTACTTTGGATTAACTAGAGAGAGATCCTGCCTGCACGGTGACACAGCTGATGGTGCCAGCGGCCTGCAACACAGACATGTGCTCTTTTCCTGATTTACGGTACCTGGAGTTGGGACAGTGGGAGAAGGGAGTGCTATTTGGGTGTAGGTGTATACCCTAAAGGACTTTAATATTTTAGTGGAGGCATTAGGCCTGAATAGCATTAAATAAACATTTTTTTTCCTTTTCAAAAATCTCTGGCATTGAGAGATGTTTTTCCAATTGGCGGTGGACAGAAGAGCCCAGTAGATATTAGTATTTTGTTCTTGGGAGGGGCCCCTGTTGTATAGCAGTTTTGGGCATCCCTAGGTGGGCCAGATATTGTATTGCCCCTCCCTCAGACCTCTTGTTCAGTAACACTATCATTCACTTTTGGTGTTGTATGAGTTGTGACACATGTATAATGATACCTAGCCACATGTGTATTATAATATCATATAGAACATCAAATCATGTTTTTTTGGCAAATTTTGCCTTTTAGGAAATTTGTCTGTTTTGTCTAGGTTATCAAATTTGTGGCCATACAGTTGTGATCTATAATAATGTCTTCTTTTCTATTTCTGATATTAGTAATTTGTGTCTTCTTTTTTTTCTTATTTTGCTTGGTTAGAGGCTTATCAATTTTATTACTTCCAAAAAGCAGCTTGTGGTTTTATTGACTTTCTCTGTTGATTTCTTAAGTCCATGATTTCTGGTCCTCTAATTTTTATTATAGCTTTTATTCTGTTTACCCTGGATATAATTTGGTGTTAGGAACCACCCTGCCTGGTTTCAGAAGCTGTAACTTGCCATAGCTAAGACTGAGTGAGAGACCTTGGGACCACAAACCACTAAGGAGATGAAGCTTATCTCCCTGGCAGGAGCACTGCCTCTGACCACTTTACTTCACCTTGTCTGGCCCCCAGTGCTTGATTGGTTAGCCAATGACAGGTAAGATTCCTCAAGGAGGCAGGACCTAAGATAGGCACGATCACAAGGAGGCCCTCAGGGAAGGACTGTAGAAAAAGGGGGTGCTGGACCCTCACCCCTGGGCTTTGACACAGTCTGAGTCCTCATTCTGTCTGCAAAAAGTCTCCTAATCCCCTGGCTGCCTTACTTCCCCTGCTGGATTTAAGCCTGAAACAATGCCAGAGGTGGGTGTGGCCCTGTGCTGGAAAGGGCCGGTTTCCCAGGGTGATCAGGGCTAAGAGAGAAAGCATTCAATCCTATGAAGCCTACTTTGCTAATACCCTCAATGTAAATGATAAGGGTCCAATCCTGAAATGAGTTTGTTTCCCTCGAATTTTATGGCCCTTTAGCTATTTGACCCTGACTCAAAATAGGCTCTCAGAGTTCTTTGAATGTCATCTATTTGATCATTACTGCCTGACAATGATTGATGGGCTTAATCTCAGAATGTGGGTCTTTGGAACCACTGGTTGCTTACTGATTGTAACAGTGTTCCGTGTACTTTGACATATTTGTGAATTTTCCCAGGGTCCTGTGAGATACCAGCAAGTAGCAAGCTTTGTGGGATCTATAGCAGATCTAACTAAAAACAAACGGGAAAATGTAGGAGACCGTTCTGTGTGGTGTGGGCCCAGACAGGACCCATGCCCATGGATAGGTTCTCCCGTGGGGAGTCAGGCCTGGAATGTACCTAGACTGCTATGATACTTGCTTTTGCTAAAACTCCCTCATCCTGAGTTGAGAAAACAAACATTTACTGCAGAGTAACTTCCTCAAATCCATGCTAAACCTTCCAAGGATGAGTGTAACCGGTTCAACCACTTTTCCCTTTGCATTTGCAAATGTGCCTTCTTCTGTGATATGATTAGTGGCATCGTGTCCTTTGTTTTCTGTAAAAGGTAACCACCTAAAGCAAACCTGTGCATAGTAAATGAGGATGCACAATGTAATGCGCCCAGAAAAAGAAATAAAGGTCTGCCATGGCGGAGGAGGCCATGGCTTTTTCTCCCCTTGAGAGAGAAACCATGCCGTCCCTTTTCCTCCACAGGACTCGGTGGTTCGTGGGAATTTCTTGTGCCTTATCCACAATGTGGCGAACCCCACAAGTCGGGGTCCGCATCAATTCGCTCTTCTTTTTCTAGTTTCCTAAGGTGGAGCTTAAATGATTGATTTTAGATCTTCCTTCTTTTTTAGTATGTGCATCCAATGCTATAAACTTCCTTCTAAGCATTGTTTTTCTGCATCCCTTAAATTTTTATGAATTATATTTTTATCTGATGCATTTTTAAAAATACCCATGGAACATATATTAAAAAATAACAGATATTTAAACAAAAGGAATACACAAACTATATCAAAGGATTCAAGTCCTGCAATATTTATTACCATTCATAATATGAAAATTATACAAATTTGTATAATTTTTTTGAAATTTATACAATTTTTGAAAATTGTACCAAAATTATAATAACAAATTAATATTGTATAATTTGTTATTATACAGTAATAACAAAGGTATGATTTTAAAGTTTACATATATCTTAGAATTAAGAAATACACTTTAAAATAGTCCAAATGTTTTTAAAAAACATAATGGAAATGAAACAATAAATTGAACCAAATTATAACACATATTTTACATAAAATCCTATGAAATGTGTCTAGTTTGGCCCTTTGAAAAAAATTTATATTCTTAGATACTTATATAAATTTACAAAATTTAAAAATTACAGAAATTAGAAAAACAATAGCAAAAATTAACTCAAGGGATGTAGAAGGTAAAGAATAATCAAAATGACAGCACAACTTAATAAAACAGAGTACAAACGCACAATGGAGTGTTTCAATAAAGCCAAAAATAGTTCTTTAAAGAAAAAAAAGGAAATGATAAACTCCTAGTGAAATTAATCAGGTAGAGAGAATGGAAGGCACAATATTAAGGTTAAAATAAAAACCTGTGGTAGATTATTAGAAGATAAATAAACAGAAAATAGGTAATGATGTAGCAGAAATTGACAAGTTAATAAGCAAACTGGTGGTAAAACTAGAAATTTTAGATAAAATGAAAAACATCTAGCTTATTGAAACTTAATAAGCAGTAGAAAATCACAATAGACCTATGATTATTAAGGTAAGTTATTGAGTTAATTATTGAAAGAATATCCAGGTCCAATTGACTTCACTGGGCAGTTGCAACATTCAAAGAAGAAGTAATTAAAAGATTGTACGAGATCTTCCAAAGATGGTTTAGCTAGTACATTGCAGGGTTGAGAAGGAGGTGAGAGAGGCCAGGCTAGAGCTGAGGGATTGGAGTGGGCTATTGAAGCTCCTTAGCTCACAGAACTCCTTGAGAAAGTTCAAGGCGTATTTGCAATCTCAGGGGATCACTCCCTTTCTGGGTCAGACTCCGCTGTTTCTAATGTAAGCACCAGCTTTTCAATGTGGACCCAGTATAGCCTAAACCCACCATGCCATGAGTGGGGTTGTTCAGTAAGGCCTGCCCGGAAAGGTTAAAAGAATCTGTGGAGTCCCTGGGCAGGAACAGGAAAAAGGTCTTTCAGCAGCTAGAACAGGATGGAAGTTGTTATCTCAATAGCTGATGCTGCACATTCTTATGAAGATATATGATTTAATAAGCCCATTCCTTATCTTCACTATGTGTTATGCATATTTTTTTTCTTATTTCTGCAGCTTGTTTCAAAGTCATTTCCTGGGCTTGGAATTTCCTCTCTGCTTATCTCACTTCCAACTATTATTCAAATCACAGCTCAGATCATCTTTTTCTTTGATGTTTTCTGTGACCCACTGGCAGACCCTGCTTATTTAGCAGCAGGGGAAGGTTGGTGGGACATGTGGAGAGATGGGGAGGGAGTGTGGGGGCGCGTATCACTTCCACCCAATGTACACTTATGGAGTCGTTACTGATGACATATGCATTGTCATGACTGGAACTTGACTACAAGGGTCTGAAAGGATTTTATATTGGGAACTTATTTCATGTTTGTTAAAGGCAGATAAAGCAGTGTCTTCTCTTAATATATATGAGGAAAAGGTCATATCATTCTCAAGTATCATGATATACCCTTATTTGGTATGTACATTTTTAATTTAATGTGATATTAACAGTGCTGGATATTGATGCTACATTGTCTACATCATGTAATTAATGTTTGGCTGATAATGTGTTAGATACCTACTCCAAGTATTTCTAATTCTTTTCTTCTCCTACTACTCAAGGTTTAAAAAGAAAGTACTGAAAGGTATTAAATAAGATTAGCATATTCAAATGGGGCTTGTACCAAATTCAGATTTGCCATCTTACATATGCAATGAGTCACATCAGAAATAATAGGCATATATAACTAAGCTTAATAAGCAACAGTAACCTCATACATTTATTGTATTCATTCATTCAACAAACATGTATTATGAGCCAGGCAATGATAGGCACTAGAAACAAAATGTATGTAAGATAGACATGTATCCTCCCCTCCTGGAACCCATCCTAGTTGAGAAAGACATCACATTAGAAATTACAAAATTGATTGTTAGTTCCAATTATGGCAAGTGTCCAGGAGAATTACTAAGTCTTAGGATACCTGGATTGGTCTCCCATAGAGTTGGGGGGTGCCCTGTATCTTTTATTCTATTTCTTGGGAGTCAGAAATCAGAGTTTGACATCACCTTTGGAATAAACAAAAAAGCTGCTATCCCAATGCAAACACAGAAACATGGGAGAACATATTCCTGACTTTCAGAATTGGATAATTTTCATAATGATAGCTGGACAATGGCCTTTGAAAATGAAACGAAGAGTTGAAGACACAATTTATATGCTTTAAAAGTAAAATTTACAATACCCTAAAACTGTAGTTCATGTATATCTCCCTGTCAAGGACTAATACTCAGGATTGAATCATGGAATAAGCACTTTGGAGAAATCTGTTCTGAGCCATTACTGCTTGAACTCCAGGTGAGGCAGATATTGTTATCGCATGAGGACATATGTTCAAAGTTTTAGAACAATATACCCCAGACATGTTATTTCTCCTGTATGGTTTATTTTGCTCACTGATAGTCTACTTTTACAATTTTACAACAAAAAATATTAGAGTACAACATTTGTTTTGAAGTAATTATTTGTTATTTGTACTTCTGCCAACCATGGAATTAAAAATCTTTTTTTGATGAAGTATAAGTCATTTCATGGAATTCTAAAGAGTAATGTGCTGTCAATCTAAAAATGTATTAAAAGTCTGCCTTTAGAAAAAAACTTATTTGGAAAATTTTATTGTTATAACTCTATTGGTTTCCTGTCGCTCTTTTACCACAGACTTAATGTGGTTTTCCGTTCTAGCTAAAAACAACACACTTTTATCTCTTTTCAGTTTGGGACTTGAAACATTCAAAGTCAGTTTCACTGGGCTGAAATCAGGGTGTGGGCAGGGCTACACTCTCTTGCCTTTTCAGCTTGTAGAGCTACCTTCCTTGCTTTTCTTTGCTTCTGCCCTTCCCCACTTCCATCTTCAAAGCCAACAGTGTAAATCCTCAAAGTCTGCTTTATCTCCCCATTGCTTTCTTCTCTTCCATTCTGCTTGGAATCTCCTGCCTCTTTCTTATGAGAACACTGTAATAGCGTTTAAGGACTATCCAAGTAACCCAGGATAATCTTCCCACCTTAAGAATCCTAATTGAAACATCCTTGTAAAGACCCTTTTTGTGTTAGAAGGTACAAATTTATGGGTCCAGAAGATGAGAACATAGACATCTTTGACATGGGGGCTCCCATGGATTATTCTTAGAGCTCTGTGAGCAGCCCAAATGCATCAATTTTATCTTTGAATGAGATAATACATCCTTAAATTATTTCCAATTTTTTCTTTGGTTTTACCGAACTCCTTAATATAAAGTTTCTTCCCCTTGTCTTCACTTGGAGGAAGGTTAACAGCTTGTTCACTCTTCTGCCAGTTAAGTGACAGGGAAAGTCACTGTCCTGTTGTCATTATAAATTGGAATTGACAGCCACAGTCTCCATAAACTCCTGCTATTGCAAGGGCAAGCACCATAGTGTTTCATCTCACGGGGGAAACGTTGATTCTTTTGTGCAGGAGTGAATTTTTTTTTATACATTTGCTCAAGAGTTTCAAAATAATTGTATCAAGAATGGATTAAAAATGTTAAAATATCCATGCCAAACTAATATTAGACTACTTTTCAATTATAAAGAATGATATCTATTTCTTGGGAAACAACTTTGATTCTATTACTTTATATGTATTCTTGATACTAATAATTAAAACTCTGGACCAGAATGAAATTATCATCCTGGAATCCATACTTAGTAACCGGAGCTGCATAGTGTAGACAGTGGATTAGAACATATCAAAAAAGCTGAACAGATCTTCAATCATTTCCTCCAAATATGTGTCAGTTGAGATATATTCAGTTTAAGACACAGGAAATCCAGCTCAAGTTTGCAAAAAATAATAAAAAGGATTTTTTTGTTTGTTTTAATAACTAAGTCAAGGTCTAGCTATATAATGGTTTCAGGTTTTATTTAATGCTATTATGTGTTATCTCATCTCTTCCCATTTCTCTGCTTTGCCTTCTACATCATCTTCCTCTTATGGACAAATTCAAGCCACCAAAAGGACACTGATATCGAGAATAGGTCCATGGAATTGTCTCTCACTAGCTGGCACAAAGCCAGCACTAGCACACCTTCTGTTGAATCCACAGGTTAAGAATTCAAGCATCTTTGGGTTTGTTCATATGATTTCTATAGGTCGTTAACCATTATGTGATTTTTATTTATGCTTTCATTTTAAATTTAAGGAGTAAGAGATTCTAGATTGTGGTGGAATGGAATTGTAGGAAATTTCTTGATCTCTTTTTTTAAGGAGCGTCTGGTTTAGGTTTATTTTGCATACATTATGGTCAGAAAAAATTACATCAGAGATCAACAGTTGGTGCTAAAACTCACATTACATTGCCCAAATACCTCTCAATGTCCAAAGAGTAGATTTACACCAAAGCTTTGAAGCCATTCATTGTTGCTGTCAGAATCCCTTTATAAATACTGCCAGGCTTCAAATTATTTATGCCTTACCCAGGTTTCTCCATTTTTCTCTTTAGTACTGAAATCCACCAATTTTGTTATTTCTCTCAGGGGTTTCATGGAAAGATAAACTATGTAATAGTTCAAAGGGTAGTTGATATGTCCTTTGTATTTAAGGTTAGATGTGTTAGTTATTTATTGCTGTATTAAAAAATCACCCCCAAATTTAATGGATTAAAATAGCACCCATTCACTATCTTGTAGTTTTGGTGAGTCAGGGATCCACTCAGCTTTGCTGGGTGCCTTAGATTCAGAGTCTATTACAAGGCTGCACTTAAGATGTTGTGAGGACTGGGGTCTCATCACAAAGCTGTGCTGTGGTGAGATCTACTTCCAGGCTCAAGCAACAGTTGGCGGGTCTCAGATTCTTGCAGGAGGTTGGAATGAGGGCCTCAGTTTCTGGATAGTTATTGATTCCTTGCTATACAAGCCTCCTCAATATGACTGTTTGCTTTATCAAAGCCAGAAATTGAGAAACTCTACAGTCAAGGTAGAAGTTAATATCTTGCCTTATATAATCCCGAAAGTGACATTCCACCTTTTTAGAAGCAAGTCGCTAGACCAGCCCAGACTCAAAGAGTGGGAATTATACAGGGGCATGGCTTTATGAGGGTGTTTCCATTTTTATTAGTCAATTTGTTTATTGAGTTCATGTAGTGCAAAGACTTTTGTGAAGCATCCCAAATAACTATGAGAGATACAAAGGCTGTGGTGAGATTTTTAGAGTTGACTTTCCATTAGATTGAGAACAGGACAACTCATTTCTTCTCTGGAAAAAAACTCAAAAAGAACAAATTATGTTTTTAATCCTTAATGTAAGAGAAGGCAACACACACATTTCACCGCCACTGTGCCCTGGAGAGCTTGGCTGTGGATTGCCGGTCACCTGGCAGCTGAAGAACACCCCGAGATCTAAAGGATAGCACACGCCATGTGGCAGCCAGGGCTTTCTGTATCTTGCATATATGCCTTCTCAATACCTCCTTCTGTTTATCTTCCTCACAGCTGGGTGAGGAAAGTAGCATTTAGACTCATTGGCACAACATCTGGAATTGTGCAAACCAAGACTTTGGAAACATATCCTGTTCTTGGATTCTATGCTTCTTGGCACCAGCCATTTTTTCCTAAAGAACTCTTGAAGAAAAATACAGCCTGGCAGCATTAATCTATCCCCAAATATCTTTAAAACATGGTCATGAACCATTTTAGAGAAACAACAAATATGTAAGTTTGGAATGGCAAAAGTCAACCATTTTGCGGAGGAGACAACTTTAGTTTTATTCCTCACATATCAGTATAGGCACTGGAAAGAAAACTTGAAAGGAGTGATGAGTATAGAATTTTAGCACAGGCCTCTGCTCAAGTTCTTCCCCTGTCCCCTTGCCAACTCCCTGAAGTCCTGCTACTTACTAAATGTGTGACCTTGAAAAGGTGACTTCATCTCTGTCAACTCTAGGCAACCCCCACCCCCAACAAAAATAAAAACTTTCAGTATGGTTGTAAGCCATGAAAGTACAAAGGAAAGTTCTTTGTCTATAAGTCCTGTTTCTCCTCTCTGCCGAATATGCAGAAATTGCTGGAGGTACACACTCTTGAAAGAATTCTTTAATATCTCAGGGTTAGGTGAACACTGCATCTTCATTCACTTCAGGCTCCGTGGGAAAGGGTCCCAACGAACCGGAAGTGCTCACTGCAGATGAAGACATGCACAGGGGCCAAAGAGGTGGCATAGCATCGTCCAGCTGGTTGGCCAACTCAGAAAGACATGAACCAGCAGAGCTGTCAACAAAATATAACACAGATCAGAGATTTTTAGAGAAAAAAAAGTTAACTCTGGACTTGGATGAAGGAGGGGGAAGACATATAAAGTCTCATTTCTCTTTTCTCTTCCACAGTCTGTCTGACCCCAAAGAAACAATGTAAGCCTGGGGAGTAATCAAAGGTTAAAGACTGAGAAGATTTGAACACTGGGGTGTTTATGGGGGGAAGAAGGAGGGCCACTGATATTGTGAACTTTAGACTAGGGGTGGCTTTTGGGAGCTTTTGGATGTTTTGAACTGCTAACACCTTTAAGGTTTCTGATTTTTACATTGGTGCTTCTTCATTTTAGGGGTGGAAGGTAGATGTGGCATCATGACAAAGGTAGGGCCCTAGGAAGACACTGGGAGCTGGGTATTTGGGGCTGGCCCTAAGCTCAGGAATCAGAGCTCCTGGGTTCTTCAGATTGCTGCCCTTGGTGTACTGCTCACCAGCTAGGCAGTGTGGGAAAGGAAACAGGGCTTTGGGAGGCGGGGCTCTGGGTACAGACAAACATCGGCTTCTATTTGTTTGACTGGAGCTTGCTTCCCATGTTAGGAAATTAAGGAATCCTAATGGTCATTCATGGATGAGATCATTGCAATGTATTTACTAAGCTTTGTTTTTCTTTTCTCCATTCATTAACATTTCAATTTTTTTTAGCTTTTTAAATTATTTTTTAAAAAAATATTAAGCCTTAGGAACAGAGAAGAAGGAAAAATACAATTCTGAAAATAAATGGAAACCTGCTGAGACATTCCAACCTAAAGTAAATATTGCTGCTGCTTAAATTGTGGAATGCTCTTTCTTCTTTTATGGAGGTCTCTAGTGCCCTATTTATATATTATTATATGAAGTGCAATTAGACTCTGAGAAGTACTAAGGAACAGATTACTTTGAGCACTTAAGACTGATTTTAATGAGTAATTTGTAGTTGTGTTCTGTATTGCCTTCCAAAATTTCATAAAGCTCTTTCAAAGTCTGAAACTCCATTGGCAAATGACTGAGTGATTATTTTATTTCACACAGGTAAGATGTGTGAAATAAAGAGGTAAGAGGTAAGAGGTTTGATGATGTTTGCTTCATCATCAAACTAAAAAGTAAAAAACACTGGGCTAGGAGTTGGGTTCTTCTCAGGCTTCTGAGTGAGTTTCCTTGTCTGTATTATAAGATTAGACCCGCCGTCTCCAAGTAAGACAGCTCAGGGCAGAAAGGAAAGGTGAATGAATGAGTGAAGTTGGGTTTGATGGAGACTGTGTGCCTGCCATGGGTGACTGAATAGCTCTTCGGTGGTTATAAGCTTTAATTACTTAATCCATGCTGTGATTTCGAAGTTCCCCCCTTTCAAGGGTAGGTGTATGTCTCCCCATTCCTTGACTTTAGTTCAGCTATGTGACTTGTTCTTTCCACTTGAAAGAGACAGACATGAAGACAAGCTATGAACCTAGACACTAAGAGGACTTGTGTGTTCCTTTGACTTTTCCATTCCTGTCATTGCCACAAGGAGAAGTGTCCCGGCTGATCTGCCACGGTGGAGAGGATTGAGGGAAATGTGGAGCAGAACCAAGCCACCGCAGAAGATCCCAGCCTAGTCTAGTTGAACGCAGCTGACCCCCAGACACATGCGAACAAAACAAATGCTTATTGTTGTTTGCTGCTGAGCTTCTGGGGCTCTTTACTGTACAACATCATCAGGGCCATAGAACTAATCTGCTCTGTTTACTCTGGATGAATTCCCTTCTCTGAAACATGAGGGTGTTAGGATAGGGCTGCTGTCCTGAATTGAGATTGCCTTCGAGGCAGGAAAGAAAAGTAAATGAAGGAAAGAAGGTGGTGTTGATGCCCTAGCACATACTCCTTCTAAAAATGGTAGCTGCTGCTCAGCTCTGGCAAAAAAGGGATTGTTCAGAAAAATATAGAAGTTGTGTTGCTAAATCTACCTTTTTTCCATACAATCTGGATTTTAAAATGTGAAATTTTGAAAATTTTGAAACTAAATAAAATTGTTGTAGCACTCTGAATTGGCAGGGTGCATGTCACAGGGTCACCCTTAGCATTCTCTGGATTAGAGTGTACCTGTAGGTCACTATCAGTAATCAGCTCTAATGTTCGGTAATCACTAGTACTCATTGCATTGCAAGTCTATACTGTGTCTGCCACCTTATCCTAGGAGTATTTACACTGTAATGAACTCAGCAAATATTTGATGTAAGTATATCACAAAACATGCTTCTTTTGCCCCCAATGGAATAGCTTGCAAATATGGTCAAGGCATAAAAGTTAGAAATGCCAGACAAAAATCCAGACAAAACCAAAAATACCCAAGTACCTAAATCTTCAGCTACTTCAAAAACTTGAAAATAACCAACCTAATTATATATAGAAACTCACTTTTATTTATTCTATTAAAGTGGTTTTATAGTACAATTAAAAATCATTCTTGTTATTCAGGATCCTAATTTTTAAGATGATCTATTGTTATTATTTTAAGCAATCTAAGTTCTACTCCTGAAATGTAATATGTGTCTAGCAGAGGACAATGAAAATTGGTAAGTCCTTTAAATTATTTTTCTTAATAAATCAGCCATTAACCGGAAGAATGGCCTGGTGTGTCTGTTAAAGGAAGGAAACCAAAAAGTGAACCCTTCCTTTAAATCTTCATTAGCTGCTGATTAGGCCAATATATGAGGGCTTCTATCTCCAGATTTCCTTGAATGAGGATTATAAACCAGGATAATTAAGTAGGAGGAATGTAACCTCTTCATGGGGTTCTTGATTGGATTAATGGTTATATATATATGACCTGCAAAATAGAGATTGTGTGCGTGTGTCAATTTAACTTAAAAAATTTTACTTAGTCCCATCCAAATGTATACAGGGCAAAGCTCTGCACAGAACATAGGGGCGGTTCTGAAATAATGTACAATTAAATGAAAACTAAATGGAGAAGGCAGTGCCTGGGGAGAGTTCATTTATATTTAGAATGA
Organism: Artibeus jamaicensis; assembly: GCF_021234435.1. Lineage (NCBI taxonomy): Eukaryota > Metazoa > Chordata > Mammalia > Chiroptera > Phyllostomidae > Artibeus > Artibeus jamaicensis. The sequence goes on along the minus strand of NW_026521194.1, from coordinate 3,836,301 downwards.
AAGGTTAAGGTACATTAGTTATTATTGCTTTATACCTCATTATACTTGGAAAAGCTTCTCTCCATGTTATGTTCTCTGTTATTTCTTCTCCTTCATGGTTTTTCAGGTTCCTTAACCAAAAAAAGTAAGGAGGTGTTTAATACTTTGCACAATAACCCTGTGCAGCAAATCTTTGAGTCTCATTTTATAGAACGAGGAAAATGAAGCTCAGGAGATCTAGCAAATCCGATGAAATATCACTTATTCCTAAAAGTCTTCCTTGATTTCCACCTGTGAACATCCTCACCCCATGGCAGGCTTCTGTTCCAGTGCTTAGAGCACTTTATAGTGAGAGTCATTTACTCTCTGCTTCCTCTGCTGTACCATGAACTCTTGGAGACTAGAGGCTGGCAATGTTACCAGTATGTAGTAGGAATGTTTACATTTGGCCAAGCTCATATGACCACAATCAAGGTTTCCCTAAAGAGAAATCCTCTGCACTTTCTACTGCACTGCTACTTCAAAAACTGAAGACTTCGTAAACATTTTATAAAATTTTTCTTCACTAGGCAAGTGGGATTGCATCAAACTAGAAAGCTTCTGCACAGCAAAGGAAACAATCAGTGTGATAAGATAACCTATAGAGTCAGAAGAAATGTGCAAATCACACAGCTGATGAAGGGTTAATATCCAAAACAGAAAGGACTGAATAACAAAAAATGAACAACCTAATTTAAAAATGGGCAAAGGACCTGAATAGACGTTTTTGAAAAGAATACTTATGAACAGCCAACAAATATAAATATAAAAATGCTCAACGTCACTAATTATCAGGGAGACACCAATCAAAAGTACAGTGGGATATGCCTCACTCCCATAAGAATGATTGTTCTCAAAAAAGACACAGGATAAATGTTGGTGAGGATGTGGAGGAAAGGGAATCCTTGCACACTGTTGGTGGGAGTGTACATTGTATAGCTGTTATGGAAAACAGTGTAAAGTTCCCTCCAAAAATCAAAAATAGATCTACTGTATGATTCAGTGACCCTACCTCTGGGTATACTTTTAAGAGAAATGAAATCAATGTCTTGAAGAGAGAACTCTTAAGTATTTTAAATTCACCTGCACTTCATATAAATATTCTTCATTTTCATCTTCATTAGAAATTTTAAATCACTCTCAGACGCACAGTTTAAAACACTGGTCATCAGGATCCTCACAGAACTGGTTGATTATAGCCACAAATTAGACAAATATATGAAGGCGAAACTAATTGAAATGAATGGAATTGCACAGGACACCAATAGCAATGAAAAGGAAACTGGGACTCAAATCAATGGAGTGGACCAGAAGAAAGCAAATAATGGCCAAACAGAAAAGAGTGAAGAAGCAAGAATTCAAAGAAATGAGGAGAGTCTTAGGAACCTCCAGGACATCTTTAAACGCTCCAACATCTGAATTATAGGGGTACCAGAAGGGGGAAAGGCACAGCCACCAGTGGCAAACTTATTTGAACAAATAATAAAGGAGAATTTCCCCAATCTGGCAAAGGGAAATAGACTTCCAGGAAATCCAGGAAGCTCAGAGAGTACCAAAGAAGTTGGACCCAAGAAGGAACACACCAAGGCACATCATAATTACATTAGCCAAAATTAAAATGAAGGAGAGAATCCTAGAAGCAGCAAGAGATAAGGGGACAGTCACCTACAAAGGAGTTCCCATCACACTGTCAGCGGATTTCTCAAAAGAGACCTTACAGGCAAGAAGGGGCTGGAAAGAGGTATTCCAAGTCATGAAATCCAAAGACCTACAACCAAGATTGCTCTATCCAGCAAAACTTTCATTTAGAATGGAAGGACAGATAAGGTGCTTCTCAGATAAGATCCAATTCAAGGAGTTCATCATCACCAAGCCCTTATTATATGAAATGTTAAAGGGACTTATCTAAGAAAAAGAAGTTAAAGAAACATGAACAGTGAAAGGACAACAAACTCACAGTTATTAACAACCACACCTAAAACAAAAGCAAACTAAAAGGACAGCTAGATCAGGAGCAGAACCATAGAAATGAAGATCTCAAGGAGGGTTAGCAACAGGGGAGTGGGAGGAGGAGAAGGGGGGAGAAGGTACAGAAAATAAGGAGCATAGACAGTAGATAGAAAATAGAAGGGGGGGGCAAGAATAGCATGGGAAATATAGAATCTAAAGGACTTGAGACACATGGTCATAAACTAAAGGGGGGGTAATGGTGGGGATGGGGGGGTAGGGTGGAGGGGAATGAAAGGAGGAATAGAACAACTGTAACAGCATAATCAATAAAAAAATTTTTTAAATCAATAACCAACACACGATTGTTTAAGGCAGTGTTACCCAAAAGTGGCGTGGTGGTAATAATCATCTGGGGTTTTCTGGTTCCAAGTGGACTTAGGAAGCCATACTCTAGATAGGGACAGGCTTGGGCATCTGTTTTAAAGTGCTGCAGGTGACTATTATCATAAAACATATTTAAAAAATATTGGTTGGAAATTGTAGTAGTGTGTATGATGATGTGGATTTTAAAGAAGAAAACAACTATTTTATCCATTTCTATGTCTGAAGACTCAGAAGGCAATCCAAGTTAGAGAATATCTATTTGGAATAGGAATATTTTGGATGACCTGTCTTATTTAGTAAGGAGAGGGAAGCTGGAAACCATTGTTTTAGGTCCCAGCAAAAGCTGCCCTTGCTAGTACAGTATGGAGCTCTGGGGAGGGGTTAGGTAAAATTGCATAAGGACTCAGGAGCCCAGAGTGAAGGGATGAGCTCCCACACTCTCAAAGAGCAGACTCTAAAACTTAGATGAGCTGATTGGGATAATTCCATGGGCTCTTCACCAGGTCCATTGGCCCTTACCCAGGGTCCTGGTGTGAAGAGACTGGCAATGAGTGTTTCACATGGGTGAAAATAGAGATCACTGGGCTGGCCCATGCACTGCACTGAAGTCCAACATGAGAATGAATGGTCAAGGCCCTAACCTAATGGACACTGAAACTCCTCTTGTGCTAGGCCTCCTAAGAAGTGGACTTGCTCACCAGCCAAAGGGCTGCTCAAGAGGAACCAAAGAACTTTGACTGATGGGCATGCAGTGTTCAAGACCTATGTGGGGACGGTGCTCATTGTTCCTTTGGGGATGGCACTTTAGAGCTGAGGAGAAATGTGTGTTACTGTCTCCCACTGTCCAGCCTAGCCTCAGGTCCTGCATGCTCTACACATGCCTTAGAGATGATGACCTCTCTTCTCACAAGGGGAAGGCAGGTAGGGCAGGGCAGGGTTTTCAATGGGTACTAGGGAGCTATTCCCTTGTGAGGGCACCCATCAGCTTTTAAATACCTTGATCTAGACTGAACAGAATACTGGTGTATATTAACTTTCCTCAAAGAGCCCTTTCAGCAGTGGTGGCAACTGGAAGTCCCTCTTGACTCCCTTCCCAGAAACAGAGATATCTTTTGAGACTTCCAGCTATCAACCGTGTGCTTCTTAGAATGAAAACTCCAAGAGGACAGGGAGTGTTGACTACATGATCACTGCCCCCGCCCCAGAACTGAGCCCATTGCCGGGCACATTACAGGCTCTCAAGAAACATTTATTAAATGAATAAATGGATGAATAATTGAACAGAGACCTAGAACTGATACGTACAAAGTGTTTTTTAAGAGCTCAGCCTACCTGTAAAGGCAGATGTAGCAAGATGAATCTATGTAATACTGTCTGATATTGTGTATAATACTAATATTAATACAGTAAACTTATCAATTAAATAATTTAATTACTATATCACAATATTAATAAGTTTTAGTGTCATAATAATTATGACTATTATTATAATAATATTTGTTAATTAATAACAATTGTAAAATGCTCTGGGAGTGCACAGAAAGGAGCAATTAATCCTGAAGGGTGGAGGGACCAGTGCTGTGGGAGGTGGCATGGGGTCACCGAGAAGATGTGACGTGGGGGTCGTAAAGGAGGTACACTTGGGGCTGTGCATGCAGAGGTCAGGGGGCGCACAGAGTCCTGAGAGCCTTAGCCTTGAATGAATTCGACTAGTGACTTTCTTTCCATCTTTAAGGTTTTTTCTTAATCTGAATGGGCAATCTAACAATATTTTATCTTGTTTGGATTTTTTCCAGCAAATAGGTTTCATTTTTAAAAACCACTGAACATTAATTTAGGAAAAAAATGGTAAAAAACAAACAAACAAACAAAACCCCCTTTAACAACTAGGGGGCGCTCTTTCTCACCTGCCTCACGGGCTGCCTGTGCTTTCTGGGAGCGTCCTGCCTTCTTCTCACCTTGCGCTCCACCCTCCCACACTCTGTGCTCCAGCTGCTCCAGACCTCGTCTTTGCAAGTCCTTAAAACATTACTCCATTGAGAGGTTGTGACTTCCACACCCTCTTCCCGAAATGTTTCCCCCTCCATTTTCTCCCTTTACCCAGACATTTCCCACTCATCTCCCATTTCACAGCCTCCAGGAAGATAGCAGCTGCCAAAGTGGTATTCGCCTTTTCTCCACACTGGGAAAGTGTTGTGTACTCCTATCCCCAGGTATCCGAACATTCCACATCAAACCCTGTCTATTTTGCTACAGGGCAGTTTTCTTCGGTTCTGGTCACCAATGTGACTCACCTGGACTTATCACAGGGCCTGAGCATCATATGCATTCAATAGTTTCTTGTGGAAGAAATGAGGGAACCTGTACTTTCTCCATTCCTATCTAGTGTATTGAGTGACTTGGGACTTTGGGCAGCTATATCTCAGTTTGCATGGGTCACTGCATCGGCCCTTACCCAGGGCCCTGCTGTGAAGGTGTTCACATTCAGACGTGAGTATGGAAAACAAGGATTGAGAGAGACAATCTTTGCCTTGTTAGTTAAGTCAGTGGAAACTCTGTGCACTTTGAGAAATGCAGTTTTTCCTTCTTTGGGCTATTGAATATGTTTCCACTGGGATGCAAGTGCAATTTTTTAAAATTTCAGTAGAACAGCAAACAGGATTGATCCAACATAGAAAGGAAATTCACTGGTGGTTCTACATGCCAGTGACTTGTTCCCCTGCTCATAAACATGATTTTTAGAGATGTCGTAACACAAGACAAAGAAACTGAGGTCCCTAGGTATCTACCTCATATTTTGTTGGGATTTTAATATTAAATGGTAGTTTGAAAAAGAGACCTCAACAATATGTTTACTTGCCTGCAATGCTACAGACTGTTTACTAGCCTGTGAAGCATGAATTACAACTTGTTCATGGTCTCCAGGCACTGAAATAGGCCTAACACTCTTCTATGTGAGAAAAAGAAAAGATCTGATCATTCCACTATTAGCTGCTTACTTCCAGGCAGCAGTTCAGAAAATGTTCAATACACTGAGTTCAAACTCAGAGACACAGGTACCCCACTCAGCCAAGGATTAGGTGTTGTATCCGGTAGAACTTAAAGAGACCAGCAAAGGCATTGCCTTTTGGAACTGAACAATGTCAGAGGCAGGAAATGCGTGTTGATTGAACACTTAATCTTTTAAAAGTCATTCATTGTACTCATCCTTGATATCAGAAAAATAAAAGTTTATTTTCTGACAAAAATGTGCGTGAAGAATATGCACAAAATATGTGCACACATTTATTATAGCAGCTTCATTCATAATGGTCCCAAACTGAAAGCAACCAAGTGTCTTTTGACAGGTGAATGATTAAATACTGCTCAGTAGGGAGATGGATCCAATGGTTCATGGATAAATCTCTGAGAGCGATGCAGAATGAAAATAGTCAGTCTCAGCGGGGTATATGCCATATGACTCCATTTGTATGGAATTCCTGACATGACAAAATTGCATAGATGGAGAATGGGTTGTTGGTTGCCAGAGATTCCAGATGGCTATGGCTGTAGAAGAACATCACCAAGGAAACAATGGGGATGGAATGGTTCTGTGCCTTGTCTGTACATAAATTATGAGATTGCATAAAGCTACACACAGACACACGCATGCACACACACACGTGTCTATATGCAATGTTGATGAAGTCTGAATGAGCTCTTCAGAGAATGCTGATGTCAATCCTTGGTTTACACACTGTACTCTAGTTGTAAAGGTTATTGCCGTTGAGGCTGGGATACTTGGGATCTTGCTGTACATTCCTTGTGTGTGCAGATTCCTCTGAATCTGTGACTATTTCAGAATAAAATGTTATGAGAAATAATTTTCCCACTTGCAACAGTTAAAATTTCAGTGGAATTTAAGGAAGTGGAACACATGTCCTTACTACATGCCATTGTCATTTTCTTTTGCTTTCTTTTTGCCTTAGGTTATTTCTAGAAGTTTTAGATGGGTTGAGAGGATTTAGATGGTAACTTGTGATACCGTCAGGTTTTTATGCATACATAGTGTGGGAGTTAGTAGCTGGTCTTTTTATCCCCCAAGATGAACAAACACAGAAATCCTGTGGATTGAACAAATAAACATTACAAGCAGGCTTGCTCCCCTCAGCAGCTCTGAGGGTGGAGGGTGCTGGTGGATGGCAGGCGCCACGTTGTATGTTCCTGTACCTGCTCGCACCTAGTGGCTGCTGGTTTTCATTTGGCATTTACTACACATTCCACGTGGCACTTGGCCTTTCCCATGATCAAGGAGCCTGTCAAGGTACAACAGGTATCATGTAAATGATATAAGTGAGGGTAATGTCTACTAGGCATCTTGACTTATATTGAGTACTGTTATTTGTGGGGACAACTTTGCCCATAAAGTCCCCCCATCCACCATGGATGAAAGTTACACTACCAAGACATGATCTGCTTGCGGAGGAGAGGTGGCCAATCTCTCAGAGGATAAAGGCCAAGAGCCCCTTCCTCAAAGGCTTTTATTGGGTTGTAATACACAGGAATATAGGCGGTAAGGATCAAACAGTAGATAACATTTCAAAGAAATCTGAGGGCTTAGTCTGAATCAGTGTCTGTCAGGAAAGGGGGTTGCAGAAACTTTGGGGACATTCACAGCACTTTAGGAATTCTTTCTTATGCCCGATCACTCTCGATCCCGCTCTAAGCACAAGGGGCTGCACTGCCTCCCCCATCATAGGTTTTCAGGCTTAAGTGGATTAGAGCCAGGAAACACTTCTCCCAGAGGACATGGGGACTCAAGCTATGTCAGAATAGCCAGGGGGGCAAGGGTCCATCACTCCCTCTTTGTTGCAGCCCCCCAAGTCCTACCATGATGGTCTCCCAAGTGATTGTGCCTGGCTTAGGTTATCCTCCTCTGAGGAGCTGTACCTGTCATGGACTATTTGACCATGCACTGGGGCCAGGGGGATGAAGCAGAAGCAGCATTTGCTACCAGAGACAAGCTTTGTCTCCTTAGTGACTCGTGTTCTGGAGGTTGCTCACTCAGTCTTAGCCATGGGGGGCAGTTATAACTCCTGAAACCAGGCAGAGCAGTTCCCAACAGTTATCGATTAAGATATTTTCACATACAAATGACAGAAAAAACCATTCAAACTGAATCAAGCAAAAAGCAAAATGTGTTGACTCATGCAACTGAAAAGTCCAGGAGTATGTTTGCCTTCAGAACTTGTTTCTCTCCATCTTCACCTCTACTGTTTCCATATTGCCTCCATTAGCAGTAGGGTTCTGTGCTTGGGGTCACAAGAAGGCTACAGTTGCCTTAATTTTACTCCTTCAACTGGAAGTCCAGCTGGATAGTCTTTTGTGTAGGTCCCATGGAAGTCCAAGTATTCTCTCCTCCTCTGGCTATACTAGGTCATATTCCCACCCATGAGCCAACCACCAGCAAGGACTACACTGACTGGTCAGATCCAAGTTTATGAGCTTTGCCTTTATATCCAGCAGTGGGGCCCCATGGAAATCTTGCAAACTAATAGCTGGGGGAAGCTGTTCTACCAAAGCAGGAAGCATCTCCTACATTTGGCAGCATCTCAGAAATTATCCCTTATAATAGTTTGGAGACTCCTAGATCCTCTTTGTGATGGACTTATATTGGGGGAAGAGAGATCATTATGAAGCTTTGGAGTGGTTACTGGAGAGCACTGGAATGGTTTGCTTCTTGCATCAACAGAACCCAAATCTAAAATAAGATTTATTATTTGATGTGCCATTAAACATTAACATAGCTTGTATGTCCTATGACTGGCTTGTTTTTGTGTATGTCAACAAATAAGTGTATACTGTTTATTTATTCTTTTCTGCTTCAAATAGCATCTGTAGAATTCATAATCTGTGCAGCAGTATTGGAGAGCTAATTGGTTTTGGTTTATATTCACCATAGACTTCATTATCTTCATTCTCCTCAGGAGAAATCCTTAATTTAGCCTCATAATTTCCTTGCTATCATGGACTGATGGTCCAAAGCATCTAAAATATGTAATTATGAATGTTAATGGTGCCCCTGTGCAGAGTCCTATTTTTATCTTGTTTCTGTTAAGGACCCTGGAAAAGGGCGTTGCAACAAGAGCTGTCAGGACCTCTCAAGTATGACAGGCTGTCACTCTGCTTCCTGGGTGAGCCACACCCTGGATGTGGTTCCTTTCCCAGACAAAGTCATGTAAGGGACTCCTAAGTGAGGTAGCCGCACATGCCCAGTATTATGGCCTTTGTATTGCAGACATATTCGGATTTTGGATTTTCCTCCAGGTTGGATGCAGTCCCCATCTCTGGGTTTGGGGGAACCTGTATGCCCTGAACTTTCAATCACTCACATCTCTGGTTTGAGTTCATATTGACAGCCCATTCTCTCATGCTCTGCCATAATCTTGGCTCTCCTCACCATGACTTGTTGTCTTGTCTACTTAATCATTTGCTCATAATATTTTGTTTGATAATATCTTTCTCATATCCCACAATGGTTACTTCTTGGTACTTTGATTGAACTCTTTTATAAAGTGTCACCACTTTAGGTCAAACTACCTGCCTTTCAGCTCTCACTTTCTCTCTTGTCTATCTCTAGCCATTAAATTCTCTCCACATTCTACCTAGAGTGAAAATTTGGAAACATACCTAATCATGTCAATAACCTGTCCTTTTCCTTTCATTCCATTATGAAGCCATTTGTTCCTTGGATTTAGGGGTGGTCCTGGTTGCTTAGCAAAAGTACTTGGAATTTTCCTTGTGTCCCCAGAGCAGAGTAAAATAGTCAGTGAATTTGCAAAGTAGAAATTTGGGAGAGACATGCCAGGAATGCATAAGTTCACTCTAAGTCCAGAAGATGCTGTACAGATAGCTGAACTGAAGTACTTATTCTGTTAACCCACACAAGATATCAAGTACTGGGTAAGGAGAGTCTGTCAGAGGCAGTGGGTAAACTCCTTCTGGTGGGGGGTAAGATGTATTAATGGAAGAAGGTTAGAACCAGAACAACCTCTTTTAGTGCGGAGGTCACAGAAGGGGCCCATTATGTAATAGAGGCAACATTTGGGAACCACTGACTTGAAGGACCTTGGCAGAGTAGGGTGTCAGCTGACCAAGGAAAAGTCTGCTCCCTACTCATCCATTTCCTCCTCCTCATCCCAACACAACAAACTAGCTCTAACTCCTGTCTGGAGGATTGCAGAGAGATAGAGGTAGATCAAAAGCATTTTCTTCCTTCTGACTTGCAACACTTCTCCCAGCAGCTCCTTGACCAGCCCTACCCACAGATGCTAGAGTCCTGACTCTTTTTTGTTGAAAATGAGAGTTTTTGAATAAGTGGAATTGATTGGAAAATTGCTAATCTTGCCAAGTTATCATTAAAAGTGTACAGTGAGAAATGCAAAATGAGCATAGCACAATTAGAGAATGATTACCGTAAAATCTTTACATGTATAGATACCAAACTTAAACTCTTCGATACACTGCAGATACATAGATATTTTAACACCAAAACCAAAATTTTCCTAAAAGGATCATTTGATCATATAATTTTCAAGCCAGAAAAAGAAAAAAAAACCCCAAAGCTTGATTTTGCCAAAAGAATACAAAATTGATATTTGGTCTGAAATATAAGTCTTTCAAAACCTATCCTATTCTAAATAACATTATTTGATACATGTGTTTAATCGCAGGTCAACTCATATACTTTAGAGAATCTGATAAAGATATATATTATAAATAAAAAGGTTTGAAATACTATAAAATAATTTATATTTTGGTGTAATTTATATTTTGGTGTTTTGGACTTGCATATTGGTTTATTTATGTTTTGCAAAATAATCAATACATATTATATATACCACAAAATGTCATGTTTTTGAAAATATTAGATTACTGAGAAAATTTACCCAAAGTAAAGTAAAATAAAAGAAGTTGAGAAGAAAGAAAGCAGTTATAGAAAAATGGAGGTTATTGCGTTTGCTTGGGGGGCTGAGCAAGGCCAGTGATCCTGACCTCCTGGATGGATGCCAGGACTCCGGAGAACTTAACTTTCAAGTGTTGTAAAGCAAAAAGTCATGTTCTGAGCATGGGCCTGTGAACCAGAGGATCACGATTCAATTCCCAGTCAGGGCACATGCCTGGGTTGCGGGCCAGTTCCCAGCAGGGAACCCCTGAGAGGCAACCATACATTGATATTCTCTCCCTCTCTCCTTCCCTTCCCCTCTAAAGATAAATAAATAAAACCTAAAATTAAAAAAGTCACGTTTCATGGAGCCACTGCTTACCCTGTGCTGTGCTAGTCACCATGTGGGAAGAAAGCAAAGTTGAGTATTTGGGGAACTTAAAATCTGGAAAGATCTGGAAGTGTTGGTTGCAGTGGGGTCCAGCAGTGGTCCGGACACTCAGGAGAGAGGGGAGTCACTGTGGCTGTGCCCTATCTGTCCAAAGACTGGACCAGTGGGCTGCCCTGAGAGAACAAGGATGGGGCAGTGGGGGGCTGGTCCACTGTGTCCCAGGTGGTCTGACAACCACGGAAGTGTGAAGAACAAAACGAGGAAGAGCTTACTGGAACTTTGAGGACTGAGAAACGTTAAGGGGAAGGGTGGTATCTGGAGAAGAAATAATGGCAAGAGTAAAGAGATCAGCATTTTTGGGAAGTTATCTGGTCAGTAAAGGGGCATCTATGTGTTATTTTAACATAAACAAGTTCCCTTGTAGTTTTGAAATACTAGTTGTATCTTCTCAAATATGAATCCTTCACTTACATTGAAAATGCAGGTGAAAAATACAACAAAAATAACATAAAATCACTAATCAAGGGCAAGACTGTAATTAATTCAGCAAGATTTATAAAGAACTTTAAAAAATGCACATGATTTTTAAAGTTCGGGTAGTCTTGCATATATAGCACCTCAATTAGAATCCTGATTTCCCCCTGGTGATTTAACCATTTTATTCCAGAGTCTCTGTGCCAGAATGATTTATTCTTTCTTTACCCACAGAATTGCTTATCATTTTCATGATAACATTGGGAGAAAAACTGGAAAACAGTCATTTAAAGAAGCATTTTCAAGATTAGGAAGAAAACAATTATGATGAAAAAAAAAAAGACCCACACTTAGCATCAAAGTTTATACTAAAGAGTCCTTTTCTCTTTTATAACACTTTATGTCAAGTGATAGACCCACAAGGAAAAACAATTACAGAATATGGAGGAGCTAATAACAATAAGCCAGTTTCCCCTTCCTGACCCCACTAACCAGAGGCAACTCATCGTAACCATTTCTATTTTAGTTCTTTTGGGAGGTTACTTACTTTACCTTCATTGTGTTTATACTACAAGTTCTTGGTCTTTCAATTCTTCCAAATGAAAGATGTTGCTTCAGCCTCTCTCACTCTATGTTTCTTTCTCCCAAGTTTTGGTAGTTGCAGTATTTGCAGACTTTCCATTGGTTACCTGTTTATTTAAAAAAAAATAAAAATAAATAAGCTAGATAATTTTTTTCTACTGACTTTTGACACCTAACCAGGGAAGCTGATGCTACCAGCTCTCCTAATATTCCTTCCAGCTTTGCTCTCACTCCTGGTGCCCAAATTCAATCAGCTGTGCTTGGGAGGGATCTTGAAAGTGTTTCACAGCTGAGTTCTCTTGTGAACGGTAGGTCGGACCTTCAACTACAATCGTTCATGTTGTTTGCCTGTTCTCCTGTCTCCCCCGACCCCTTCAGTTCCCTTTGCCACTTTGTTTCTGTCCTGGGAGGGACCACAAGTATTATCATAGACCAGACTCACATAGTGCTGAAGATGTGAAGTCGTACTTGCAAACATAGATTCATAGAGAAACTCACTAGTCCTTGCAACAAGTGTGTGAGATTAGTACTTTAAGTCACCATATTGTTTTATAAATGCCTCGTAAGTGGTACAGTTTATATTTAAAACTCAGGTAGTCTGGTTACGGAGTCCATGTTCTTAAACTTTCATGAGAAAAAAGTATATCTCTATATATACTTTATATATATTACACTAAATTTAGTGAAGTATGTTATGTATATGTCAAGTATACTAAAACACATATATAATGTACATTTAATCTCACATTATAGTAGCTGGGGGTTGTTTGTATAATTTTCTAATCAATTCTATTCCTTGATTTATCTATTTTATCTTTAGGCTCAGTGGTTTATCAATCTTGGGCTTTTCCATTCATGTGCCTGGTTTTCCTTTTACATCAATTGTTTATCATTGTCTTTCTGTGTTTAAGGGTGAAGACCTGGTTGCGTGTCTATGCGGCCAGTCTGGACTGCATTTTCTTTCGTGTACCTACATCCGTGTTCTGTTGGCTGCTTTTGAACTGTAAATAAGGGTAGAGCTTCCTGACACCCTCTGTGGGAGCCAGAGGACAGCAAGCTGGGGACTTCACTCCGGGGCCCAAGCCCACAGTGACAGTCTTTGTTTCCGGCCTGAGGGGAAGTGGAGGTGGGTCAGCAGGTGAAGCCGTTCAGAAGGCAGACCTCAGGGAGAGCCAGCAAGGTGTTTGGGCCCCACGTTTGCTCTTTTAGCCTCTGTTAACTTCCTCTCCTCGTTCAGCACAGAACAGGCACCACCTTGGCTGCAGGCCCCTCCTGGGTACAGCTTCCTCTCTTTTTCAACTGTCAACTGCTTCAATATACTTTCAGACTTGCAAATGCGATAGCCTTGTTGATTGATTCGCCTATCCCCTTCTTTTTACAGTTATATATTTATTCTGAGAGTGAGGGCTTGAGTACTTTGCTTTCTGTCCTCCCTTTTAGAGGACGGCAAAGTGGTTGGTGTGGTTGCTGAGTGAGCCAACCTGTGGCACTTGCTATGCACGGGCTGGCTATGGGTGACACTTTAGGCACACTTGTTATCAGCTTTGTCTGAGATGGGCACCACAGTCATCTCATCTTTTGTGATGTCTTCCCCTATCCTACCTTTTCCTTTGCTCAATTTGCCTGTGATTCCCCATATGTTATATCGTGGTTTGGAGTCGCAGATTTTGTGTCCCTGTAGGTAGAACATGCATTTCTGATTTTCACTCTCTGCCTGTCTCTGCTGGGGAGGAGGCAATGGTGACTGATTTCTTAACTCTTCCACTTTAGAACTGGAATGTTACTGTTATTTTAGAGGTGTCTCAGATAAGAGGGGCCCCACACACTTATTTTCCAATCTGCTACCTGGACATGGTACTTTTCTTTTAAATAAAATTGAAATGCCATTTTAAGTGTTTCTCATTCATAAAGGCCTTCTAATCAGGAAGTGAGCAGTTATGTATTGGGGTACTTCCCTGATAATCTTTTCTCTGAAAAATAGGGTTTGATGATTATTAACAACTTTTGAATGCTGGTCGACTTTGCTGAAGATGTTAACTGCCTTTTTCCTTTCAGATCTTGGAGAAAAAAGGACATTGCTATTTTAGTGCCTTTGAAAACTTCACCTTCCTGGGAAGTATTTCAGTGGCGTAGATTACTTTGCCCAATTCCTACACTACAGCTGTTATCAGTGAAAACCGGAGTTTCTTAAGATTTGTTGAGGCTGGATTTTCAGTGCTTCTGGATGTAAGCTGAGATCGAAGTAGCCACCTGGTACCTACTCTACACTTTAATTAGTTCAACCCTTTATTCACTCACCTAATATGCATCAAGAGTAGTTGAGGAGCAGTGAATTGGCAAAGTTACCCCATCCCCATAGTCACTGATCTTACATACTTATATCATATAATTCTCACTGTAACTCTGAGAGATACGTGTAAATATTATCTTCAATGTATAGTTCAGAAAAATGAGACTCAATGAGGTTAAATAATTCACCCTACATCATATAGCCAACACCATAGCTGGGATGAAATCCAAGCTATTTGGCTACTTTGTCACTTTTTTATTATAATTTACAATTTTATACTTGATTTAAAATTAATATGAACCATTGGGTTAAAACTATGACTTGCAGATCTTAGAAAGTTTTATTTATCTGAGTCTCCATTGTTAATATTAACAAGAAAGATGCTATTTAATCATTTTAGATAAACCTACATGTAGATGACTTACAGTAATTTCTATTTGCAGAAACAATGTTAACAGAGATTTATCTATATTCATTCAGTCAAACAACTATTTTTATTTTGACCTTACACTGAATATTGCTTTGCAAACTGTGGATATAATACTGAAAGATACAAGATGTGTTTCCATCCTATTGGAGCTTATATTTTTGGAGGAGATGGTATTAAACAAGTGCATAATTATTTATATGATTACATATTCAGATAAATACTATGAAGGCTATAAATGGGGCTTGTTACACACCAGAGATACTCTGGAAAGTGTGGAGGAGTATTTGGAAGAAGCAAGTGCTATCTATTTAGATAGCATCGTTGAGATCATCACTCTTATGCCAGGAGAAAGGTCAGCATAACATAGTGGAAGGAGCGTTGATCTCTATTGTTTACTTTATCCATTTACTCATTAATGGACACTTAGTTTGTTTCCATATATTGGCTATTTTGGTTAATGCTGCAATGAATGTGGAGGTCCAGATTTCTTCAAGAGAGTGATTTCACTTTTCTTATGTATATAACCATAAGTGGTATTGCTGGGTGATATAATAGTTCTATTTTTAACTTCTTGAGGAACCTCCATAATGTTTTCAGTGGTGGCTATACCAATTTATATCCCCACCAACAGTGGACAAGGGTCCACTCTTATTCACATTCTCACCAGGCATTGTTATCTTCTGTCTTGCTGATAAGAGCTATTCTAACAGGTGTGATGTAATATGTCATTATGGTTTTGATTTTCCTTTCCCTGATGATTAGTGCTACTGAGCACATTTTCCTGTACATTGGCCTCTTGGCCATATTTATGTGTTTGGAACAATGTCCATTCAAGTATTTTCCTCATTTTTAAATCAGATTAATTTTTGATATTGAGATGTATGAATTCCTCACAATTTTCAAATATCAACCCCTTATCATATAAGTAAGCGGTTTCCAAATATTTTCTCCCATTCCTTAGGTTGCCTTCTGTCAATTGTTTCTTTTGCCATGCGGAAGATTCTAGTCTGAGGAAGTCCCACTTGTTTATTTCTGCTTTATTATGCCTTCTTAAAGATGCACTGACAGACAAGGAAAGTAGCATGTTCTAAATAAAGCGTATTTTTATGCTTTGCAGCTCCTCCTTTTCCACTGAATTTCTCTCCTTTCTAACTTGACTCCCTTGTCCCTCCATTCTCGCTTTTCTAGGGTTGCACTCCCCACATAAAATGTTTACCCCAAATCTTCTGCCTTAAGCTTCCAGGAGCTCAGTCTAAAATAACTTCACAATCGTCTAATCCTGCTAAATAAGTTCAATAATTCCAGAATAATAATAGCAATTATTCTCCAAAGCTGTTGAAATATCTTTTCGCAGGCCTTTCTGCCCCAGAATGTGTCCAGAAAAGGAAGCGTAGTCAAAGTACGTCCTTCAGAGTCATTTGAAAAATTTTTTTTCTACATGGTCATATCCCAGTATGATATTCTGTTAACTTCATTTGTTTGCTTTACATTTTTACTTTGTTTTTTAAATTTATGAGACATCTTTTCAATCTTTTTATTGTTACCAAGTGAAACTACAGAACAAGAAGTACTCGTAGAGGTCAAGTTTCCATCCCTGCCCTCTTCTTTCTTTTACCTCCCTCCATTTAGAGGTGACTTTTTGTTTATTTTGGTTTGGTTTATGCTTTAATATTTTCCAGCCTTTTGCCATATAAAGAAGTGTTTCAATGAACATAGGCTTTTTCAAATACGTCCATTTGTTGGCAAAATTTAATGGTGAATATCAAATACAGTGGCTGCCTGAATTTTTTTTCCCATCTACTCAGTCCCCATGTGACAGTTTACTGACGACAAATATGCAGACAAATGAATATATTGAAAATACATATTGTTGAGAGAGAAAAGCAGGTTGCAGAAGCATATACAGAAAGCAGAAATTACCATTCTCAATGCAGTACTATGCATCATACAGATATTGTATATATCACCTACCTATCCCTCTATCTATCAGAGATAATGCAAAGAATACACATTAAAACAGATGCAAAATCATAGCAGGGTGACATCTGAAGACAGGAAGAAGGAGCTGGAATTGAGAATAATGATCAAAGGGACTTAGAGAATATATTCACTTTTTCATTATAAAGATGATTAGAATAATAAATAGCTTGGAACCATAGTCAGAAACTTCATCTTCTCATTGGAGTGATGTGGGTAAGAGGACGTGCATTATTCATGTCTGAGAAGTGCAAATCAGGCCCTTGTTGATTGTTGAGTGGCTCTTCAAACTCAGTGCTGCATTTACCATGCAGTGGCAAGTCACCAAAAAACCCACTTTAGTAAAAATATACCTACACAATTATTGTTAGGTACGAATGTCTCATGCATGAATGTCTCATGCATTCATGGTAGGGATGGTAGAATTGTGAAGGACTTCTAGTTCCCCCTTTTTCTGGTAGCACAATGACTGAACAAAACATTTCTATAGTCAGTGAAGATGTCCACTTCCTTGTTTTCTTGAAGTCACCCAAACTAAAAGGATAATAAGAAATATAAGTACACACTTTATTTTTCAGTGAACCTAAGAGATATTTGTTGACCTGTTCACATATATGAAGAAAAAATAAAATAGAAGCCTAATAAAAATCAGATGAAATATCAGTCAAAAGGTGAACTCACTAGTGGAGGGAGAATGAATAAGAAGCAAATTTGTTTATCACCCAGAGCCCAGGATGATTTTGGAGTTGGGGTCATTGTATGTTATGCAGAGTAAGAATAAAAGGAAAACAAAGTTTTACAGAATAAATAAAGTGGATGCAAAGACTCAATTGGATATTCAAAGAAATTAAATAAAAATAAAGGAGACACTTTTTAAATACAATAAAAACGGTAATATGAACCTATTACATGCCATACACCATTTTAAGGACTCATCTGTTTTAACTCAATATTAGTGTGAGGTTTTCTCTTCATGTGATGTTTTTTCCTCCCCTATCTCCAAGCTTATTGAAGTATAATTGGCATATAAAAACTGCATGTGATTAATGCATATATATTAGTGAGTCTACAGAAATGTACACACTCATGTAGCTATCACTACAAAGAGGTAATAAAGATATTTTCCACCTCCAAAAGTTTTCTTATGTCCTCTCTTTTTGTTATTTAATAATAGGCAACCTTGGATAGGTAATTTAATCATCTCTAGTCTTCTTGCAAAACCATGGAGTTAGGGGAGCTGGGAGGCATGAATGAGATGGAGAACTCAGTTGCTACTCAGACCTTACGTTCTCTTCTTTTCTTCTGTTCCCTATGTTTCTGTGAATATCTATAAAGTATCATTTTACTTTTCCTTGGTGTGGATTTTGCTTCACAGAAGACAGATTGAGTCTAGGCTGCATGCCCTGCACCTGGTACTGTTTTATGTGAGAGGCGCTATAGCATACTAAATAAAAGTGCGGGCTCTTTACTTGTACTGCTTGAATCTAATCATGACTCTTATTAGCTGTGTGACCTTCCACAAATTACTTAACCCCTCTCTGTCTTGTGTCCTCAAGTGTCAAATGGGGAAAAATAATATCACTGACCTTATGAGTTTTGTGAGCATTTAATGATGTGAACTATAGGGAGCACTTAATACAGTGTCTGGCACTTGGTAAGTATTCTATAAATACTATTACTATGCTGTACATTCAGCTATTAATATAAGTGTTTTTTTAAATGCATTTGCTAATGATGAAGCACTGGTTTTAAACTAGAACATTTATTACACTTTATAAAGCAACAATGTAAGAAGGTCCTGGAGAAGTAAAGGCTGCATGAAGGAAGTGAAACTCTCATTCTTCTCTGGGAACAGTGATCATAGATCAAAAGTATCTAGGTGCGTTTGGGAGAAGGAGGCACCAGGCTTTCTCTCCTCACTCGGGAGGTGCTCGTCCTCAGAGGAGACCTGGAACACGCTCGGGGAGACAGTCGGAGGACCCAGGTTTTCATCCTGTATCAGTCACCATGGCCTGACGCCCTGGGGCCAGTTGCTTAACCTCTTTCAGCATCAGTTGTCTCATTTCTAAAATGGGAACTGTATGTCCCTGGTAGGAAAAATGTAAGAACAAAATGAGATAACCTGAGATGCTGGGGACACAGGAGGGGCTCTATGTAATTTGGTTTCTTTCTTCTTTCCCCTTCTACATAATTAACCCTTGAAAAGAATTTTAATAGCACCAAAAAGGGCCTACGGCACCAACTCAATTCCAGATTTTTTCATGTAGTTTCCTTCTGAACGACCTCATGCTATTTTTACAAAGTTAAATTTACAAATATTTTATATGGCTGAAATGTCCTCCAGTTCTCCTGAAATTGGGGTTATCTTTCTTTCTGATGTACAAAATGATGAATCCCATCCTGATGTAAATGTAAGAAATTCAGTCTTTTTGTAACTGTTGCTAGGAAGTTTCTGAAGTTGCTTTTGCATCCGGTTTGTGTTCTGTGACACTAAACTGGTGACCCCAGGTGCCCTTGGACTCCCAGACAGCGCCTCGCCATCTCATTGCCATTACCTCCCTGGTGGCCCAGTTCTCTGGCCCCTCTCCCTGTCCCAACTTGGTCCCCACCCTTTCTCTTCAATCTTTAAGGTTGCTTCGGTGTAAGGTCAGTGTGAAATTGGCGGTCAGCATGTCTTTACTGAATACCAGAGGGTGGGAAGTGGCAGGGCATTACAATATACCATGAGAAAATCATTAAAAATGTGTATTAGACGTCATTGCTTCTAAGGTGCAGGAGCTGGACTTATCACTCATTGCAGCCATCTCCATCCCGTGGGCCATGTCCTGCTTTGGCTGCTGTGGCCGGTGTTCTGTCTCACCGGTTCCCCACATTCCTTGTCCACAGGTTTCCATGCTCTCAGCTCGCCCCCAGAAACACCAAAATCACTGTTTACACGAAATCTTGAGCTCAAAAGGATGCTGCTTACCCTCTCTTTAGGCTCAATTGTATAGAGCCATTCAGCCCCCTCTGTTCCCACTTCAGCCTCCCAGGTCATGCCCCAGGCACCGCCTTCCTGAGTCAGTTCACTCCCCCAAGGGCAAAAATGGTGGCTGCAGGCTGTGCGTACTCCCAGGCACACTCTCGTTGCGATTCATGTCACTCTTTGCATTATGTGGACTTAACACTTTCACTACACAGTAACACATTGTTAGGAAACCGTCCTCTTAAACCCACTGTGCATTGAAAACAGGTTAAAAACCTAAACAGTTTTTAAAAGTTGTGAAAGTTTAAGTATCTTGTCCGAGAATAAAAAACACTCTTATTAAATGTGAGCGCCCAGAATTAAACTCTGCTCTGTCTGATACCAACCCCCTTTCCTGCAGCAACGCTGAGCTGTACCTTCCAGAATTGTCCTTTAGATGGTCACAGAGCTGAGTCATTCCCAATGAAGAGGGGTGTCACAGGTCGTGAACACCACGAAGTCAAGTGATTTCTTTCAAATAAGGGCTACTCATCTTTCAAAATGTTCATCACTTTTATAGAAGTACACAGTAAGGATGTCTGCTCATAGAAAGGAACATTTGGGTTCCAAAGCTGTTGAAATCCGATTTCTGTCACATCTGTGATCCAGAAGTCCCCGAGGCCTGAGGTTATCCAATGGTGGTACAAATGAAATAGATGTTTCATTGTTTATGAAATGCTTGGTATAAACGTTGGCAGCCAGTGCTAGACTATGGGAGACTCTACTTCCTGGTGCCTCTTCCAAACTGCCAAAAATATGACCACTGTTCATCCTCACTGCCCCCTGAGAGGGAAGCAGTTGATGACACAGAAATCAGACCCAGAAAGGCAATGTTCAGAATCCCGGGGTGGACAAGGTGGTATCTCCAGTCTGGTCAGTAAGCCCAGTTTAAGCCTCGACCTCTGCAAAGGGCTCTGCTTCTGAGTTTCCTCCGGAAGCCTAAGCTCTGCCCAGGGTCACAGTCACAGTAGCCTCGTAGAATGCAATGCCATCGTCCGCAGAACTACAGCAATGCCAGGTTTTTACTTTCCCCTAATGCTTTCGGACGTGATTCATGTCCAGTGCATGTCAATGTGAACTACGGTACTTAGGGTAATGAATTTTGTGCGCATGTATGCTAGCATTCTGTCCAAAATATATAATGCATCATTAGATGAGTGAATTAACAACCTTTTCAATCTAATTTCCTTTAAAAAATTTAAAATATATTTTATTGATTATGCCATTACAGTTGTCCCATTTCTGTCCCCTTCATTCCCCTCCATCCTGTACACCCTCTCTCTCCCACATTCCCCCCTTTAGTTCATGTCCATGGGTCATAAGTTCTTTAGTAGTGTGGGCTTCTACATTTCCCATACTATTCTTGCCCTCCTGCTGTCTATTTTCTTCCAACTGCCTATGCTACTTATTCTCTGTACCTTCTTAATAATGGTTTTCCAGATAATTTCATTGAAGCTTACATTTTTTTTTTCCTGTCTGGTCAACCACAGAGAGAGAAACTGGGGGAAATAATCCTCTAAAATAGTGAAAAATTCATTAAATTCTCTAAATAATTTTCTCATAGGAGAAACTTTTCATAGCATAATGGTGAAACCAGTAACTACTGGTAGGGTCTCAGGGCACCCCGATAACATTCTGGTCCAGAATTTTTCTAACATTAGCAAAAGAAAGGAAAACAGAAAGACAATAGTTGGTAACTGTGCAGAGTTCTGAAGCGTGCACTCAGTGGTGCACACACACGTCTCCCCTCGTTTTGTGGGCACATTGAATCACAAGCAGGAACAAGAATAGCTTTCTCATCTGCTCTGGCACTGGAAAAAAACCACAAAACAATGCGAGCACTGACCCCACAGGTGTGCGCTTTCACCACAACAAAGAAACATTATTCCCCCGACTCTTCCCAGTGGCATCATCGTTTGTGCTGAGACACAAAGAAGTAAACACATTCCAAACGCTGGCTTTGCTCGGTGCTTCCCTCACTGGGGGACGTGAATCGGGTCAAATGGGAGTCAGATGAGAGGGGGGTTTGCGGGCCAGTGTTAGCTGTCAGCTGATGGACTGAAAAGGAGGGAAAGGGAAAATAACTGGAGACATTGTTTTAAGGCTATGACGACGATATTGCTAGAAAATTCTCTTACAGTTTTTTCTTTATCTACTTTCCATGTGAATTGGATTGTTTTATGCCTGGGAAGACCAAGCAGAGATTTTCCTTTTTTATTAGGGGGAAGAATCGCTGTTTTCCTTTTTCCGACTTAGGACTGGTTGGTATGCCAGGTGTGGCTGGCAACCCCTGGTCTTTATTCCCTCATTTAAAAAGCTGTAACACAGCAGCCACCGGCCCCTCAAGATTACCTCTTTTCTTCGGTGCTAAACCCAACAGAATGTCAACTCAAAGGGTTACATTTAGCAACGTAACTGAATTTTATGTCATGCCCTTTAGGTAAGCCAAATTTAATATTTGATCAGTGAGAGGCCAAGAAAAATCTGAGGGCCACTGTCACGTGGTGTGATTACACTGTAGACAGCGAACTGAATAAGTAGAGATGTTCACGTCTGGCTTCTATATTCCTCTCTCTCCACAGTCTACAGACTCCTGGAGATTATCAGCTGTGAATGACCTTATTATTGTGTAAATCATATTTCCAAATATTATTTTTTAGTGGCACCAAAAGAGATCCTATGTCCAATGATACTCAAATCATGATCTGCGCATGGCCTCTGTACGTCTTGGCCCTTTTCACGGTGTGAAGGAGAATTTCCCTGAGTTTCCTGGGGTCCGCGTCACGTGCGTTTCATCCCACACGACTGTTCCTCTATCAGGCTGCCTGGTGGTGTTCTCGATCGTCTACTCATGCCTTCCCCCCTCAGTATAATCAACCCAATCATCAATATCGTACGACACGAACTGCCAGTCTTGTCGTACCCTGTAATTAAACTGTGGGAGAACAAAAGGTAAACTCCCCAAAACTGGGGCAGAGCGTAATCGTGCTGGAGGGGGATCTGGGACGTGAAGGGAAAATGACACTCGCAGAAGCGGAACAAACTTCGCAGCACACGAGCGTGGTGGCAGCCAGGACCGCACGGCCAGACCCTCTGCTGGGGAGGGCAGGGGGTGAGAACCCTGCTGGCCTTCAGGACCCGCAGCCATGGTCACGCTGAAGCCACGCTCCTCTGGGGCCGCCTCCTTGCTAGTGATGATGGCCAATGACGGGCAGGCTCATTCCTGCCCTGATGTGGGACTCCCCGAATGGGTGACTTTAGACCTAACGGCAGGGTCCCAGCTTTCTTGGAATGCCACAGCAGCTGGAGAGTGCCCCTGCCAGTTCTCCTTGCTGCCCCTCGCCGTTTGCTGGTGTCGGACTTGCGTCACTGCGTGGAGAAGGCCCTGTACCGACCGGAGCCTCCCAGTGAATCTCCTGGGTGGAGAGCCCTGCCTGGGCGCCTGTATCTCAGAGGAGCCCAACGGATGCTTGTGCGTACACTACTCATTACGCAAATACTATGACATAAAGCAACACTCCGAGACAGGGGAGAAAACCGTAAA